>NC_134415.1:71126299-71751299 GCF_030867145.1 Opisthocomus hoazin
CAGACAAAGTTGTCATTGAGTATGTGAGCTCTCCCTGCTGCAGCTGAGGACCACAGCACACAGAAGAGCAAATTCAGTGAGCGAACTCCGTCAGTTATACACCATGAGTCGTGCCTTCCTAGGCACCATTGGTTTTTTGGAGAGGCACTTCAAGATTATAATCCACAAAGACTGTAACATGACCACAGTCAGTAAGTTGCAGCAAGCTGAGAAGCAAGGCTTTCTCTGGCTGGAGCAAGTAGATACATTCACCAACGCCCTGCTGAAGAATATCTGACCACCAAAATGAGAAGAGCCATTAACATCCTGAATTAATGGGCTTAGTGGTTTACAAATGAGGTATTTTCATGATGGACATGGTGTGGATTCAGCAAAGTTCACCCTTTAACAAATACAGCTTCAATTTCAAAGATCTGATTAGGCTTAATACCATTAGGGAACCATTACTGATTTATGCTGTTGTTGTTGCTGCTTTAACTATCAGTTTCTGAACCAAAAATTGCAGACAGTTGGCTTGACCAAGAGTCAAGGTTTAGGAATGCAAAAGCAACTCCAAGGTACAGATGAGCTTCAGATGTGGACAGGCTTCACAGGGTTTAACAGGCTCTCCAGAGTTTGTCAGGTCACCGAGGCTTTTGGGGGGTTGGGGGTGTGCGCGTGTGTGCATTTGTTTCTTTGTGTTTTTTGTTTGTTTTAAACACTGCTGGCATCAGCCAGAGCCATTGGAATTCATCGAGCAGTTACTGCATGCAACAATTAAAAAAACCTCACAACAATCTTTTCTGGTTTATTGTATACCATTTACAAAAAAACAAAACGAATGAAAACGATCTTCTTAATAAGCAGTCCTTGATCACCACCACGTGTTTCTAAAACAGCCAGATGTTCACAGTTTAAGAAGCCAAATAATACTACTACTTTTTTGTAAACATTTATGGTGAAAGAACAATAATAATGGTTTTAGTCAATCATCATTAGTACTTAAAAGTACAAATATAAATTAAATAAGACTCAGAAAACTTGTACAATAAAATCTGCTATAAACAAAGCTAATTAAAAAGAACTGCTCTCAACCTGTGTTGTGGGTTTCATCTTGTTTTAAAATTAAAAGCAGTATTTATTTTTCTGAAGCATCCAAATTAATGTTCATATCCAGATGTCCTTACAAAGAAACACGATCTTCATTCTTTCCTCATTTTTTAATCTGTTTATATTATACTTTACTTCTGATTGTCTTTTTCTTCCTTGGCAATCCTCTTTGTCACACCACTGAAATACTTCTCACGGAATGAGTTGTGTCCCCTGTATGGCATATATTGGCCATCCAACAAGTGAGAATTCTGATCTTGATCCTGCATGGTATCAAAATGCAAGCATTAAGTTTTATGGTAGTACATTCACCACGTATTGCCATTGGTTTTTCTCCAGACTTTTTCAGACAATTGCAAGCAAGAGTAAAGTTTGTTTGTTTGTTTGTTTGTTACAATTCAATGGCAAATGTTTAAGTCATTAGAATGATTAAAGAATTCCAAAAATAGACTGCTAAGGTTTCCATTAGGATTAACAAGAACATATACATCCTACTGCAAAGTCTTAACATTTAACAGAAAGGAAAATCCACATGCAACAGATTCTCATGACATTGATCAAATAGCAGCTGTAAGCAGACAAGGGTTTCCTGTTGGGTGGTGGTTTTCTTTCTTAATGTACTCATTCAAATTTTCATTATTGTACTCTGTACAGCAACATGATGCAAGTTGCCAGTACCAGACATTTGAAGTTTTAACAGTGCTGCATCACTGGAAATATCTCAGCTAAAATCACCAGAATCCAGCCCTTGAATGAAAGAATGTGAGCACAGGTACTGTACCACACAGGCTGTTATACACAAAAATACAAAGATTAGTTCCCGGAAAAAATCCCATCTGGACAATTCCACCCCTCAGAGGTTTGTGGAAGGCAGAAACAAACACAACAGGAACACAAATAGCTAAAATGAGTTCCTACAGATACTGAAGTGCTATCAGAGGATTTTTTCTTGTGCAGTATTCACGCCCTTCTGAAAGTTAAAGCTGACACAGTAAATCCCTACACATTATACCTACTTGACATCAGCCAGGAACACAGTTTAGAAAACTGGCCCAGTATATATACAAAGGTTTAGTCCTTTGTGTATTGTGGCTTTATACAACTAAGATACTTGTCAACTAATGTTATCAATATTCTACGTTAACAATATATCAAACTTTAATCTAAGCGCTAAAGAAAACTGATGGCAACTTTTAAAAACCGTTTAACACTTACGGTTGATGTCAGTTTATTACACTCAATAGCAACAGGGAACCAAGACAAACGGCTTCACACAGAACAACTGAACTGTGCAAACACAAAATTAAAACAAGCATACGACAGAACTAAACCTCTATTCCACTAAATGTTTCTTCTCAATGCATCCTCATTACTGTAATTTTTTTCAGCAATGCAGCAACATGCAGAATGGTTCATTACTTAGGTTTCAGTTCAGGGTTATTTGTTCATATTTGAACATGAGTTTACTGTTGAATGCTTTAGCATAAGTGGTAGGAACAACGAAGCAGATTTAAGTCAGTATTTTCACACATTACGAAAGTTTTACAATGCAAGGATGAACCAAATCGTAGTGGACAGTCTCCCCCTTCAGCTATATTGTAGCCTGTCCAGGATTTCACCTAGCAAGATCAGCACCTCTTCTTGCTTTGGATATCCAAATACACCTTCTAAAGGAGTGACACAACAGCGGTTTGTACACAGAGAGATGCTGGTGTGCACGTACAAGTGCCCTCTCCTGGGCACAATGAGATATTCTGATGAAGTTGTTCTCACCTGCTACCCTAGCACCTACCAGTAGCATGCCACAGGCTTAAATTAACTTGCTACATGTTAAGTGGATATCTAATACATAAAGCATGTACACCAGTAGCAGCAAATTAGTTCTATTTAAATACTGCAATGCTGGAAAATAGCAGAGGAAAATGATCTCAGTAAACCCACTGCAGATGCAGTGCTCTTGTCTTTTGGTCACCTGTGAGAGGCTGCTGTCTCTAAGACCATTCTCGGGCTGATAATCAACAGGCTTTTAACACATTCATGGAAAAATTACTGCTGGCAGACAGGAAACAAGGAAGATTTAAGACATGCTCCTCACAGCCAGCCTTTACCCACTTCTCCAGGTATCCTATACAGGATCACTCTGAGGAAAAAAACACTTATTCCTCCCCTGAATTTGCAGGTCAGTAATCCTCCTTTGACCTAAACTTGTAATCTATTTTTATACCTTTGGGATGTGTTTTAACGATAATTCTACATAATCTGCTTGTTTTGAGATATGGATATCTGACCCTGAAAGATAATGATATATGGGTCAACAGTATTTTAACATAAAAGTTAATCCATAAAAACTCTAAGAGGTCACACATCTGTACACCATTCATATTGATTCCTTAAGTAACAAAATGCTGATTGAGGATGAAGGGAGGAAGGAAGAAAGGAATAACCACCCTCTACCCCCAAGCTGGTTAGGGCAAAGAGAGGATATAGTATGGAAGAGAACAAAATTGAAGTTAACACAGCTGTAGGAGGAGCATCTGCATTCATCAAACAGAAACAGGCTTGCTGCATCACTCCACAGCAGAATCTATCTTGTAAATCCAGCCTTGAGCAAAAGCTATGCAAATCATTGCCAGCTAGATGAGAGGAGATCTGCAGTCAGGCATGGACTTCTTGGGAGAGCTTACACAGGAAGCTTCTGGCCCACATCACAGTAACTCCAGCTTAGGTGCTTCCATTGTCTACCTCTCCCCTGTACAGACATGACTGCCCAATACTGATGGTAACTGCTTTACAGAAAAAGAACAAATTGGGAATTGCTTCTCAAAAAAGGGCAAAGAAAATAAGAAACCCTGAACAACCTGGAGATACCACTCACTGCTGACCTTTACTAGTCAAACACTTTTACGGGCAACAACATGGGAACTGATCAAAGTAAAAGGAATTCTTGGATTTCAGACTAATGACTTCTGAACAAATTCTCACTTAGGGTATTTTGTACCTACACAGGGAGCTGAATGGGTACAATATGAACACAAGAGATAGGCTGCACTTAACTCTACAGAAATAAGAACTTGTCAAAAATCATCTTCATGAAACAATTTGTTGTGGCTTTTTTGCACTAGAATTTGCCAGAGCATCAGACACCAGCTCATTTCAGTAAAGAAGCCAGTCAGACACCCTTAGTTAAGCTCTATCTTGAGTAGCATAAATTGGTTGAATATGCACTCTAAATATTTGGCAAGAATGTTCTGCAGTAAGAGAAGATCTCTTATGGAGGGTGTCAGGGGGAGTGTCAACTCTCCCTCAAGTGCATTAACTGTCCAGTGCAGTTAACATGGATGTTTTTTCCTTTGTCTTGCCTTTTTTTTTTTTAAAAAAAAAAAAAAAAAGTGTAAATTCAGGGAATGGTGTTGAACAACAGTGTTTTAAGGGAGACAGTCTCTTTCCTCCTCTTAACATGACACACTGGAAGAGTAAGGAGTACTGCTTGTGATACACTGCTGCATCAAGAGGTGAGAAGCTTTTTCCTGATTTCCTTTGAAACAACTGTACATAGTTTTCAAGGCATAAAGTTTGTAATTGCTTATTCAACACAAAACAGCAAGACTGCCCAAGAAATCATTTCCAAGACTGCTCAGCAACTATCAGCCTACTTGGCACTAAGTCAACTCTTTCCCCTGTCTGCCAGCACTACCAAGAAGACAAAGACTTCTTCCTTTATTTGTAAAAGACACAACTGCAGATGTTCATTAATTCCTGGTCATTCTTTATCATCATCCTTGGTTCTCACTTTGAATAATTAAGTTCTCAAAACAGAAGAATAATTACAAACAACAGTTATCACATAAAACTTTTGCTCTGAAATGTTTTATGATGACTTCCGTGACAACTGAAAACCAACAAAACTCTTGTCAAAGTGCAAGCTACTAAATTGTTTTCAGCTAATTTGAGTTTTCAGTTCAACACTTACTTGTTCTAAAGACAAGACTAAAAAAAGTGTTACAGAGCTCCAATAAATAATGAAAAAAAGTAGAAGAAAGAGCAGGAAGCTTAACGGTAACAAGAAAGATTTCTTTTCCTTTAAATCTTGGCAAATATTAAGTCAAATTCTAAAGGTTTTTATCAATCTAGCATGCCTCAGTTCAGCCTCAAGGTAATTACCCACATTCGGTTTCTGTTTAAAAAAAATATTCCTAGCCTTATCACAGCTTCCTACCACTCTACATCTGGAGCCGGACAGTAGCTATAGAAACCACTTGTACTAACGTTACACAGCTATAAACAACACCGAGCAATTTCCAAGCTAGGGGCAACAGGGTCATATTGAGGAACAGGCACTGCTAAATTCAGTAGGAAAAATTCTACACCAGTAACGACTCTGGAGTGACCATGTGATGTTGAAATGCTGGACCCATCCAGCGCAGTGGATTTGTGTGTCCGACGCTCCAGAGTCCTTTCATGGGCAGTCATACGCCCACAGTTTGTCCTCCAGTGAAGTTTTCTGTTTCATTTTGCTACTTAATTTCTAGGTGTCTCTCTTAGCCCTTGGCAATTACAGATCTCTACTCCAATATTTTTTTAAGAAGTCCTGCTTAGAAACTTCAGAATTAGGTAGCATTTACCAGTGAAACAGATATCATATATTTCTGTAAGACAGCCAGCAGATGAATGAAAACAAGTAGTTCGTCAACAGCCGAAATAATTCATCATGGGGAAATCAACAAGCCTCAGAAAACAGAATGTGAGACATACTGTTGTAAAGAAAGGGAATACAAACAACCCTACAGTTAAACACTGTTAGTAAGTCCACCCCTTCTGAAAATAGTTGGTTGATCATCAGGTATAGATTCCCAAGAACTCTTGTGGTAATAATGCTGGAAGTTTTTATACTCCCGTTTTCCTACTGATTAATCACTTTCCAGTTATTTGACATTTAAATAAAAAAATAACGATGATGATTCAGATATAGATGGCACAGACTGAGACCTTTCAGTCTTACATAGCTCTATTTTTTAGGGCTTTTCCCACAATGGAAGGTACATGTCCACTTGATTCGGGCTGGAAGAATTGGTTCAAAACTCCTCTGACTTGAAGCAGAAGACTGGGCTCCTATTAGATCACAGTCAACACGAATCTACTCGGCCAACAGCTTCTCATTCTTCCACTACCACTGTATTTCAGTTCTTCCATATGAATGCCTACAGTCTTTGGAGAGCTGTACTTGTGTTTTCAATGCTTAAACAAAACTTCCCTTCACAGCTCAGTGAGGGCAGACTCATACACAGTTCTGCCCACTCTAACAATTAGAAAGTTTTATTTCAGGTTTAGAGAGATACTGGGGAGATCCATATCCGTTTAATATCAGAAGAATGGACACTGATGTCCACAGAAAAAAGTAATGCATCAGGCTAGTAAACTCTCACCTCATATCACCTCTGGTTTGTTCCTCTCCTGTTCCACGCTCCTGTTCTCTAATTCTTCTCCTTCAGAGCTTTAGAAGACTAGAAGTCGCTAGCTGGCTACTGCTAGCTGCCCTCTACAACAACTGCCTTCATTCACTCTTATTATTATCACTACAATTTCAGATTGGAGAGGAACTCATGATCACCGTGGCTGTCCAAAAAAAGCCTTAATTATTAAAAAACAAACAACTCTTCTGCTCATATTGTGCACATGCTGAAAAAGTCTATTCATATCAATGCTGTGTTTAGTTAGAAATCTTCTCCACTTGGCACGATTTCATCGTAAACCTAAATAGAACAGACTGGCTGCTCACAAGACTAAGTTATGTACCAACTTTTGTGATGTTTTTAATCCAGAATTTATGATCTTCACGCTTATGATTAATTATGATAGATCTATACTTCAACTAGACATATTCACTTTTTACATTCACTTTGGTTTCCTTTATATTACAAGCACAATCAAACGACACCACCTATTTCAATTCAGTAACTGATTGAATTCATCACCAGTTAAGAGCTGCGAGTGTTAAGAGTGAAATCGAATTTGCTGTGAAATCTGCCTGTTACAAACCAGTTCAGTAAAGCAGACAGGAACTATCTGGAAACATAAATGTTTGTATATTCATAAAAATTCACACTTTTATTTGGGAAGAACAACAACGGCTAAAGCTCCAACTATTGAATTTTATGACTGCATCTGGTGAGTCAGAAGTATGCAGTTCAAAGGTTGTTCAAGATATTAAGACAGGAAAAAACATGTCCCAGGTAACGGACACTGGGGTGGGGAAATCTTTGTTAGATTCTTGTTCCAGACAACAAGACCCTAAACCAAACAGCCACTACCTAAGGAGTCAATCTGTATTTTATTATTTGGACAAGTTTTGCATCATCAGAAACAGTACATGGGTTCTGGTATCTTTAAATCATCTAAAAGATATCTAGAGTCCTGAGTATAAGCACCTGCACAGTTTTATTTAAGCAGTAAGCCTGTCAGCTAGACTCGGGTGCTCAGAGCTAAGCGTTTCCAGATGTGAACCTGTCAAAGCATGTACTGGAGAACAGGTGATGCACACAGTAAGAGTAATGAATGATGAAAGTCTCTCGCAGAGGGGTGGATATATTTTTTTTAAATTAGAACATGTTATCCTACAGCACTGGCAATAACAAAACTCCTGCAGAACACCTCCACGAACACCCTGAGACACACATGTCAAAAACTTTCAGAATTTACTGTCTTGGTTCACTACTGGTGAAGCTGGCAGCTCTGGCTCTGAACTCCACATACAGTGCTTCAAAAAAATTCAGGTGTTGTGTTGCTTGAGAATCTCAGTCTTCATTAGCATTATGAATGCAATACTGAAACCCTGCTGCGTTATTAGTGCAAGCACCATGCAGACACAGCAGTTTGGCTCTATCTCCTGTCATTTCAAACAGCTTTTCCAACTGACAAGGAATGTGCTAAAAACACTTGCTCGCCGTTTGCATGCATTTTCATTAAGAATTTGCTTCATCTTTGTTTAGCATCTCTTTTAACAGTATTAGGTGAGAGAAGGAGCAAGAATGGAAAGGAGATGTGAATGCATTATTCCCTGGTCTCAGTGTCTCAAGAGAAGCACTCAGCGTTTCCCAAAACAAAAAAAAAACACCCCACAATGTGCTTCACTCTACTTATGTCACAGCTACATATTATTTCCAACAGTTAAAAAAGTATCACTCTAAAAATGAAGTAACAGAACTGAACATGGTTTACCTATATGGTCAGACCCACAAAGGCATTCAGTATTTACTCGGGCAGCAAATTACACTTTAGAATCAATGGGAATTTAGTTATCTAGACATCTCTGCAGATAGGATTCACAGAGTTCAGTTTTCCAAGAAAAGCACATGCAACTTTCACAGTAACCATAAGTCCAAAGATCTTTTTCACACTATTAAGCGGCTTGCTCGAGATGAAAAGTTTGTCAAAAACTGAGGAGAAATAGGAAAAGACAAAAACCAGAACAGTCCCTTAAATCACTATCCAATTTATTTTAAAGAAATGTGTGGCCATTTTACAAAAGCTCTAACTCTCATCATAAAAAACTCGAGTGTGACAGAAACAAGGATCAAATGCTGAATAGCACAAATATTTCATTAATGCATTAGCTACTATTTTACTTATTCAAGCTTACCTTGAATTCTTTCATTTTTTCCATGGTTATCAGGCGCCTTGATGTGTGGCTGGAAAGCATCTGCTCACAGTTGCTAATAAGTTTCAGGCACGGGTGGCAGGGAATGATGTCTTCTGTATATCTGGAAGAAATAAACATTCATAGAGCTGTAAGCTCATGAACTGGAACACTGGCATCTGGAACAAAATTCATACTGACTCTTCACAAAATGGCTTATGCTAGAAAGTTGCTATGCATTTTAATCTGATTAAAGAAATTCAGGTATTGGTGCTCCAGAGTTTTTATATCATTTATTCCAGTCATCTCATGACATAATACGTGTAGAATAAATTAAAACCTCACAGTAAAGAGATCCCTCCCACACATTTTCTACACGTATTTACATGCTATTAATATATGCACACAGGCCTGCCTGTGTCATTTCAAGTAGAAAATACCTCAGCCAACCAGGAGTAATAACTTATCCAACCAGGAGCTGTGATTTTAAAAAAATACTCCACAGTCAACATACATAAAATTGCAGGAATAAGAGATGGCTTTTGATACTTCTATTTCTCTGAACGCTGAAAGCGGAATTTAAAGATTTAAGAGCTTTGCATGGGACCAGAGAAGCAAGAAGTACTGACCTAGCTAATACAATAAATATGAGATCAGACATCCCTCCTATATACTGAAGTATAGATCAGCTATTTAGTTTTTTCATTAAGCTTTCCAGTAACAGTTACTACAACATAATATAGAAAATGGTATATGGTCTTGTGAGTGACTATGATTCCATATAAAATGCTCACTCTCATGATTCCCCAGTGCTTGGGGGTCAACAGAAGTTAGACATTAAAAAGCAGAACTAAACAACTTTCACACCTATCACATGAACTTAAAAAATGCACAGGAGGAGCTTTGTATTTTTCCTGGAAAGAAGTGCATTTTCTGAATGCACTTCACAAAGTAAATGTATTGTTCTGAGAGAAAGAGAAGTTAAATCCAACACAACTCAAAACAGGATCCCTCTAGGTGCTGATGGAAACCTTGACATTTCTTCAAGACAATAGTGAGATGTTAAACAAGTAAGACAATATCAAACACAGACTTGCAAATAGGAAAAAACCCAAACAGTACTGCCTCTTTGCATTGTTCCAAAACTTCCAGATCGCAAAACACCCTTTCAATCACTTCTTGTGCGTGAAATCAAGTCACCAATTCTGCTAGCTGAAGTCAGAACATGCTTTTTACAAAGGAGAATCAAATTAATTCTCATTTTTTTCTATTACACAAGACTTTTGATGCATCTAGTACCACCAAACTGCCTCTTCTTACAAAGGTAGGCACTCTGCCACAACATCTTAAAAGTGTCCCTTCATAACCATACGAAAAGCTGACTGCAAAGGAATTAAAAGAATTCAGACTCCACAATGATTTCAATGTCAGATTGAAAGAGTAAACTTTGGAGTGAGATGCTATCTTGCAGAGGGAGAGATCATTATCACTTCGTTAAAAAGCCTTGTCTGTTAGCATTAATGCATACATTTCTACATTCTTTCAGGCAAAACTCAGAACATCATCAAATAAGAAATATAGTAGCAGCAGGTTTAACAGACATCCATTTTAATCCAGTTTTGGTTTTAATTTAAGATAATACAGAAGAATCTCGAATAACACATGAACCTGATGGCAGGTGTTGCCAAGGGATATTTCATAGCACAACATATTAATAGACAGTATCTTATCTTCCCCCCACATACTTGCTTTAATGCTTGTTCCTGTGTTCATCATTACAGCCGAAAATAAAGTGACTACACTAATATTCTGTGCTAATATAGTGAATTCAGTACTTCAACCCTCAACAAAGTCAGTTCATAGTCGTATGTACGAATTTACTTTTTAAGAGGCAACACGAGTAGCGCGTGAGAGAGCTGACCTTCCCAAAACAGCAACTAAAGCAGAACCAGAATGTGCAGTTCGTAGTAATCTAACATTGCTGTACGGAGGAAGCCTGCTCTTACCAATGTCCAATGAGCAGACAAAAAACTCCGGTATCTTGATAAACAAAATAAACTCAGTAATTCCAAACAGAATGTATTGACATGCAAATCTAAGAATTCGCAACCACTCAAGGTCTGTCAAGGTTAAGCATGTATAGACAGGCATTTTGAACAGTTAGGTATAATACAGTTAATGTCATTCAATGTTTTGTTTGTGAATAGTCTTACAAGAAAAAAAAGCCTAAGATACCAATTCTGTCACTAAAACAATGCAAGCTACTAAGTGCACTCTTCTGTTATGGAAGCATGTTACAGAAATGGCTCCTTTTGATTTCCAAATTTTCAAACCAGCATGTGATAATTACATATAGGACTGTCACAAGCCATTTCCGTGGTGAAACCAGGGACAATATCCACTTTATACACCAGTATAGTTTGACTGTACATAGAAACATACAACATTGCCGAAGCTACCTTCAGGATAGATCTACATCTGGAAGATACTTAGAAACAGCTACTGTACATCAACTCCCCACTTTACTATGAAACAGTTTTGAACAAAAAAAACAAAAAACCCCACAACCAAAACAACCTCCCTCAAAATCTTATCTAAGAGATGCTGAAGTACATGCAAACAGATGTCTCTCCTTTTAAACCCAGTTCTAATCTCAGGCTGCACTATTGAGCAGACAGCATCCAGCAGTCTCTGCTGGCCTCTCTTGTCCTTAACAGGGCTGCTCCCTTAACGCTTTCTGCCTCTCACTGCCATCTCTCGGTCACTTGGCTTTTCATGTCTCAGAAGAAAGCTAAATGAGTAGTGCCAAACTCCAAAGAGCCAAGAATGTTCTCTTACAGGACCTTGTCATGCACCTCTGTCAACTACTCTAGCAGAAACAAATATTAATAAGAGCCTTGCTACTACTATCTTAGAAATCTATCTGCACCCTGAAAGTCTAATTTTCTAAGCGTAAGCCTCAACTCACTGGACACGCATTTGCAAGGATATGTGAAGGCTTTTTTCTTTTTGGTAATATACAGACATTATCTCCATCCAAAAACCTTATTTCAGAATCTGCTTTCCCTCATATGAAGTTTTAAAATAAGAAGCCAGAGCATTACTCTAAAGTGCTAGTACTATGGGATTTCCAGCTGTACTATGCCCCAAAAGAAAGCACGGTGAGAATATAGCATCCATTCTGACATACTACATACCAGAAATCAAGAATACATACTCAGGCCTGTATATCGGCAGCCAGTAAACTAATCTTCCTCCCATCACCAGATATTCTGCTGCAAACTTCAATAGGTCAAAAAAGATGTCACTCAGATGATAATTGGATGAAACGAAGATGTGATTTTCTGTGCTAAACAAAAAAATTACAAGTGTAAACATAAAAGGACCGGTAAAGCCTTCATTTTTAATTTTAAAAAAACAGTAAACAAAAACACCCCAAACCACAAAATAGCACTATGTGAGATTTGCAAAACTATGTAGGACAATCTAGGAGTACAACTTCTCCTGCGAGGAATATATGACTTCTCAGATTCCCCTACTGGTTCTTTAGACTATCTTCTCTACTACTTGTGGAAGTCAAAGAATCACAAGCATGTTGGGAATACCTATTTTGCACAGCAATTTAGAGTAAAAGCTCGAAGGTAAGGAAGGCCAGGCAGTGGAGAAGCCATGTGTTATCTCTAAAGAGAAAGGAGGAGAGGAAATCTAAGAGAGAAGGTTCAGGCAAAATAGTGGTATTCCATTTTAGACTGATTTTGCAGCTTGCAGGGACTGAAGAGAACTTTCTGAGAATAGGAAACATGATGTAACGGTAGCTCACAGAGACGAGAAATAGGATTTGAAATCTGAACACATGTAAATGATAAGCAAGGAGAACAAAACCAAGAGGATTTCAGGAAATGACATACTAGTTTTGCAAACAGGACAAAAAGGGCTTTTCTTCTTTAATATTATTACTATCATTTTTTAAACTGCTGATAGCCAGCCAAGAAATAATAAAGATTCTAAAACTGTGACTGGGTTTCCATCAAGTCATATACATTCTACAACAGACAAGACAGCTTAACTACCTTCTTTCAGCGGACTTAACCATCTCCTTTTGTGAACCCATTCTGCGAGTAGCTTCTCTGATCCCATATGGTGCTGTACAAAGCAAATGCATAATGCAGAGACGAGAACCTCACCCTTTGTCCAAACAACATACAATTATATTATACATACACAACAGTGCACAAACTGTGGCTTATACAAAGTTAAGAAAAAGAACAGCTTTTACAAAGTAAAAATCAGTAGAAGTAATTTCTTCAAGATGTATTAAAAGTTTCTTGCTCCAAAAGGTTACTTTAAAACTGCTTAAAAGAAAGCCCTTCAGCTGTAAGAGGCTTCTAGCAGCCTAGGCGTTTGCTACACGACAAAGGACAATGCTTTTCTGTTTCATTCATTAAAAAAATATTCCTTACATTTTTAACCTGTGACAAATAATCCAAATAATCCTATTGTCTTTTGTTTTACAGACACAAACATCTCCCTTGTAGCACTTTGCTAACGTTCTTCAAAATGAAATTGTATATATTGGAATTTCTTGCCAACACATTACACAAATGGTAATTCTCACAGACAGGTAAGAAGAGCCAGAGACAGCTTTTTCTCATACATTTTTGTGCATTTCTAATAGCATAACACTAATTTCATGTTCAACACATTTGTTTTTGTGAGACTTGTTTCAGCATCATGGAAGCACCAATATCACCATTTGGTAAATGCAGAAGTTGTGACACAATTTGCAAACTCAGTTCTAAGTCATATTAATATTCTACATTGTCTTACTGCCAAACAGGTCAGATAAAAATTCGCAGGCAACCCACAAAGAAAAGTCACACTCCCTATTCCTAATCAATATGAACGCGCCATCGTAAGAGCCAGCACTAGAGATCAGAAATTTCTGTATCAAGGTCTTTTATTTATTCACTTAGCTTCTACTCCCTCCCATGCATGACAGATGGTGCTAAGTACACCAGTTTCTGAAAGAGTGGAGTAACCTTTCAAACTGCTAGTGGTTAAGTGTATCAGAAATGCATTAAAATTTCTTTTTGGAAGCACTCCAATAACCACTTAATGTAAGTTTCCAGAAGACCATCAGAGCTGCATGGTAGACTCCAGTGTGTTGCAAATCAAGTCCTAACACCAGCATGGACCATTCTGATAAGAAGTCTCCATGTATCAATAAAGTTACACCTTTACTGAATGAGACATTTTCAAAGGACGATCTGCAGACATATTGATTTCTACTGGTGAATGTAATATTGTCTCCATGGAAGGAAGTATTATTTCCAGCTTTGTTACACATTTACAACCATCCTTTAAATTAATACAGATCCAGTTTCCACAGTGCTGCTCTCAATGGTCTTGTTTCATAATATGGAAACTGCAGATCTGAGTACTTATCAAGACATTAAATCCATGTACATGGGCACAGACATAAGAAAAAATCTTTTAGTCATTGTTCTTAGGCAATAAAAAGCACTAACAAACTTACGATCTGTAATGATTGCATCAAACAGCATCCCTTTTCGCCATATTGGTCTTGAAGAATCAGAAACTAGTGCATCAAGGTAGTATTTCTCTAAACCATACTGTCGGAGATTAGCTCTGATATTTTCATCTGGCCCTCTCCATTTCTGGTTCTTTCTGCTTGTCTTGCCTGGAGGCAGGGGGAGCATGGAATGGGAAAAAAAAAACATACTCAACAATAAACTATTTTATAGGGAAAGCCTTCATATAGTCTATCATTTATTTTAAAGGAAAATAATTAGATGTCACACACAAAACAAGAGTTTATCTCCTGCCTTATTCTAATCACTGTCACAAGTATTTGCGATAAACTTCACAAGTAGCAAGGAATAAAGAAAATACATCAGAAAAGTTCTGCTACACCATCTGCACAGGGTGCCACAGAACACATCTCTAGAGATGTTGGTTTGTAAGATATTCTCACTATCCATCAGTCATAATCCTGTCCAGTAAGTCAGATATAATTTGCACTGCAGTTTTTCAGAGAAATAAGAACAGGATTAGATTTCCTGGGTTAGCTTGCAAGAAGCTTCCTACATCACAGGCTAAGAAAACACATAGCTGTTGTAATTATTATTTGGAACTTTGTCTTGGTTTTCATTATTCCTTTTATCAAATATCTTCTGCTTATAAATTAAGAGAACAGCTTAGCTAGGACACATGTAAATTGGTCAATGAAAATAAGCATGACCAAATAAATCCTGTGAAGATTAATGTTGCTTTAAAATCCACTAAGTATCATCCGCTACCATAAGCATTCTTAAATTCCAGAGAGTAAGATTTCAGTGGCTTAGAAAAATGTAACATACCTAATCCATGGATTGTGTTGTAATCTATATCAGTACCACACACATATGCTCCAAAGTGTGCTGAGGAGATAAGAAGGCCACCTATAAAGGGGAGAAAAGGGGAAAAGTATAAAGTGCTGTCATAAATGTTATCCGTGTTAGGACATTGTGCTCAGGAACTTCCAGAGTTGTACACCAGTAGCACACTAGACCCAAAGCTAGACCCAAGAAAAGAAAGAAGAAAGAAAGAAAAAAAAATTAAAACTACCAACAAGATTGAATCACTACACAACTATAATCAGAGATAATAACACCAAGTCCCTTGTTTGCTATACCTGATCTTCCTTATCTTGCTATACCCTATGTCACCTTTTATCTCTGGAGACCGTTCTTAGGAGTTTGTTTACGGTTTTCTATTTCAAGGCAATAAGATCCTTTAATCATTACATGAATCAAAACTTTTAATTTTACTTTGCAAGCAGCAGAATTTCAAATTGTTGGCAAACAATTTGAAAAGTCATCACCAAACAAATGGCAATTCTACTGCATCTGTTCTCAAAGTCAGTCTCCTTATCTGTGTCTGAAATCAAACTTGTAAGATGTGGCCATTCCCTGAATAAGAAGCAATGGTCAAGAACCCTGTAAATGTAAATACCTCCAATGTAAACAGCAATATCAAAAAAGTCTCTGTAATTGTTTTGCAGTATGAAAGCTATATATAGATGCTTCTTTTTCCTGTATGCCACCTATTTTATCAGTACATTTATTAGCGTACTCATCCTGCAATAAAACAAATTTGTGATCTGCTTTTCTAATTAAAAACAAAACAAAACCCTACCAAAAAAGCATGTGTGATTTCCCCTTGAAACTGGGCAATGGTTGAACAGCCCACACAAGAGAGCAAATGATATTATCTCTTTAACAGCTTCCAAATGAAGAAAAGCAGCAGATTACCAAAGAGCTGTGTTGTCGAGTTGTTAATAAGGAGGCACGTAGCTAACAGAATGGTTTAAAACAGAACAGCGACTGTGAACAAGGCTGTGAACCCCACGATACTGATGTCAACTGCTTATGGATACAGACAGTCCTGCTGAAATAAAGGGGATGAATGCTGCAGGACGACGAGTTGGCCAGTGCAGGTAACCACGCGCACGCTGGCTGCATGGGTGGCAGTGGTTCTCCCACTCACCGGCAGCATGGAAGGAGCATCTCGGGTGGCTGCATTGCCCCACGCCACCCACTTGGCACCAAGAAATCCCTAACTCATGCTGCATCCACAGGCTAAAGATCCCATCTCAGGGCACTAGAAAACTCCTACATCGTACGCTAGTAAACTCTACCAAAACTGAAGGTGAGGCAGAAAGGAAAAAAAAAAATTCCTCTGTTTTTTGTTGTGAAATGGATCAGGGAAAAGCAAGGTTACTCACCCCAGAGGAGTCACCCATTTCCCTTCTTGGCTGCAATCCCTCAGAACAGATGGGCAGTACCTCCAGAGGGTCAAGACAAATTTAGCTAGCCCTGCCCCCAAGTATGGCATACCACCCAGTCCTATAAAAAAAGTAAGAAGAAAGTACTTTGCCCATCTAAGAATGTTTTTAATCATAGGGGAAAAAAGAGTTAGGAAAACATGAACTTACAGCTTTTAATAAATTTCAGCTGGTACTAGTTCAATTATGTTCACACAGCAGGTGCATGAATACCAAAATTCTCTACTATGGCCAGTCCTCTGACCTACTATACCAAACCGATGTACACAAAGGGTTAATCAGAGAATCATTGAGGCCCCTGATGACTATTAGCAGAATGATGATGGCATAGGACTTCATGCCTTTCTATTGTACACTATTTCCCCATCTCTTCAGCACAGACGAGGATCTGGTCATACCACTATCCTTCAGGATGACAAAGAAAAAATTCCTGTCATTTGCAATTATGCAGTATCATGAATTGGCAAAGGGAAAGCAGGGACAAACATCTTCCAAAGGTACAAATAACAAGCTTACTGAGACAACCAGAACAGATTCTCTAGGAGGAAGTACAAAGTATTCGGGTAAAAGACTTTTTGATTTATTCTTCCAGAATCCTCCAGGCTTCCATCTTCCCAAAACTGAGGAAAGAATATTTAAACAGCTCACAGAAGTTATGTTTTACAGCTCAAAAACAACCCTGTCCATTCCAATCCTGCTTTACAAAAAAGGGGAATCGAGCCTCCTAAACCAGCCTGGTGAAAAGCACTTTTCATTTCAAGGACAAATTCCAGCTGTCCATTTTTATGCTAAACTGAAGACTTGTGATTTATCTGATCCAGCAAAAACAGCCTGTTTCCAACAAGAAAGCATCACTTTTCAATGCTGTTCTAATTTGGTACTGTTTACCTTTTCAGCGTAGAAAGCAGGAAGAAACCAAGCCAGGTATTAAAGTTGCACCAACAAAGAACCTGAACTGCAGTTTCTTCAAAGTACTCCTCAAATCCTGAACATATGTTCTTTCCAAACCCATCAGCTCAAACCCACTGCATCACTCTCAGCTCTGAGCTATCTCTCAAAAATCCAGTAGTAGGGTACTGTTGCACTGACAGTTGTGAAAGTCCTCTAAAGTACCTCAAGAGACCACTGAATTTCCTGGGGTTTACTCACCAAAAGTAGGTGCAAAAGCCACTGTTTAGTTGTTTAGTCATAAATAAATTTTACTGACAAACAGTGTGCCAGCTGGTATCTCCAGTGACCCTATGTACCTTTAATCTCAAGCGTGTATATTGCAGCTCTCTAGTGCAATAAAACGACAAAAACGGAAACTCAAATCATTAGGCAATTTGGGGAGAATTTTGTATACGTTACACTTTTGAACTGAAACACAACTTAACATTTATCTTCAATTTCTATAGCTCCACAACTTTCATGTGATTTTTCTTCCTCTAACGTTACCCTTCCTTTTTTTTAATTCAGTTTTCACTCCCAAGAGAATTAAAGCTCTCAGAGAATTTTCTGTGATTTAGGTTTAGCAGATTTTTGTAAGAAGACACAAAACCATAGACACTGAAATGAAACAAACTGCTTAGAGATGAAGTAGAGGAATTTCTTCAACCTTTCAGAGACTGTTACCCATCTGCAAGGAACACAAGCACAGGAGGAGGAAATTTCGTAAGACATTATCATGCATGCAAAAAATCAGGTTGTATATGAACAAAAATTTAAGACAAAAACATACTGTTCACTGAAACCTTGTGTTTCCGAAAATATTACATGCCTGGTCCATTTTCTACAGTATAGAGAAGCCACATGCTAGTAAGAATTTGTCCTACTAGTGACCCTGCAGTGTTGTCTTCTCCTTCCCTAACATCTCTGCAGTGATTTCTGCAGTGAATTCTCTTCATCGTCCCATTAATCTAAGTATTTTTTAAGTGTATGCGTCTTATACGTGGTCTTCTTGATCAAAGTTTAGCAAAATCCAGGTCGGAAACACAGCCTTTGTTATGCTTTTGAAGAAACTACTATAGGCAGCTTAACACAATATACTCTTGTATGATTAAACGGCACAACCTGACACAGTAGATCTTCTATTTCACCCACAAAACAGTTGAGTTTCCCTTATTTAAAAAGTACTTCTATGCCACACAGAGTAATTTGTGGAATAAAAGCTCCCCCTCCTGGCTCAACTGAGAAAAGTTCAGCTGGGGGCGAGTGCATGGTGCGAACAGTGTTATCCTGAAGACAAGAGGTGATCACTATTCAATGCTGCGACCTAACTATCACTATGTTGTGTTGCATGCCCAGAATTGCCCTCAGCGCTCCTCTAAATAGCCACCTACAAAAATGCTGCTGCTTGTAACATTCTGCAAGTGGCTGCAGGGAGGGCTCTAGCCATATTTCAGTTCTTAGTCACTTTGGATCTTCAGCAGTCCATGACATGCACGAACTGGTGTTTGAGCCATTTTACATAAAATAACACAGTGAAGACAGATTTGTCAGAAGTGTAAAATAAACTGTTGACATCTCCTGAAGTTAGTCTGCTTCCTCCCAAATCCCTCTCAAGTTAACATTCACTTTATAATCACCATTTTTCTTTTGGTATCATCTCAAATCTCAGTCGAGCACCAGAAGACGCTGCGCCAGGCAAAAGCGTAGTGCGAGCAGTAACACAATCACCCATTTTTTCCTGCCAGTAGCAAAAAAAATCCCCACATACCTGTTCCAACAAACGGATCATATACAACATCATTGGGTTTTACTCTCCCATGGTTTGCCATAATGAAAGACAGGCAGGCATCCATGCTAGTATTGCCAATAAAGTGTCTCTTTTTCACACTGTAGGACTCGATAAGTTCTCTCTGGCCATCTGCAATCTGTTGAAACATTTAAAATCACTGTCAGGTCTTAGATACAAGATATAAGCAGACAGTCTAACAGACTAGCTTAAGTGACACCATCCAACAAACTGGTAACTCTTCATTTCATGACACATTACTTTGCTTTCTGCTGTCTGAAAATATGACAGACTTCTTTCCAAGCAACAGATATCTTGGTTCAACACTTAGATAAATTCTTTGAGACAGAGGTCAAAAATATACAAACAATTTCAAGGGAAAAATCTTCTGAAGAAATAAGTTAGAGCAACTTTGCTATTATTCTAGGTATCAGATAAACAATTCCTGGCAATTCAGAGTTAAAGAATTTCAAAATGACGAGGAATAGAAAGGCATGTTAAAACATGCATGCACGTACACACACATATGCTTAAGGTCACACAGAATTTCCATGTTCCCCAGCTTTTCTGTCACACTCAAAATCTAAATTTAGGATAGCGCTGACAGATCAGAATTTACTGGAAAAACAAACAAAGACCAAATGCTAACATTTTTACATCAGACTTCCAAAATATGTTGAAGAGGACCAAAGCAGTCTGGAAGAAAACACATCCAAAAGCTCTTCCAACACTATCCCCCAGCTCCGGTCAACATCAGTCTTACAAGATAAACAAAATACACTTGCCTATTTTTTTCAGGTTGGTTTACTCATTTTTAAACACTTCAGGAATCCAGCACAGATGGGACAACAGCTGCAACGTTCTGCAGTATTGCCACAACCCAGGGTGGTTTCACATTAATCTCAGGCATTGAGAATATCCATAGGTGCTAACAGATCACTTGGATCTCTAACTCCTCTCTGCACAGCCCCTAACAGCAGCTGTACCACCTCAGCAGTAGTCCTCCCTCCTTCCAGCTGCCCTTGACCCAGGACATCGCACGCATGTATTCCCATCAGTGGCTGGTGTCATTCTGAAGATGTGCTTTGGGAAGCCACGTTTTCCTCACAAGAAATAAAAGACCAGATCAGATTTCCTCAGGATATCCTAATAACAGATGAGGTTTAGAGTGTACACACCCAACAGCCAAGAAAGTCTGCAGTAAAGACTTCAGATGAGAAGCTCCAGACAGCTTTTGAATGTTGTTCCGACTGTCCAGCACTGCCCTGTCAGTGTCCCCATGGACGTCCAGAGCCGCAGGGACCAGCCTGCACCTTTCTGCAGAGGTGCCTGTCAGGACTGGCTGAAGCACTTACAGAATGCTCCAGCAGGGCTGATGCAGCTCAGCGGGGCCGCAAGCCAGCTACAGTCCCTGTAAATCTCTCCTCCTGTTTGAAACAGGCTGCTGGTGCTTCTGGCTCCATCTGGGCCCACAATAATACAATACACCACCACAGCTGTGCAGTCTCGTTGCTGTGTTGAGCTCCTTCTGTGGAGGGCAAGATAAGCTGCGCTCCCAGATACAACTTCAATTTTTTCCACCTCTAAATTCTCAGTCAACTTGCTTTTTGCTAGTCACAACAAGGGCTTTCAAAACTTGCATCAGTGTACTATGCAGTGACAGATTCAGCCACAATTCTATTGTCTGCTTCCATTAAAACTCAACACAATTTTTAACATTTACATTGAAGAACTCTTTCCTGAAAACGTAAGCTCATAAGAACAGAATCAAGCATACTCACGCACCCATCTACCAAAATACAGATGAAAGGGCTCTTCTGGAACATTATTAGGATCCATCCCATAATCTTCCAAAATCCAGAATATGTGGTCTGGATTCTTTAAATTTACTTTTCCTTTGAATGGCAGAAATTCAAGGGCCTATACAATAAAGAAAAACAGAGTCAAAAATAACAGGGTCAAATTTTTCAACTATGCACCCCACAAAAACAAACAAAAAAACAAACCAAAAAACACAATTCCACTTGTGAGAAATGACAGATTAGTACCAAAACCACATTCTCAATTTTCTCTGGATTTTTGAAATCTCTTTATTGTGAATAAAGATAGCTCAAATGCTTAAGGATTAGAAATCAGGAAATATAATGATTTTTATTAACTGAACATAATCCAACTTCAGAGGAAATGAACTGTGCACATTAATTATGCAATTTTCAAGTTATAAAAATAACACTGATGATGAACAACAGGATTTAAAATTTCAGTGATGTGCAGCTACACCAATTTACACACTCAGCATTATTTCACGTTCACAAAAACTGAATAAACAGGAAAGGGTAGCTACTATTAATACAGATCACTTCAGTCTCTGTAAATGGAGTAAACGGGATAAATAGCTGCTAAAAACAGAATGTGGAAGAGCAAAAATTGACAGTAATATAGAAAAAATTCCTAACTAAAATACTGAAACAGTTCAGAGGAGAGCGCAAGTGTGGACAAGAGCACAAGGACAGAAGAGGAAATCAGCACAAAATCCACAGCTTCCTGCTGAGGTCACTGGACCAGCTTGTTCCACATTCTGCAACAATAAATGCTTAACACGGAGATCAAGCAACAGATTTTCTAAAAATGTAGCACCTAACTCTAGCCATTTGAATCTTATAGCTTTGGACAATACGCTTCAGTTTCCCCAGCAGGCTGGGCTGAAATCAGCAGTGATTTTGTTTGTCTTTGTATATGCCTTACACGGCCTGTTTAGGAAAAAAAAAAAAAAAAAAAAAAAGTCATGAATTTTGAGGAGAACGTTAATTCAGACATGAACATCTCATTCAGAGCTGATAAGGCATAAGCTGTGAACTGCTTTAAGATCTTCAGGAAACCCAAACTTCAATACGCTCTAGACAATACTGATAGCATGGAATAAGAACAACGTGAACAGAATAAATTAAATGTCAAAGTTTTCTTAAACATCTACTTACATCTATCCTTTTTATTTTCTGTGCTTGGGTCAGTGTTTTATTAAATGTATGAATATGCACTTTGTAAGTAGAATCTGACTGTAGATATGGAAGCTGAAAAAAAGGCAAAGACACTTTCATTAGTACAGCTGCAGTGCTATTCAGTGTGACTAAGGAACCATATTATCCAGATTCCTTATATGCATACCATCTTGTCCACTGGATAGTCCTGCAAAGATGCATAGAGTTCCCCCGCAGATCTTCCATGACCCCACAGTTCAAATACAGACCTAAAATGACAAAGTTTTTTAGAATGCTGTCATATAGGGGGAAAGAACCCATGCCTTGCAAATACTTACTCCTTTTAATCTTCTTGGCCAATGTATTTGGGTTTTGTTTTACGGAGTGTTGAAATGCATTGTTTAACTCTTAGCACAATGCTTAAGTTTTGTTCTGAACAGAACAAAATACAGAACAGAACAGAATACACCTATTTTTAATCCTAAACTGTTATTTCAATGAAGATTTTTTGTTTGGCAACATATACCAAGAGGTAAATTTCAGTCTTAGTACCCTTGGATACCACCAGACCTTCTTCTGGCAGGCAGTGATACTAGCACGAGACAAAATTAATTTGTACCTCTTGATTTGACGGGGTAAGGAAGGGCTGAAAAAGGTCAAGAACAGATTTTCCAAGTGTTACGCTATCCTGGAGTAAAACAAATCTTGAAACTGTAACATCCTATGTATAACGACATCATCAGAGGTTCTATCCCATTTTAAGATATGGTTATAATGTCTGATATTTTCAGATGTTTAAACACGATGCTGTCTTACATTTTGTTTCCAGACTACTGGCTTTAAGAAAAGCACTGCCTTGGAAGATGAGATAACCAATGCTACTGTAATGAAGACACAACACCACATCATGGACCGTTTCCCCAGCATTCAAATGTCCCAACCAAGTGGACTTTTCATATCAAAGACAAAAATCTTTTTAGTACAGGAATTGTAGTGTCACTGCATATATTCTTAGACACTCTCATGTGCATTTGCAATACACCACAAACACAGACTTTAAGGATTAGCAGTGCCACATTGTACCTTTTAAAAAATGACTCCTGAAAGAGAATCTTCAAAATGTTCAAAAATTTAGCTCACTCAAGCAAAAATAAGACTACATTTTACCAAGTCACCATAGCAGATACCAAGGCCCAATGGTAAGCTGTTTTGTTAAAGTGTTCCTTTCTGAATAAATTATTTAAAGATACATTTCTAACCTGCATTTACCCTGAAAAAAAGTCCATTTTTTACGGTGTCTAATTTTTTCCTAAAGCATCTGTTTCTATCTACTGTGAGAGTTTGAACTGTATTTCTAGATGGAGCAACAGAAATGCTGACAGCCTAGGCTGTACTATGGAGAACCTATTAATCTCTGAATTTTATTCAACTCTTGGAGAAGCTCTTAAAACACCTTCAGCCCAATTCTTACTTTTGCACTTACATATGTACTGAAAATACACCACAAAACGCTGGGGAGATTTTATTTAGATAAATGTACGCTTTGGAGCTTTTCATATTCATTAGCACTGCAATGGAGATGCTCCAGCAATCTTACTCTAAAACTAACATATCTCCCCACAACCAGCAGTGGACCAGGAAAAAGCAGTGAGCCAGTTATGCTTTCTACATAAAATAAGCATACATTACCTGCGAAAGCATGGCTTATGGAACATCTGTGAGCTGTCTTGTCACGTTTGACCTCCTTAGTCACCTACAGCTGCTTTTTGAAGGGCAGTACAGTTTATCCCCATTGAAAACATACTATCATAATGACAATTTTGTACACGTAGGGTTTCTTTTGGCAAGAGTGTACAACCCAAGCCATTGTAGGTAAAACTAAGTACCTGACACAAGCAGCACTCAACAGGGACCCTGCAACGCTCTGCAGAGGCAACCAAACTAAACCCTGAACAGGACAGCATAGACACCCCAAATCCAGTCTGGTCAGAGCACCATACCACAGCTATACTGCTTCTCACCCCAAACCATACCTCCAAGGTACCCCTCAAGCATGTTATGCAGACACCTCTAAAAAGGATGAAAAGCCACTGGAACAATCACACTCTGGCATATTCCTGTGCTCTTGAATTTTCTAGCAGCACCTCTGCCGCAGCAGTCTGGGCTGAGGGCTCACATACCAGCACTAGGAGGGTGACACAAGGAATCACTACCTTTCATTTCCAAACTTCATTTTCAGTTTCTGTGTATCACTGTTTCTATCTTTTAATTCCATACACATTTTAAAACAAGCCAATAACCAAACGTTATTCAAGGCGACTAAAACATCAGTGACCCTACACGACAAGTACTGGCTCTGCAGTGAACAACACCATTTCAAGACCCTCCGCTGATTGCACACTAAGTAAAGAGGATGGGCACACTACATAATCAGTCCTACAGGCTCCAGTAATGCCTCCTCCATTCTAGAGGTAATCAGAGACTGCTTATTTTAAGACTCCATACAAAATTAGTATTTGCCACAATATAGCAGAACAATTTTCCACCACCTATCATTTACAACATTTTTCACCTCTTACTTTGCACATACTGTCCGTTTCATTAGTCCCCTTGCCATCTCTTCTGAAGGAATACTGAGAATCCAAAATGGAGACTGAAATAAAGAGAAGACAAGTGATGCAAATACCTATGTGGAGGATGTCACACGAATCACACAACTACACAATTCTGTTCTATAAAAACAGAACATGCATGCTGAAGATTAAAAAAAAAAAGCTAACTGTAGAGAGAACATGAGGATCAAACATATAATTTGAGGTAAAACTGTATACTCGGCTTGAATGTCTGAGAAACTTTACTAGGTATTTCATTTTCCCACCATATCTTCCGACTTGGTGAAATATTTATTTACGCTTCTCCAGCTTATTCATCCTCTAAAGACTCAAAACACCTTGTTACACACAAGTAGTAACCAATACCCAGTAACGTTCTCTGACTAAGCACCAAGACCTCCTCCAGACATGCTGTCTCATTGATTTAGGTGCAAACACGAAACCCAAGCTCCTGATTAGTGTTTTCAGGGTTGGGTGATTCCGAAAAGGAAGGAGAGCCTCCCAGCAGATGGCACTGCTGCCTGTCACCCTGTTACATGCAGACATCCCGAGGTGCTTTCTGTGCATCTTCCACTCCGTTCTGAGTCCTTACTGAACTGAGAATTGCTCGGTTTTGGAAGATTCCTTATTTTCCTAAGAAACTTTAAAATTTATTCAGCTACCCACAATTAATAAAAATACTATAAAGAATATACTTGTATACCATGCATGCACTCAAGTAAAATATCCTTACTTACATTTACACGGATTTCCTGCTCACCACTGAATTGTCCACCATAAAGCGAGAGCAAAGATGTTATTTCCTAAAACGAAAATATAAAGATCAGGCTTTGGGAGCATTAACTAATGGCAGTGGTTTTTTGGAAAAAAAAAAAAAAAAAAAAAAAAAGCAAAATAGATTTTTGTAAAGTGACAATTTCAGACATAAAGTAGCACACCATAAATTCCATCGCAGACTGTGACCATCATAGGGATTATGAACAAAATCTTACGGATGGCAACAGAAGAAAGAATCGTGGTTACTACTGACTTACTGTGGGAACCTACAATGAAACATTCAGAGTAATTGTGTGGATAGGGCAGAGGTTCACAATTAAATTCAGCTTGCATGAAGAACAGCTTTCTCAGACTTCAGTTGCAAAACAACACACTATGAATGGTCTATGAAATGTTGTACAGTATACCAGATGAAGTTAGGCAATCTTCAGTAATCAAATCTTACTGTTCAGCATTTTTCTATTCTTCTTTCACTGAAAACATTACTGTTCAATCCTACGCTCTCACAACAATATTCCTCTTACAATATTATTCTACCTATCCTTAAAATATTCTTCTGACTAATCCACATAAAAGCAATGCCTCGCCAGTAACACCCTGACCCAGGGCCGGGCCCAGCACTGAGCAGCAATCCCTCTTCTGTTATCTCTCTGCTTTACAGGTATCTCAACAGTTTCCCTCAGTAGGTGTCCTTTCCAGAGTAAACTAACTCAGAGGCTGTAAACTGAATACAGAAAACAGCAAATCTCCAAGAAACAAGGTGGCCAGTAATAATTAAAAAAACAACCACTAAAAAGGCTTCTGGTCTGAAATGAGAGGTAAACATTGAGGATGCTACTCACACAGCCCCTTTGCTAGAAATTACACGCCTCAGCCTCTGAACGTTACTGGCAAAAGAACATGGAAGCAAATTTTATACTGGCTTAGATTTGAACCCAGTGGATAAATCAAAAGACTACCATGAAGTATCCCAAAAAACAACGGAAAAGAAAACCCCTGCGTAACACTAGCACGTGGCTTCAGTGGGACATTACCCCATTCATTTCCATTTTCTCTTTGCATAGAAAGGACATAAGAAACACTGGAAAAAACAGAGGGTTTGCTCCAGGAGAATAAAAGTTTATGCATAACTATTTAATTGTATGGTCCTGGGATGACAAAAGTGCCTGAGATTTTACACATGAATCAGTGACATCTCCACACACACTACCAGTAATACCATCCATGGGAAGGTGACAAGAATGAGAAGCAGAGGAAACATGGCCTGTAAGGAAAGGCTTGGAAAGAAACACGACCATGACCTCTACACCTGCTAAAGGTTGCTGTGAGAAAGGAAAGTAATTATCTGTTTTTCTGATGTTTACTACGGAGCAGATGAGAGCACTGGGTTCAGATCACAGCAGTCCTCTGGATGAGAGGTTGGGAAGATCCTTCCAAGCAGGAAGACAGTGAGGCACTGGAACAGAAGAAGATGCCTCAAGATATTGATAAGAAAACATTTGACACGCGTCTATCTGTCCATCAGAGACACCCTGTGCCGGAAAACAGGATGCCTGACGTTAGCCCTCAGTATCTGACCTAACCAAAGAGAGATCCCTGGCCACGGAGCACGACTTCTTATTGACTAAGAAACACGGAACCGCTTTCTACAGACACTTTACAACAAACGTGGACTTCAACAAACACCTTCAGCTGCTGTGCTCCAGCACCACCATCAGAAGAAAAGCAGCCCTCTCCTATCCCACACGCAGGTGTGGCAGAGATGGAGCTCAGGCAGCTGACCTGCCTGAAAAATCTGTCCTTGCTTGTTTCCTTCAGTTTTCAAACAAATCAGGTCCCAAACGCAGCTCATCACAAAGCCAAACACATGGCTGAGCAGTCACCAGAGGACAAGAAAGGACAAATGGAACTGCTTCCTTCAGCAGCTGTATCAACCAAGGGCAACTACAGCCTTGGTGGAAAAAGAAAAACTTTCTATGTTACAAATATATAGTCTTTTACTTAATCTGATGACCTTGCCTAAAGAAGAATTGGGTTGATCGTAAATAAATAAATTCGTGTTTCAGTCCCACAAAGCAGATCGGAAAAAGCAATGCACAAAAGAAAGCCTTAATGAAAACAAGGAAAATAAATGACGCAACACACGTGAAATATTTTAAAACGTGTAACGATGACCTAGCGGTTCTAACAAAATAACTGCATTTCAGCACTATTTTAAACAATAACATATTACCGTGGATACCATATTACTAGCTCTTCAGAGGGTGCCCAGGAGAGCACTTAGGCTATCAAAATTTGTTACAGTGTGTAGTAACTCTGTAAGTCATCACGGGGGAAAAAAAAAAATAAACACCAGTTAAATTTACAAACCAGAGGGTTTTCTTATAAACACGGAAACTGAGTGCACGCTAAGCTAGGCATTCACCAAGGACCCTTAAAAAACACCAGGGACTCATAAAAAATACTAGGGAGCTTCAGGTAAGTTACAATTTTTTTTTTTTAATGATTTCTGTGAATACCCCTCGATAAGATCAAACCAATTCAGCGCCAGGGAACAAACTGTGCACCCCAAGATTTCGCAGCCGAGTGGCGTAAACGCGTCACCGCCAAGCAGCCCGCAGCCGCGGAGGCCGGACCCGCTGGCTCCCACACCTGACCCCGCCGCCGAAGCGGGCCCGCTCTCTCCGATCCCCCACCGCCCAGCGCGGCACGAACCCTTCCGACCCCACCGGCACCAACACGCAGCACTGGAAGCCGAAGGGGAGCCGTCCTCGGGGCCACCGGCGCGGCGCGGAGCAGGGACGCTCGGGGCGACGGTGCCGGCCAAGGCCTCCGAGACCTCGGCTCGACCCCGGCATGCGTGCAGGCCCTCGGGCTGCAGAGCGGCCCCGTCCTGCTCCCCGGGGCGAAGACACCCGCACCGTCCCGCCTCAGGCAGCCCCACGGACTCCCGGGGTACAGAGAGAGGGCACGGCGGGGGCACAGAGGACCTCGCCCGTCGGAGCCCCGGGCGCCCGCTGGCTGCCCATCCCGGCCCCAGGGAAGCGCTGCCCCGGCGGCACCGCGGCACCCGGGGGCGGAGGGAGCCCCCGCCCGCGGCGAGGCTGAGGCAGCGGCGGCCGCCCCGCCTCAGGGGGCCGCTCGCCGCGTCCGGACGGGCACCGGGCGCCGCCGGCAGCCGCGCGGGGCGGGCAGCAGGGGAGGCCCCGCCGGGGCCAGGCCGCCTCCCGAGGGGCAGCGCCTCGCCCGGCCCCAGCCTCGGCGGGCCGGCCCCGGCCGCGGCCCCAGCCCCGGGGTGCGCTCACCGGCAGGCGGAACTCGAGGTGCTCCTGCGCCAGCAGCAGCAGGTACCGCCGGAGCGCGGGGCCCGCCAGCGCCATGTCCGGCCATCCCCGCCTCCCCGGGCCGCATGCGCCGCCGGGCGGGCCCAGCGCCGCGGCGGGAGCGGGAGCGGCGGGAGGGGCTCGGCGGGAGGCGGCGCTGCCGGCCCAGCCGCGGCCGCCGGTAACGGGGCGTGGGGCAGGAGGACCCCCCCTCCTCCCCCCACAGCAGTGGGTACCGGCGCTGCCCGCGGGGCGCGGCAAAGTCAATTAATTAATTAGTGTTTATTTCCCCTTCTTCTAATCCTTTTTTTAATGTAGCCTGTGCTGCACACCAGGCGCCGTGGGGCGGTACAGCAGTACCCGCCCGCAGGGTTCTTCGCGTGGCGGGGTTGTGTCCTCGTTCCGTTCGCCGATCGATCGCCCGGTGCCGTCGAGCGGGAGGCCCGGCCTCGGCGGGTCCCGGTGAGCCTCCCGCCGGGGCCAGGCCAGCTGGGCGCCGCGCTCGCCTCCCGCCTGTTCCGTGCTGGCTGCGGGATGGCCGTCTGTCCGTCCGTCCGTCCGGGCGGCACAGAGCGGGCTGGTGACCCCTCAGCGCTGGCGCGGGCCGCGCTCCTCATCCAGCTCCGCAGTCTCGTCCGGCGGTTTCTGCGGTTCCCTTCCTGCGGTTCGCTGTGGGGCTTCAGCCCCGACGGTGGGCCAGAAAACGATCCGAACGTGAGCTGGCGTCTGGACGAGAGCTTCAACAGAAGAGAAGGGAAGGAGGGAGGTGTGGACCAGGCTCATCTGCCCTAGCAGCCGGGTGCTGAGAGCCAGCAAGAGGCACGCTGCCCAGCTGCTGGCAAACCCTGACAATCCCTTGGGATTGCTGAAGGAGATTCAGTGGAAGACTGCTTTTGTTTTTCCAGTCTGTCTCACGTTATATTTCTTAGCTGTATAGCTTCCATTTTAGAAACTCCTTACAAGGGGTTATCGGTGTTACTGTTTAAGCTTAATCTCTTTAGACTGGCTTCCTCTTACTTTATGTGCACTGCTTTATCTGCAGAGCATTGCTGTCTGTTCTCAGAAGGTGAATACCTCCGTTTTCCAGCGATAGTGTTATCTACAGAAGAATTCAACTAAAGCCCTGTTTTTTCCTGCTTTTGACTTGATCCGTGCAAAATCACTGGCAGCCTCTATGTGCTGCTCAGCATAGTTTGAAAGTGTGTGTATATTAGTGAGTAAGACTTAGAAGAGTATTTGATCCTGACATGAAAACAAAGTGCTTTTCAGATGCTGTGTTTGTAAATTTGACATGCATTTCTATACTGCCTATTCTGAGGTGAATCAAGCAGTTTGTTAGCGTGGATTTGGGGAGTCATTTTACGTCGACAACATTACGTAACTGTTTTAGGGAGGGAAAGGAAGAACAGTTATCCTTCTTAGTCTTCAGGGGAATTTTAAGTACACCAAATGTAATTACTCAAATTGAAATGTATCCAGGAAGCTGGAATTAACCACCCTCCTCTCACAAAAAAAAACATAACAACGGGATCATGTGACGATCATGAGTTTCAGTTTAAAAGTGAAAGGCTGTGAATGAAAAGCCATTATTTAATGTGTGCTGCTGTTTATCTTTCTCAGTTCTCTTCCTCGGCCGTTGTGTTGCCACCTTCTGCTCACCCCATGCACTCTTCTGGACCCAAACGCAGCACGAGTTTTTGTGGCTGTGACGTGCACGTTCTGCTGAGGCTTTCAGGGAGCTCTGTCACCACCCACGGGGTTCACCTGCAGCAGCATCTGGGCAAACAGCCATGAAACCTTACCGAAACAACAGTGCTTTTAAAATATAGAAATGCCTAATCTATAATTGAGCTATTAAATTGTCCAGAATTTGCATTTCTGTCCTTTTCCCCGTAGAAAAGCCAGCACTAATCCTCTGTTTTGTGTCCAAATCCCAGTAAGAAAAGTATCGGCTCTACTAATCTGCTATGTGGAAACTCAAGATTGTGTATTTCAACAGGTGGAGGATGCGATCCAGCAAAGACGTGGTTATTACACAGTCGGATCTCTTTAGGTGTATAAAAGTCTGTCCCTAATTCAGCAAAATAATTGCATGTTGCACCAAGTACATGTAATTTCACCGGTGACGGGCAGCCTGTGTCCCCAGCGGAGCTGCGCCGTTTCACCTCTGGCCGGGAAGGGAGCTTGCCTGCAGCCTGCCTGTAGCTGTTAGCAGGCAGACATGGCTGTGCAGCACAGCCTTTTAAGGGAGAACCATCTGTTCTGGCTTTGCCTTCTTCGCTAAACAGCGCGTTGCGGACGGTGCCGCGCTCGCGAACTGGATTTCTACTTCGCTTTTCAGTGCCCGATGAGGAAATCCCGCTGCTTCTGGCACGCGTCAGCATTTCGGCTCCAGATAATGTTTTCTGTGCACAGCAGCTACCGCAGTGCGCGGGCACCTCGCCGGCACAGCGTGGGTTTGTCCACCTTTAATCGGCGTGCGGGCGGGCGAAGGGGTGCCCAGGGCGGTGCGTGGGTCGGTGGCTGGCTCTCGGAATGGGGTGTCCGGACGCCTGCGCTGGGCACGTCGGCCAGCGCTGCCCCGAGACCCTTCGGGAACTCTGCGGGGCTGCCGGGGGTGAGGATAAAGCTCTTTAAAAGGCGTAGTGGCGTGAAGAGTGAGGACCGCGTTGCGGTTGTGTGGCACGGAGGCCGCGGGGTACGTACGGCAACTGCGGGACCGGCGGTACAGCGCGCAACCCTGTGGGCATGACTTACTGCCCCGTGTTACAGAGCGACTTCCCAGCTTCCACCGAGTCACTTCTACTTTCCTCGTTGCGGTAGAGTTATGGTTGGACTTAAAATCTTCAGATATTTAACAGCTTTTTCAGCGGCCTTGCCCCTCACTCGGGCAAAACTCTTCCAAAAACGATCAGGCTGATTTGTTGTTGTTTTTCTTTCAAAGCTGACAGTGCACCCAAGAACCCCAGTTACAACCAGTCATTGATTTGTTTCCTGCCTGAGGGCCGTAAAACATTCTCGAGAAATGGAGGAAGATAAAGGGCAGAGTGCTAAAGCTGCCAGTGCGGTGGGTGACTTGAGGAAGAGCTGGCAGACCTGGGCAGAGGATCACATCGAATATCAGAGGAAGAACCCGTTCAGCACCGACGCCAGGCTTGCATCTCAACCGCTGCATACGCACAGAGGAGATCCCACCTACGGGAGACCCCCTGAAGGATCTCAGACGGAGCAGAGAGGGAAAGATGCTCACTCACACGTGGGAAAGGAAGTAGAAGAGCTGTGCCTGATCATCAGAAGCACTGGAGAGGTGGGGGAAGATGGACACGTGAGTGTGACATTCGGGCGGCTGTTTGAAACGTACGTGACCATTTCCAATAAAGTAGTGGGAATCTTGTTAAGAGCCAGAAAACATGGTCTGGTTCATTTTGAAGGTGAAATGCTTTGGCAAGGAAAAGATGATGACGTGATCATCACTTTACTAGAATAAGGCTTTGTCGTCTGATGAATTCTGCTGCATGGTTCTGTTTGGAAAAACATAGCTGGATACTTTCTTGAAAGAGGTTTTCATTACGGAATTTCAACTCGGCTATGTACTGGGGCATGAGCAGGAGAGAAATCGGGTGAGAAGGATGCAGATTTACTTTCGTAAAAATGGTAGAGATTTGGACAGAAATCACAAATAATCAACTCATCCATCGTGCTGCCATTGTACTGTCTCTTCATTATTATCATCCACTACCAAGTGTACCACAGCTCTTGAAATAGCTCCGCTGGCTTCCTGCTTTAGGTTACTGGAAGTATAAATTACTAACTTGCTACCATACAGCACTGATTCTTGCAGGTTGTGAAATACTCACTGTGCGTGGGATTTTGATTTGTAAAACGTGGAATTGAAAACTTTTATGGGAATTCATAGACTTCTTCAAAAAAAGGAGCCTGATGTGTAGCAAAAGTTTATTTTCGCATGGTGAAACTGAATAAATGGAAGTTATGTTTGCTTTCATGAGGTATATGAAAATTCCCAAATTTACAGAAATATCACAGCAAGGCTATTTGACGGTTCCTAAATTAGATGCATTTTGGTGTGCTGCACTAGTGCTGGTATTTAAGTCTACTGTTATTACTGTATCTATCTTCTCCAAACCTTCTGTGTCTCTTGTTCTTTCTCCTCCTTGTATCTCACACCGTTTTTATCTGTTCTGTTCTTCTAATGCTGTGTCATACCCTAGAAGATCACAAAGCTCTGCAGTCTGCTTGGTGAATTCAGCCACTATTCCTTCACAGAAAGTAGGGTGCCACAGCAGAAAGAAGTGGAAGATAACTGAAACTGTATATTGGGGCACTGTGCATTTGTGAGTGGGAAAAAAAATAGGCTCTTTTTCTTCTTTCACCAAAATGTAGCAATGTTGTTTACAACAGTAGTAGTGCCAGATGCATAAATAAAAGTATAGCAGTGCAGTCCCCTGCCTCACTTAGCTGAGGCAGAGCTGTGCTTTCGGAGCACAGTTTTGAGTTCTCCAAACTGGGAGAAAAAATGACCTACTGGTTAAAAATGGGACTGAAAGATGACCGATAACATTTCCTTCATGCTTCATCTTGGGGAACTTTTTCTGTGTTTAAAAAAAGAAAGGATTAGTTAAATACAATAGTTGTAATAATGCTATTAAAAATAATCAGGAGGTGTATTTACAACAGTCCCCACCAAGACAACTGTATAGTTAGGAATGAAAAATTCTATTTTTTACCAGTGCAAATAAAAGCATTTATGTGGTGTTAACTTGGTGGGTCTTTAAAATAAGAATATTCTCTTGCCTCAAAGGGATATTGAAAGCCAACGGAAATTATGAACTTGATATAAGTGGTAGATTATTTTATCCTATTTATATAAACGAACATCTTCTGCAAAAAGCCTAAAATAATGTCTTTTTGACCTTTTCATCCAATGGGGATTTGCATCAAAGTAAGCCTTTTGACTGAGCAAATGAAAATACGGATTTCATTATCCCTCTGCCTCCTGTTCCTAGTGAAAAGACAATGAAAATAGAAAAATGGGAAGAAATGAGTGTGCTGAAAGAAGTATATCTGGGGGACAGGGGAGCCAGATGCAGGTAGAGCATGAAGGGGGAAACAAAGGGTGGGTTTTAATCGCCATGTGATTTTTCCATGTGGGAAACTGGGGAGTATGAGCTGCAGCAGGCACTGCAGGTGTGTGTTCCCTTAGTTTTCAAACCCACTCCTCCTTCTTCCTAAACAAATCTATATCTTGCAGCTGAAAACAAGACACATAATTTGTGATCTTAACACGTTTAAAATGCTTTGTTTTTTTGGAAAAGCATTTCTTGCCAAAATGACACGAGCATACCTCAGTGGATTTCAGCTCCCATTAGATAAAGGCTGGATGTGCATTTTGATTTCAAACACACAAAAAAATGCTACACTGGGTCAGCACACGGGTGGACAAATCCAATCTTCTCCTTCCAGCAATAGCCAGTATTTCAAAAGAAGTGTAAAAGATAGATAGTACAATTGGTCAGGTTGTCCACTGGTACTCTCCAGAATGAAAAACTACTCCTGAAGCCTGTATAGTCAGAAGTGCATCATATCTAACGGACATGATTCAGTTTAGCTACTAGATTACAAGTTTCACAAAACTCTGCTTCCTCACCTGCAATGTGGAGTTTAGATTAGCATCTACAGATGAAACAGGAATTTAAACTTTCCAACAGGCAACTTTTTTGCAACAGGCCCCCAGCAGAGTAAATGGAGCAGAATTTATTAAATTATTTTCACAAAAATTGTAGCATGTGAGGTTTTTTAGTATTACAGATTATTGAGAGCGGTAAGTAAACTCTGACCTTCTAAAAGGTGTTCTTGCCCTACTAAGTAACTTCCAGCCCTTCGGCTCTCTCCTAAACTTTACTTCTTTGTAGGAAGCTCCTTCAGTGGTCTTCCTTCTTCCCCTTGAAGCCTGTGAATTCTGCATCTGCTTTGGACTGTACATCGCATAGGGATTATCTGTGTCTTGTCTTGTCTTGTCTTGTCAAACACTGAATGCACTTTCAGCACCGCAATAAATGTTGCACATCAGTTTGAAATGACAGCAAGCGAGTTTTTATGCAGCATTTTATTGTTTCCAAGTTTTCCAGATTTCAAATACGATTTTTACTGGTTTGCTCCCATTTTTATGCTTTTATTTACAACTCAAACTTAAAACGACTTCAGAATAGCTTGAGGAGCCATTACCGATTAATCACATTGAAAATGCTGTCCTTAGTCAAAACACAAACTTTTAGTCCTCGTTTAACAGCATTGTAGGTGTATCTGTTTCATCCTTTCAGAAGGGGGCAATTAGTACCTCAGCATAAAAGCATTATTCTCTGGGTTCGCATTAGGTTGGTGGTTTACATAAAACAACCAGGCAAAAGAGTACAAACAAAGCTTTGTCAATCCTAAACATGCAGTCAAAAAAGCAGCTTTTCTCAGGACTGCTAATACCGGATCAGAGAACAACAGAGCCAGGGGCAGTGGCTAAGCAACTTTCCTTTGCTTCTCCAGGCTCTTGGAGAGAAAGAGCTGCTAAATTCACTCTCCCAAGAGTATTTTATTGACCTTTGCTCACTGGAAAGCTCTGCAGATGATTTTGGAAGTTTTAAAATGATGCTATAACACTGCTGTAGAAGAAGGTGACATAGTTAATGGGCTCTGCCCGCCGCCTCTTCCAAGGGCTAGCCAGCAATTCTGAAGCATATTCAAAGCGTTAGGATAGGCTTTTCAGAAAATATTTCTTTGCCTAATTAAAAAAATGATCTGCTCAGTCCAAGAACGCTAGCGAAAAGTGGAACATGGTTCTATGCTGAAAAATACTAATGAGATACTGAGCATTCATCTCAGTAATTAATGTGGCTCTGTTCAATGCTTTGTTGTTCGAGCTGGTTTGAGGCCTGTCTGCTGCTGTCAGAGACAAGTTCAATTCATCATCTTGTTCATCAGCAAAAGTTTGGAAGCTAGATTATGTCCTGATTTTTACCTTTGCAGTCTTACTGTAATTAGTGGGACCCTTCTTAAAAGTAAGATGTGAAAGTTGACCTTTGTGCTTCTGGGTACATTTGACAACGTACTGAGTCTGGCTGGGATGGAGATAATTTTCTTCCCAGCAGCCCATAAGGTGCCACGTTTTGGGTTTGTGACCAAGCTGAGTGGTGCAGTTGACACGGCTGAGGGACGGGATGCCATCCAGAGGGACCTGGACAAGCTCGGGAAGTCGGCCTGTGTGAACCTCATGAGGTTCAACAAGGCCAAGCGCAAGGTCCTGCACCTGGGTCAGGGCAACCTCCGCTATCAGTACAGGCTGGAGGGTGAAGGAATTGAGAGCAGCCCTGCTGAGAGGGACTTGGGGGTACTGGTGGATGAAAAGCTGGACATGAGCCACCAATGTGCTCTCACAGCCCAGAAGACCAACCACATCCTGGGCTGCATCAAGAGAAGCGTGGCCAGCAGTGCAAGGGAGGTGATTCTGCTCCTCTGCTCTGGTGAGACCTCACCTGGAGAACTGCGTCCAGCTCTGGAGCACTGTGTCCAGCTCTGGAGCCCTCAGCACAGGAAAGACATGGACCTGCTGGAACGGGTCCAGAGGAGGCCACAAAGATGATCCGAGGGCTGGAACACCTCTTCTGTGAGGAAAGGCTGAGAGAGTTGGGGCTGTTCAGCCCGGAGAAGAAAAGGCTCAAGGGAGACCTTATTGCAATCTTTCAGTACTTAAAGGGGCCTTATAAGAAAGATGGGGGCAAACATCTTAGCAGGGCTTGTTGCTACAGAACAAGGTTTTAAACTAAAAGAGGGTAGATTTAGACTGGATATAAGGAAGACATTTTTTACAATGAGGCTGGTGAGGCACTGTAACAGATTGCCTAGAGAAGGCAACAACAGGTTGTTCCATCCCTGAAAACATTCAAGGCCAGGCAGGATGGGGCTCTGAGCAACCTGGTCTAGTGGAAGATGTCCCTGCTCACTGCAGGGCGCTGGACTAGATGACCTTTAAAGGTCCCTTCCAACCCAAAGCATTCTGTGATTCTGGAACACACCAGTGCTCTGGCAATGGCAGGGCTTGCATAAATGTCAAGGCCTTCTCCTTTTCCCTCTCTGGCCATCCAGTGGGGCAAAAAGCTGGGAGGGGCACAACCCACGCACCTGACACAAACTGACAGGCAGGGATATTCCATGCCATATGATGCCATGCTCAGCAATAAAAGCTTAGGGTTGGGTGTGGGGTTTTTTGGGAGGGGGCAGGGTCATTGCTACTGGCCTGCTTGTGGGAGGTTATGAGTGTTTACCTTTGCATTGCATGCCTTGTTTATTTTCCTTCCTCTTTTCTTCATTTATTAAACCATCTTTATCTCGACCCCCGAGTTTTCTCACATTTGCTCTCCCCCATGCCGCCAGGTTCAGGGCTGAAGAGCAAGCAAAGGGGTATCCAGGGTCAACCCCAGTCAACTACTCCACTGCACTGGAAAATCATTCCAAGATTAGCATTTATTCTGCTTATTAATCCTTTTTGACAACAGTTCATGTTGGTACTTTAAACATTACATGTCACAGTTAAGTACAGTTACATAAATTAATTACAAATCAGAACACAGACACAGTAATAACTCTTGAAAGATCTTAATGTTCAGATATTTCACAAAGCTAGCAGCCAGCTCAAATCTCCTAATCTATTGCACAGAAGTAGTCAAAGTTCAGTGGCTTTAATTCACACTCTTCCTACCTTATGTTACAAATTAAAACCCCAAAGGACTGCAAATGACACGTGAGCGGCCACTAATATGAATAACAAGACATTACGAGCAAGGTCTTACAGAAAAGAGAGTTGTAAACTTTTCTGGGTAGAAAACATTGTTCTTCAGAAGACTGTGAACTTTCTGAAGTATTACGTACAGTCTGCTGTGAGGATATTACAACACATTGCTAAGGCAGCAGGTGCTGGATCAGTGGGAGACACTGAGGAGATGACGTTGGGGGAAGCTTGGAGGTGCGACGGACCGTCATCGCCTCAGCTGCGCCTTAACGCATCAGCCAAGGACACTCGGTTAGTGAGGCACCCAAGGGTCTCTGTGAACGAAGAAAATCCCCTCCGTGCTTTCTGGAGCTCTCACTTCCCAAACAGTCTGCCTTAATCCGGCACTGAAAAACAGAGCGCTAGCAGTACTGATTAGAGTCGTACAGCAAAGGCAAATGTTCAGCAGCTTTCTTCAGCAACCCAACATGTTCCAGCTTTGGGCTGAGTCCCTGCTATCCCAAATTCAAATCAGATTGCTATTATGCAGGCCTGCCACACAGTCACTGCTCTGAGGACCTGTTTCTCTTGTGACTTCATTTAGAAATCACATTTAGCCAAGGCCTTAGTAAGCTCCAGGGGACTTCCAGTGAGAACAATATCAGAACCAGCTAAAAATTTGGATTTTTTTTCTACCATCATGCAAAACAGCAGTATATGAAATCAATTCCTCTGAACTCTTCACATTTTTTGTAAACATACAATAACTAATTTAAAATATTGTGCATGTAAGAGGGAAACAATCTTTACATCCAACATACAACCACTTACACATACATTTAAACTGTATTCTGTGTTATACAGCATTATCACATCTCAGGCACCCATTGTATTAACATTTACTATGTCACTGTCATGCAAATAAGACAGGTGATATATTAAAGTGGTTTAGCACCAGAAAGTCAGTAGTGCACTTTCAGCAATGTACCCACTAATAACTAGGCGTAATTAACACATCATACAAATACAGATGGAAACTTACATGTTTTAAATGTTACTTGTGATCTCAGAACAATGCATCTTCAAAATAAAAGCTTGATTCTGCAACAAATATTCCCTTTGCTACCACAAACATGCTGTTAGTAGTAACTTGTTGCCTTAGTTGCAGTACATTCTGCTGCTACACCTTGCCTTTTACTAGGAAAAGTTCTCTGCACATATGCATGTATTATGTATATATATACAAATAAAAAATGAAAATTAAAATTACAGCCTCAGGTATCTAAATGGGAGCATTAGGTTGGCAGCTACACATTCTGTGTATTTCCTCATAAGGAACTAAAGATTTTTTTTTATCCTTGTATACTATTGGCAATATCAAACTGTGCAACCTTAAATCAGAGTTCAAAGCAGAGAACAAACCAGCTAGCGACACAAGGCTAAGAGTGCTTTCAACTGGCAGCGTTTTCAGTTTGCAGTCGCTCAATCAGTTGTTCAGCCTATGAGAGAGAGAAAGCAATGCATTAACTACACCATGGGCCTTCAGGTTACTGAAAATTCCATTTTAAAAAGAGTGACACTGACAGAGCATTTACTTTTCATTTTTACAGACAAAGCACACGACAGAAGCAGAATACAATGATTGCTTTGAACAGCAGACTCTTTTTCACAGTTTCCATCAAACTCCCTTCAGGTGATCAGAAAAGGAAACAGAGCCTATGACAGCCAGAGGATGTTTGAGCAAACAGCAGATAAAGCAGCGTGGTTTTAAAGACCTCAGAAGATGGCAGTGCTCAGAACAGCCAAGCTGTGAGACCTGGAATTCTTTGGGAGATGCTCTCAACGGCGTGTTGCGGCCTTTCAGCACCCAGCCAGCTGCACACCAGCCACAGATGTTGCTGAGGGATAGAGTGCATTCACGTCACGAGATAGACATCCACGCTTTGGCTATGTCACTGTACTCACACATACCTTTTCTCATCGCGTGGCTGTTTAGCGCATACCTGGGACAGCCGCATTTTGTACGTGTAACAGCACCAGCCCACGGAGCCCTCAGCAAGGCTCTGGGCAGATGGAAGTCTGCCAGCAGCGTTCTAGCAGGCCAGACTGGGCACACGGAGACTAACACGGGCACTTCCGAAACGAGTCCGTTTACTGTCAGCCTGTTTTTGCCAGTCACACTGAATTAATCTTTCATTTTGAACTCGTGCTTGAGGTTTTATTATGATCTCCAAAGGAACCGTGTCAAAAGGTGAAAAGCTTAAGTTTGGCATGTTTTAAATAACACACAGTAAAAATACAGTCAGCTACTTAGGGCAAGAACAACTTCACAGGAGTTAAGCAAGTAAAGCTAGATAAAGCATGGAGCAGCTGAAAATGAAGTCATCTGAATCCCGTTTTGCATTCTTAAACAAGTATCACATTCAAGCCATTATAATTAAAAACAAACAAACAAACAAATAAACCAAAACCAACTCAAGAACATTTTCCAACTTGACAACATGGCAAAATATCTTTTGAAGTGCGTGCATATTGGATAACCAAACTTTGTACAGATCTCCCTGAGCTAATCCAAGACAGCAAGCAGTAAAACTACACAGCTGTACTTATTTGAGGGCCAAATATCTGTGTGACACTCTACAATACAGCAGAGACACATCTGCTTTTTTCGAGCCAGGTGAGATCTCCAGTGAGGCACCGCTACGAAGAAGCCGAGTTTTTCTTCTGTAAGTAAAAGGCTATCTATATTCTTTGGATGAGAGAGACCTTTTTCAGCCTCTCTGTTTTGGGGCTGTGCAATCACACCAGGATGCTGTGGACAGGTTCTCTGCTACACCAAAGCAGTGAGAGTAAGCTTTAGTCCTCCAGAGAGGTATTTCCAAACAGGGATTTAGTCAGTGCCAGTTCAGTCTCATTGCTCGCCTCTACTGACACAAATCAGTACAAGCTATGTTTTTGTAAAGCAGACGCTTGTTTCAGTCTAAAGATGACAGGATGAGAAAAGCCACGTGAAATGATGCGAGCGATCATTAGGTGGCCATGTTTTTCACCCAAATCAGATGAGCCAGGGTGTGTACAATACAGATCCCACCACATTTGAATATATCCTTTCACATTAAAGAACAAATACTTGTAAAGTGTCCTCAGAAGCACATCACTTTACCCTAAGCTACACACTAGATCTAGAACTAGTGTGAATGCGATTGTCACTCCATTTCCCTTAACAAGCATAAACATTAAAGTTACATTTTAACATTGTATTTTCTCAAACATTTAATGCAAAATATAAATAATTAATAATTATAGCCATGACAAAAAGCATCGCTCAAAGAATTTTTGGACATAGCTAAAATGCTAGAAAGATGTCATATTTTCAGCTTGCAACCGAAAACCTACCGGAAGGCCTATGTGCTAAATTACACTTACCGTGATAAACCAGTAGGAATTGATTCTGTAAATGAGTCTGGATAAGAATCCTAGCTGACTGGCTGGGGCCAGGACGTGAAGATGCAAGTGGGATATTGAACAGAACGGAGGCCAGTGAAAACCCATTCTTCAGAAAAGGAAAACAAGTGAAAAATACTGGTGATGTTAATTCAGGAAGAAGTGAAACACTGCAAGTTCTTTAACACAATCAACTGAATTAAGAACTCACCACATTTTCCTTGTACGTAAAGGCAGGAACAAAAATATGCCCCTTTCTTTTCATTATGCTCCCAGGAAACCTTTTCAAATGCCCATTAACCTCCTACTTCGCATCTCTGTATCTAAGATACATTTTCTTTTTTAAATCTTCCATCTTTACAAAATGTATCTTTACAAAATGTATCTTAAATATATCATATCTAGTTTTCAGCCAGAAAGCCAACTGTCACTAGATGAATGTAGTTTCTACCTATTTGAATCATGAAGGCCCAGTTCCCTACACTCCACACTATTTACATCACCTTGTAATTTACTTTGGCTATCAAAGGTACTGGCTTAAACTAAAGGGTGCAGCACTGAAATCAAATGAATGCAGATACGACTGAATCACAGTGCAGTGCCCTGCTTGAACAGGACAAAGGTTACCTCTCTTCTGGAATCTAGGATTTAGAGCATATTTTCAGCACATATTTAAAGAGTAGCCTTTTAGGTAAGTTGTATGAAGTGCCCTCTCTATCCCAAGATGTGGTCAAGACAGAATCTCATAGCTGGAATGCAACCTGTGCTGGCAACTCATCAGAAAAAAAAGAGTTTCTATTCAATGCCAGCACATTCTACTTGCGAAGTCATGCGGTAAGTGAATGCAGACCTGATTTCTTCAGTAAATCATACTTGCAGTTGTTGCCACTATTTCTAAAATACCATTCTGAGAAGTAAAAAACATACTCAATAAACACAGGAGGCTTCTATTACATACCTTACATCATTCAAGTCATTAAAATTATTTCTCTGGAGTACAGCTTTTCCAACTTCCATCATTCTCTTCACTATTAAACATAAATAGATCTCAATTAATGTTTAAGTAACGTTTTACATATCATATATCATCCAGTAATTTAAAAAAGGTATTCCTCAGAAAGAAAATCTTTGAGTATTAACTGCAACAAACTGATCAGACAGATCACAAACATGGGGTTTTCAAAACATAAATACTGTAACTACTCATAATCAAAGATTGTCAAGACAGCGTTGTGCAACGATTGACATGAAAATCTCCGCTGTTACTGATTTCCACACTAATGATGTTTTAAATGTGGTATTACTCTTAACAACTTTGGCCAAAGCCATGGTATCACCACACCCTTATAAAAAAGTCAACAAATACTGACTGGTCAGAATGATAACATTTATGCTTATTCCAGTGTTGTATCTCTACATAGCTACAGGACTTCGATCTCTAGGTCCTGTGCAGCCTGACATAAGTTAGCAAGTTTCAGAGATGGTGCATAAATTTAAATTAAATTAAAATAAAGTAACAGAATTCTCAGTCCTACTTATTACCAGCACAAAGTTTCATTACCGTAAGACTGAGAAGCAACCCTAACACAAAAACTCAAGGCAAAAGTCCAAGCGATTGCCTTGAAGCCAAACACATACAGAAGCTGTTTCTGGAGAAAACCACCCTACGTTTAAAAGCAAAATACAGTGATGCAAGACTTGCAACACGCTACTATAACTCTTTCCTTGCATCACCTGTAACTTTGCATGAGGTGGAACCTCCTCATGCCTGTACGTCTGTAGTTTTTCAGTTACTTATCACACTTGGCCAGGCATTTCTGGTGACACAACTACTTCCACGACAACGTTTTCTTAAGGGGAAAAAAAAGCCTATCAACAATACATCATAGCTTCAACACAGTCGAATTTTATCTTTTCAAAGATTATTGATGCTTATTGGAACACCATTTTGCTCTTTCTCCTCTTACTCCTGTTTCCTGAAAAATAATGTAGCACTTATTATAAAATATGCACGTTATAAAATTGTTCTATAATTTTTCATACAATTTGAAGTCGCATACATATCCAAGAAAACACGACGATGCGGCACGTAACTGTTTTTAAAAATAAAGCCGAACTTCCAGCAAAGTGCAGAGGCACCAAGGCTCCCTGCAGGCACACGAGGTCTCACGCACCGGCGCAATGTTCTTGTAGAACCGCACAGAAGAACCCCACACCGTCCCACCCGCGGCAGCTCCGGGGAAGGGCAGGCGCCCACCCACGCTGACAGCACCCGTTTCAGCGCTCACACCCCGCACCGGGGCACCGTGCGCCTGCCAGCGCTACCCGAGACGGCGCAGAACCCTCTTCCAGAGCTCTGCTCCTCGTCCTCCTCCTCGCAGCCTCACCTAGGGGCGCGTGCTCGGCCCGCAGCGTTTTGCAGTTCCCCAGGTGCTCCGCCGGCACCACCAGGTAGTGGTGGGGGGCGCCGGGCCGGATGTCCCTGAAGCAGACGAGGTCTTCGTACTGAAAACAGGAGGCGGGAGATGGGTCAGGACGCGGAGACCGGTGAAGGGCAGGTAGCAGAGCGCGCCCTCCCCGCGTCAACGTCACACCCGACGTCACGGTTGAAGGAACTAGGAAAAACCCGACGGTTTTTGGCGTCGACGTTTCCCTCCGACCCCCGCGGGGGAGCCCGCCGCCCTCGGACCGCGCCAGCCCCGCCCCGCCCCGCCCCGCCTGAGGAACACCCGGCCCCGGGGCCTCACCCGCCGCGCCCGGCCCGGCCCCCGCGGCCCCTCTCTCCAGGGCCCGGTACCGCGGGATGAGCCCCCGCGCCGGCGGGGCGGGACAGCGGGGGAAGCCGCGGCCGCCGGCGCCCGGGCGGCCCTCACCCACCTGGCAGGGCAGCAGCGCCGTGCCCGGCTCCTCCCGGCGCACGATCCTGCAGAACACGCACTTGCTGTCGTAGCCGCCGCCGTGCCCGGCCTCTCCCCCCTCGGCGGCGGCGGCGGCCGCAGCCTCCTCTCCCGCCATGGCCCCGGCCCCTCGCCCTCCGCCTCCAGCCGCCGGCCGACCCGCCCGCGCGCGCCCTCGGCCGGCGCCCGGCGCGAGCACCAATGGCGGCGCGCCGGGCCGCGCGCGCCCGCCTCCCGCGCCACGCCCGCCGCGCCGCCAGGGGGCGCGCGCGGGCCGCCGGAGCGCCCCGCCCCTCCCGTTGCGGGACGGCGCCCCCGCGGTCGCTGAGGCGGCCCAGGTAGCCCCGCGGCGCACCCAGCTCTGCTGGCCGGTAAGGGAGCGGACGGGGCGCAAAAGGAGGTGGGGGTCCCTCTGAGGGGCCCTCAGAGCCCGCCTCGCCCAGGCCGCGGCCGCCAGCGGGGACGCCTTCCGCCCGACCGGGTCCCTCGGAGCCCCGTCCCGCCCGGCCGCGTCGTGCCCAGGGACGGGGCCGCCGCCGCGCCGCCCCCCGCCCGTCAGCTGCTTCCACAGCTCACGGAGGGTATCCCTGAGGGGTGGCGAACCTCCAGTTCCCAACAACGGTTTCTTCGTAATTCGTGTTCGAAACGCCTCGCCCTGCTCGATCGCACTGCCACGGAATTTCGGTGCTTTTGTTCTTCGTGCAGCCCGGACAGCACGAGGCGCGCGTCCCGCAGGCGATACGCCATCGCCTGTGAAGGCAACGAGCCACAAGGTTTAGAATAAGGTTTTTCAAAAGTGCCTTTCTGTCAGGGCGAGGAAGCCGTGCTGGCACGAAGAGGGGGCGGGTGGCTGCTCCACCTGAAGGAGCCACCTTGCCAGCGGCTGCCGTCCCGCGGAGCGCCAGGCAGTCCCTCTGCAGCGGGCGCCCCTGCTCCTTCTCTCTGCTACAAACAGGCAAGTGAAAGCTTTAAAGTTCACACACGAGGATTATTCCGAGAGTAACTGGGTTTACTTTGCTCTAAAGCCAGCTTTGTGTGAAACTTCTGGTGCAAAAACTGCCCTGAAACCAGCACCGGACTGGACACCCGCGCTTACCGGGGTACGTACAGGCCTTAGCGTGAAGGAGCATCCCAGCACTGTCCTGATGCAAAAATCTTCATCCGAGTACCACTGAAGTACGTACGCTTCACGTGGCAAGAACAAACTTTTGTTCTCCCTCTGAGAGAAAAATTACTCGTGACCATAATTTTCCTCTTGGTTTACATGAAGAAAATTCTTACCGCCATTTCACTCAAAGCAAGGTTCACAGATAGCATACTCGTTCCCTTTCATGAGAATTGTAGTTTGTTTTTTCTCAATGGCACCTCTGTATGCCATAATAAAGTCAAGAACCAAGTACTTTTAAGACATCGTATGCCTTCGCCTTGCTTGGACAGAAAGAAAAATACATGAACGCTTTAGCAACATAAAAAGGGAGCGTACAGAAATGATGTACGTGGACTTTTGACTTCTGGGAACAGGCTGGTCAAAAAAGATGACGGAATACATGTCAGGCACTACAGCTGAGAGAAGCAATGAGAACTACTAGGTCAACTGTTTACTGGTATTTCTTAGCCCTTTGTCACAGTCTGAGTTCAAAACACAGCTCTATTTTTAGGACATGCCATACCACACAACCCTCCTCCCCCCGCCCAAAGCTCCAATCTCCTTAACCACATTTCTAAAATATGATATTGCTGGAATTCTCTTTTTGAGGGGAGGCGTAGGTATTTGTCAGCATAACCTGTAACTTAAGCTGCATCCTTTCACCTTCAAAATGTACTATAATTTGTGAGTAGAAGAGAAAACATCTGTAACAAGTTTCTGAATGCATAAATTCCTTTATTGAAAATATTGTGATAGCACTGCATTACATATATTCAATATTCATAGTTTCAATGGTCACAATTCTGATTGAACAACACTGTTTTGAATATAGACCACAGCGTTTAGATATGCTCTGACAAGGATAATATAATGGAGTAAGTTGTAGGTAGCAATGGTGAAATGCATGTAAAATGTTGAACTTGGTTGGTTGGGTTTTTTTTTAAACTATTAAGTGGTCTGCCACCATTTAAAAGAGCAAAACAGTATCAGATATTCCTGGTATCTCCAAAGCATTAACGCCGTTAATAACTTTCAAAATATTTTACAGCACTACTAATAAGAACTTTATTTATGGCTGTAGCAGACCACATAGAAGGGAAGCGTGAAAAGCTCACGTGCAGCGTGCTACAGGCTTACTGTATATAGCATTGGCTTTTAGACTGTGAAATTTCTGTGCAGGATTAAGATTTAGTAATGCTTTTGAAAGAAAACCACTTGGCTGCTTTTTTTTCTCCTTTTTTTTTTTTAATCTATTCAAAAAGGAAAGAGCAGCGAAGTCAGTTGTGTTACTCAGCTAATAGTATTCCAAAATTAGACTGTACTGTTTAATGCATGGAAGCATGCTACCATTTCTGTAACCTGCCTTTTTCAGGACCACGACACATTCGGCTCTAAGGGCAGGACAGCGTCCTAATGTTGGTCGGGTCTGGACTGTGTAAACAAAACCATGGCATAATGGGAAAGCAGAATTCTTTAGCAAACAGTGAAGACTGCCAGTCCTCTGTCACACTCCATATACCGAACTTCTCATTTTGTAACACGGAGTCTTTTCAGTGTTGGGGGCGGGGGGGGAAGTATCTGATTATTTCATGAAAAACAACGAAGAATATTTAGTTGCCTGTTAAATCCTAAGCCAGCCTGTTGCTTCAAGTCTTTTTCGGGAAGGAAATATATATAATAATTACTAAGAAAACAAGCATTACACTAACATGACCTGGCCTGTTACGGAAATAGCATTCCTCTCTATATCTCAATTGTATTTTCTCCTTAACAAAGCAGTTATTCTTCAATTTGTAGAGAAGTGCTCATAAAAGCACAGTGGGTGGCTTATTTTGAATCATTTGGTGGTGATACAGAAAAACAATCCTCTCTTAGAAATGTCCTTTGTAAACAGTCAAATAATACTCGGGCAGATGCTTGGAGCATGCTGTCCCAATTCTGTTGACTGCAACAGAGCTGACACAGTCTATACCAGGTGGCATTCTGCCCAATGTCTCCATACACTGCCAAAATAATAATAGAGTAAGAGGAATGTGGCAGCAGAGTTAATAGGAAGCATTATCCACCTTCTCCCTCATCTCAGAAAAAAAAAAAAACCAAAACAGAATTATGCACTCAAGTGTTTCTGCCAGAAAACAAACCCTCTAATTAGGGCAAAATGAAAACCAAACCTCACTTACAAAACAAAAATATAAAAATTAACTTCAGAAATCAAATAAATTGATTCAGAATAAATGCCAATGCATAAGAAGCCTACCTGAACAGTAATTATGTATCAAATTGAGATTTGAAACAGTAAAAGAAAAAACTCATAGCTAATACATTTACAAAAAAAAAATCTGCTATACAATAACAATAAATAAAAAGATTTTAAAAACATGTTCCCTTAAGTGCTGTGTACACCTATTTCTGATTCTTTTCCATGGCAAACAGTATGCTGTAGGTTTTGGTAAAGTAACCTTTTATTTTTGGTTAGCATTTGTACATTGAACATAAATACACATGGAATGTACTAGATAGTTATAGTTTTCCCACAGGATCTTTTTCACAGTTACAGAAAAAGTCTTCAACTTACACACCATGAATGTTTTCATAAGCCTCATATCTTCGATGGAAGAGTGTTGAAGGAGGAAGTAAAAAACAATTCACACTGATCTCTTACTCTTCTGTCTCTTACTGCCTCTCAAAACCAGCTCTGTTTTTTCTCGGGTTGGTGGTTTGGAGGGTTTTTTTTGCGTAGTCATGCTCTGGTACAAACTTGAGGAAAAAGCGTGTAACGTTGTGAGGCAGCCTGCACCTTCTAGTTAGCGTTTAAGTGCCTAGTGGATCCAGTCCTTAAGGCAGTCAGTATTTCATTCAAATGTCCATACTTCTACATCTTGTATTATGAAATCTTCTTTTTTAGATAAGATGTCATTATTGAAGGTGCTACAGGAGTTGCTTCGCCCATGATACAAATCTGCATCTAACCACAGGCCAAACCGGCCACTAAAAAGGAAGTACACAATAAATGTCAGATTATATACATATTACAGTAAAAATACTGGAAGCTGTAGAAACAACCAGAGGAGCGACACCGAGGAATCTAGGTAGCTCTGAGGACCTCTCAGACCGAGTGTGAAGCGCTCAGTCCTGGCACACCACCCGCCCAGAAGCTCACGGAGCAGCCCCCTCACTTTTGTCTGCGCCAGCGAGTGGGGCAGAGCCCGTGGCCCCCCGTGCCGTTTGGCTGTTCGCACCACCAGCTGTGGCCGACACCGGCACGCAGACGTCGGGGGCCCTACCCCAGCTGTTTGGACGTGGACATGGCCCCTCCTGGTTGAGGAGGAGGAGGAGGGGTGTTTATAGACTCCCGATGCAAACCATGCCCAGATGTCCCGTGGCGCAGCCTGCAGTCAGCGTTCGTTAGTCATACAGCCTTAGCCCTTGATTTCACACCCACTGATCTTTGAAACTTAGGATCTGATCAAGCACTGTCTGTATCCTTGCTCTGTGTATCAACAGAACAATGACACTTTAATCGGAAACATGTGAGAAACCTCAGAAGCTGATGGCAAAACTGCCATTAGAGACTATCTTCCAGTGGCAAAGCTCTTCAGCAATGAGCCATGTATCTACCCAAGACATCTGGGGTTTTTCCAGCTAAAAAAAACCCCAAACCAACAAACCCTACTTGCCTAACGTCAGCCACTCTCTTTAAGCAATGGAAATTGCTCTGGGTCTACGAAAGAAATCAGACTGCTGAGGTATCTGCCCTAAACAGTTTACTAAAAGTAAGTTCACCCATTTTACTGATTAGTTTTTCTTGCAACTACCCCTGTCCCTATTCTCATTTGGGAAAAAAAAAAAAAAAAAAAAAAAAAAGTCAGCTACATGATTTGAAAACCAAACATTCACTCACCCTCCACCGCCGAGCTCCAGAGAGGTGGTGTCTCCATTGATGAAGTAGGTGTTCTCCCCACTCCATTTGAATACCTGATGAGGGGAAAAAAAACCCAAATATATCTGGACCGTGAGGATTCTTGTACGCTAAAACTACTGGGGACCAACTCTTAGGAGGTATTTTTTGGTGTGGTCGTGTTTTATTTTTTTCTTCAAGGGGGAGGAGGAAGGGGTAAAAGGTAGAAAGTAAAGAAACAATACATATTTAAAACTAGGAACAAGGCACCCTAATCTGTTTTAAAAAATGCTCCTTACATCTCTAAATTAACAGGCATTCTGTTAAAAAGGAACAATGTGTTCAATGTTGAAAAATGCATAAGCTCTGATCCTTAAGGGATATTTCAGCAGCACGCTTATGCCTGGTTTGTTGTCACTGTGATCCTAAGCACGTGTGAAATTATACCCTATTCTTGGTATCACTGCCTTCCACAGTAAGTCTTTGATGGTCCATTCCTTAGTCCTCCCTGCTTCCCCCTTCAACCCACTTACAACCCTTTCCTCACCCTTGCAGCCTGTCCTCTCAGCACCTCAGGTAACTACAGCCACTTTTGCTTAAAGCATTGCATTGAAGCAATGAGTGATTAACTGCATTCATCAACAGCCGGCACATCTTCTAAACTCAAACATGCTGTCTTCATAAAAATCTCGTAAATGTTTCAGAGGTGGAGCCCAAACATCTTATCTGAGAAAGCGAACAAGCCACTTACCTTGAAATTTGGACTGAATGTGTAGAGGAATGTTTCACCAGTGCCATAGTAATGGTCACTAAACCTGAAGGGATGTGTAGCATACGCTCCAAATATCTGTCGGCATAAAATGATTAAACTACTTTTGAGGACAGTGCAAAATTAAAAAAAAAAAACCCACAAAAACCAAATATTTCAAAATACTTTCAAAAGAACAACTGAGCTGGTGTTTCACATTAGAAGAACCAACTAGTAAAGTACATCAGATAAGCAAGTACGCCTGCAAATCTTTCGTATCCTGCAAGTTAAAAGCCAGATGACAACAATGGCAACAGGAATGCCAACTCCAGGAGCTACTGAAGTACCAGACCTCCACAGAGGCTGTGACAGCTCGTTAACTGAGATACCTAAGGAAGATACTGCCATGGGCACTATTACAAGGAGCACTCATTGCAATTACGAGGCTGTGTGTGTGTGTGTGTGTGTATTTTTATTAGCGCTGATGCACTTTCCTGCCTCTAAGTTTAGTTTAAGCAGTAGAAAATATGAAAAAACACACCAATGTCTTATTTTGGCATGATGTCACTTCACGGTACGACTAGCACTTCCATAATAACCACTTTCTATGACGTTGCCCTTTCAGTCCAACCCCCGCAGAACACGCACCCCTCACCTGGTTGTCCATATCCTTGATGACAAGGAGAACCGGACTGTCAAGAGATGCCGATTTACGGTACAGAGTCTTCAGGCTAGTGCCATGCTCCAGTGTACTGTACGTGAGCCGCCACGGATATCCCTGCACTCGTGCGGGCAAGCGCCGGGCAAGCTGGGCAATGGACAGGGGGAAATGGTTACATATTCAACAGGCTGGCTCACAGGTGGTGCCACAGACTATTCCCTTTCTGCAGGGGCTTCTGAGCCCAAAAATGGCTGCCAAAGGAGCAGACGATGCCAGCAGCTTAACATCTCTGCCACATGCATGTGGCCTTGTATTCTGAGCCCAACTGCCTGCACTCACATCACCTGTGAAAGGGATTTCAAAACCGGCACTGAAAGAGTTGCCAGTCCTCAGTACCACAACTCAAACTCCAGAGTTGCAAAACATGAAAATAAGCTTTTCAGGTGAGCCAGTGCTGCAGCAAACAGGACCCTGCACAAGGACACTCCAACGTGCTAAATACTCTCCAAACTCCTAAACAGCATGGGTGTTGCCTCCAGCAGGCAAAATGTCCCACACCCAGCAGAGTCACCACCACAGCTAACAAGGAAACCTGAGGTTTTTCTAGCCATACCTGCTCTATGTGCATGTTCTCCAGGAGAGCACTGTGATGCTTTAAGACAGGCAAAGTATCATCATCATCTTCTTCATAGTAACTGCAAACACTCTTTCGTCGTTTTGCTTCTTCCACAGTAATGATCTGAGGCAAGAGAACAAGCGTCCAAACTAAAGCACAGCTCTTACACTGTCAATCCTCTGTTGAAACAAATTAATTTAAACCAACATACTCCTCAGCTGTCACACTGTGCACGTGGAGCAAAACCACTTACGGGATGGTTATACCAAGCACGGGCAGCCTTAACCAAATGGGGAAATTCTTAACTCGTAAGGTGTCTTTGAGGCAGCACAGCCAGAATTTCTCTGCGCCCCAGTGACCTCCCACAGCTGTAGAGTCCTTTGGGATTAATAAACATTGAGGTAACCAGGTGACATCATCTGGTCGGTCTCAGACATAGCTGGTCCCAAGTCAGAAGGCTGAAGTGCACCTACTTCTTCCGAGGCACACGACATGCATCTGGACTAGATGTCTTGTGGGAGTCTAAATGAGGACGATGCAGAAGCATCTTTGCTTTCTTTTGTGCAACTAGTTCAGTACATTAATTATTTTCACAAGTGCTATTGCATGAGAATATGAAAAAGTTTAAAATTTCACTTCTCCTTTTTGTTAAAGCAGCAGCTTTTCCCTGCTTTTCTTTAGTGACTCAGACATGGTTTTGTGGATACAAACTGAAACAGAATGAATATAGCAAAGAAGTAAAAATGTAAATCAACTTGAACAGGTATTTCAAAGTTCTGTCTTGTAGGAAATGTACTGAGTAAGATTTTGAGCATCCAGTTTACGTAAATTCTTGAAAATACTGATTCTGAGAGTCAAGGTCTTTATAAACCACATTCTTAGTTGAAAATTAACAAACAGCTTTTTAGAAACTTCTATTTATACCTTTGCTTAAGACTTTTTATAAAGAGAGCACACTGTAATATTTTAAAATGTGATTCCATATAAATATTTCTAGCATCAGGTTTTAATTTAAATACTTATAAAATGAAGCAGAGCCTCCTCTCCAGCAACTACTGGTAAGCTGCACTACCTTTTCCCATAAAACTGGAAAAAAAAAAAAGAATGCAAGTCCATGCACTTAATGCTTGTCTATAAAAGGACCCAGCAGCGCAGAAGGAGACAGTCTCTGAACCCCACGCAGCACGGGCAGCAGATGGGAGCCCGAACATGGCACGAGGCAGGAGCTCCTGGGCTGGCAGCACCCATGGTGCCCGGAGCTCACTGTGGAGGGGAGGACACCCCCTCAACCCCTCGGCAGCCACAGCTCGGGTGTCCTGGGTCCCGACGAGCTGCTGCTGGGCTGCTTGGCCTCCTGGCTGGCAAAGGGCATCATCTGGCACAGCTGGAAAGCTGCTAACCCTTCGACGTGGCTCAGGGCACTCAGCGAGTGACTGGGGCCCCAGCTCCATGCAGCAGTGGGGGGCGAGCTGAAGCACATTGTGCCTGGTAGCAGGGCTTCAGCTGGGGCTCGGTGCCACCACGGCAAACAGGAAGAAACAGCAAGAGCTCAGAGATAGGGCTGATGAGAAAGAAAAGGGGAAGCAAGGAGGCCTAGCTACAAAACAACCAGGAAACCTTAAACTGCCTTCCTTCCGTGAGCATATCACCAGAGGTCTTAACTTGGAGCAGGAACCTCAAGATGTGGCTGCACAGCAATGCTGCGCTGCTGCCGCAAACCTCCCTGCAAATGCAGCTTCCAAACAACTTCCACGTTACACACGGACTCCTCCGCGCCTCCACGATCACTGCTTGGACTTGCAGAAGCTGTCAACAGTTGAGACCATTGCCAAGAGGCGCCTGGAGGTCCTACACACACCTGCCCCACAGGCGAGAAAGCAAACCCAGTGGACTGACTCCAGGTACAGATCTAACCACACCACAAAGCACAGAAGGAGCTTTTCATGAAGAGCACAGCTGGTGAGGAGTTCACTGTGGGCAGGACAAAGCCCTAACACCGTCAGCCACACCGAGCCTCTCTGGTGGGATGCGAGCAGCACGGCTGCGTTCACTGCAGCCGCCCCGGGCAGGGAGCTGAGCCCCGGGCAGGGCGCCCAGCCACCGGTGCTCCGGCACACACTGCAGCGTTAGGGAAGGAGGGCAGGAGCACAGGGCAAAATCCAGCCCACAGAGCTGACGTTGCGGCGTGCCGCCGGTACCCAGGCAGTACGGGTGCATTCCTGCTGGCGACACTGGAAGAGCTGCACAGCCGCATCCTGCCCCTCCAGCCCAGGCTCCGTGGGATCTAGTACTGGCTCTTCCGAGACTGGAGGGAATCCTGTGCTGGAAAATTTTTCATATGGCCAATTTCAGGGAAGGTTTGCACTGCAAAATTTAGATAAGTTTTTAAAAAAACAACAAATTGGTAAAGAAAAATGGTCTTTCTGCTTTTATTCTTGTTCTTTTTCAACCTTTCCACCTCCTGAATGCTTTTCCTTCCCCCCTCATTACCCAGGCCATTACTTTATTTTACTTTTTTTTTTTTAAACAAACACCTCTTTCATTTTAAATCAAAAGTACTCAACTCCTCTTTTGAAGACTATTTTCTAATAACAGTCCTTCCCCCAGGAACACAGTAAATCAACCAGCAGCAGGTATCTGTAGCAAAATGCAACCAAACTCAGACACAGGCAACTACAGAAAACCTATTAACACAGCTGTAAGTTGCAAATCGACTCCAAAGGCAGACAAGCCTCCCTCTTCACTGCGCAGATACCTACTCAGTCTGTAACTGAAGCGCACGTTTAAATGAAGTTCAGAGTCAACAACTGCAAACAGAGGGATCTGCAAGATCAGGTATTTACAGACCACACGAAAGCAGAAACAAGACAAAAAAGAATCAACCACTACAGAAACTGGATCTACAAAATCTTTTAAACATTTTATGGGACCGAGAAAGCAAGCTACCTGGGGTGGAAATACCCTGATAAAATTCATCTGAGTCCAGAGCACATTTTTCGCTAGGACAGAAGTGCTGTATCAGATCCACACTGTTCAATCAGGGACACAGTTCAACATACCTCCACAAAAGGTTCCTCCTGGTCAGGTCTGGCACAGTAAATAATTCGAATATTCAAAGGCATTTGTTTCCCTTTCATCATTTACGATCTTATTTTGCAGTATCCACTACACTTCCCTGCTCTAGAGGCAAGAGCTCTCGCCCACATGCACAACAGACAGCTACTGCCCGTGGCACGCTGTGATAAACTTGCTTATATGCTTCTCTACAATCACACTTTCTGTTTCCCCACAAGGGAGAGTGAAACTTTTGAAGTAATCATGCCCAAATTTGGACTTTCAATAGAGATTTCCTGGCAGACCTACTTGAAATTTGTAAAGCCTGAATATATTATGAATAAAAGACACACACCTTTAGAAGCCGTTTCCAGCTAATTGTTCTCCCAATATGTATTCAAATAAAACACTGGGACATAGGCTCCCAGTGTGGCCAGATCTCTTCCACCTCTGTTCTTCAGATCACTGGCCCTCCTCCTTCATTTTGGTTTTACGAAAATGGCATGCAAATGACAACTGAACAGTGAAATCTAGTGCAACATATGACTGCACTCAGATTTGAGCAAAACAAGGAATGAAGACTTTTTTTTCCCCACCTTGCAGTTCACAAAGCACCACCATTAAGAAACTACAGAACTTTAAAAATAAAAGCTATTTGGGGTTAGAGGTGATGTTGCTACATTTGAAATGACAAGCCCCACTCCTGAGCTCCGCTTTGAACAGGACAACATTCTTTGAAGACAGAAATGCTTTAAAAAAAAAAAAAAAAAAAAAAGAGGGCAGTAGAATTTTAAAAACAAGTTCATATTTAAGACAAATAATCAGATCACTTTCTAGATCACCATCAAGATATTTCCCACTTAGGGATTTGTCTGTTTTTTAATTTATCCCACATTGTTAGCACAGCAAGTGCTTCAGCGTTCAGAAATATCATTAAAAAATGTGTGCAAGCTTATTTCCCTTAGAAACTAGGCTTTGTATGCACAACAGACAGATAACAATCACAGGCATGCCAAGTAGTTAAAACAGATTGCAAAAGCCCCCACATGAAAAAGCCAAAGTCCGAGGAGAAAACTTATGCATTTTACTACCAATATTCAAACAGTATTGCTGCGAGCATCTGAGAAGAAGGGTCTGGCACATCACCACATACCAATCCATTTCAACCAGCACACAGGAGTCTGTGGTGGTGTTTACAGGTACATACACATTTTTGGAGATTTTATTTGTAGCATATAAATACAATACTAATTTAGAAATACTGAAAACATACACCTGTATAGTTTTGCAAAAGGCTAACATCACATAACCAAAACATTTACACAACTTCTGCTGGTTGTACACCAGAGAGCTGCCAGTTGTTTGTCTGCTCTTTCCAGGGAGAGAAGCAAGGAGGACTGAAGGAATACGAGTACATTTGTGAGACAGATGCAAGAATCACAGAATCAGAGGTTCGAAAAAACCTCTAAGATCAAGTCCAACCATCTGCCCAACACCACCATGCCTACTAAACCATGTCCTGAAGTGCCACATCTACACGTTTTTTAAACACCTCCAGGGATGGTGACTCCATCACTTTCCTGGGCAGCCTGTTCCAATGCCTGACCACTCTCTCAGTAAAGAATTTTTTCCTAATATCTAATCTAAAACTGCCCTGATGCAACTTGAGGCCATTGCCTCTCGTCCTATCACTAGTTACTTGGGAGAAGAGACCAACACCTGCCTCACTACAGCCTCCGTTCAGGTAGTTGTAGAGAGCAATAAGGTCCCCCCTCAGCCTCCTCTTCTCCAGACTAAACAGCCCCAGTTCCCTCAGCTGCTCCTCATAAGACTTGTTCTCTAGACCCTTCACCAGCCTTGTTGCCCTTCTCTGGACACACTCCAGCACCTCAGTGTCCTTCTTGTAGTGAGGGGCCCAAAACTGAACACAGTACTCGAGGTGCGCCCTCACCAGTGCCGAGTACAGGGGCACGATCACCTCTCTGCTCCTGCTGGCCACACGATTCCTGACACAAGTCAGGATGCTGTTGGCCTTCTTGGCCACCTGGGCACACTGCTGGCTCCTGTTCAGCCGGCTGTTGACCAACACCCCAAGGTCCTTTTCCGCCAGGCAGTTTTCCAGCCACTCCTCCTCAAGCCTGCAGCGTTGCATGGGGCTGTTGTGACCGAAGTGCAGGACCCAGCACTTGGCCCTGTTCAACCTCATACAGTTGGCCTCGGCCCATCGATGCAGCCTGTCCAGATCCCTCTGCAGAGCCTTCCTACCCTCGAGCAGATCGACACTCCCGCTCAGCTTGGTGTCATCTGCAACCTGACTGAGCAAGCACTCAATCCCCTCAACCAGATCATTGATAAAGATGTTAAACAAGCCTTCAGAAGACTTCTATATGAAGCAGCAAGCGTTATAAAGAAACACCATAAAAATCATCAAAAGAGCAATTAACAGAAAATGCACACTTGATATGCTCAAGCTTCAATGTAAAGGCAGAAAGCACTCACCTCCCAGCTTTTAGTAGTGGGCTCGCTGAAGAAGTTGTCTATCATGTCAAGCTCCTCCTTTTCTACCACAACAAAACCTTGCTCTTTGGCATCTTTCCCATATATTTCTGGTGACCACTGAACAAAAAATGTATACAAGTGATCCACCCTGTAAGCAGAAGCAGAGGATACAACTGTTGTTTAGTGGCCCATGAACACAGCACTGTCACGTAGGACAGACATTTTGCCCAATGACACAGGAGGGACAACCACACAAGCAGGATACTCGTGTATGTCCACCCTCACATACCACACAAGGCAATACCTCCCCTCCACCTGGCAGCCTGAAGCACTTCACGGCTTCTCCGCTTTCACTCCCCACAATACATTTGTCTCCCCCCTTTGCTATACATACAGCCAAAGCGTCACAGCTTATCCAGTCCTGCACAATTCATACTAAGGAGTCAAACTGATTGGTTATTAAGTCATACTCACAAAAGTTAAGTCCATAAAACCCCCCTCACTTTACTTAGTTTGATCTCCTGCATAAAACAAGCCATAAGAAATCACCAGTAAAGTCTACACCACACTTCTAGCTGCCCTCTAAAAGTTCTAAAGACTAACCATGAAACAATTTCATTCTGTTAGCATAATAAAAACAGGCAGTCGCTGATAGCTTTGCTAATGATCTAGAACCAGCAGTGTATGCACTTCCGTAAATGTAGTCAGCTCTCAATCACTGTCTTTAAAGAGATGTTCTCTGACAACATCTGTAACAAACAGTGAAACAGTTTCTAAAGAAGGAATTTATGTAGTATATTAAAATTAAAATGAACACATGCAATTTCAAACAGGAATACAATAGTGGACCCACTGTACAAGAAGCTGAATTGTCAACAAAAAACTCTAACTGAAGAGGGCAGATAGAAAGATAGTAAGTACTTATGACACTGGATCTTTCTCCTATTATTCACGAGAAAGTTTTGTCCAGCAATTCCTTGATCAATACAAAACAAGAAAAATCTCAGAGATATTCAGACATTTTCCTCCTATATTTTAAGTTACTTGGATTTACATATACGCATACACAACATTAAAACACAATTTCAGCACTGTTGGATTTTGTTGGGGGTCCACTAGTGTAATTCCAGAGATTTTTCCAGCTGAGTCTACATTTTTTTTATTCTACACTCCTACCGGTGAGGGCTGGAGTCTGATGTTACAGAATCACAGAATCACAGAATAGTAGGGGTTGGAAGGGACCTCTGTGGGTCATCTAGTCCAACCCCCCTGCCGAAGCAGGGTCACCTACAGCAGGCCGCACAGGACCCCGTCCAGGCGGGTCTTGAATATCTCCAGAGAAGATGTTGGTTCTGACCGCCTAAACTGACAGCCTTGACATTGTTGCCCACTCGTGACATCTACACTAATTCACAAAGTGAGATATTTGCAGGGGTTTGACTCACTTTGGACGTAAGAAATTTGGATCCAATTTCTACCACCCTCAGCAAGTATAAAGGATTGACTTTGCTTCATTACAGAAATGTCCTCTTAATCATGAAAAAGGAACAAATTAGCATTGCTATCAGTTTTTTCTCTTCTCCTTTGAACATTCACAAACGCGTCTGTGGTGCATGGCTAACAGATGGACTAGCAGAGTTTACAATTTTGCTATCAAGTAAGTACTGTACCTGTGAAACTTTTTTAATATATACAACCAAATACAGTTTTAATGCAATTGTCTTAAACTTGTGAACAGCCAACACTAGTGCCTGAGGCATCAGCAGCCTGCCTTCACCAAGAACAAGTAAGGTAGCTAATGTTGATATCAAAGTGAAAATTTAACTGCTGTTCGCTCCTCTGCAGCAACACATACACAAAAGAGATCAAGGCAGTACCATGCAAACAATCAGTCTTTGGGATACTTCTTGCCAATAACTGCCTAGAAAAAGCCAGGGCTCCCCCTTCTTTGTGAGAAGCCACATGATTGCTTACAAGTTTGCACAGACCTAAAACCAGCAAACTATGGAAGGCACTTCTACAAGCCGTATCATCTCGTTCTAGTCAAGATCTTTTCTTCTAACTGCAGAAGTTTTTGCACATCAATAGGTGCCACTCAGCACGCCCTATTCCTCTTCCTTGCTCACAGTGGCTTCAAAAAGAGCAGTATGATCATCTCTTTGGTAACTAATGTGAGTTTTAACTGAAAGAGACATTTAATTTGAGCACTATGTATTTTATGAGCAGTAGTCCTAGTCTGGAAAGCTAACCAAACCCCTACGAAAGAACAATAAAACTAGTGTTTGCTGCTGTCTGGCTAAGATCAGCTTGAAAGCACGTTCACGCAGGTGGGTGGAAGAGAGCAGCATACTCTCATCTCAGAATCACAGAACATATTTAGGTTGTAAGGCACCTCTGGAGACCATCTAGTCCAACCGCTGCTTATAGCAGAGCTAACTTCCAAGTCAGACGAGGTTGCACAGTCTTGTCCATTTGCACTTGTGAAAATCTCCAACAGAGATTCCACAGTCTCTCCATCCAACCTGTTCCATGCCCGGGTTTTTTCTCTTCTATCTAACCACAATTTCGCCCAATGTATGCAGCATGTGATCTGAGTAGGGTCTGGTGCCATCCTACTTTTTTTTTTCTCTCTCTCCCCCCCCTCCCCCCCTTTTTTTTAACCACGTGTCCAAGAGCAACAGGGGAATAACCACCACCCAAGCTGTTAGCTATGCTCTTCCTTACTCAGGCCAGCAAGAAGTGAAGCCTTCATTACTGCAAAGACATACTGCTGACATGTTGAGTTTGCTCTCAACTTCCCCAGCTCCTTTTCTGCAGAGCTACTCCCCAGACCGTACCATGGCAGGGGCTGCTGCACCTCAGGTGCACAACTTTGCATTTGTGTTTTCTGAACTTCCTGACGTTTCTGTCAGCCCATTCCTCCATGCTGAGGTCCCTCAGAACAGCAGCCCTGCCCTCCAGCGATTTGGCCTCATCCCCCAAAACAACACAGGTGTGTTCTGTCCCAATGTCCATGCTGCTGTTGAAGGCATTAAAACTGTATCACAGAATCACAGAATGGTAGGGGTTGGAAGGGACCTCTGTGGGTCATCTAGTCCAACCCTCCTGCCGAAGCAGAGTCACCTACAGCAGACATCAGTCCCCAAGGAATATCATTTGCAGCCAGCTGCCACTCAGACTAGCTATCAACCCTTTGAGACCAATGGTCCAGTCAGTTTTTCACCCACCTGGTAGTCCACCTGCCTAGGTCACATCTCTCCAATTCGGCTATAAAGATACTATGGGAGATTGTGTTGAAAGCCTTACTAAGGTCATGGTAAAACAATGATCCCTCACTCTCTCCTTGCTCACAAAGCTAGCCATCTCAAACAGAAAAGTTATCTGGTTGGTAGAAAAACAATTTGCCCTTGGTAACCTACGATTGCTGTTCCAGATCACTTCTTGCCCCCTACGTGCCTGGAAACGGTGTCTGTGCTTGCTTCATAATCTTCCCAGGGACTGAGGTAAAGCTGACTGCCCTGTACTCCCACAGATCCTCCTCGATTTTTCTGAAGATGGTTGCAGCAGTTGTCTTTCCAATTACTAAGGACCTCTCCCAATGATCATAACCTTTCAAAGGATGATCGAAAGCAGCCTTACAATAACATCAAACAACCTCCTCAGTACACTCAGAATATTTCCTGTCAGGCCCCACGGACCTGTGTATGCTCAGTTTATTTAAGTAGTCCATAACTAAGTTTTCCTCTGCGTGGTTTATCTAAGTAGTCCATAACTAAGTTTTCCTCTACCGTGGACTGATGCTAAATAAATCCAGATGCTCCAGATTTAAGAAGCAGCAGCATAAAATGAGACATACTGGGTTCATTCTGAAAGGGGATGCAGAGCATCCCTTGTCTGTTAATAAAATTGTAACATTATGCTGTGGTGGTATTTCCAAGCTACCAAACCGAAAAAAATAGAAACAATTTTTAAACTGAAAAACCACTGCTTGAGGAACTCTCTTACAACCAACTAGACAGCTGTGAGAAAATCTATCCTAGAACTTGATAGCTGTTTTGGTGATCACACGCTTATGAGTGTGTTATGTGCTAACAGAGAAAAATCAATAAAACATAAAATACTTGGAAGGGAACAACTTCAGAAACCTGAAGTTAATCACTCCAGAAAGAAAATATTCAAAAAGGAAAAGTTGATAAAAATTTTTTTTTAATATAAAAAACCAAAACAACCTAGGAGACACAAATCAAAAATCAAAGATAGAACACTGATTAAAGATGGAACCACCCGCAGCTGTAGCCAGATTAAAAGGAAAGTGAATTCGCTTACAAATATGTTCACAGTAACAGACACAGAGAGGGCACAAAAACGCAAAAAGAGAAGTCTATAGTGAAGGATATAAACTCAGTAGGAAAGTACTTTTGGGGACTACAAAACATGACTTAAAGACTGTGACAGAAAAGTGAAAAAATGAGTGGAAGACAAAAGCTTGGTGGAGTATTATGCCACTGCATTGCTTAGTAAACTGGGCACAGCCAGCTGTGTGTGGGAATGCATCCCAACAGAGGTGCAGACACTGAGGAACAGAAAGCAGAGGCTGCGATTGCAGGATGGTACTTCACCCTTGGCAGCACGACCCTAGAGACCTGGGGTAACGGCTCTGAATTTTGGAGCAAGAGCTCCACGCCAGCACCCTGCTGACAACACTTGGTGCGATCCTGGAACACACCAAGCAAGTAACATTCAGCAGAAGGAACGAGACTGTGTTTCAATTTGGTGTTTGATACTTTGGTGACCACTGCTGGAATACTCTGCCCATCTCTGGTGCACCATTCCCAAGTCACCTTCAAGCGCTGCAGTTGAGAGACGCAAAACTAACTGCTGTAGGGCAAGAGGCAGAGTTATTTAGCTTACAGGAGCAATACCCTGTGATAGCCTACATTAAGAGGAACTGAATCCTGGTAACAGAGATACAACCACAGCCAGAGACCAGAAGCTGGCAAAATTAAAGTAGGTGTATAGTGCACTGAAAAAGAGCAAGGGCAATTACCAATAAAACACACCAGACAACTTGTCAAGTTACAGTTGTTTCCTGAGGGGGAACCGTACATGATTTTTCTTCTAGAAGATATACTTTAATTTAGGAGGTCCCAGACAACATGATCACCAGCACCATTTCTGTCAATACGGCAACAATATCTGACTTCTTTGAAGGCAGAGGCAAAACAGTTTTCTGTAAACATATGTCTTCAGGTCAGTCACATGTGGGATGGGGCTACTTCCAAATTGGTGTGTTTGGGTGGTAGGGGAGGGTTTGTGCATCCTGTGATACATGTTCAAAGGCTCTAAGTCCAACCACAGATCCTGGCCTAGAAACAGGAATTAATTCAGAGTAGTCCTATGACTTTGTTATAAACATGCCTACCAGATGATGATGATCCTTCATGAACCTTATGAGAGCTAAGGTATCGCAAGCCCTTATATGCTTATATGAGCTTATATAAACTTATATGAGCCCTCATTATAAGACACTAAGCTATAGATACAAACAGGTTTTCATAGGTTTTATCTGTATAGTTTGATATCTCATGTAACAGGAGTCTAGGAGTACTCTATTTGTAGAGGGCTAATTCAAAAGGAATCTAAATCTAAGCTTCATGCTACCTATTCCATCCCATTAACAGGAGCATGGAAGAGTGATTCTCCAGCATCAGGACTATCTTAATCATCGTCCCTTCACACAAAGCCCTGCGTAAGTTCATGGAAGCATCACGTGGGTACTGACTCCAGCTAATTGTGCTGCAAGTGCTTCCAGATCTCAGCTTCAGCCATATTAACTGCAGGATGTTATGCACTAGATGCTAACAGGAGTCACAGCCAAGTAACATCTTGCTCTACAAAAGGAAACCCCACAGAAACAGTAACAAAAACCAAACCAAAACTCACCCAACTCCTGAAACCAACCAGTCAACAACAACAACAAAAAACCAATAAAAATAAAAAAAAACTAACACACCAAAAAAATCCCCACAATGGGGCAGGAAGCTAAGACTGAAAAAGAGAAGCAAAGCTCAACCCCTGTTAACTTTTCCTCCTTGAAAGTCTGCCTGGTCTCAAAAAAGAAACTTCCAAAAAAGCAGATGCTCTCTCAGCAGCATGATCTCAGTGCCATGCCTTTTACATCAACATCATTGCAAATTATACATTCATAAACCAAACCAGTCTGCCAAATTTATATGATAGATAATCAATGAGATTTACTTCTTGACTGAGGAACTCATCAATGCTAAAATGAGGAAATTATTTGTTAGGACACATGTTTATAAACAAAGAAGTTCTGCATTACTGTATCTATCTTGGTGCAAAGCATTCTCCTCTGGAAGACCTTGAGGAAATCTGTGACATAATTACTGACCTACTACTATTCACTAGGGTGTAAAATCTACATACATTTAAACATAAATTCACGTAGTAAGAACACGCACAGACTTACCCTCTAATACTGTAAGCTATACCCATTGCAAGACTTCTCAGCAAAAGAATCAACCTCTCTGTTAGTGTCCAAAAGCACGGGTGCCTCTCTGCTCAGCTGAACCTGACACGAAGCTGCCCGAGGCTGAGTAATCTGTATATAAGGCAACTCGAGATGCCCATCTCCCCTGTTACGTGCTAAGGCAAGCGCCGCAAAGCAGCCCTAGAGTCACTGATTAACTCGGCTGCACCGTGCGGGTCATGGGGTGACGCACGCCGGGATACTCTCGACACCCGGGAAGACACGTAGGGAGAGAGAAGACCTACAACAGCCACAAAAAGGCAGACGAGACTTGAGATTTATTGACAGCCTTTATAAAGAATATCAGCCTAACAGTCTTCTCTCTGTCTTAATAATGTTTCCAGGGGCTTCCATTAAAAAAAAGGGGGGGGGGGGGGGGGGCGGAAATTTAACCATTTTAAAAAGCAGGTACGCCTCCCTGCCAGCGCAGCTCTCCCGCAGCCTGCCAAGGCCAGGAAAGCAGTAGCAGCCTGGAGACAGAAGAGCAGCTCTGCTGGGAGCAGCAGGCTACAGGGCCCAGGCTGAAAATGAAGCCATTTTCGCAACTGATGATAGAAGCTATTTTAACAGCAAACACTAAGAAGCCATGGGAAAATGTCACTAAATGCACATCAGAGGAAGATTTCACTCACACAGTGATTATAGGCATGCACACCAATTTCATCAGAATCTTAATCCAGGCTTGGTTTGGTGTTTTCAATTACTACAAAACATTAACATGCTGCACAAGCTGCTGTGACTGCACTGGACGGAAAATGTTTTATTTATGCTGCTTTATAGCCAATGAGACGAGAGTGGTATTCTTGAAATTTTCATACGCAAATATAAATTGCATTCCAAACGTTTTTAAACTTCACAAATTATTTTGATACATTGTATCAAAAATACATTGCAAAGCTATCCCAATTGACCTACTGACCATGGCACTCTCAAGACGCGACACTGACAATCACCCACTGCGCAACACTGGTGCCGGAGTATCACCAGAGGGTAGGAAGCGATGCATTTTGCTTTGGCAAGGCATCTGAGAGTTTGGAGAAGACACTGACTTGTTAGGCAAAGACATGTCTTGCATTAATACAAAGGAGTGGTTCTGACATTTAATTTTTGCCCCAAGTTCTACATGATCTTTTAGGCACCTCTGTGTTGTTAAAACAGGCATACATGAACACCACCAAAATGACACAGTCTTCTACTACATTCACCACTAATTTTGATAAAGATCTTAACAGCAGTTGTGACAGCAAAGATCTGGCCTGTCAGCCAGCGTGGCCAAGTCCTGCTGCAACACCTCACTGCAGAAATTACTTTTTCCTCACTGTAAAAAACAAAGTATAAATTAGTTGTCAATACTTGAGCTTATACATGGGTTAGGTCCCCTCACTATTCAGAAAATTTCTGTTCATAAAAAGACAAGTAGAGAAGCTGTTTTGCAAGTTTGTGGTAAGAAGCTTAACAGATTTACCTGTTGCACAGAGCAACAGAGATGACCTCAGTTCAGCTCACCAGCTTTACTCGACACTAGATACACTACCCCCAAAGCAGTAACTGACCTTGTGTTATATTACAGCATCACTCCAACTCCTTGAAGTATTTACTCACACTTCAACCTAGAATTTTCTGAACCCATTCTTTTGCAATCCCCGAAGAGCCAAGGACCAGGTTCAGCAGATAGCAAGCAAACCAAAAGCTATCTTCAGATACACTCCCAATGGCCACATTCCAGCTGGATTAAACCTCTCCCCCTCCTCCCCTGGGTCAGCAGCTCCCACACTACTGATCCACTCAAAACACTCCATTTCTAAAATATAAGAAATAAACACTGAATTCAACACACATGCTACAAATTTGAAACAAAATTTAAATATTCTGAATAATTATTAAAAAAAAAAATTGACTGCATCTTAAGGAGACACCTCTGAGATTGATCACCAGTTCAGATTCTCCCTTCCTGGAATGTAATTCACGAGAAATGTGATCACCGATTTCCCTGTTTTGGTTCATCAACAGACCAGAGAGTTGCTCTAGCTGCCTTCCAGCAAGAGAAGGACCAGGGATTTGATTCCTCACAGCCAGTGACAATTCTTGGGCAATTTATGTGGAAAATCACAGGCCTTCACTTTTTTTTTTTTTTGTGCTACAGTACTATTTATGCATACATACACACCTACAGGCACGTAAAACATTTAAATGAAGTTTATTGCGAAGGAAATGTTTCTTTATGTGCCTGCAGGCACAAACAGCCACACACATTCAGTTAGGAGTGTCTTCCTTTTCACATCATGCCCTGTGCTCACATGAAATACCTGTTTTTTAGAACTGGTATCTTAGTGGATTCCTTGCTTCCCTTGCCACTGCTCCCCTTTTCCCCTTTCCCTCACTTCCCAGACTGCAGCCGAAACCCAGATCATCCCCCAGTGCTTTTATCATATGTTAGCTGCACGTATATCCCTCTTCTCATCTTCCACGTGGCATCTGATCCCTTCTTCCCTCCCACCAGGAGCCATATTAGACCAGCAACAAATACTGCTTTATCTCTTTGGCATGCAATGAAATGAGGGCACCCTTCTCATCATCTCAGCATCCTTGCTGCATTTCGCACCTTGGACCATGTAGGGAAAGCCAGATTCAACCCTACAAAGCACTACATATCTGAAAAAAATGAGAGACAAACATGTTTTCCTGCTATGCACTGCAGCTTACCTTTCCCGAGGAACAGCAAACCAGTACTCTGGTTGCTTTATCTTTTTACTGTACTGTTGAGACATGGTGGTGCTCTGAGACACAAAGGACTTTCTCATGGGCTTGCCTACTTTAATGCACAGAAACATTGGAGGAGTCTTGCTCTTCTCCTCTTTTGAAGGAAGCATATCTGAATGAGAGACAAAAGAAATGGGCTGCTTACAGGAAAGTACAAATACTACAGCTGATGAAAACATTGTCACAAAGATTAATAATCTTGTGCAAAGGAATACACAGAGGCACCATACACAGAATTAAACCTGACATGTCATTCTATAGCAAAACTGGTTTAATAAATCCTTGTTTATCCTAAGCTGCAGCCATTTATTCCCATGTCTTCACAGCCTGCCTCCCCCGCAGCTGTACAGCTCTGTACAGAATAGCTCTGCAAAGCAAATCGGTAAGATGCTTGGGCTGGGTGTGAACTGCAACATAAAGCAGGCAAGTAAAGTCAACAGCGTTTGACTGGGTCCAGGAAACCCATCCTGTCGAAGGGGAACGCTACACACACAGAGCCTGATCTGTTCCTCAACTCTGATGGCCAGACAGCCATACAAACACCTTTTGTGTGCGCAAGACAGGGTCAAGCGTAAGACCAGTTTAAGCTCTTTAAATTGCTAGTGCAACAAAAAAAACACTTATTAAACTATAGCCTCAATCACACTGAAGTTGCCTCACTCATTTTAGGAGTACGCATACAGCCATCGTTCCCCCCTCCCCCCCACAGTGAGAACAATCACCAAATACGACTAGCGAGATATAAAGAAAGGAAAAATAATTCTAAGAACAAGTGCTTTTAAAATAAAGACTTCCACTCTAATCATCCCCCACTACCTGATATGAATCAAGGGTATGTCCATTGGTTCATTGAAGTACCAAGAGAGGAGCATCAGTGCTCCAGGACGGACTAGTGCTTAGAGGCACCGGGCTGTAGCAGAAACAGAACTATGTGTACACGCTATCTAAACTGAGATTTCATTTTCTTCTATGCTTTCCAGTAACAGCCTGAATTTTATTTATGACAACCCAACGACCAATCAGGGCAAAATGGTCAGTCAGTAAGACTCTACATATATTCCTATTTATCACTTCTTTAAGGGTTTCCATAGCACAAAGGACACTAGACAGATGCAAATAGTGTCAACAACACTTTGGTATCCCCCTTTACGGCAATGCACTACTACTTTGGATACTATCAGAAATACACTGACAGACTTCACTGAAGCAACAAAAGTTACCAACATGGAGTGACAATTCCTAGGCCATGAAGTGTCCCTGTCAGTACTGCAACTGGATGGCATTTCACTGTCGTTCTTCAAGCCAGTAGACAGAGGTGAAGATTATATAAACAGTGATCACTGAACATGGAAAGAGCACACAAGCTACTCATCAAACTAGATGCTTAGGGAATTTGAAGATACTTTTTACTTCTAAATAGCAGATAATATAAAAATACAATATACAAGAGTAAAAAAAAAAAGACCGGGTATTACAGAAAGAGGAAATTTAGAGCAGAAGGCTATCCATTCAAAGGTTACCGTCATAATGCTGTCCAAGTCTCAGAGGAAACAAGGATAACCAGAGACCTACCTTCAATTGGCACTTGAATTTTCTGCAGCAGCCACAGTCTGATTTCTGATTGATTGTCTAACTGTGTTTCTTGACAGGTCTTGTCTATAGCTGGTACTAATGAAGAGTCCACAGACTCTTTCAGATCCTTTTCCTCTGCTGCTGCTGAGCTGATCTCTAATGAAGGTGCTTTCCTTTCAACACAGCAGGAATCAAGCTCCATACTTTTAACTGTATGGACTTCATTAGCTTGGGACTTTGAACAGCTAAGTGTAAGGTCTATGCCAACTGCTTTATTGTTTTCACCTTTCTGGATTTCAGCCTTGGGTAAGTCTTCAGATGACTGAGACCCATTCCCATCTTTATTGAGGTAAAATTCAATAAGTTTATCTTTCTCTAGCTCTTTCTTAGTGTCCAATGCAGTCTCCACCTTACCTGTCGGGGAACTGACACATTTGTTTACTTCTGGAATAACATCTTGCTTTTCACACAGCTCTAAGTCTAAGTCAGCTTTAGGTTCACAACTGTCCTTTTTTTCCAAGGAATCAACTGTCAAGTGCTCCTGGACTTCTGTAGTGGGTTTGGTTACCTGCTGCTTAGTTCTCCCCAACTCCCTGGGGTCAGCCAGCAAGCCTTCCATTACTGAGATTTTCCTGTCCAACCCTCTATCCATATGAGATGATGTCTTTTCCAGCTCAATGAAGTCATCCTCTCCTTCTCCCAAAAGGGATTTTTCTTTGGTTTTGATGTCTGAAGCGTTTTTTTCCCCAGAAGGCTCCTTGGCACATGGATCCACAGCAAACTTTTCAAAATGTTCAGTGGCAGTGATGTTGTTGGGAAACTCCAGTGACTTTGACTTGATTGAGCCTGTACTCTGAGATGACTGAAGAACTTCAAAATCAGCAGACTTTTCCTTATCTGAAGGCTTAATCTGTTTGGCACCCAGAGCAATAGATGGATCCCCATTCTGCTGCCTCTTTTCCTTGCTAAGGGATTTGAATTTGCTGAAAGGATTGATATCTTTCTCAGAGGATAGGTCTTCCCATTCTCCTGGCCTGTACAGAGGACAAAGATCCTTTGGTATGTCACTGTCAGGGAAAATGATGGATGTACATAGGATGTTAAAAGCAAAATGGAAACAGAAAAAAAATGGAAAAGAAAAAAATAATATACCAACTTAACTTAAGCTCTGAAACTCAACGAAAAATTACTCTCTCCAAAACAAACATACATCAGTGGAAATAAGTAACTTTAAAGAAAATGGAGAAAAATACGAAAAGGGTTATACCGAAATAAAATGAGTAAACCACTTGGCAGAATATGCCACATGGGTGAAGAAATGGTACACACGTAATAACAATGTGCAAGTCATCAGAAGTTTAGTAACCAAAAAACCACAGGACATGTCTTTAGTTGCTGGAATTTCATTCACACCACATAAATATTGTTACTTCCCACACCTGACAATGAGTCGACCTCTGCAACCATCTGTGCTTCCCTATTCAGTACAAATGTATTTCTGAGAAGACAGCAAATACAGCGATAAGCTCTATTCTGTTTGAACATGTTTACTGCAAACCAGTAACAGGCAGAGTTGGGTTTTTTCCTTTTATTTTCCCCCATTACTCAGACATATTGTTTGAATGCAGACTTCCCCAAAGATTTCTTTTTAAAGCAGGACAATCACAAAACATTTCAAAACAGAAAATTCTTAAAACCTTAAGAGCACACAACCTGAGCTCTTCATTACTGCTAAGAAGTCTGAGGTGAATGAGAAAACAAGATTCTCATCACTCAGAAGTTACTAAGAAGTCACTAGACACTCCAGTAATGAGCATAACACAAGCATCTGGAAAGTTTTTGTTGAAATGAGCAAATGGAGGGAAGTAGATGAATTTCACTGATCAAACAGGTATTGCCTGTAAGGGCAAAACCTTGCTTAGAACAAACACATAAGCAGTGCCTAGACTAAGCCCAAATGAAAGTAGTCCACTCCAGAAAGTCTATTATGCATTATAAACGCAAACTATCAATGCATTTCTGGTTCTGAAGTGGAAGTATTCCACAGACTGGTATTTCTGTAAGTACTGAAGACGGCAGTTAAGGTGCTGTTATCTTCAAAAGTTTTAAATACCCCTCTTGGAACAGTCCTGGTAAGACAACAAATGGTCCAAATTTAACCCTCTTCACTTCCACTGAAATAACCCCAGAGACGGGTCAGTGCAAGAGTCCAACCATGGCATGCTACTAATGCTTTTAATTACTGGTTTTTACTGGTCTCCTTTGCACTTTGGTTCTCATATTCATGTCCCATTTCTCTTCACTGCCACTGAAGTGTTCTAAAAAGAACATGGAAGAACAATACAAGTGAACCATTCCCTTGCTGGCACTTTCCTTCCCTGATTTGTTTTATTCTGCTGCATTAAAAATCTTCCCCTCCATTGCCCCCTCACTCCTTTTCCATGATCCTTACTGAAGATCTGTAAACATATGCTCAGGGAAGAACACTTCTTACGATGGCAATGCGTCTTTAATCTTCATGTGAGAGATGTCGTTGTAGAGAGCTATTGAGACAACCTCCTCCATGGGGCAGATGAGACCATATTCTTCACAGCCATTCTCAATTACCAGAGGATCAGACTTATGTGGGTCAAACATGATATTGTTCGGAGTTACTATCATGACTCCTCCAACTACGCCCTAAAATAGGACAAGGAAGAGTTAGCACATCACATGTAATTCACTTATTTGGTATTGGATTTTAGGCTACTATCCTAAGAAATAAAGAACTCTCTCTTGCCTCCTTGTACCCTGTCATGCAATGTTTGCTAACAAAACATTTTGGTTTCCAGTTGCATCAAGTCAGACATTGCACGGAGAGTAAAGCAAAAGATTGCTTCATGACACCTAAGTCCCTGGCTGATAAGGAAGGACATCTGAACTATTCAACTTTCAGCGCTGGCTGCTACAAGCTAAAACTGCAGATTGTTAATTAACCTCAGGCAATACAGTTTAGTGGACTCACAAAAAAAACACAAAAGTACCATTTCATTGCCGCCTTCATATAATACCTGAATTTATATGCAGCCAGCACCCCTGAAGGCAGTCTAACTCATGGAAATGTCAAGGTTACTATGCTAAGCTACATTACAGTTCCCCTCGATCTACTCTCCCAGAGTCAGACACAACAAGCTTCTATATATAGGGACCTGACATGAAACAGCTTCTCCCTGATCTAGAAGCAGCTTCTATCACTGATTCAAGCATATTTTGCACCACTGTAGGAGACATTTAATTCTTCAAAACGTGCTCCAGTCATGGAGTTGATAAGAGGCTGCATTAGCCATTATTCAGCATCCAACCCATGGAAACTGACAATTTTTCAAGGTTTAAAAAGGAGATTTAGAATGTCTTGCTCCTGCACCCTCTCTTCCAGACAAGCTACAAAATTCACCAGACCAACTCAGAAACTGTGAGTAAATCATGACATTCGACAAACAGGAGCCACAGATCAACAGGAACGACCTACACTGTAGATACTATTAATTATCCAAGGCCATCTGCAAGGCAAGCCAAGGCAGGCTAACAAATAGGCAGGTAAAGGAGCACAAACTTGGTTTGGTTTTTGGTTCTTTTTTGTTTTGTTTGTTTTTTTTTTTAAATCAGGAAGATGCCAAGCTGATGGCTTGTCACTGACAAGTGAGTACATGTGTGCCTGTCCCTTTGTAAAGCAGTCTGCATGTATTTCCCATTTGCTTCTCCTGTAGGACTTGCGTAGACTTGCCTGGTTTGTGTTTGGATGAAAGAATCAAAATCAAGTGCAGAGGCTTCTCCCACAGGGATATAACTCTAGTTAGCCAGAAGAGCAATACATCAGTAGGCTGTACTTCCTACCCAGCCACTGCAGGAAGCAAGGCAACATGGGAATTTAGCTACACTAGCAAAGAAGCCATCCCACTTTTGACTGTTCTGACTGCAAATTACTTTTTCAGTCCTGCAGCCACAAAATTGGCAATCTGCAACCCCTGCACCCAGCAAGCATCACATAACAAAGCAACAGTCTTGCTCTAATTTACATGCGAGACATCAAGTAGTCCTCTATTACTTTCTACAGAATAGCAGACTGAAAAATTGCAGAGTGGCTAAATACAGTCTATATCCACTCGATGCGAAAAGAAGCCAAAAACTGTAGCTGTAAACACATCCATCTTAGAAAAGTCAGGACTAAGGGAAAAATATGCTTAAACTATAATGGTTAGCATCTTCAGTGTTACAAATTCCAGAGAACTTGAAAACCCAAACATGCAGACATCTAACTGAAACCAGAGTCAACAAGAGCAGGTACATCAAAGCAGACCGTTCAAGAAGACAGTGTCTTGCAACCTTGAGAAGGGGGTTAAAATACTGCCCCAGCTTTGTGCCTTCGCTTCTGAAACAGCTGCTGTAAAATTTAGGGTTGCTGTCCCAGTGGGAACATGTATGTTACAAGAACACTTACCAGAAAAAGAAATAAAATGTTGTATCATGGCATATTTATCTTTTTATTAGGGTTTGCACGACATTCATTAGCAAATGCAGAAGAAACATGTCTGGAAACACTGTTTTGGAAACAGTTACAATTTAGCTTGAAGTCATAAATGAAACAGATAGGTATGCACTCGTTTTATAAGGCTGTTGCACAATTTGATGGAACTGGACAACTAATCCTGACACGTCGCAACTCTAAAGTGCAGTTTTCTCTTTGTATTTAGCTATACGCTCTTAAACAGGTAATTCTGGTAAGACATGGTAAGGGAATGAAGATGGGTAGAAGAGCTATTCTTTCATAAATCAATTATCATAACAGATTAAACAATTGAAAGAACAGAATGATACAGCATATTACCATGGTACCAATAAACACAGCAGTGATAAAGCCACCAGAATATTTACATTCTTTACAAATGTGGAGCATGTTTGACTCCCCCTGTATTTGTTTCTCACTTATCCAAGCAGATTTTGCTTTTAAAGAATGTCAAACAATGCCCAAAAGCCAGGTCCCACCTACCTTACCATCTGTGAAGTAACGACAATTCATTTTTAAAAATTTGACAACCACAGGCTCATCCTCTTCTGAAGCAGAGGACAGGACTCTCTCAACTGGTTTGAAGGCCTTTCTTGCCAAATCAGCATCCTTAAAAAAGAAAAAGTTCAGTGCTGGGCAACAGGACCAGAATCCTGTACTTTTAGATTTTGGACATTAAAAGGCCACATTCAGCCAACTATTTTCCTTTTGTTTAAGGAAGAAAAGTGATGGTCATGTATGTGTAATACCCTTCCTGCAGTATGCTGTATGGAAGAAAAACCTTGTAACATCACAAAAACAGACAAGGAATTAAAAAATGCCAAGGCAAGTCAGCTCACCGAATTTCAACAAGGTACTCTCATTAAGAGAGGGCCAGTCCTGCCACCTCATCTACGCTGAAGATTTGTGCACAGAGTGCACTGGTGTGATTGCCCACACAGGTGGCACAGAGGCATAAGACAAGGTTAAACACAGCTATTCACTCCAGCCTTCTCTCCGTTTCCCTTTTCATTAGTAATGGATTTGAAATGTCTAACTTTAACATCAGCAGGTGGACAGCTAAACTCCCTAAAACTACCATCTAGAATCGCCACGGCTTATCACCCTTTTAATGAAAATGAAAGATCAGCTATGCCAAGGCCTTTCACAAAGATTAAATCCAGCAGTCTAGTCTATATAAGACAAGTCAATATATGGGTACCACCGTTATAAGCTTAACAGAAAGAAACTGACTGCTCAGACTAAACTAACAGCCTCTGTTCTCAAGGATCCCAATGAAGGATCAAGGCTCTGGAATGCAGAGCAGTGTAGAAATCTCCAGGGTGAAACACTAAATAATTCTTCATATTTAACCTTCTACTCTTTAAAAACTATACCATTTTGAATTGCTTTGACACACCCTGGGCCCAACTGAACTTGTATGGGGTTTCTACGCTTAGACAGAATTCCCTTAATTTGGAACATTGTAAAGATACGGTAAATTTTGTAGTACAGCAAATTAAAATTAACTTTACTCAGTACATTACACACAAGGTCTGAACTGTAATCTCAAAAAACTGCTAGTTATACAACATTGAATCTCAGCTTCAGAATCAGAAATTATTTTGTGAGTTTAAGACCAGTGAATCAATGTTTGACTTACAGGGAGCTTATCATATTCAGCATCTGATGATGAAGGAGAAACAGGGGCACCAGGACTGAAAGAAGACAGCCTTGCAGCACTTGTTTCTGGCACAAAGAGAATCTAAATACAAACACATATGTCCAAACAGTAAGACACAAGCTTTAAAAAGTTATTCGCTATAAATACTATGTTCTACTAGACAGACAACCCAATATTGATCACTCGTGATTGCAATGCACTCCTTAACAACTACTTAGTCCTTCATAGGTAGTGATGGCAGGGCACATGCAGATCTAATTAACTACAGGATCTAACTCTACATCTTGTTTTGCAGCACCAGCAAGAAAATAAAACATTTTCCACAGAATGAGAACCTCCTTTTTTTTCCCCAATTTACAATCCCAGGTTGTCTTGCAACTATCACAGCTTACAGAACAAGTAACTGTAAAATGACTATTAATAGTAATTAACTTGTAACAGCAAACTCTGATCCAAAGAGAAGGCCATTGCTGAAGATAGGGCATTTTTAGTGCTAGAAGTTTATAACACTTCAGTATAGGTTGTCTGTTTCCAGAAACATACTTGCATCTCCAAATATAAGAAAATATTCTTTCTCTGAACCAGAATTTTAGCATCATGTACAACATTTAAAAGAAAAAAAAAAACAAAACCCTGCACTAATACAAGCGTATATAAAAATACAACGCTTTGTTTGAATTTCCACATTCCCTCACAGTGAACATCTCAGATTTTTAGTATAGCAGTACTAAAACTGCAGTACAGCTTTGGACCTCCACCCCAAATGAAAACACAGAGTCATTTGTTGCAAGTGTCAGAGCAAAGAAAGGTACTTCCAAACTTGAAAAACTGATCATAGTTTAGTTTTAAACTGAAAATGTTCAGAAAAATAAAACCATTTTCCTTATGCCAGCTTTTGTCTGCTGGGTATTCTTAGGCAAGTCATGCCATCTCTTTGTGCCTCAGTTTCCCCATCTGCAAACCAGGACACTTCAATCTCTTCATGTCTGTGAAGCAAAAGTAGAGATCTGCTCTTCATGAACCAGTGGTTAGCCTTCACGTTCGCATTTCCATTACCTGACTTTCCCAAAAACAGCCTATCTCCCATCTTACAGGAGACTGACTCATCCCCAACATAATGGCAAACAACAATTTCAATTACTGTATCTAACTCTGTAATTCTTTAATGCATTATATATAGCATTTATCTAGGCTTCCCAAGAATCCAACTCTTGCAACAGCTACATTACCCTCTTGAGCTTCAGAGTCATCTTTAAGCTTTAGTGACAGCAAATAAATAACAAAAGTCAGATACAGCAATTACAGAGCTCCCCTGCAACTCCAAGTAACGATCTAGAGAGTTCCCCTTTGAGGGATTTAAATTACTGTCCATTATGCTTGTATCCAAGTACCTAAAAGATATGTGAAGTAGTACAAAGCTTTTACATACACAGCAAATTATCAGGTTTCAGGTATAAAAAAAACCCACAACAAACATAAAAGATTTACCTGGCCTGGCACAATCGTCTGCGTGAAAAGCTTATTGAGCTCCACCAGCTTGTTTGGGGTGATGTTAAACTTTAATGCTATGCTGTTTATGGTGTCCTGATTTCCAGCCTGAAGAAAGAGTTGAAGCTTAAGATACCACAGTGAACACATTCAGCACACCAGCTGAACTAAAACCATCTAACAGACTATTTGCAGTGAAGAGATCTGATGTTCTCAACACACCCTCTGTTTAATAGCTTACGTGATAAGCCAGTATCAATAAAAAGAAAAAAAAAAATCTTCTCTCATACTATACAGTACATAAAACGGAGAGGTGTTACAGACTTCCCTCTCCTTTTCTCACAAACCTTTAAAGCAGCACCACCTTATTTAGAAGCAGTCTGGCAAGTGGGGAAAGGACACGCACTGGAAAGCTCATTACACCTTCATCAGCCGCAGCACGTCCGGCATTTGTGCTGTTCCCAGCTGGGACACTCGCCCTCCACAGCCGCTCTGCGTGATGGAGCACGGGGTGCAGCCCCCGCTCAGGGCCCCAGCTGGCTCAGACCGGGACTTTCTGGGCAGAGCTGGTCCTTTGAGCTGCGGCGGCAGCACACTGCTGCCCTGCTCCGGCTTAGAGAAAGAGGTCTCGCGTCATCTCAGGACCTGGCACGGCCCAACCACTTGACGACCTAAGCAGCACCGTGGAATGGAAGTGTCTTTCAGCATAACAAAATCTATTGCTCTACTGAAGAGCTATGGTGCAGAAGTAAAAATAGAACTGGCAGCTGCGAGAAGAGGCAGAGGACCTGGGTTGAACAGTGGTTCAGGACGTGAGCCTAGCTCTCCCTACACATTGATATTTGGAGCAACCCCTGCTGAGATAGGTCCAAACTGCAGCCAGTATTCACTTCGTGCTTTCAGTTTTGTGCCACTGACTCCTTCTCAACCTCAACAACTCCACTTCCAAAAAGGAGACATGAACAAGGCACACACCAATACTTACAGTATATTCTATGGTACCATGGGGTTTCTGAGAAACCATTTTTTTCTCTTTCTTCTCATTGGTTTTGTTTTGATTGTCATCTAAAGAGAAAAAAAATTATTGAAGTAATTGCCTTTCAAGATGTTTGCCTATCAACGTGTTTTGAAAGAGGTCTACAGGACGTGCAAATTGCAGCTGTGAACAGGAAAAGGACACATCAAAAATAACTATTAGGCCTTAAAATTGCATTGCAAGGCAAGCAAAACTTCATCAAGTACAGCAGGTTTAGTAAGAATTCCAGGAACTCTACAAGAGTAATGCATACATGATATCGTATCAATACATAACAGCTCCCATGTTTTTCTCTGCGATTCCTACACAGTTCAGCAGTTGGACACAAGTACTTTGTGTGCTGAGCTGCTATCAAGGCCGAGGTAGAAACCAGCAGATGAATGTACGCACTGATACTGCATCGGTACGACCACAAACACTGGTTAAGCACCACCACCAGTAAGTCGTATTTAAACGCTATTTTAAACACCGAAAGTAAAAGTATGCCAAGAGTCCTGCAAAACACGCATGCACACGGTATGCAGCCAAGGATCAGAAAGCATAAAGCTTGTTCGGAAGGCATTTTCCATCAGCTGCAGTACGCAGAAAAACTCCTCGCGCTCGCAGAAATCCCTGCGGGAGCTGAAAGGCAGGCGTGAGCAGGGCAGCCATCCCCAGCTCTCACCACGGCAGAGGGTGAGCGAAGCCGAGGACCGAGTGGGGAGGATGCCAGCGGCCCAGCCAGCCCCATCCCTGCCCCCGTGGGGCTCGCCCTCCGCACCCAGAGCCAGGACCCGCATACCTGGAGGGAGCGAGGGCGGCGCGCAGCCCCAGCTCCAAGAGCGGGGCCGGGGCGATGAGAGGCCACGCATGGCTGCCCCGCTCGCCCAGCCCACTCGCCCCCGGCCCCTTGGGAAGGTCCCGCTGCCGCCGGCCGAGACGGGGAGAGGTGAGAAGCCACGGCAGGGCTGGGGCCAGCAAAACCAGCAGCCAGGGCCAGGAGCGGGGAGACGCTGTCCTCCTGGGGGGACCGATCCTGCGGTCCACGCCGGCAGCTGCGGAAGGAGCTCAGGGAGGAAAGGCTGGGGAACGGCAGCGCAGGGCTTCTGGCTCGCATTCAGGCTTGGCCACAGCCTTTGCTGTTCGCCGAGAGCAGGAGGCAGGTAGTAAAAGGAAGGGCGAGGACTCGCCGGCCCCACCGTAATGTACACAAGCAGGAAGGAGGGGCCCAGGAGCGGCTGCACCTGACCCTCCCGCCGGCCCATTTCCACAGCAAGAGAAACGCCGGCCGGCGGCTGCCTCAGCGCCTGCCGGGGGCGACACCGTCAGAGGCCGCCTCCGTCCGCCAACACAGACCCGCAGGGGCCCCGAGCACACACGTCCAGGGCGACGCTGGCTCTTCTCCGACAGCGTTTCGGAACAGAGCATCACTCGCTGATCTCAGACGTTTAATCTCCGAGACTGGAGGCCCACATATAAAGCTTTTAGAATTAGCATTCTTGCCACCTTTTTCTGACCATTTGTATTTCCACAATCGTCACGCCATCTTCCCTTGATCAAAGTCAAAGCGGTCTGTGGTGAAGGATGGAAAAACGGGTAACGGCAACACTAGCAGGGCACAGGATTACACCATCAGGAACACAATGCCAACACGACAGATAAAGCAGTGGCAAATAGTAGATGTTTCCTTAACCCATTCTTTACAGAATCACAGAATGTTCGGGGCTGGAAGGGACCTCTGTGGGTCATCTAGTCCAACCCCCCTGCCGAAGCAGGGTCACCTACAGCAGGCTGCACAGGACCTTGTCCAGGCAGGTCTTGAATATCTCCAGAGAAGGAGACTCCACAACTTCCCTGGGCAGCCTGTTCCAGTGCTCCGTCACCCTCAGAGGGAAGAAGTTCTTCCTCATGTTCAGACGGAACTTCCTATGCTTCAGTTTGTGCCCATTGCCCCTTGTCCTGTCACTGGGCACTACTGAAAAGAGCTTGGCCCCATCCTCCTGACACCCACCCTTCAGATATTTATAAGCATTTATTAGGTCCCCTCGCAGCCTTCTCTTCTTCAGGCTGAACAAGCCCAGCTCCCTCAGCCTCTCCTCATAGGGGAGATGTTCCAGTCCCCTCGCCATCCTTGTAGCCCTCCGCTGGACTCTCTCCAGTAGCTCTTCATCTTTCTTGAACTGGGGTACAACTTTAGGTACAACTGCCGACAGGGACACAATCCTGCCTGAAGAAACTCCCCCAGCTAACAATGAGTGAGTTCACACCATTCTGTGGAGACACCACTTCAGCTACCCCAGGATAACCAGAACCATCTATCACACCCATGCAGGCAAACAACCTCAGCTGCCTGCAACCTATCCCTGGAGAGAGACAACAAAGGTTTATAGGTAGACTTCATCTTTTAGCAAATCATTTGGTCTAGCTGGGAAAAGTAGACAAGTTTTCAGACATATTAACTCTTGCCTAACTCCGAAACAGCACACAAAGTAGGAAACAGTAAAAAATAATTACTTCACATTAACTCGATGTGCATCAGTAAGACCTCGGGGGGGGGGGTGTGTGTGTGTGTGTGTGTAAGAGATAAAAATAGAAACAAAGTAACCCAGAGAGATGGGGTATGGGGCAAGATTTTGTACCTGCTGAACGTGAAAAAGTTTAAGCCTGTGTGTGGATGGGAGGAATAACAACATGCAACACGAGCAGTTTCTCTGCAGAGCTTATGATGTTTGGCATTAGCTAAGCATTTTTGCTCCAAAGCTTTGTCTTTGGAGCTGGGATGGTGACTGAGAGCTGACCATGACAGCAACCTCTATGGCACTGTGGCACAAGACCACAACAAAATACTCTAGCAATACAGACAATTATCTCCTCTACAGCTTCCTACCTAGGGTGGTGTGTTCCTCCCTTTCACACCTCTCTTCCCCTGTGAAATACACTGTATTTTTCAGGTCCTCCTAAATGAACTGGCTGCCAAGTTTGGAGATTAAAAAAAATACTATCCAGTGAAAGTGACAACCTGAAATACCAATGTTGCAGAGAGATGTGTAATACACTCTAGTTCTCAGCTGACAGGACTGTGGGTCTGTTTGTTTAGTAGGGTCCCCAACATAACCGTGGTGCAATACAGAAGAGTGAGCTAGATGCTCTTGCTCACGCACAGCTGAAAACCCAAAACTGTACAGACGAGTGAAAGACTACAAGATCAAAAGACAAGCTAGTATTAAGCTTAGACTAAGCATAATACAGTCCTCCTTTTGCCAATAAAGGTTAATAAATCATAAATAATCTCAACAATTAGATGGCTTGCTTTTCTTTCACATCTGTGTGCAAGAATATATGTTGTATAGCCTGTTTAACTACAGGCTAAAAGAAGTAATCACAGACTGTGAACCTACCTGCCTTCTGAAACCAAAAATCTGACACTTTTGTTCAGATACTTTCCTCTTCCCTCCCTTTGTTTAAAATCCCACCAACAAGGGGTTCTGGACACCATACTTACACTGAGCATAAGTGCTCGGCAGGCTTTGACAATTCCAAACCACATCATATAACTTTGAATAGTGGAAAGTCTTAACTAGTCTATGATTTTAATTGTGCATAGAAAGATATAAAATCCTAAATTAAAAAATTCAGACCCCAAGATGAAAAAATTCTAATGAATCTATTAAATCTTACAGGTACTGCTAATCCCACTTTACTTAGCGAGGCCAAGGTCACAAGCTATGCCCTACATGAAAGGTTACAGTGGAGGGGGTGGAAAGCTTGGCAAAGCAAGCAAACCACCATAATATACTGTTTCTGCAGTTCCCTTATCCTCTTTCATTTCTCCTTCAGGAAGCCAAACGTTTTCTGACATGATCTGAAGGCAGCTCTAGTAGTCCCAGAGGCACCCACAGCATACACAGGTGTGATAAGAGTCCTCTGTAACCACATTTCTTTCAGACAGAAGCAGACAGAAGAGCTGCACGTTTCCACAGGTTTTAAAATTAATGCCACTGCATACTTTTTGAACTTGGACATTTGCTTAATGCTATAGTGACTCATGGTTCTGCCAGCCAAGTTTTCCTGCACTGCACGTACACTGAGGATGGGATTGTACAACCATGAGAACTGACTAGGTGTTAACGCAAATTTGATCACACCGCATTTTTAGGAAAAAGGCAGAGTGGGTGGACTGAACCTGTGATTTCACGGAAAATGTAAAATACCTCCCCACCTGGAGTCTTGCACCCAGCTCTGGAGCCCTCAGCACATAGGAAAGACATGGACCTGTTGGAGCGGGTCCAGAGGAAGGCCACAGAAATGATCAGAGGGCTGGAGCACCTCTTCTAGGAGGAAAGGCTGAGAGAACTGGGGTCGTTCAGCCTGGAGCAGGCGCTGGGAAGACCTTACTGCAGCCTTCCAGTACCTGAAGGGAGCCTACAAGAAAGCTGGAGAGGGACTTTTTAACAGGGCATGTAGTGATGGGACAATAGGTAATGGCTTTAAACTGAAAGAGGGTAGATTTAGACTGGATACAAGAAAGAAATTTTTTACACTGAGGGTGGTGAGGCACAGGAACAAGTTGCCCAGAGAGGCTGTGGCTGCCCCCTCACTGGCAGTGTTCAAGGCCAGCCTGGATGGAGCTTTGAACAGCGTGTTCTAGTGGCAGGTGTCCCTGCCCATAGCAGGGGGGTTGCAACTAGATGGTCTTTAGGGTCCCTTCCGACCCAAACCATTCCATGATTCTATGAAAATAAGAATTATGTAAAAATAGTAAAATTAATGAGCAATGAGAAGAACACCACCAAGTGAGAACTGACAAGAAAATACAGGCCTATTGAAAATGGATAGGTCTGGAATGGAAATTTTTCTGCCCTTATTTATATATTTATACCTAACTCTGTTTCCTAGCAGACTGTTCATGTTTCATTTTGCCATGCTATGGGAAACCTTAAAAAAAAAAAAGAGTCACCTAGGAATAATTTGGAAAGTAACTACTGAAGGAGTACGACAAAGAGGTCAATCGGTTTATCATCGAAAAGTCCTTGACGCATGATAGTAGAATTACACCTCTGCAACTATGTAAACAGCTGTATAAGTAGATAGAACAGGTCAAGAAGCATGCACAGAATCCCTGGCTGCTCACACCGACGTACAACGTGCCACTGCAAGATGATACCATCACCACCAACGTTATGGACTAACCTGCTGCCAGCTGAAATCAGAGCAAGATTTCTCAGTGCTGCACCTGCCTGGCAGCTCCCGAGCCATCAGCTAGGTTGAGGTCTGGTAACAGCAGGAATGCTGAAGTAAACAAAAGTCCAAAGGACTGACCTGTTCCCACACCAAGTAAACTCAGTTGCCTGAGAGAATAGAGGCAATGGCATACTTGGACCAAAAGTCCATTTTACTCATTAATCTCTGACTTACCAAACACTTAGGCGGCATGCAAATAGAGAAATTTTTTGCAGCATGCACTAAACTGCCCAGTCCTTTCAAGACCTCTGTACCAGTCCCATGCCAATGAACCCCACAGTACCATGATGTGCTACATAAATCAGTGCTTCCTTTCTTGTACTTTATACTTGATTAATTTCACTGAGCATCCTCATTCATGTTATTTTAAGAGTGAACAGACAGTCCTTATTCACCTTCTCCATACCATTCACGACGTCATGGATTTCCAACATCCTCTCTTAGTCATTTCACTTTTTCAGGCTGCCATACTTACATAGTTTAGACTCTTTCCTACTTCTCTGATCGCACAGGCTGTCCTCCTCATTAGTTTTTCTTCTCCTACTACATGCTTTTTGAGATGGACAGAGGAAAACCAAATACAGATTTTAAGATGTGAAAAAAACCATTAATTTATGGAATGACATAATGAGGGTTTCCTTAAAAACCTACGATACTAGTCATATTTTTCCACATTGCTGAGAATGTCGCTGCTGTTTTAGGACATTCCAGTCCTACATCTCTCTGACAGATTTGTTAGAAGAAATAACACTTTATTACCTCAGTCTAGCCAATCACCAGGACCAAGGAGTGAAAACCTGAAGGTAGTTTACAAGAATCTGAAACACAATAAATTCAGGGTAGAACACTTATCTAGAGTAACTTAACCAGAGTACTGATAAGAAATTAAGCAAGCAAGGCTTCCTGGAGTAGTTACCTTATCACTGAATGAGCCCTGCTAACAACTCTTGACAGGGATGAGTACAATAAGTACCACTTAAGTCCTTCTAGTGAGACACAGAGACCTCAAGAATATGAAAGTCCTGCTTGAGCTGGTAGAGGAGGAAGAAGGAAGACAAATCAGTTTATCTGAACAATTTTTTCCATTTCTACTTTCTAGACTGGCATTTTAACAACCTTCAGCAGTGCTGTGATGTGCAGAGTTGTGTACAGGATGATCTGTGTCTCCACAAGCACCTTTCTTGCTCTTCTCATGGCTCTCAAAAGTGAAGCTGAACAACATTCACATCAAAATTGTTACTTTTAAACAAAAAGTCTTTCTTTCAGCTCTTGTCAAGCGCAGATGAACCTGACCACCACAGGGACCGGATCCCTGTTCTGGGACACCCTCAGCCCACTCTGACATTCCAGCACGTCCCAGAGGCCACAGCAGCCTTCTAGGAAGAGATATTATGCCAGCCCCACTCGCTCCTTTAGCCAGCTGCAGCTGCAGCAGCTGGGGTGCACATCCATAAAAAGGTCTTTTGGCCCATCTGATCAGACCTATTCGCCTGAGGAAAAGGCAGTAAGTTAGACAGAAACATTCCCTGCTCAGATTTGGGTAGTGGATTGCTACAATGTTAAAAAGCGAAGAAGAAAAAAAAACCCAAAACCGAACAAAAAAAACCCGCAACATCCCACCATCTCAGGTGTCTGTTTTTCTGTGCTGCTTCCCACTTTTCCCACTGCCTCCTGCAAAGCCCCCAACCTTTACTTCTGCATATTTTTCTTCTACTGAATCATATTATCATTTAGCTTCCTCCTTCTCTACTGCTGAAGTCACTTGAAACAAAAAGGCAGCTGTCACCCATCACGACCACACTTGCGGCTCCGTCATCAGTGAAACTTCTGCCATAGGAAAATAGCAATTCCTCCATCAGTACAAATCCAAGCACATGATTCTGAAATATCTATGCCTTGAACAACTTTTCTCTGTTCTCGGTAAAAATCGATTGTGATTCTTCACCAGTTATTTTCCAAGCATCTCTTTCAAAGGAATAAAGAGACCACCAGAAAATACAGGGCCTCAACAAAAACTGCAAGCAGTTCAAAGACTTGATATAAAAAAGGTAGTAACTCCTCCTGCTATAAACAGATAAGGTATTTTAAGGCACATTTAAATAAGAATTTGGCTACTGATATTCATACAATATTCATATACTTCAGCTTCTACATGAAAAACTGCAAATACTTTCAAGGAACTGAAACTCCCTCTTTATTTACTCCTTCCTCCCCAAAATCCAGCTTTATCTCCTTTGCAGAGGCACAAAGCAATGTGACATGTTACATGATCAACACTTTTTTACGACCTGAACATGTTGCACTAAAACGTGAAGTGACCCTTTCCCACCACAGTCGAAGCAGAAGCTACTTGAGCTCAAGAGCAGAGTCAATACTGCTTATGTAGAGGAAAGCATTTACAGGATGAACCAAACTCCCCCATATGCAAATAGTTGAAAGAAAATGAAAGAATCATGTATCAAGAATCTTTTGATTTGGGTTTAGTGGGTGCAATAGGAACAAAGCCCACACAGCTACCAAATTGACTTTAGTGAAGGTTCAGTGGCCTAGAAAATCAGTTCAGTAGCTTGCTTTTAAACATAGTTTACTTTTAAGCGTAGTTTACTTAAGACAGAAAAAAAGTTTGCATGTAATGCAGTACAATTACACAAAAGATATCCAGGACTGAAGTTTCAAGAGACTTATAAAGCTAGACCACAAAGAAGTGTATGGCTTTTGTGCACTGGATTCCTTCAATCTCACATTATTCAGCAGTGACAGTGACACCCAATTCTTCTTCAGGGCAGACACAGGGGTATGGCTTCATAAGCCAAATTAATACCTCCTAAGAGGAGAGGAGCTGCTCTCTCCTCATATCTCTTTCTGCCTTGGACTCTGCCTCTCATCTGATCCCACAGAGAGACTACTCAACTGATTAAAATAATCAATTATCTCAGTAATTTGTTGGTCTAGTGAATTGAGTCATCTTACCTTGAGGTCAGATACATGCCAGTGCCAGTTCAGAGGGAGGGAAAAAAATGTAGTTCCAAGCAGTAGTAGAAAGCACAAGTCCTTCCCGTTCAGCAGCAGCAAGGTGTTAATGCACACTGTGGAACATCAAGCTCTTCATAGCACTCAGCTGCACTGTGAAACTATTGCCTAAGAAAACTATAGTCACCAGACATACGAACGTAATCTACAGCTAGCCTGAGCCACTTTAAGAAAGAAATTTTAAAAAGACAACAATTTCAGACGTATGAAACCTATTTATTACTCTTAAAGATCGTGATGGACAACCAGAAAGATTCAGATGGCATAAAATCACTAAGTTTTAGCAACAAATAGGTTGGTTGACAAGAGAGCAGTAAGAAGGAATAACAGATCTCAGAGGGAAGGAAGCCCTCGTCAGTTTTAAAATAGAGCTTGACCAGTTTAGTCTCCATAAGGAATTATCCAACAACTACTATTTCTAAGGAATTATACGACTGTTACTATAGCAGAGAACAAGACCCAAGATACAAGCAGCTCCTCTAGCACCATGAATAAATCAGTAATATAAGCATCATGGAATTACAAGTTATATGTCCTAACAGCAGAGTTAATCTTGCTCCTATTACCTTTGCATACATTTTATAGAGTGCTCTTCACCATGAATCACATTCGTATGTGAGGTTCTAACCTGAGCAACACTATTTCAAAATGCAACAGTATACAATTTGGATCTATCTATATTATTGTACAAAAACAAGTTTTCAGTTCCTCGTTTCTCGGAAGTTTAATTTTTTGGATTATGGTTTAGAACAGTAAATACTTTCCTAGCTTTAGTGTCTGCTCATCCTACGCTAATCTGATAACTCTCACCCCATCCCAACCTGCCTAATCCTCCCCGGGGCAAGGCAGCATTTAGCCAACCTTGGTGTCAGCACTGAGGATGACAGAGGGGAGGAGGGGCAGGGCAGGGGGAGAATGAGGGGATGGGAATGAGGAAGGGTAGGAGTGTCTGAAAAACACAGCTGAAGCAGTTGGGTCCTAACTCTGTTCTTCCATTTAGAACAGGACAATTAATTGTTTTCTCTCTTTATTACCAGTCCTATGTCTGATACATGTCATCGCATTTCTTTTTCTGAAGGTTGTCTTTAGTGCCCGCTGATGCTGTCTGGATACAAAGATGTGATAATTTTAGCCTTCCATTCCACAGCCAGGTGTCCTGCACACTCCTGCACATAGTCAAAGCAGCAGCAAAACAAAAGGACATCTTGTTACACAAAGCTTTAAGTGTGACATTCTAAAGGAAATCCACAGAAAATCTCAGATGAGAAAAGAACTGCGAGTGCTCTCCTGCACTCTGCGTACATGATCTAACTATACTTATTGTGGAAATACTTGTAGCCATGTGTTTATTGTGGTTCTGGATAGCTGCAGTGAAATGCTGACATGTCTGTAACAACTGGAAGGGATCACCATTTCTGTGACAGGAGCTTATTGTGACTACTTCACCAAAACTGTGGGCTCTTCCTTATCTACTCTACGTTTACCATTAATAACTGTCTCTCTCCACTGCTATTTCACACCAACCTCCAACAGCCTATCTAAGATGGACTTGGGAGCACTTTGTTCACCTGAGCTATTCACAAGACAGACCAAAACCCTACTTCACATCAACACCACCTTAGATTAGTTGTTGTCAGCAGCCAAATACCGCATCTTCAGCTAAATGCTTTATCCTCCTTCAGAGCAAAAGCTTATGAACCACATTTATCAGCCATCTGGCCTGCAAGCAATGGATATCTGCTACCTAACAGCAGATTAAATAGCTACCATCCATGAGATCCACAGCCACCAGGGAAGTAACTACACAGTGTGCAGGTACACATGCTATCTTCAGCCCAAGAAGAGTAACAGCCAAAGGTAAGATGCAGCAATAGAAACTTCAGCATGGGCTGCTACCAACCTGTGGGTATGCACACAACAAGAACCCCAGAACTGCATTATTGTGTCCTCCAGACTGTTGAGCAACAGTATGGTCTAGTTACCAACCAGCATGGTTAGAATTATACAAATACACAATGTTAAGTCAACCTTCCACAGAAATACCAACTTGCATAAGAGTATTCACAGCCTCAGCATCCAGAAACCTCCTCCCCATCCCGAGTTTGGCTTTATGCACATAAAAGAAATGCACAGACTCAAGATCAGAAGCTGTTCATAACATCTGTTGTCACTTCTTCCAGTTTCTAGTTCAAGACCATTCAATCTACCCCAAGATCCTTGTGTTTGACAGTCTGCTTCTAAAATATCCTGTTCTCCTTGTGTATTTGCATAGGAGGAAAGACTCTCGTGGGTGCACTGATAAAGCCAGGTGGAGCTGCAGGATAAAATATATTCTGTGCTTTGCCAGATTTACCAGCCAGTGGGGGTCTTAGCTGTCTTACCACATTGCAACAGTGACCATTGACTTAAAAGTCTACACCCCAAAAATAGCCAGGTGAATTACATGAAAAAAATAGAACAAATTACTTTCCCTGGTTTTCTTTAAAATCAGGGAGAAAAAAGCCTCTACCTTTCCTGTTTGATAAAGACAGCAATAAAGTATCTGGTAAGTGCTCCCTTGGATAGCATTTCCCCCCATTATTCACTGCGTGTGAAAGAGCTTTTCTGGCTAAGTTTGTCACCTGCAGATGTATACTCCATGCAGGTGCTTGTGCTGTAACTCATAAACTGGATCAAACCGCACAGCATAGCTGAAGTACGTCAATCTTCAAACATGATACAGAAATATGCTGCATTACTGGGAACTGCAAGAAGAAAGCCACACAAATCCTTAGATCAGACAGAGAAGGTTGTTCTTTTTTTCCGTCACTTGCCCGGATAAGCTGTTCAGACACTTGCTATCTAACTGCGTGGTCAGGAACTCTATTCTTACGCAAATTCTACATCCTGTTTTCAGTTACTGAAGAAAATCCAGGTACAGGAAGGAATGCTTTCACACTGTCTTTCTCAGGCCTCTGCTGGATGGAGTTCATTCAGGTTAAGTTAAGAAACAAAATGGTGGGAATGAGAAAAAGCAAGACTTCCATTAGGAAACACTAAAAATCCTCAACATATAATTTGATCTGCACATTGTTTGGTTGGTTGGGGGTTTTTTTAGAAAAAACACCAGATACACATTTCATACTAAGCAATGCTTAGAAGACAACTCTTTCACACATTAACTAATTTCTTCAACGAGTCTACCTTGACAGTGACAAACCCTTAATGCATCTGACTCTGTACAGCTACCCCTGAAAAAAGACCCAGCATTAGTCCCCCTGGAGCAGACGGGATTTGGGCACAGCTCCATGAGCAGCTTAAACCAACCTGCGATGAAGCTGTTGCCAAAAGGGGCAACTCCACAGACCGTCTTCCTAAAGGCATTCCTGCCTCCAGCCCTGCACTAGCTGAGGTCTCCAGGTGTCTGCCGAGGGAGAGCAGCTCCTGGCAGCCTGGGCTGGCAATGGCTGAAGGCTGGGACTGGGATCACCCAGCTGGGCTCAGGAAGAGGAGGATGGGCAGCACATCCTCCTTTACCTGGAGCGTGGACACCTTAGATGATTGGCTTAAACTGTTTATGAAACCTTACACTGGAAGGGATATGTTGACTGTCAGAGCTAGTTCCAGGTTTCTTATACAAAAGGTGGAGGTAAAAAGGGTCAGTGATTATTTCAAGAGATGAGGGGATGCAGAAAAAAAGGTTCAGTGAATTTTTACTCACTTTGGGTCTAAGTAGGCTCAGGAGCATTTTGGACATGGATGGATGAGAAGCTGCCTACTGGCGTTTCTGTGGTCTGACAGACAGTATTACCTGTAAATTCTGTTCAGGTAAGTGTCAGTACCTAAATACATCTATCACAGAAGTACCACCATAAAATTTCTGACTACTCACTATATGACGGACTCAAAGACAATACAGAGTGAGGAAAATCAGCCTGTCAACAGAGCAGGGCTGAGGGAAGGAATACTTGGGCATCACAAAAGAAGACACACACGTTTTAGAAAACTGTTAACACACACCATTTTCCTTAATTCATTTTGCTGCTCTGACACAGAGCAGCTTGCCTGGGAAGGCTATGCCATGTTAGCAGACCGGGACAACGTCTCTTCAAATGACATGCTGTACCGCCTTCTCTACTGGTTGGTGATTACACGGTTATAGGACTAAAATATAGACGAAAATCAGAAAGACTCTAAAGATACAGGACGCGTGCCCTATTTTCATGTATGGAGATGACATCAGCATCTGATGTGTTGCTGACTGCCAGCACTTCATCATGCTGATCCTCGGGAGCCACAGAAAAGAGCAAGTCAGTTTATACACACTACTGATCCCAAGTACGACTTGACGAGTCGCATCACAGACATCATGACAGACTGACGAGACATGAGGAAACATCAGTGTGGAAAGCTGGGAGCAAGAGAGTCACAAAATAAAAAAGATGTGGCTTAATTTTGTATTATTACTTAAATGCAGGTGAAAGGAGTTCTACTTTTCAGAGCATTTAGGTTAACTTCCCACAGTATACTTCAAGCACAATACGGCAACTTGTTGAAGAAGAGAAATTAAAAGCCTGCCTTGAGAATACCAGGCTTGCGTTATGCAGAGTCCCTGAGAACGACTCCCTCACACCTGTCCTTGGAGAACAAAAGATGTGGAATATCATTTCAAACGCACTATCTCGTGCTCCTTATGTACCTGGCTTATGCATATTCCTGCCATTTTATCTCTTTTTTTTTTTAAAAGAGATAAAAATCTTAAAAAATGTAAACCTCGTGTGAAACTACAAAGAGAACACTCTGCCTTCTCCCTGTGGGCAGAGTTCCCCAGAGAGCTACAGGGGTAGATGGACCACGGCAGTGATACAGCTGAGTGCTGCGGAGGACTGCTCCGCAGGCGCCTTGGGCGCAGGTCCTGGAAACCGCGGTGGTGAAAGAGGCAAAGGATCCAGTCTGTCTGGTGAACAGCCCTCCCGGGAAACACTGGAGAGAAAAACACATAAGAGAGCCCAACCCTTTCCCCCAGGACAAGGCACACTACCACCACCACCTCCAAGGAGCCGAGCTGCACATCCCTGGGGGCACTCGGAGCAGCGTCGCAGGGCACCCATGCTTGGCAAGAGCAAGACCCAGCAGGCAGCTGCCGCTACCTGGGAACGCTCAGACCGCCCCAGGCACGACGAGCCAGCGGATCCTGGAAGCAAAGGACTCGCTGACCACGCAGACATGTTTCTCTTCATTATCCCTGGCAGCAATACGACAGCTCTCCTCATTCTCCCGACACGCTCCCCTTTTCCCTCCCACACACCCACACCTGCCATGGCCTCGCCGTGTGCTATGCGACCAAACGCTCCACAGTTTTCCTCCCTCTCTCCCTCCCTCCCCCCGGGAGCCACTTCTCAGAGGTGCTGAGTGCATCTGCATTTAAATATAATTAAGAACCTAAGTGCTCACTCTTCCTGAAAATTCAGGCCCTGGGAAAACAGACAGCCCTTGGAAATGCATCTGGTTCTTTCGGCAGCGAGATCAGTTTTAGCTGATCTAACAACAACCTACTGTCACTCCCTAGTCTGACCTTTGTGGAATAGATCACAAGACGTCACTATCTTAAATCTTACTTTGAATAACTGCTATAGCCGAACATAGAAGATATAAAATTCTGGTATTTCTTCCTCAGTGACAGAAATTCCACTGTAACCCTTCTTCATTTTCTGCCTCAGTAATTACTGTCACTGTTAAAAAGGTATCCCTGATTTCTAATCTCCACTTGTGTCTCTCCATCTCCTGGCTTGCTCAGTTTGCCAAAACTCTTCGCTACGGTATTTCAATTACTTACACAAGTAATTTAGGATAAAGCCCTGGGTTTTTTTTCCCCTCAAGAACAGTTATAACTGAAGGAGTCTCCCCAGCCCCCCAAACTTTGCATCTTCCCTGAGCTGTGCTAAACAGAGTTCGCAGTAAATCAAGTCAGAGAATCTGGGTTAAGAGCAAAAACATTCCCTGTCCCAGCACCCTGGGTCCTGGAGGCTCAGAGAAGGATAACAAGGAGAAGCAAAGTCATGAAACAGCTTACATGTAAGGAGTGACGAAGTTCTTTGGCCTGGAAAGGAAATGATGGAAAAGGGGTATTTTACAGAGAGAAGAGTACAAAAAAACATAGCAGGCTTGGAGATGGCGAGTAGGGATTGACTGTTCATTTTCTTCTACAAGGAATAGTGGCCACCAAACAAAGCCAGCAGAAGCAAGACTGATCTTCATGCAAACGGTAGCAAACTGTGCACTCTTTACCAAAAGACATCTTAGAAATCTGCACAGGGCCAGGGAAAGACAAGGTAAGCACGTGGAAGAACACTCTCTAAATGCACGAACTGCAAGCAGCTCAGAAGATCCCCAACAGCTGAAAATCATCAGAGGACAGGAAAACATTAGTGTGGATAATTTTACAAAATTCACTGTGTTCTTAATCTTCCCCAGACATCCAGGTGTGGCCTTGGTGGGAGAACAAATGCTGCACTAGCTTTGCCCTGGTCTGACACAGCACGGCCATTCCTACAAGGCCCCCCAGCAGACACGACTTCGCCCTGGAACCACGGACACCAGGCTGGGAGGTAGCGGTGCAGCAGCAGTCACACCATAACTCCCATTACTCCCTTACAGAAAACTTCCAAGAACCTGCACTGTTTTTTTTTTTTTTCTTCAAAGTGATGTTTCGCGAGTTTATGCTCAGGTAAATATGCACATCAAGTATCCCAGTTAAATTTTTAGAGTTAACGGGACCCTCATCCTGGAAACCTTTGTTCTGCAACCTACCTTTAAAACATGTCATTTGCCTGTGCTCAAATAACCAACCAATTCACGTAACTCAGCACTAGTAACTTGCACTGCTTACAATCCTTACAACTTTGTACAAATGTGATGGGCGCTTTTTCCCCCCACCCATAAAAGCATTAGAACACACACGGCGAGGAACTGATCCCTTCAGGCCTAAACACGCTTGTTCAGTCATCCCACTGGAGAGAGATACCGTCTAAACTTAAAACTCATGATGTTCTGGAATATAAACTCAAGGGCCTCACAAAACACTAGTACATAACATCAGCAACAACATCATTCTTACAAATGCAACTGGCCTTGATTGACTATTTGAAAATTAAACGGAGGAATATAAAAATCTTGTATCAACCCTTTTTAAAGGCTTACTGAAGAAAAGCCACATCAGTGACAAAGAAGTTTCATCAACAAACTCCTAGGACTCCTACAAGAAAAGCAGCCTCTGCCAATTAAATCAAGAAACTGCATTTATTAAGCTAATGTTTACCCTAATTTCTAACTGTTTGAGTGGAGAAAATCACACCAGAGGATATATCAGTTCTCCCTCTGTGTCATTTCCTTCTCCCTGCTGCCCAGAGGCACAGCAGAAAATCACTGAAAATTCAACCGCTAGCTTCACATAAGAAGCCAAAATTTTTGTTGGTGTCTCTTTTGGCTTTAACAGTTAAGAAACCTCTTTATTTTTATGTTACTGGACAGAGTTTTCATGTCCTGTCCTTCATTTTCCCATTTCAATTTCCTCGCTTCCCACTTCAAACACAGATTAGTTTATTGACTGTCAATAGCTAAGATTAAAATTTGGTTTTATATATCCATACACCTTCACTTCCATCTAACAGCAGACTTGAAAACAGCTCATTCTTCTGTCTGAACTGTAGGTTTTGAGGCAACTCGTTGTGTGTTGATAAGCAATACCTATGGGTTGCATCAAGTTTCGCTTATTTGTGTCTTTTACTTAGTTTTACAACAAACAGGAGCTTATCCATCAAGATGAGAATTAGAAGAGGACTCCATGCTTGGGGAGCTCAAGGAGCATGAAGACGTTTCCATCCAAATTTTCAGAAGTTCAGTCCCAGCAGCACCATTTCTGGTACTTACTGCTCACATCAAATTCTCCTGCCTGTGGACAAGGCATCCCTTCTACGTGCAACAGTTTCTAGTAAACACCAATTAACAGCCCAGCTTGAATACAACCTGGTGGCTTTAACACTGATCCACTGGGATTCAAGATCATTTGTTCTTATTCCAAAACAAGTGATCTGAAACCGACTGCCTCTCAGTCACTTGTCCACCTCATTCTTTCCACGTGGTTTCAGCAACTGATGCAAATACACCAACTGCCTGAGGTTTCCCAGCCAGCCACTACCCACTACATCCAGTTTACACTCATATGTAAGTTATTCCAAACCCTTTGTTATTCTACTCAGGCAATTACAACCAAATAAACTTCTTGCTATGCTGCTTTAGTTTTTGTTTGAGATCTTGATTCGTGAAGAAACAAATTATTTTGCTTTTCACCCTTCCTTGTATCTACTCTCATTTTTGCTGTCTGAAGCCAATCGGAAGCCCAAAGGCTAAAGCAGGGTCTCAGAACTTGGGAAAATTCAGATCCTGTTCCTCTTACTGTTGTATTACGCAACTTAACACAACGCTTGGTAGCCCAGTTTGTAAACCACTTGGATTACTTACAATACAAAGTACTTTGCTACATGAGTACAGCTGACCAAATCAAGCCCCTAGAGATTAGCGCTGATTGCAGTTAGCGAATTACCAGCAAGCACTTCTATGGATTTTCTTGGGTTTTTTAAATGCACTCTACCTTTTATGAGTAGTACTTATAACTAAGTCTTCAATTGCATGCTGCTGTTGAATAACCACACCAGGTAGTAAAAAGACAAAACCAGGACTCATTAGCAGAAGGAAGTTTAAATTTTCAACTCAACATATACTGAAAAGTCCACTTCAGATTATGCCTATGTAGCAAATGACCTATTAGAAACTACTGTGCAAAGTGGGTTCAGTAAGGGCCCCACCTTTTTATTAAATTTAAATTCTCTATAGATTTTCACTGCATTGCAAGCAACTTTCAACTTTGAAACAGAGCAAGCACTGCTGGCATCATGGGAGCTGCCTCTGCTGGTTCTGCGCCAGTCAGGGCAAATTTCACCACATTATGAGTGAAGAACACTGCTATGCCCTCTCTGTTTTATTTACCAACATTAGTTCTTGGCCAGCCACCCAGATCATTCAGAGGCTTGGTAACTCTATGCACGCTGTGCTGCTCCTGTATCGCCCCTGGCCCGAGTGATGGCAGGGAGGACAAGCCAAAAAGGCATCCATTTTCTGCCTCTGGACTCTGGGGAGATACTCCGGCACCTCCTGTTCAACATACAATACACTACCTCATTACAGGGGCACATGCCGTTTTCCCTCTCATGGTGTTTAGGACTCCTGCTTGTTTTGGATAGAAATCAGAGCTACAATAAGAGGGGGTTTTGTTAGTCTCACCTCCCACTTGCTTGCCGCAGAAACTGAACCCCATACAGCGAACAAGAAAGGATGGCTTTATGATTAGAGTGCAGAACAATAAGCTAGTCAGCTGGATTTTATTTGGCGGATAAGATAAAAGTAACTGTGTGATGTGGGACAAGTCACCTAAACCAAAAACTTCTCCGTATGATGCATTCTTTAATTGAGACCAATTCCTCACATATGCCGACCACTTATGTTTTCAAGCAAAACTGGTGCAATCTAGGAATATTCTGCACATCTGGCAGAAAGACACAATACATGGATGAAATTGAGTGTTGGCGCTCAACCCGACTTCACACCAGTGTTACACTGCCTGCTTTCAGAAGGTCACATTTTTTCCTGTTTCAGTGTCTTCAGTGGCAAAACACAAACTATCATCTCCATCCAGTTTAGCAATTCCTGACAGAAATCCTGGTCTCCTAGTCGCACAGGAGTCCACCTAACACGTCTATTCCAGAGATGTGCATCCTGCCCTAGAGCCAATCAATTGGCGCTTCTAGGCTGCTACAGTTCCACTGCTGGGTTCCTGCAACTCGCCTCGTATTTGTGAAAGTGTTTTCGAGCCCGTGACACATGGGGGGAAAAAGCAGAACAAAGAGAGAGGAAAAAAACAAGAGAAAAAAATAATATCGAAGCTTAGCAAGTCAACATCTTCCAACATCTTTCCCACAGAAAGCCTGTCTGAACCAAGCAGCCAAGTTGCAGAAGTGGGTCAGCTAGGTTATCCCACGAAGAAGGCGAGAGCACCCTGGGCACTGGGTGTAGCAGCCAGGGTGCCTACACAGCCACTGCACTGTGCCAGACAGGCACATCCTTGGAAGTCTGAAAGCAGATTACAGCAGCAACAATAGCGGAAAGGCTAAGACAAAGTTAAGAAGCCGATTACCACATAAGCCAAGAGATGAGGCAAAAATAAGGAGAAGAGAGTGTTGTTTCCATTGGTCCTCAGCAAAGAACAACCAGTATCGGCACCTCTGTTGTTTTAAGGCAAGAAAACAAGGGCTGTATCTGCAAAGCAATGTCAAAGCAAAGCAAGATTTGGAGACTGAACAGTACAAATTACTCCAGAATTACAGAGCCACTGAAGAACAATACAAGTGCTAAGAAAAGGAAAATACAAGGTGACACTGAAGAAACCTTCTGGCAGTGGGACCTGTTCAGCCGTTTAGCAGTATCTCAAAAGAAATGATCAATAGCTCATACCATCAGGTTATTTCTAACGGTGCCAACACAGTGGCAGCAGATCCGCTGTACAGAACAATTTCGGCTGGGGAAAGGAATGCTGGAGGATCCCTTTCACAGAGGATGCCCAAGTTGCAACTCCTCTTCCTCCTTGGCTCGGCGATGACACCCGCCAGCTGCAGCCATTAACACAACATGGCACCTGGATACCAGGTGAGGAGCCTCTTCCTCCATCGCTGAGCTTCCATCTTCTTCAAATAAGAAAAGTCATTTACTCACCCTCTTTTCTGCAAAGTGTGGCAGGGAGCACCACCACCTCCAGTTCTCCACAGCCTTTGGAAACTGCATTACAGTCTTTCCACTGGAGAAGAGGGGTTTACCAAGTCAACAAAATCCTTCTGCCAGAGTATCAGCCCTTACATAAATCCATTAAAAGGCATGACATTCAAAGCGAAGGAGTAAGGCTGTCACTGTCAGCATTTACAAATTCATACAGGCAAACACATTCACAAACTTCTAATGCAGGGATGTGGTGTGCAAGGAACAAATTATAGTGAGATGTGATGCTCCTTCCCCATTTCTTTTAGAACAATAAAGAAGGATTTACAGTCCTGTGAAATATGAAAGGGAGATTATTCAGAGGACAGAGGTCTTCATTCTGACTGACAGACACAACCCTTCTAGGCTCAAAGCAGCTTATGACAGGACCTCCATTAAGCTGCAAAATAAAGTATGTATGCATCACCATATTGGCACACAGATGAGAATCTGCTAGAATGTTGCTACACCTAATGCATTTCTCTTTTCACTAGGAAAACTAAGCATTTTGGCAAAGTGCAGAAAGCATTTAGAAAAGGAATTAATTCCCGTATCAGATTTTCTTAAAGTTCCAGACATTAAGTCAAAGCTGGGTAACTGGAAAAAAACAACCACCAAACAAAACGCCCACGCCCTTGTGTAAACACAATCAGAAAAACAGAGGACCTCAGAAACATCAATAAAGGGACAACTCAGAGGGAAAAATAATCATGTGGAACAAAAAGAATTGAGGTATATGCATCTATAATGTTAAATAATAAAGATGTATATGCATGGATAATCCCTCTCAGCCAGTTTCATAGGAAAGCATATCAACAACTAAAAACACAAAGTCTTTACAGATTTGGCAGTACCTTCCTGCCCCTGCAGCTAACACATTTTCCAGCAGAGAACGGCTGCACGCACACCTTCTGGCAGAACTCAGCTCAGCAAGACGGGTGGTTTTATCCTCTGCCACACACGGGTGCAGGCTGACTATTCAAACAAGCCCAGTTTGTGCAGGGCACTGTGGGCACAGGGAGAGCTCTCAGAAACTGCTCGGGATGAGTGTGAAGGTGGCAGCTTTCCGGAGAGTAGCAGTAACCAACAGCTAAGCAGGCAACCACTGCCAGGGATAGCTGCAGTGGACGAAGGCAGGTGTGAGACATTCAGACTAAAGCTATGGCAACTAACTATTCCACTGAAATGACTTCATTTTGAGAATTGCATAGGGAACGTGGAGCTGTTGCACTTATTTCACAATCAGCTATTTTCCATCTCTCTTCAAACTTTCACTTCCACAATTTTGATGTTCCGGCTGGGTGAAATTCATTATTTAGGAACAAATGAAAGCAGGCGTTTAAACAATAAAAGCGTTTCTCTCTCTATGGATTTTGTCAATTGGGTCTGTGCTCAGCTCAACAGCAGCATTAAATTTTTTTATTTCTCAACAGAGATTCTCTGTTTCTGCAGAACCCAGACGCTCTGCACACCCACATGATGGCCAGTAGCATTTCAAGTCACCCCCGCAACGATGCCAGTCCACAAGAAACACCGTAACACTTATGAAACAAACACTAGTAAAACCTGAGTTTGTACTGACTGCTGGACAACAAGCCACACAGCCTGGAGAGCTTCACGCTCTCCCTCACCCAGCCCTGCAGCGCCCTTCAGTGAGAGGCAGGGGTGTCATCACCCCCCTTCTCCCCACCTCTCCACTGCAAGTGCAACTGTTGCAGCATTTTTCACAAAACTAATGAAACATCAGAGAAACAAAATTCAGCTACCTAAAGCCTGCGCCACCCCCAATTCCTGTAGGTATATATAACCAACAATAAATCTGTGCTTTTAGCATAAGCACTTCACCAGGAATGCAACAGGAGTTGAAATTTTGAGGTGTTTGGTTTTTTTAAATTAGCATACTATCAAACCAGAAAGAGTTCACAGGTTCATTCATTAACTATTCTCCAATTCTTTCCTTGTACAGATCTTACTTCAAGAACACTGTGTTCAGAACGTCAGACAAAGAGAAGCAAGTTTTCTTTTAGTTCCCAGATTACCGATGTCATGAGATTTAAACTTGCCAAAAATTATGGACTGATCAATAAATCACAGTGAACTCTTGAGCCTGCCAGGAAACATTACTCCATGATTTATCTTCTTCATGGTATGCCTCATGAAAGACAAGCTCCAGGTGTGGATTAGTCTGCATGTGCCAGTCAACACATAGCAACATTTTTACTGCGGATTCATTTCCTTCCTAATGAGGACTCCTCCTTAGCAGCCAGCTATTCACACACACTGTGCGAGCGGGAAAGAAGTCTGCCTCCAGGGTAACTACAATTTTCTGTTGCCTGCCTTCTCTCTAAAAAAGGATTCCTTCCAAGATGCAACCACAGTTCTTCTTCATCTAAAACACCATTCCTACGAAATACCAAGAGAAAATTGGGAAGAAGTATTTCATAAATCATATCTAAAATTACTGAAGAGTATCTAACAAATTACATTCTAGAGCTGCACACAGATGTGTATATACTCACCTCATATTTATGCACAAACTGGTTTTTTTTCTGAATTACTTGCAAGAATAAATCTAAAAAAGATATTTATGATTCACTGAGGTACTGATACAGTTGGGGGGTGGGAGGGAAACAAGCTTTCCAGCACACAAGCCCTTTGACAACTTGTTTAAAAATATGTAGTTAATTTACTTACTTGTTCACACTTCAGCAGACAAAATGCATATGAATTAAGACTGAAGTCTTCAACAGTATAAATCAACTTATGAAACAAATAACCCCACCAAAAAACTGAACCTTAATGCCACAGACCACTGAAGAAAAATCTTTTAACAAATTAAAATGTACTAATAAACTTGAATGTTGCCTACAACAACACTGAGTCTTAGCACTGAGAAACAAGTAATATGTATGTTTTAAGAACTGCAAGGTTAAAGTTAGAAGCAGATGATACGCAGAACTGCGTAGTTTCGTTTGTTTTTACGGGAAAGATATCCAAAGTTAATTACCCTTTTAAGGAAGGCCTACAGAATACGAGAAAAATACATTAACAAGCTATCAAAACAAAAATATTTTAAAATACTATAGCATTAACGTAACTCACCAGTACTATAGTATCGCTTAAGCTCTGTGCGTCTGACGTCTTTCAGTTGATTGTATTTTTTCTTCTTCTTTTCTTTGTCTGGAACAGTTTCCTTTTCCCCAGCAAATTTACAGTTGTCTTCAGAGGAACTGATTTGTTCCAAAATAACTTTACTTTCATCATCTTTCTCAGAAGGTGTTTTGGAAACAGGAGATCCAGGGGAATTGGCAGAGACAGTCTCGGCGTTTTGTTTGGCTTGCCTTTTCTTTTTCAAACTATGCATAAAGAAAAAACCCACAACATTAAGATGTAGCCAGTCTCTACAGACAAATTAACTCACTTGCTCACTTGATTTTTTAAAAATTAATTTAATATCAGAATTTCTTACAACTAAGTAAAACCCACACACTTTCATCAGTGACTTAGTAGCTAAGATTATCCTAAGGAATACTCTTCAATCACCATCTCACTATCTCAAGGATATCTTCTGAAGAATAACAGAAAAGGTAGTAAGGTTTATACTGTTGTTTACTGGGGAAGAGGAATGGGGAAAAAGAAACACAAAACATCAAAAAGTTGTTTTGTTTTTAAACCACCACACATCTAAACATAGAAACAAAATAATGAATCACATTTTCAAGATGAAGCTTGGGATAAAATAAAACCTCAGATCATAATGTATTATAATGCAACAGCTAACGTAACTTCACAGTCAACTGCTCTTGCTTTATAAATCTACTTGTTTTGATATAAACTTGTTATTTATTTCCATTTTGTCCAAGGTTATCTCCCAGCGGTTGCCCACGCTACTCCACATCTGTTCTTGTGCAGCCCACACCAGGTGTCACCCAGTAGCTCCTTCCGCAACACGACCAATGTGGCTGCAAACTGCTTGTGCAGGAACATTTTCCAGCTGCTACAGCTCTTCCGAGAGAAATCTTAACGAGCTGCCTATAAATCTTCCAACTTATCACTATAGCAACAAGAGCTTCTTTTCAGAAGACTGCTGAAAGCACAGCTCAAGTGAGAAAGATGCTTCAGGAATCCTGACAGGGAATTTTCTGCTAAATCACCATCTTCAGCACTGACTTTGCCTAGTGAGAGCACGGGCTGACTCTATGGGCTGAGGGTCAGCATCACTAAAATAGTCTTCAGTTAAGAATCACCGACATGTACCACACAAACCAAAAACCTCATCTGTCTAATGATCCTTCTGTCTAGTACATTAACTCCTTAGTTACAAGGTAATTAAGGGAGGGAGTAGTATATTAATCTTGTTGATGCTAAAAACTTTATTAATTGCACAGGAAGAATTATGCATAGAAAATACAGACAACCAATGAGTCACCAGAAATGGGAAAAGGATACATGATCTCACAGCAGTAGTTTACATAAGGGAAAATTTAATGTATTAAGTTCTTAATATAATGCAGGAATTTCAGAGATTCTTCCTTCCACCTTTTATATTTATACTCTATCAACATATTTTTCAGGCTACAACAAAAAAATAAATACACAGGGCATTTGACCTTTATGGTAAGACATTTCAGGCTACACACCTTTTTTTTTTTCTTTTCCACCCCCAGGTAAAACATTAAAACCAGCTCCCAAGTTTACAATATCCAGCTTGAGGCCCTGGAGAAGGGCAGTTTTTCAGAGCACGTGACCAACACTTCCCAGTGAAACATGTCAAAAGATTGTCTTGCAAAAGGTGTGCCTGTCACACACGTATGCATACGTATTTCTTAAATGCTGCCCAAAGTATGGTAGCAGGAGATCCACATTCTGCAGCCAGCTCAGTGAGGACGGGTCCTACTTCTGCTGTGGTTCCCCATTCATTCAAACACATTGCTTTGTAAGACAACTCGTAGTAGTTCACGCCCTGCACACCAAGAGATTTAATGTATGAAACTTTACAGATCAGGTCCTGACTACATATGAAAACAACCTACCAGAATTTATAAAAGATAAAAGTGAATACTTCTATACAACAAACGAAGCATTTTGTTTAGACTAATGAAAATTTGAGTAAGCAAAGGAAGCCTATTTTTGACTAAAAAGCCACAGTCCTGATCAAAAGGCTGCTGTAGCAACTGCAAAACATTACAGTTACATTGCATACGCAATGTCTATATTTAGCTCCAGCAGAAAGCTTTGCAAAGCAACCCTCTGCTGAAATGGCATATCCTTACCTCACAGCTGTACTTGATTCTGGACTTGCAAATCAGACACAACCCTGACGCTTTACTCTTGTGACTCAACAGCCTTCCTGCACGTGTGTGTATCATGGGGTACCCCAGTCATCTGCTTCGGTAGACGAGAACTTGGCAAGAACCCACTGGCAGCCCCATTTCTACTCACATTGCATCAGAGTCCTCTGTCTTCAGATTCCTGGTCTGTTTGTTTTGATCACAAACTCTGTTAAGTAAGCTTTCTGTAGCATATAGGTAGTATCTCAAAACAACCCCCTCCCCGAAAAAGCTGTAATGGAAACATAGAACCCTTTTTTGGAATAGAAAAAAAAAGAATAAAGAGAAAAATCTCTTGAGAGGTCAACAGTCCTCGTGACGATACGAACAACTTCCACCAGTACTTTCCTTAAAACACACTCATTTGAACTAGTTTTCAAAGTTGCCCTAGGCAACTTTAAGAATAAAGAGCTAAAACAGAACTGCTCCATTAGTGACAGGAAAGAGGAAAGCAGAAACGACTGCCTGAACTAACTGCAACATAACTGACTAATGCTTCTCCCGATGGGCATTTAATCTTGCCAGATTCCCACGTACCACAGCCCACCAAGAGCTCATCACACAACCGAAAGCATCCCTGGCACACAGCTGCCACTGTGGATGGGCCACACCACAGGCACTTTTCAGGTAAAAGTGACCAAGAATCTGTGTACTCCACAATTTCTGTTCTGTCCTCATGTCAGGCATGAGATTTTGAGAGTGGCAAGCCTCCTACTCTGCCCACTGCTCCGTTTCAAGGCAATGACCACCCAACTCTCAAAGCGGCAACCTTGGCACTAGAAAAAGTGCCGGATGCGGACCGAGTATCCATGATGTTCATCACAGGACTCAGAGCTACCACAGCTCTGCCTGGGGTTATGATCTCTGCTCAGAAGACGCTGCTTTTAGAGGTCTCTCAAGCCTGGCCAAAATCACAAGAAACCCTCCACTCACTCTTGAAAAACCTCAACTATAATATCCCAATCAACCAAAACAAGCCTTCAGCTGTATTTAAAACCTTAACAGCAGTCTCAAATCTGCTATGCTTTTTGACATCATTATGTACACCCTCTCAATACAGCAAATAAAGTCCTGTATACACCCAAGGCAATTCATTATTAACACGCACTGGTACAGCGCAGCAGAGATGGGGCTGTGAAGAGCAGTCACAGCTTCTACTGTATCTTCAAAAGAACCCCATCCCCTTGAGGCACCCCCTTCAGCCTCCACCCGCCTTTCTCTCACACCAGCCTGCACATCCCAGCAAGGCAGACTGGGTGCCCACACAAGCTGCCAGCCCTTCTCCCAGTCAAATTTCGAACCCATCACCTCCCGGAAAAGTTGGAGGCTGAAGGTTTAATCAGCTCTTCTCCCAGCTCTCGGGTATTTCCCACCCTTCATGGCAAGAGCCACCATGGAGGATGGATTTAAGAACACCATTTGTCAAATTATTTCCTTTTTCAACTACTTTGGAAGATTTTGAGTGGTTTTGTTAGATTTTAAAGGGGATTTCTCTGAATAAAACCAGCATTCAGTCTTGTCATAACGGATTTGAGAGCAAAAGGATTTTCAGAGAAAACAACACGCATCTTTTCCAGCGAATGGATAAGGTGTTACTGCAGAAGAAGTAGTTTGTTTTTCAGTATCAGAGTCAATGGATATGTTGTGTTTTCACTAGGAAAGTTGCTGGGGGAAGGAAGAGGGAGAGAGAAAAAGGGAGGGCAGGAGAAACAAACAGCTTATCTGCAAAAAACACTCCAGTTTCTGAGGAAACCGTCTTACAGATGTGTAACTTCATTTAGACATCAGATAATGTTTTTCAAGCTCATTAGTTCTGACAGGCAAAACATTTCTTCTCATTTTATACAGAGGTATCCTTTTACAGATCCTCAAAATGTTTTCTGAGCAACAACTGATAAGCCACTTTCTAACTGTGTCCTAATACAGAGTTTTCCAGTAAAAGTTTTCAGTCTGTTACTGTGCACAACGGATGGCATGGGGGCTTTTCCACCAAGTCCCATGAGAATCAGAGGAGCTGGTTCTTAACAGGTGCTGTGAGCTGGCTGCAGAGATCTTTCAGGCATCCAGCTTACAGAGGGAACAGGGAGCAGAAACTTTCTGCAACACAACGACCATTCTCATATGATTTAACCAAGACTAATGATCTGAAATTGACAGAATTTCAGGGTAGGCAGGTAAAAATACAAGGTCAGTAGCGCTCACTTAAATTAATTTGCCACTGACTGCTTAATAGCTTGGGCAATGACTTACAGGAAAAAAGCCAGGAAAGATTTCAAGAAATGGCCTACTTCATCTTCCAGATCCAAGTCTATTTGACTGCCTACAAAAGGCAAATAAATCTGCGTTTTCAGAACAGCCTGAATTTCCCATTACATTAATAAGGCAGGTGGTTAGTGTAAAAAGAAAACTGATCAGAGAAAAGAGGGGTGATGTTATCTGCACAGCTACCACTAGAATACTAAAAGCAACCAGCAAAGCGATGCAACTCTGACACTGAGACAAGAAGAAACAGAAATCTGATTTTTTTTTTTTCCTAGAAATTCCATTAGGTTTTGGTTAGCACTTACTCAACAGAGATGTCTAACAAACAATTGAATAGGACCTCCTTTGATATATAATAATTAATCACAGACAAAGAGCACTAGGTCTATATCGTGGGATGTTCTGAAAACTCCTAGGATAGTAAGGCATGATTTTTATGATGTATTAGATTAATAAAAATCATACAGCACGGACAACTCTAGCTGTTAGGTGCTTTTGTTTCTAAAAAGTGGCCCTCAAAAAAAATGAAAAAAAAGAAGGGGGAAGGGAGAAGAAATCTTCATCTTATCTTGAAGCTGACACAGTTTTCCTTTTGGGAAATTTTCCACAATGTGCATCCTCTAAAATGTGCCTTGACATCTGGCATGCAATCAGCTTAACATCCTGCACAGCACAAACACATCATGTTCTATAAACGCTTTATTTTCAGTCCCTTTATGCATATATGCAATAAGATCAACAGAACTTGTAAAAAAGAACTTCAAAACACTTCAAGCATCTTAATCTGTTTTGTTCACATCAAGATTTCTGTTAATTTACTCTATATACAAAATGATACACATCCCAATTATTTCATTTAGAATTAGCCATTTTCATCTTAACTTAAATCGCTGTACTCAATATAGTATGTACTAATTCCTTTGTAGCCTACATGCCATCCGGAACAGCTAAATAAATCAAATTCATGACATGAAAAAAAAACCCCTATGTACAGAAACCTTACAGTAAAAAACCCCGCTAAGCACCCACTGGCCTGATCCTAGTCATCCATTCTATTCCAGACCGCACAGACCATCCATCTCTCTGTCACCCAGCTCGGTGCCAGCACGACTCGGCCAGATCCGGGCATGGCTGTGCTCTCATCCCATCTGATGTAACCTGATGAACAAGCAATTTCAGACCAAATAAATCATTACTGTTTGCAGAGCCAAAAGAAGTCAGACTGCTTGCCAGACCATAGTGCTTCGCTCCTGACTTTCACAGTGCAGCTGCTTTCACTTCATAACAGAAATGAATACAAAACCGTTCATCCCCAGTGAGAAATCTTCCTAAAACTAAACAGCATCCACCCCGCAGGAAAGCATGTTCCATGAAACACCAGCCCTTCAGGTTGGTATGCATTCCGTTTTGGAAATGAGCAAGCCACGAGGCTATATGCTTACTACTCAGACTATTAAGGCCGAAACAAGGGATGGAACACATTTTTTTTGAGGGAGTTCAACAATTAACTGCACAGGGAAAAAAAAAAAAAAACTATGAAAAAAGTAACTCTGAAACAGTTATCAAGGACAACAGCGCGATTGCAGTGTGGTGGATGCAGACACTGAAAAGTGTCCATACTCTGGTCATTCCAAATGGCAAACAGCAACTACAGCAAGCTCTGATACCAGCAGTAGCACAGGTCAAAGCCGGAAATATCCACTTTTATTTGAATTCCCGTTACTTATTTACAACAAATACCAGCACCAGGTTTCACTCATGGTCAGTTGTCAGCAATACTCAGACAGTTGGCATGTTCCAAAAAGTGCTCTACTAACAATCAGGCTATGCCCATTTTCTTCCTGATACTGCCCAAAACCAAGTCACTCTACCTCTGTTTCATCATCTGTAACATGAAGGGAAGGATTTGTAGTAAAGCTGTTCTGCAATTTTAAAGACACTGTACCTTCTGATAGAAAAAAGTTCTTAGACTAAATGAAAATATGTTAATTTTTGCCCCAGTCTTCTGACTGATATCAGGGAATTTTAAATATCCCACTTCAGCTCTCTTATGTTTATTGGAGGGGCAGGGGGGAAGGGGAGGGACTCACCACTTCCCAGGGTAAAACTCGAGAGAATTTTGAGCCGTCAGAAAGTTCTTATTTTCTTAAATTTAAGAATACAGTGTTCCCACACAGCTTAATAAACTTTCTGTTTTCAAAGGCAGAAAATATTCTCATCCTTTCTGTTCACTTAGCAAAAGAGGTTACGATGTGGTCAGCACTCCATCACCATGACAACAATTTAATAAAATCTTTTCCATAGGAAAAGCATTTTGGAAAGCTGTTGTGTTTGATTTAGACATCTATTTAATTCCTTCTCTTGTAACCTCACTTACTGCAGGCTATTAAAGAACAGCTTTAGGCAGACGGCAAAATGAAGAAATTCCTTCCTTTGGATGATTCATTTAACTCTGCCTGAAGTTCATTTAACAGGCATGTTCAATTAAGGGCGCACCACAGAGCTATCTTGTCACAAATACCAACAGGACTCTGACCACGCTCCCACCCTGCTCCTCCTCTTCTCCTCTGCTAACGATGCCAGACACTTTCTCCTGCTGTGGTGCTCGTTAATCATCCCAAACTGCCCCTACACATGCAACGCATTCTTCCGAAAGTGGGTCACCAGCAAGCCTCCCCCTGCCAAAGCCCTGGCCCGGGAGGAATGGCCTTGCCCCGTCACCTACAGCCGGCGCTGGGCTCCGGCTGCTCTCCCACGCTCGGCGCCAGCTCCCCCAGCCACCGCTCCCCTCCGCGGCAGCAGGCCCAAACCCTGAGAGAAAGGGGACTGCAGTTACACGGCCACGGGGGATGCTACAGGGATGCTGCACCGACTCTGCACAGGAGAGTCACACTGTATTAAAACTGTTAAGATTATTTGATGGGGACCATCAGCACGTGGTGGTGAGGCTGGCCGAAACACATCTCAAGTTCTTCCCAAAACTTTGATGAACTCCCTCCCTCCCTGCCTCAGTTGAACACTGTTCAAGAAGCTCAGCTCCCATGAAACAAAGAGGAAGGACCTTTTAAACCAGTAATTGATTAACGTAGGGAAACAAAGTGCAAGAGCTGAGAACAACCCAAAAGGAGAAAGACGATGACAAGGTACACGAAGACCCGTGGGGGATGCGTACCGCTCCACGCAGCCATCACTGCACGCCCACTTTCTCAGATCAGGTGAGTGCCAAACCTTCCCGATAATACAGAGACAGTTTTAGTATTGATTAAACTGACTGAAAACAAGTCAGAAGGAAATGTAGCACTCAGTGACTCTAACGGCAATAAACATTCACAATGAAGCAATAAAACAGCAGATGAAAGTCAGTGGTCAATTAAAGCAAAGTCCATGGGAAATGTGACGCACTCCATTCAGCGATAACGTAGCTCAATCCATCTCCACGAAAAAGATCTCCGGGAATGGTATCTTAGCATTTCTTACATGAGGAGTACCATGGGCACCACATTAAATTCTTTCAAGGAATACTTTCAGATAAGGTGAAAAGCAGCTCAAAATAAATAACTTAGGCATGCTGTGTTTGCCAAAGATGTAAACACATACAAAAAGCAATTAGGAAAATTCATTATGGCAGAGCCTACAAAGGGCTATGGAGAACACAGTCACAGAGATAAAGCCTCTTTTTTTTCTTTCCCCCCTCAGCAGGTACCTACACCACAAACTGCTAGAACTGCCTGTATATCTGTGGGCATACTCACAAAGAATCCCTCCATGCTCACGTTTCCCACCTGCTCCTTAAGCATGGCTGACGGGCCCCTGTCAGAGCTGAAGCATGGTGAATGCAGCTGTAACGGGGCTAAAAGCACAGCAAACCCCGAGGATTCAGAAGGAGCACGGTACTGTTCAAGGAAAAAGAGACTCTGCTCAAAGTTTGTAGCTCAAAAGTGTTTGAAGCCACTTTTGTCAGCAAAGGAAGGCGCCTGTCTCTCTGCTCACCATTGATCCTGTCCCCAGGAGTTGTCCCCATTCTTGCACACAAGTGTTTGTTGCAGCTCCACAGGGACCAGATCTGGGAAATTATCTACATTAAAGACAACATAGCGAAAGTGCCAATATATCAACTAATTTTTCAAAGTCAGATCACCCCCCCATTAGATCCCACTTGGCTGTGCTAACATTTGCATCAACACAAAGGAGAAGACAAGACTCCTCCAAAAAGCAGTGCCAGTTCAAAGGCACTCTGCCCAGACCAGAGGGCTTGTCAAGCTGCAGCCTTGCTTCTTCTCTGTAACATTAGGCTGAGATCAGCAAGAAGAGGAAACCAGAAAGCCAAACCAGACACAGGCCACGCCATGCACATCAGACATGGACAGCCCAACAGCTCTGGACAGGAGCTCTGAAGCGGCTGTGGCAGCTTCTTCTCACTTATCCAGAAAAGGTGCTTTGATGGTGGGAAATTTTCATGAAGGTTTGCGCTGCAAGGGCTGGGAGACAGGCAGCTTCCCCTGCTGCAAAAAGCAAGGAAGCGGTGACTCTGCTTCTTCAACAGCAGCAGGAAGAGAAGAAATTCTCCATAAAGAGGATTTTAATATTGAATAAGTTGACTCAACTCAGTAAGAGAAGTCACCTGACTGACTTTGCTGACCAGCAAGGTGTGGAGGGATCCGAAAGTAACCATGGTCAAGAAGTCAGTGATCAAAGTAAAGTAAAAAATTCAATTATTTCTTTATTCAAATAACCACTATTTAATGACCTTAGAGGGGACTGAGATTTAAAGCACCTAACTGCATTAGATCTTACTTTTAATTAAAAAGTTACTTTGAAAATTAACAATTACATGTCAAGTCTCTCTGCATCACTGCACCATTCTGTATGGCATGAAACTACAGATTTAATACAGGTGTCAACAAAACTAGTTTAAAAAAGAAAAAACACAGAGGAAAACATACAACTTCTTTTCTTATTATTAATAGAGAAGACCAGGATGGGGGGGGGGGGGGAAATAATCACTGGAAAGGAAGTGAAAATCATGGTTTTAAATGCTAACTTTCATGATGATACAGTTACCCAAACGCCACCATGCATTTCTCAGGGATTCTGTTAATCACATCTGAAGCTCATAATATAAGAGATGCTGTGCACGCACTTGCAAACAGGTTGCAAATTCCTCTACCCAGGAACAAATCCACAGCAAGAAGTGTCGTGACACAAGTGGAGAACGGTTCTATTTAAAGTATTTCAGAGCAATTGTTAAGAACATCCCAACCAACCCACCACGTGTCTCAGTCCTATGTTTGCATTCATTGTCCCCTAACTACTTGTAACTTATTTTGCACTTTGAGCAGTTTAATTGGCTTCCTGAACAGAGTTCCCATTAACTGATGCTCACTCAGCACAGAATAGAAAATGCCCAAGTGTTCTGAAGATCCTGTCACACGGATTAAAGTTCAAAGAAACACCCAGCAATGCTGATAGTGGGTGGGAAAATGAGGAATCTGCAGCTTTATCGTTTGGAATAATGAGCAATATTGTCTCCTACAATGGATATCTCATAAGTGAGAATGATGATCCCCCTCCATCTAGAGGAGGTATTTGCATCAATGCTTCGGTACAAAATAATATGGTACCACCTTTTTAATACTACGGTTAAAAAAACATGTCATTAACTGTAAGTATAAAGATGACATGACAGGGTAGGGCTTGTCTACATGGGACAGTCCCACGGCATGCATGTACCAATGCAACTCAGTATCATAGAATCATTAAGGTTGGAAAAGACCTCTAAGATCATCAAGTCCAACCATCAACCCAACACCACCATGCCCGGTAAACCATGTCCCAAAGTGCCCCATCTACACGTTTTTTGAACACCTCCAGGGATGGTGACTCAACCACTTTCCCTGGGCAGCCTGTTCCAATGCCTGACCACTCTTTCAGTAAAGAAATTTTTCCCAATATCCAATCTAAACCTCCCCTGACACAACTTGAGGCCACTGCCTCTCGTCCTATCGCTAGTTACTTAGGAGAAAAGACAGACACTCACCTCACTACAACAGCCTTTCAGGTCATTGTAGAGTGCAATAAGGTCCCCCCTCAGCCTCCTCTTCTCCAGACCAGCCCCAGTTCCCTCAGCTACTCCTCATAAGACTTGTACTCTAGACCCCTCACCAGCCTCGTTGCTCTTCTCTGGACACGCTCCAGCACCTCAATGTCCTTCTTGTAGTGAGGGGCCCAAAACGGGGCACTGGAACAGGTTGCCCAGGGAGGTTGTGGAGTCTCCTTCTCTGGAGATATTCAAGATCCGCCTGGACAAGGTCCTCTGCAGCCTGCTGTAGGTGACCCTGCTTCGGCAGGAGGGTTGGACTAGATGACCCACAGAGGTCCCTTCCAATCCCTAACATTCTGTGATTCTGTGATAACTGAACACAGTACTCGAGGTGCAGCCTCACCAGTGCCAAGTACAGCGGCATGATCACTTCCTTATTCCTGCTGGCCACACTATTCCTGACACAAGCCAGGATGCCGCTGGCCTTCTTGGCCACCTGGGCACACTGCTGGCTCATGTTCAGCCAGCTGTCGACCAGCACCCCCAGGTCCTTTTCTGCCAGGCAGCTTGCCAGCCACTCCTCCCCAAGCCTGTAGTGTTGTATGGGGTTGTTGTGACCCAAGTGCAGGACCCGGCTCTTGGCCTTGTTGAAACTCATACAGTTTCATACATACTCAAACTTCTCAAACCCTACGTTAAAATGAGTCTTTGGCATGGTGTGGTATTTTTTAGTAGCTACACCATTATACTAGTGTAACAGGTTCCCCATTATATTTACACTTGTAAGAGGCAAAGTGTGTGTGAATTACTGCATCTTCAAATTTCTTTTTTTTTATATTAAATATTAAATTATTTATGCTTTTATTTTTGACTGAAAAATAGTTTGGATTTTTTAACTTACTCTTCACCTGAAACTTTAAACATGCGATCAAAACATTTATGATTGGAAGGGGAAGAAGCAATTACCACAGGGCAAAAACAATGGCAAAAAATAAATCTTGCCCTCCATCAGCACAACTGAAGAAGAGGCAACAGGAGGACACAAGAAGTTCTGCTCCATCTCCACGTTCTCCAGACACCGTGAGTCCAGAAACTCCCACCGTGCTTCAAGCAGATGCCAAACTAGAATAATAAACTGAGGAAACCAGAAAGTTACAGCGATCGAATTCGATGGCGTGAGGCAGCCCTTCTGCTGACAGCACTCATGTGCAGCCAGGCTGCGGCATGGCCGGGGCTAAGCGCCCGGCCAGGGGGTAAGAAAGAGCCGCCTCGCCCTTGCAGAAGCAGAGCAGTGGGGAGAAGCCGGCCAGCTATGCTCAGTCCCCTGCCACATCCAAGGACAAGGGCCTCCTAGCAAACCGGGCTGGCCCCAGCCCGACAAGCCTGCCACCCGCCTCTGTGTCCCCTTGCTTGTTCCTTTCAGGGCTGGGAAGGAAGGCGTCCTGGCATGCTGGGTCCTAGCCCTGCTGCGGCCGGTGGCTGGGGAGCTGCTGGGCTCCTCTCCTCTCCCCTTCGCAGCCCTGGGTCTGCGCCCCGCTCCCACCACCCTTGCTGCAGCTCCGTGCCTACAAGCAACCATCACCGTTCCGTTAAACCTAATGGCGCGATGCTTCATATGCATAAAATTGCTCAAATGGATCAGTCCACGGGACCAGAGTCATATGCTGTAGTTGCAAGACACACTGTGCGATTGCCAAAAAAAAAAATGGAGGGGAGAGGGCGGGTGTTTGGCAACATTTGTAACACAAAACACTTCTACAATAACAAAAAGCCCTTCTCAGCCTCAGGCGAGCAGAACTGCTACATGCAGCACCTGCTGTGGCCCAGGTGGAAAGAGAAGCATCATCTTTTTAACACAGATATTGAACATTCAGGTAAATCTTCTGCTTAACAAGATCTGATTTTTAAAGATTGTCTGACTGAAACATGTGATTAGCACCTTGAAGCCATGTATTTATAGAAGCATTACTGAAAGCAAAAATCCAGCAGCTGACAAAAATGCACTGTTATGTCAAAAACATAAAATGTAATTAACGCTAAGTTTACATGTGATTGGCTAGATGCTAGGTTTGCGCCTACTGAAATAAAAACAGCCACTCCAGTAAAATAGTGGTAAAAACCTGGAGTTATTATCAGTATATTAAGCGCTATACAAGACAAGTTCTCTGTGCCAGAGACTGCTGTCTGACAGGAAAATACTCAGTGCATTAAGCCACTCAGAGAACTGATTTATGGCTCATTTACATTACAAAGGTTTCCCAGCATAAGCACAATTCTCTCCTTCCACCCTCCAAACTCCTCACCAGTTCTGCTACTCTCCTTGGGATTTTCTCCCACACAAATCAACAGGACGAATCCGACAGACCTCAATGGAATAGCGTGAGAGACTCAGGGCATAGCTAACACACATGCTTAAATTTCAGATGATCCTAGGAAACACTCCCTGCCCAGACTACGGAGTAGGACAGAAAAATCCACCACAAACCTACACTTACAACCCCCACCCCACCCCCCCCAATCAGACTGGCAGGAGAAAGGCAAGTTAGGGAGGAATCCCTTCTAAAACCAGTCTGGAAGCTGGATTAATGCTGAGGGCATAACAGTTTACCAGCCTGGCACCACGGGGAACCTAATGCCATCAGGAATATCTGCACAGCATCTCCCCCCAGCCAAAGCCCCAGGGAAGAGGGGAAAAAGTTTCATCTCCTGGGGGAGGCAGGAGTGGGAGCCCAGTGCCCACAGGCACGCAGCACAAACTGCAGGAAGTGCAAACACAGAGCAAACACACAGTCATCCAGCGTCTCCAAGCAGGATCCTCAGCATTTCTTCTCTCACCAACAGAATTCCCTTAGTCAGCTATATAAGGCTCTCAATCCCTCAGACAGAGGGGAAAAAATGCCTCTCCAAGAGCACATTCCTGGAGGCATCATTCATATCTTTGCCTTTAAACGCACAGTACTGCTACCAGCAGCAGACCACCCTTGCAGCCAAACCAGCAATCCGATGTGGCACGGCACACGCCAGATACAAATGGGCAAAAACCTGGAGTCACAGCAGGAGATACACGGCAGGCAATTTCACCTGTGGGCCAGAAACACCAGAAATCTTCCCTGAAGGGGAAGCTTCTTATCAATCTGGGTTTTCTTCAGTCCAGCAAACCCTAACATATCTCACGATGTTGACTCTTCTCCTCCTCAAAATACTGTACACCCCACTCCCTACCCCAACGTGGTACAAGGCACAGGACACGTCCCCAGGGCTGCTGCCACAAGGTGGTAGGACAGCTGGGATTTCACAGAGCAGGAGCAAGAGATGAGCAACAGCACCGCCAAGAAGTCAGTACCCAGGCATCTGTGCCTCCATGTCACTTACACAAAGTTGTGGCTGCTTCTGGAAGGGTCCACAGCAGCTCCTTGATGGGAGCTTGGCTATTCGTAAGAAGCGCCAAAACCAGAAAGCTGAGTGGGACCACCTCTTTCGGTAGCACCTTACTCAGCATCGCTTTAAACTGACTGTGGAACCACACATCAGCCAAGTGTTACTGCTAAATTTCGACCGGTGTTTAAGATGGGCTTAATTTTAGAACTGTTCACTGCGATTAAGCAGTATTTTATGCAGTAGGTCCTAAGAGCAGAAGAGAAGACACATCTGGGAGGCTGAATAAGACCGTACCTGCAGACACTACAGAAACACAGTGTAATTTAAAAAGGTAGTTATATCAGTTTCCTTCAGACAACAGTAAAAAGTCTGTATCTCACCTATCCAGAAAGCCATCTTTCGAAGCCCCCAGATTTTCTAGCCTTTAAGATAAAACATCTCTAAATCCCACCAAGGGTGACGAGGCAGATGGCAGGACCCACCAGGAGCCTCCAGCACGCCCCTCGTGCCCGGCATACGCAGCTGCCCGCCGTGGGGAAGGGAGGCAGAGGAAGACAAAATACACTACAACTATGTTAATAGCAACTCTTATCAAAACTGCACAGACTCCTACATCAAAACGCCTATCGTGTAACTATTTATGTTTTAAAAAGGAGGCTAAATAAGGTGGGTTTTTTTGCAGTTTCTTTTTAAAGGCTGGTAAGAGACACCCAAAGGTCCCTCTGGGAAAAGCAAATACAAGGTCATTGTCTGACTGCTGCCTAACAAGCCAGGCTTATACATATCTCACAAGGTGATTAGTGAAAATTCTGAAACTGCTAGCATGAGACAGCATGTCTGAAGACTAAATAAACAGCAACTCTTTTCTCTGTATATTCTGTGATATAGCCCTCAAAGAAACCAAGAACTTAACGAAACCCTCCCTTTTTTCTCTTTCCTAAAAAAAGCCTTATACAGAGCCCACACTGTTACCCAGTCTCACTTCACATGCAGAGGGAAGTGAATGGGTGAGGAGATTAACCACGCTTCCTGTCTTATGCAAGCTTTGTATCTCCATAAATAGAATTTCTGGTACTGGAAAATTCTGAAAAACCCTGAAGAAAGCCTCAGGGCCCCATTAGATACTTTCACTACTGTTATCCAGTAACAAAATTCTTCTTCAACCATAAATGACTCCACTACTCTTGAGGACAAAAGCCCTGGAAAGAACCGAGACTGCACAAACCACTGTCTTGTTTACGCTTCCCAGAGGAAGCACTCACGTTGGGAATATTTCAGTGATTCACATGCCAGCTAGGGGATGGTGATTCATGCTCTTCTGCTGACTCTCATCCTGCACCACAGAACGACAAGACTGGTAATATAAAAACTCCAGAGTCCAGAAAGCAACAGCAATGCAAGATGAGGAACCAGTTCCCAAGATAAGCAGCTGCTCCACATACTTTGCCCCTGGCACTGCAACATTCTTCATAAAAAGCGGGTTCAGTTTTCCCCCCAACTCTCATTCTCCAGGTTTACACCTATGATAAAAAGAAAACTTGCCTATTTTTTTACATGTATACAACAGCAAGTTTCTGAGCAATGAACAGCAAGTGTCTCTCCAGTACCTGAAGGACCTGACCAACTTCCCAAAACTCTATTCTAAAGTTCCTGGTGCTGCTGCCTGTGAAATTTTAGACGCTCTTTAATGTCTGAAAACTACGATGGTTACAAAGGACAGCCGAAATACTAACCTACACAGCAGCAGGCAGAAAGTCTGCTAAAAACATTGAAACCCCTCAATTTGAAGTAACTGGAACGCAAATCATGATACTGCACATTTCAGAAAATATTCTATGGCTTCTCAGCCCAATGTAGCAAATCAACTACCCTGCATATACACCCCTAAATAACAGAGCAAGTAATACCCACTGCACCCCACAAATCTGAAGCAGTGGTATCTTTGGTCTTTTATTAGCAAATAAAATGCCTCAGGCATACATGTTGTTGGTTGAAACAATACGAACAAAACGTAATACTGTTTTTTGTTACAATAACAGGATTATGAGGTAATGTTTATATGTCTGGAAGCAGAGCTAAGAAACTTCCATTATACAGATGAGCTGAAATGATGTATTATTTCCTAGAGCCATTTTAAAAAATTTAAGATCTCCAGGATCTTGGCTTGACTGTTCTTCACACCCAAGATAAACCTCCGCGATGGTTTGTTTTAAAAACAACTTGTGGAACCTTTTCCTTCTGAAAGCAGAAAATAAATTATGGGTGCTACAGGAAACCCAAATAAACATCAACATTTCAGCTCAGCAGAGCAAGAACAATTGCAAGCAGCCGACTGCTGGAGAAACAGTGATCTGAGGAGCACCCAAAATCTGAAGCCTGTTGTGTGGATATAATGAGTCTGGCCAACAAGAAAAGCACCTAACAGAAAAAAAAACTATAACAAGTCTCACGTATAGGAGATGGCCTCAAGAAAGTATGTTTGTGCATCTATTCCTTATTCGGATTTCCCTCCTCCCTAGCCACCACTGACATTGTCCCTTTCCACAGACTCCCTCTGTGCTCGCTGGATTTTTCTCATTTCATCATCTTCCTATGTCCATTAGCCATGGGAATGAAAAACATGAACTGCACAAATACTGAATATGGGAACAAAACAGAGCAAAGCCAGAAAAATTCCAAATGAGACACTTCTAAATCTGTAAGTTTGTAACATGCAAAAGACTGCCCAAAGGAGCGACCACAGTGTGTCAGACCAAGGGTCCGTGCAAGCCAACATCCTGCCTCCGGCAGCAGCCAAGGGTAAGGGCCAGGGAAAGACCACAAAAACATGACAAGTATATGTGACTCATTCTCCAGCCAAGCTTTCCAGACTGTAGCTGTTAACAGCTCAGCAGCTACGTATTAATGATTCCTACTGTCATGGGTTGTGAATCTTTAAACGGCAAGCTAAGGTTACAATGTAAACAACTAATGTGATTGGAATGCTGTATGCCATTTGTTGTATGGTTTGTTTCACTTATTTTTAGGTATTAAAAAATAATTAGGAGAAGAAAAAAAAGCCATAAATCATAGCATGGTAACAAGTAAATGATAAGTGTACTGAACACTCATATATAAAAATCTTGGTTTTAACATACAAATCTCAACCTGTATGAATATAAGTTTAGGTATCTAAGCCAAGAATCTTAATTAAATTAAATCAGGCTATGAATTCCTTTATTTCCCTTAAATATTCACATCATAAGGCAACATGAGGTGGACATCACGTTGCACAGCTGGCTTCAGCTTCTGACAAGAGTATTAGAGCTAAAGGGAGTCTCTGCCTACTCAGATGGAGCATGTCCCAGACATTTATGTAGTTTTTTCAAAAGAATGATGGTAACAACACCAATGTAAATTCAATAAACACAAAAGCACCTAAATTCCAGTGAGAGTATTTTCCCTAATACAAGCACTTCATCTTTGACTTCAGAAATCTGACTCTCAGTGGTGACAAAAAAGAAACTGAGAACCAAAATTTGTAATTTCCCTGGAAACTATTAAAAAATCATTACATGCAAGTATTAGATTTACAGTTCATCTCTATACAGCATTCTTCATATTCACCACAAGTTGGAGACATAACTATTAATACAATTAACATAAGTGTCTCAGTTGACTTGTTGAAAAGTAACATTTTTTTCAAATAAAGTACTACTTTGTTGTTCTCTGCTAACAAAGTAGTAGAGAGGTACTTGACATAGCTAGATCATATAAAGCACGGAAAATGCTGAGTAACTCAGTGAGGAAGGTTAAGAGACACAGAAAACTTGAAACTGAAGAAGCCTCTTTTGTCATTCTTTCAGAAAACTGCTCAAACTCTTCCATTACAATTTCTCATCTCCTAGGACTTCTTGTCCAAATATATCACGTATCACACAATCGCACATGCAAAGCAATTCCAGTTTCAAGCTGTACATTCAATGTTCCAGACTACTCAATTTACATCCAAGGCAATTCTTTCCACGTGACACATGCCACTCATTTTGGTAATTTCTTCTTAAACTAAGATAACATTTTAATAGCTATTCATTTCATGAGGTGAAATACCTCTGAACTTGACCCTACGAAATGGGATGGGGATACAGAGAGGTTCTCCATTTTGTAAGGAGAGAGGGAAGATAAAGGAAGGGCAGGCAGAGGGAAGCAGCAAGCTGTACCAGGGTTCAAGGGCACATAATCACAATAAAAAGCACCAAATGTCAGAGTAGACTCCGCAACCCAACACACACAGATGTGCCATTGTACATCTACATTACACTGTAACATTTATTTTTGGACTTGCTGGATACCAGGGCTGACTTCACAGCAAGAGGAGACAGAGTTCTTTGCAAGAGCTGGAGTAATATTGGTCCATTTGGGAGCTAATGACACAAAAGTCAACACAAGAGCCTCATAACAAGGTTTGAAGAATCAGGCCAGAAAATTTAACTACACAGAATAGTAGGAGTAGCAGTCTTAAATAAGGATCTATTGCATAAGAGAAATTTATGCTTGCATGTTACTCTCATACTCTTACTTCTTGCCTGTTAAACTCCCACGAGCTGTAACATCTTAGCTGCACAAGGAATCTAAACTGGTCTTCAGCAAGTTCTGTAGAGATTTCTATTTCGTTTGAAAAGTTACTTGTTTCATTTCTTGCCAACCAAGGCAAAAAATAAGCCCTTTACCACAAAACACAGTGAGCAAAGGAGCATTTGATAAGAAGCAAAAACAGACAGTGAGGGTTTTATTTCAATTTCACTTGCCATAGGAAGGGGAAGAGACCCAGGGAAACTGAGGCACTCGGACCACGGTGGGTAGTGGAAAGATAAAATGTCTGGGTGGTTCTCTTCTACACAGAAATTTTAAGTATTTTAAAGGATAAATGCTTAAACCAGCTTATTTACAACACTAAATTTGAGGGACAGAGGTGCAGACAGTTATTTCATGTTAATCTTGCTTCCTCTCTAGCAGTTCAGGAGCTGGTTTGTCAGCACGTAACTACCACCATGCCAACCACTTCAAATATTGTGGGGGTCTCAAGCTAACCTTTCCAATGATTGCTAGCATAACCGGCCAGACACTGAGTGCCACCCCTACCAAAAGCTGACCAGTAGGCGCCAAGATTACATCAGCCTGCAGGCCAAAAGCCACCGTCTGATGGGAAGTCAGACACTTTGGAGAGCTGGCAGGGCAGCACGGCTGCTGCTCATACCCACATGCTCCCTCGCTCTGCCAACAGAGAACCTGGGTTTCTGTTAGCAGGAGCTTAGGAGAAAGAGCTATCATCTCACAGTTCTCAGTTAATGCCTTTGTCCTTGTTAATATCACAATAACCTTTCCCCTCACATTAAAGAGTAAAGTTTTCTATCAAAATTTGTGTGCTTTCTATCAGAATTTGTGTATTTTCATTAATATAGTCCACAAGGTAGCTATAAAACCTTTCACTTCATCAGCTTTGAATGAAAACATACGTTTTCGCCTTTCTAACCAGGATATAAGCAGGATCCTTCTTCTCAGCCCTGGGTGGAGCAGACCCCTTTTCCCCACCTTCCTGGCATGGAGTACATTTTCCCCTCCTGCTGGCAAAAAGTTTAACCTGGCTACCATTCTCGTCCTTGGCAAGTAGCAGAGCCTTCTCCCATGAATATCTGATCATCAGCAAAAAAAACCCCAAGATTCAGATAAGGAGGGGGGAGTGTCCTTGACTCCTAAGAATGTTTACTATACAGAAATTCAGATTCTGTAAATACTATTATCGTGTCAGGCTCACAAAATGTAACAGTAGTAAGAGCTAAGGGGGGAAGAAATCCAGCAGTGGAAGTAGAAGGGTGCATGTTTTGGGGAATCAGCTGAGGTTGCCCTTGGCTTAACAAATAGAGTCCAAGCTGGCAGGAAAAGGAGGATGTTTGAAGCAGCACACAAAGATGAGGGCCAAAACTTATTCAGCTGGGGTGCTTAAATTTAAGGACAGAACAGGTGTCCACAAAACCACCAAAACTGACAGCAATATCAAAGCATGCACCTGATTAAATTATCTCAGTGTCCCAATATTGGGCACCTAAGCTGGGAACTTCTGTCTATATCGAGTCAAAAGCTAAATTTTAAAAAGTTTAAAAACAACCAGGTAGGGACATTGTTAAATTGCTTTTGTACTAAAGGCAGTATAAGCTGCCTATTATTTTCAGGTACTCGTATGACATTTACATGGGTCATCACGTAAAGCATTCAAACCACTCATCTGCAAGATGCTGAACACCTGTTCACTAGAGGAAGCATGCGAGACTTAACATGCTACATTAAAATCAAGGACATGTAAATTCAGTTCTGCTTCTGTCCCTGACTGGGCACACAGACAACGTACGTGAAGGTAAACTGGGCACACCACCATCTGACCTGCTTTAGCTTCTATTAAAACATGACTTGTGGGCCCACAAGAACATTCTTGTAGAAATCATACACAGGTTTGCTTAGAGCGGGAACTTCATTTAAGGGCCTGCAACCTACATAAGGAAAAAGCTGCAAGCCAGGAGGAAAAGAGACAGATGGCCTCCCCAAAGTTACACAGCAGGTAAGTGCCAGAACTAAGAGCTGATTTCAGGTCTTTTTGACCCTTGCCTAACGTCCGGTCCCCATACAAGACACATTGCCCCCTAAAATTTATAAAAGAGAATAGCCACAGATGACCCAGGAAAGCTGTAAAACAGATTAAATAACATGTCAAGGACTTTGCCAGAAGCCTCTTGTGGCATTCCATTTTGTTCAGCAGACAGCATTTAGAAAGGACTCAAAACATTCTCTTCAATACTAAAGCATCTTACTCCAACACCTCTCTCAAAGCCTGAGTCTTCCTTAACAAGAAATTACTTGTTTCTTAGTAAAATCTCTTTAGCTACTTCTGCTTTATCCTACTTGATACTTCCTCTGCTATAGGTGCCACTGTTTATTTACCCATCTCAAAATCCAAAACAGCAACATTTCTTTCTGTCAACATCAGCATAACTGCATCTCTCCAGATGGAAAGCAAGTTACCTGGCATTAACAGATGTCCTTCACCACAAAACTTCCTCAGGGCTTTAGCCACCACTACATACCACCTGAACAGCAATAAAGAAGTGCTGCAACTTCTCCCCATGCTACTGCTTCTAAGTGGTGTGACAGGAATGTCTCTAGCTGTCTGCAATGCACTAAGGCTAGTGTGTTGGTGCAGTTTCAATAACAGCTACTTAGAAGAGCAGAGAGAGTATACGCTTTTCCTCTTTAATGGTGCAGAAAGTATCTTTGAGTCAAAGATTGTTTTTATACTGATTTCCTTCCCCTCCTACCCGCCAAGAGTAAGCAAGCTTTGGTTCTTCTTGTACATCAGAACTCGGAGATGATTACAGACTGGCTAAATTAACAAAGACAAGCTCTTAGGAAATCAACGTCACTTTTTTCTTAAAAGTTAGCAACAATGAATTCCAAATTATAAAAGTGATTAACTGAAAAAATATTGCTTGTATTTACAAAGACGATACAGTCTAGGCCGCTTAATCTGTCAGCATATAACTACCTTTTCTTAGCTGATCTTACCTTATGAGATAATACTATTTAGTCTGTGCTTTATTTGAAATCAGATAAACTTTACATTTAGACACATTTATGTTTCAGATGTGCTTGTTTTTGTAAACACTCTTCAGAAACTGGATGCTGGAAGCTCAAATGCAGCGCAATTTGCAATTGAGTACCCAGGAACAGTTTTGTGTTACAAATACCAATTATAACTCAAGTCTATCTCCATTACCCAAAAGGAAAAAACTATGACTCCAACATTACGGACACAGCAAGGAAAGCACTTTTGGGATACATAATGCAGCATGGGTTTCATTTTCACACATGCTTGAAAAATCATAAAGCCTTGTAAAAAAGGCAAAATGAGGAATTTCATATTTTAATCAACATTGTAATAAACCCTGTAACCTTACCGAGCAAAATAGCCTTGTCTTCGTTCCTTCTTCTCTTCCTTGGTCTCCATTATGTACAGTCAAGTGGGCAAGGTGAGCAGCCAAGTGTGATGCTCTTTTTCGCCCCTCAGAACCTCATATCCAGGCAGACTCCCCTGTATATAACATTTAAAAACAGGAAGTTCATAAATCAACATGTCAACAACACCTACAAAAAACAACAGGGTTGTGGAAACGCAATTGACTCAGTGAACAAATCAAAGTAAAACATTAACCAGTCAATGCTTGCCATGTGATATCTATTTAGTACACAACGAGACAAAAAACAATAAACGCACTCAAGGCTCCTTCTCCAGCAAAGGAAGGAGATACTGCAAACTAGTAAACCAAAGAGCAACAGCAAGTTTTCAAACCCTGGAAGGATTAAAATATTTTGCAAGTTGTTAAATAGTTTATACCAAAACATCTTCCTGGTTTCATGTGTTTTATAGACAGGAAGATCAACAGCAGCTTTGGAAATATCCAGTACAAGCAGTATGACCAGAAAGACACATAACGCTCACTTTATAAAAATTCTGTAAGACAGTGAGAAATAAGGAAGTTTTAGAACAATGTAAAGAATAAAAGAGCCACCTACGTTCTTTACACAGGTTTGACTGCTGTGCACAATACACAAGTTCAAACAAGTACATAGGGAGAAACATGATGGACTTCCTACTCTCCAGATGAAGTGCAGTCACCTTGAGATAGACAGGACTAGGGAAGGTTTTCTGAGAAGTTTAAACAAACCCCAACCAACCAAATAAAAACCACCACAGGAGACCAGTAACGCTGGCTTTTGACATGGAAAATCACCACCTCTTTGCAGAATGTACTGAGGCAGTTGGAAACCAGGAGTTGCGAACTTCACAACTGCTTGGTAATTACTGCAATTAATGATACGCCACATCAATTGCTGTCCAAGATTCCTGCCAAGATGTTTTATCCTTTTCCCCTCTCCAACACACATTCAACCCACCCTGATGGTTTGTGCACTTGCACAAAATAAGTTAACCTCTTAAGAGTTCTTTATCAGTATTCCAGATTAAAGTTCAAACCAGAAGTTAGTACTAAACATTTCAGTCTAATGCACTATATAACAAAGAAATATAAGCCACATAAATTATGATTCGTAGCAAAAGAAAAATTCCTCTGGGACCTAATCAGTTCCCATTATTTTCCCCTGCATTAGAAGATCACAAGCTACAAACTGCCAGATGTCAACAAAAGAGATAATGTAGCAAAAATAGACTAATCTACTTGAAAAGCCCAAGAACATACCATGCTAGATTCCATCAGAAATACTTGCCATAATTTACTCTCCATATTTATGGAGCATTAGTTCACAGCAATTAAAGTCCATTGCTTCAAAATGCACTTGTTCTTACTCATTAATTTTGAATACATCTAGTGCATCAAAAAGAATCTAGCCTCTCTGATCTTCATGCATCAGGTAGAGTCTTACAGTAATGGTCATTCTTTAAACGGCAAATTTGCCTTTGACATCTTTGGCTTTACAAAGAGAATACTATTTTATCTCTGCAAGTTAATGCACTCACAGTCTTCAGCCAGACACAGAAACCTATATGACAGTAGTGTAAGAACAGCATCAAAACAAATTGTCCAGATGTCCAGTCTGTATGAAGATACCACATACTTCCTGAGAATTTCGATGCATCCTTATCTTCCCTGCTGGGGCAGGTCCTTAGATCTTCAGAGGATCAAAAACGGTGGCTTTGTTGGCACTGCATTTAGAGTTACAGTAAGTCTTTCAAAGCATACAACTACAACCTCTATAGCAAACTACAAAGAGCTCGGAGAAAGAGGAACCACTCTTTCCCCTGTACCTGCCTCGCCTTCACTACACTCTGCGGCGTGCAAGGGCACTGACCGGCCACAGTTGAGCCTCTCGTTGGCATTGAGAACTATCAGATAACCACGGGACACCACGGTAATATTAAACCCACAACCACAAGGACAGTGGGACCCACGGTAACGAAAAGAGGGAAGTGGGGAGAGCCCCTCGGACCTCACTGAAACGTGATGAGCTGGGACAAACGCAGGAAGTGAGAGCTGTCCGCAGGCCCTCACACAATGCAAGAGTCAGCAGCACGCTCCTTCCACTCCTCCTTTTCCTCTCCCACGATCTACTGACCCACGCAGGGGAACACCAGCCCTGCTCCACTGCCCCGGGGCCAGGAGGAGAAGGCCCTGCCTGCCCAAAGCCCGGCCTTGCCCTGGCTGGTGAGCCACCCCTGCTCCGGCAAAGAGGGGCATGACGAGAGGGGCAGCAGGGCTTACGCCTCAACTGAACCACAGGTGCTGCAGAGATGCCGGCACCAAACCAGCACGGCACTGCACAGCTCGCCACGGGTCAGGTTTGCTGCTTGCTGTCATTAACACCAAACAAAGCTAGCAAAGAAAACGCAGGTATGGAGCCACATCAGCTAAATGCAACTTCAAGTCCTTTCGCATGGGGGGGGGGGGGGGGGGGGGGGCATAAATCAAGAATTTCATAAGACAACCCTCAAAAAAACCTAAAAGCCAAGCCAACCAAATAAAAAAAAAAAAAACACAAAAGAAAATTATACTCGGAACATATGGGAGCTCAGAAGATTGGAATGGTATCCATAGATCAGAAGTAACATAAAGGCATTCAGGTGAAAATGGTTTATTTTCTTTTGGAAATAAGAATACACAGGGATCTCGTATCCAGTCACATTTTTTATTGTGAGAATTTTTACAATGAAATAATTTAACATCAGGTTCCACTCTTTTGACTTAAAACAACGGTGGTGTTCTAGGAAGGCATATTTAAGGCTGAAGATTGTATTTTGAATATGTTTTTTTCCAGCAGTACTAGGAAAAGCAAAATGATTCGGAGTGAATACTTCATAACCTCTGAGTTGAGTACATGAAAAATTCCCAACAACAGCAGCAGTTGGCTTTAAGGGGGGGGGGGGGGGGGGGGAGGGGAAGCCTGAAAGCTAGGAGGATCACAGTGTGACCTGCAGTAATTGCTACTGAAAGCTACTGTTTCTGAAATGTCCTTTTCAATTTTTAGTTCTTCAAGCAGTAACAGTACAAAAGCCACGCTTACTTTGTAGCTTGTCACCTACGTTTTAAAGTTACATCAAAAAAAGCAAACCTACTCTATACCACCCCCCACTGTCCTTTCCTATATCCCAAGAAAGAAATCCCAGGTATTCTTTATTAATATTAACTGCTTAAAATGTTATTAAGGATGCATGATTAAAATTAATCTTGGTTTCCTAGTAGCTCCTTTCTGGTAGAGACAAAGACTGAATTGGGCAGACTATTAAAAATGTACATATTTGGGAGTTATTTATACGCTAGGAGACAGACATCTCATGACTACAGTCCAAGCTCAAATGATGACAAAGTTGATTTTATAGAAATTTCAGGCTCAATTTAACCCTTTGTACACTGAAACCAACATAGACAGTGAAAAGCTTATATTACATGTCTACAACAAAGCTAATTCTTTTATTAGATAATTTCAGGAGGAAAGATATTCCTGAAGGACAAACAATGCATTTAAGTAACGATCCTGTTAACAATTTTCCATTCTCCAAATTCAGCCACTGTCAGGTAACACCTCACCTGATAATTATATGAAGAACAAAACACTTAAAAATGCACTGTACTTTTTGCTGTTAGTCCTATTGCTCTGGATTTTCTTATTTATATTAGCATGTTTTTGGATACTTGCTTTGTCTGTTTAGGCTTGCTACCAGGGAGCTATGGGGGATGCCACTGGGAGTTTGTAATGCAGGTGGGAATGCTCCAGCAAGGAACCACCCGCAAGGAACCACAGATTGCACTCCTGGCTGTGGGTACCCACACCACTGCAACTGCCACCACCCTCCCAAGACGTCCACAAATTCTGCTTCCAGCTCCCACTGCCCGCTCTGCCACCTGGCACTGCAGGACAGCAGCCCCCCAGCACCGTACATTCAAAGCAACAGAAGAGGAAGATGCTTTAAGTGTGAGGATAAACAAAGGGGAAGGTACAGTACATATGTGAATACAGCATCCTAAACTGTCCAAAAGACTTTGATAAACATTTATAATTTTTTAAAATTATTTTTCCTCTTTCCTCCCTCCCTTCTCAGGAATGAATAATAATACACCTTGCTACTTGCAGTTTAAATACTCTGCATTTTCATGAGGCAACAAAGGACCTGCCTGCTGTGCTCAAGGGTAAGCACCCAGAAATCCTGTTTGCTGGCTCTACAGCATCAACGATCAATCCTCCAGTTGTGAGCATTACTTTCCAAAACCATGCACATGAACAACAGCACATCCAACAGCACTAGCAATGAAGAAGCCAATGAAGTGTCTGATTATTTTTAGAACATTCAATGGACTTGATAGCTTGTATCTGGTCATCTGTGCCCACTGCAAGTGCTGGGAAGACATAGAGATTAAAAAAAAACCAAGTTAAAAGATGGTGCAATTCTCTCTATATATTTTCACAATCCTGTAGAGTCAATAACTCTCAACCAACGAGACTGGAAAATGCTGTAAATCCCTACTTTGCAAATGGGGAACTGAACTGCAAGAAGTACCTCCACACACTCAAATGAGAGTGGAAAAGCAACATGTACAAGTATCCTCCCACCAGCTTTAATCCAATCAGCCCAAATAAACAGCAGCAATGAGAACAAGGAAGGAGACTAGTTTGACAAGGAGCCACTTATTATTTTCTGCGCAAAATTTAAACTGACAAACTTTGGAAACCCATAGCACAGTCTCGCCTTTCTTTGGCTCTGCAGGCATATGCACGGAAATTAAAGCGCAGATCCGCAAAAGGAAATAAAAAAGCCTAACTCCTCTGAGGATCCAGGTTTAAAGGGCGCTCTCAGCTCCTTCAGGAAATACGTAAAACAGCAATGAACTGCATTTAGGGAAACCAAGTCAAGGGCAGTATCCTGCACCTTAACTGAGGTCCCACAAGGCGAGCAATAGTGGCAGCAATCATACTGTGAAAAGCAAGCAGGGGAGGTGAGAGGCCCAAGCACAGCCATTCCACCATTAGGAAGATGGAGCAGAGTAAGGCAGAAGAGTCCCAGCAAGACAGCCAAGTGGACACGGTCACACCAAGGACGCGACAGAGAGACCCCGCTGTGCTGTGGGAGCAGGATGCTGCCCAGACACACCACGCAGCTTGCACCTGCTCTCTAGTGCTGCGTCCCACACAACATCAGTTTCTTTATTTTTGCTTCTCTATTTTACCTCTGCCCCTGAGACTACAGGCAAACACCGCACGCATCTACTCATGCCACGGCACGCTTCCTTACCATCATCTGCTGCAATATAAACATTCAAACACCGCCACGGGTCATTTTTGGACAGGAAGCATTACTAACAACGCTGCTTAGATCTGCAACTCTGCAGCAGAGTGTCTTCTCACAACTAACAAGTCTTCTAGGTACATCTGCCAATTCTGACCCCTAGAAAAGGGCATCATGAGAGATGACAAGGTTACACAAAAAAGTCAGTATTAAGACCAACAAAAAAGATAGATAGGGATGTGGTACTTCAAGACCAATATTAAACATGTCTATCAAGCTGGCAGAATAAGAAACTGTAGAAGAAATCACAGAGAGGGGAAGTATTTTCAGTGTACTAGTTCTGAAACTGAACCCTTGGGGTTGCTACCTGCGCCTCTGGCGAGCCCAAAGCAGTTTCCAGGGCACTGTGCAGATGCAAACAGATACAAACACACACCAACAAGGGTGTAGCACAGGGTCACACACAACACCTTCAAGCACAAGGCAACAGAAAGAGGTTAACATGGAAGAGAAGACGCACTATAATTTGCTACTGGGTCATACAAATGGGTATAATTAAGCTTCACAAGCCAAAGCACTAGTATCAACTCTAGCATTCACTTCAACAGACTTCCCACTTTCAGAAACAGGAACATGAGAGCACACTGGCACCTCATGAGAAATGCTAAACTTTGCAGTATTTCATTAATGCCTCACTGACTGGACTAACCAGGTTGAGCTTTATTGCTTTCGTATTCTGCTACTGTGTTTCACTCGGTGTAACAGTAAAGATAAAAGTTTCAGAAGAAACACTACAGCATCTCAAGACAAAAGGTAACAGAAATGCAGAGGCAGCAAAGAGAAGAATAAGCCACAACTTCCTTTATCTTTTCTTCAGGCAGAATGACCTAGCTAAAAGTGAGACTGGAAGCTTTCAGGAAAGCACCAGCATAAGCCAATAAAACACAGCACAGACTAATCACGTTAAGTGAGATTTAGTAGAATGGACAACAAATAGTTTATTCTAAAGCTATCTTAAGATAAATATGGAATTATTAATACAACTATATAGTTACATTATAATTACCACGTAAAGTGTAATGTTATTTCTAAAACATTAATAAGCTCTATAAAGAAGTTCCAGTCTATTATACACAACTGACGGGTGCTAACTAACCTAGGAGAGCTTCTCCACCGCACTGACGTTGAGGCTGACGACTCAACCCTTGCTTAGGTGAAGAACCCTTAGTTATGCACACAACTCTACTGACCTTTAAAGTATTATGCCTGTCATGTTTCTTGTAACACTCTTAAAATTCCCAGATTATTAAAATGCCAAAATTAAGAGACTGAAAATAAATTAGTGTGGAGAAGTGATTTCTGGACTTCTTGTTCAGATTAAACACAGAATAGTACCAAAAATTCTCTATCTTCAAATGGAGAGAGAGATTCCATATAGCTACTGCACCCTGTGGACCCTTTAAGGACAGTGAAGACAAGATCTGGAGATAAAACAGGCAAAGGAAACAAACACCCTTGCTCTTGAGGAACTGGCTGCAATGTGTAGGAGGTTATTATCCCCACTACAGAGGTTTAGTAAGCTAACAGTCCAAGCATTTTCATTCTCCACTAATGCAACAGGAACAGGCTAAGCCTAGATCACCTTCAACTCAACTGGATCTGCAGCAGCCTGTCCACACAAAGCAAGTTCAAATAAAATAAACAATGTTACAGAAACATTTCTGATTCAGAAACAGAACAACAATAACAAAATTTGATTCAGCTCCAGTGGACTCCCGTGCCAAATTATTTCTTGCTTGGGAGGAGACTTTTACCCACTAACTTTGGCTGTCATGTTTCACACAGAGTAAGCAGAAGCAAGAGAGCTAACAGAAATTCCACATCACCAATGACGGTTGTCATGAGATAAAAAAATCCAGATTTAATCTTCCTTCACTGGCAGCCAAACATCACCAGATGCATTTTCCATACAGAACAATGTATTTTACTGTGTTTTACTCAGCTGCAGTTGCTAGACAGAAACCAGCTACAAAACACAGCATAAACTATTAACAGGTAGAGTGCGATGCCATACCAAATGTAGAAGTGTAGTGGTGTTTGAAATCGGGCCACTGGGGAGGATTTTCAAGCCGAGAACATTGCTGGAGAAGTTTTAAAAGGAGTAACACCTTCATTTTCTTGTAGTCCCTGTTTTAACTCACCATAGTACAAATAAGCATCAAGCCCAAGCCTCCTGAACCCTGCAGCCTTTCAAGCTCCCATTGTACAGGTATACGCAGTATGCAGAGTCTAAATGCCAAATCCGGCATCTTTATGGACTGTTGACAAAAACACTGGTCTCTTCCTACCGAATACTGTAACAAAAGATGCAAGGCAGCAGAAAAAATTAGTATTTGGATAAACAGAATGAATTCTGTAGCCACTGAAATAAAGAAAACCTCATCCATGTAAACAACAGAAACACCCAAGAATTTGCAGGGTGCTGGTTCCAGTTAATTGAGATTACAGTACATTTTAGCTACTTTTGCTTAACAAGCTAAGCTTTTCAAACATTCCTCGTCAACAGCATTGCTTTCATTCTATAGATGAGAGATTGAGACCCAGCAGGACCTTGTGGTCATTCTGTAAAGTTACTACAAAACCACAGATCTTGTAACTGCAAGGCAAACGGCTTACCCTTCATGCCTTTCTTTCCTGGGACACCTGCTGAACGAAGTCAAGTCTGTGCTTATGCCACATACTAAGGCATTTCTATCACCATTTATGTTGCATTTCTAGTCAGATCACAAACTGATGTACGGCATCGTAGTTCCACTCCCACCGAACAAGAGGCAGATGCACCTCACCGTATCCAGAGAGGACAAGACAGATGCCACTGTTCTCTTACCTCCTGGAGCACACAGGCACACGCACAAAGAGCTTTACATATGTGCTTAGCAGCATTGAACTAAAACGCCAAGTACTTGGCAGTTTTCTAAAAACTAAAAATTGATGAACATTAAACACATCAACTAGCATTTAGACAATCCCCTTTAGGACTACCTTGCTGATTTGGCAGTTGACATTAGCATGTTCCTTGGTCGCAACAACTGCTAGCTTCACGATCTGTTTAGAAACATTTCAAAGAAAGCCTCCGCATCTGTTTTGACAAAGTCAAAACATATGCATGCAGATAACCGCATCACTCCCAAAGCCAATCAGTTACAGGTTCTCTATCAGGTTTTTAAGGGGCATGACCAAGTCCTCCTTACATTCCCCTCTCTGAACCAAGCAAGGGGACAGAAGCAGAGAAGAGAAAGTCACTCCATCCTCACCACTCCTACACAGCAGTGTGTTACAAGAGCAAGTCACGGACAGAACAGAATGGGCTGACTGCCTGGTGCCGCCTCCATGCCAGGTGAGCAACTCAGAGAACCGTCCTATGTCCCACACACAGAGTGCTGTTAAGGGTCACTGGATCCACAGTGCCACATATCCCAGGCCTGGCCACCCATCAGAGCTGCTTCCATGAATCAGCTTACACAGGGCTTGAACGGGATGCGTGCTGGTGAAGAGCAGCACCACCGCAGACAGATGCACAGCAAACACCCTTGGGTGATCCAGGGCACCGTGGCCAGCCGAAGCACCAAGCCAGGGAAACCGGGCTTCCGCTTGCCTCCCTCAGGCTGTTAAAATACATCCCTGCAGCAAGCAGCTGCCAGTTTGAGATGTTACTGCCCTTCACCTTCCTCCCTTTCACCTACTTCAGCTGTTTGCCACCACTCCCCCACCCAAAATTACCACATGAGTTACCTGTGGCAGAGTCAGCAGACGCAGCTCCGTGCCTGTCGTTCAGCGTACGGCCCGCCACACCAGCTCACACCCACGGCCAGCAGCCCTCGCCGTACTGCAAGCAGACCCGCTCTTCTGCCACCCAGGGTGGACCAGCAGCAGAAAGCCTGCGCAGATAATCACTGACCCAGCTCCTCAAGCAGCCACGTCATCTGGTGGGCCTCGGCAAGCCCACGCTTTGAGGGAGGAGTGCTGCCGAGACCCACAGCCGGCATGCATGAGACGTGAAACAGACTACGGAAGACAAATGCGTGTTCTCAGCTTCATGGCAAACTCGCTCTCTCGCTTCTCAGCTCTCTCCTCACCAAGCCGACAACGGCATTTGTACCAACGGCAAATAAAGCAGAGGTAGAGCAGAAAGAGACAGGTGTCTGAAGAATCACTTAAACCACAAAGATCCTGCTTGATGCTTGGCACAAATACCTGTACCGCAAATCACAGATATCATAAATCACCTTCTATTTACAATTAGTTCAGGTCCAAAAATACTTAAGCATAAAGGTGGCTTTATGTTTGTAAATATTCGCATTGTACTCAATAAGACTTGGTTAACACGTTCTTAATGCTTTACAGAGTAAGGCCAAGAAATGAGAAAGAGTTAAAATATGAATAATCTCATCAATCTAACAGGAAGTATCAGAATTGGTCACTTTTTTTTAGGTCCAGTGCACTTCCAACAACATTCACAATCATGCTGTGGAAATTGTTGGAAACTTTTCTTTACATGGCACCCATCATCTTCAAGTTTTTTGAAACAGACCCTCCAATTAACAGCCCACTGACACTACCCCATGAAAGATTAACATTTAAATACCTCCTCATTTCAAAAACTCAAGACACAAGAGCTACTTAAAGAGAAAATTTTAATTTTTAAATTCCAGCTCAACATCCCTCTTTTCAACTGACCCTGACCCACACAAATCCCAGGCCATGGCTTTTTCTCTGTCACCTACCTCCCAAATGAGAAGCAAAGGAGCTGAAGACTGGGGGGAGAAAGGAGTCTCGCAATAACGCAATGCAAATGTTTTCCTATCCGAAACACAGTTAACAGAAGCAAAATGCCAGGTCTCCATGGCAACCTTACCGTACAGCGTATGCAATATGACACAGTTAAGTAACACATTGAACAGTTTAATTGTAACAGAAAGTCCTGGGCACTTGTAATGTACAAAACTAACACTGGAATCCTTCACTGTTTATTTTTCAATTCCTTAGCTTGAAACATTTATTGCCTTACAGTCTGTTGAGTGAGACATTGTATTACACACACAGCACACACAGCTTCACAGGTGCTCAGATGTGGGCAGGGTTAGGTGCATTAAAATTGCAATGATCGATGATGGTAAATCCTATCCTCTATCCACTGCATATTCTGAAGCCCGTTTTAAAGCAGCAATGTTTCTAATTATTTCCTTCCTCCTTGCAAAATTCCTTTAGGTATTGTGTAACTGAAAATGATTTAGTTGTCTTGCTCTTCGGAAACATCCTTAAAACCTTTATTCTCCTACGATTTTCCCTTCCTCTATCTCCGGATTCCTGTACAGCACCACACACAGTTTCTGGCCTTATACCGAGAGTCACCTTGCACTATTCACAAAGCAAAAACTCCCCTCTCGGACTGAATTCCCCTTGCTATCTAACACAACACAGTTACATTTACCTACCTAGACAGCCTCTCTGAATAGCTGCTTGCTTCTCTCCAGAAAAAGAAAAGTAAGTTTTCTCTACTTATCTGTGTTCTAACCATTTGTACACAGCTAAGTGTCTGCTCAAAAATATTCAGGTAAATAAAGTTAGCAACCTACTTCTACGATTCCAGAAAAGACAGAACAACAGAATGGTTCATACAAAACAGCTATATGTTATCCTTTTTTCAGCATATCTAATTTGGACTTTATTTGCTTTACTCTGGATGTGTTCAGTCAGTGAGATGGTTCAGAGCTTAGTCAACCAAAAAGAACCCAACAAAAAGTTAAAAATACACTTGAATTATGCTTGAGTACTGTTGCATAAAAATCAGAGGTGTAGAAATTTTCTGATAAAACAACAGCAGTATATATTTACTTTCTGATTACTCAAGTGTTTAAACATTATTATTGAACCAAGATGCTCTTGTTGAACAACACAGGCCGATTTTGAAACTAAAATTCAAACATCTTACACTGAAAGTATCACAGTAACTCAGCATTTCTGAAGCTAGACATTTCTTTTTGCTGGGGGAAACAAACAAACAAACAAACTTCACAAAAATTGGCCTGATTTTACAAATAGCTTCAATTCCTCCAGCGCTGGATTTTCATGGAAGCCATCTCAGCCACATCACCAGGTACCGCCACGTCACCAAGTTGTCTACTCACGTACCAAGTGCATTCTGAGGGACGACTCACTCACACAAGTTACGCTTGTGATACCTAAGCACACCTTGGCAGAACTGGGGCCCAAAGATGAAAGCTGCTAACGTGCCATTCACCACAAGTTATGCCTGACGCAGCCGGTAACGGTGAGTGCTTCAGATTGCCCAGCACGTTTCAAACACAACCTGGTCTTCACTTGTTACAGCTACAAAGTACTTGCTTGCCCTTGAAGTCAGCCAAAACAGTTAATGAGGGTTGGGCTGGTTGGGTTTTTTTTCGGTCCATGTTAAAGCCTCTTTTTTTGAGGGGCTGTAGTGCTTCCAGTTTTGGTGTTAAAACTTAAAATTCGCCAGAAAGCAATTCAGACCTTTTCACAGTTGCTCTGAAAATCTGTCCAAACTGGGTAAGACCTATACCTTTAAAAAAAATAGGAAAAGCAGCTGACACCTACCTCATCTGGGTGCATTAGTGATTTGTAGTTAAAAAGGAGTGACGCATTACATGCGGGAAGTGTATTACCCCAGAGCTAGATTCATGTTCTTATCAATAACTACTACAAGACCTAGGACTAAAATGCACACTTCCGATCTCGAACATACAGCTGGGCTAACCTAATGAATAGGAAATACCTGGCACCAGGTTCCACAGGTCAAAATTGCTTTTCTGAGCTATCTGCTTGCTAGACTCGGTGAAGTAAAAAAACAAAACAAAACAAAACACAACAAACAACCCACAAAAGTGAAAAGAAGCAGGAAGAAAGATAATTTTTAAGGCCAGATAAAGTAAATTCCGATTTATAACATGGTATGCTGTCATCCTAGAGTCTTTCAGTGAGAAAATAATCATCCACAGCTCTTTCATCACAGAATTCACAACAAACAGTATGCAGGATGAAGAAGAAAACAAAACACAGTACCAAGGAAAACTTATATTTTAAATGCAACACAATCCTGACTACAAAGCAGTCAAGAGTTGAAAACTGTACTCAGTGCTGAAGGTGAAGTCCTGATTCCAGTGACATCCATGGAAGTTTGATTGTTTACAAAGTTTCTAGATATTAAAAAGAAAAAAGCAGAACATCCACAGCCAGAAGAGAGGCTTTTACAGGTTTGTTACCATCTGCTGGGGGATGACAATAGTTTTGCCCAAGAAATCAGTTTTCTAACTTCAAGCCCTTGCATCCCAAATCCTACACTGGTCCACGTGACAAAATGAACACACTACAGTTACCAAGTGCAAAGAAATACACGCTTCCTCAGAAACACCTTAAAATCAGGTTTGGTGCTACAGGTGGCTTCACCTTCAGCTCCACCAGCTCTCCGTCTGCAAACCTCCTCAGCATCCCACTGCCATTTGCACAGACTGCCCAGGCCTCTCTCCAAGTGCAGCTCACTCCCAGCGCAGCGGGGCCCCATTCTGCTCTGTCAGGTCTGGGTCTGCATTTCCTTCCCAGGAGAAGAACACAGAAGGGAACGCACCTTCCTTGCTCCTCTCACAAACTTGACCTGAAGAGCGCTGAGAGCTGAGCAGAAGGGCTAGGAACCACTCTGCTGGGTGCAGCGATTTTCCCGCAGCTCGCCATCCGTGAGGCCTAGGAGGACTCGCCAACACACGCCATTAAATAAGGTCTGGTTCTTTCCATGGGTTTGTCTCACTTGCCACTTCCCACCCTGCCTGCAGAAGGTTCCGGATTTCTTTACTTGCTTTACCATTTTGGCCTCAAGATCAGTCTCTAGTCCCCTTCCCGTAAAACCTGCCTGCTACCTGCCAGGCTCAGCCTGGGACAGCAAACTACCAGGGCAGGACACAATTAGTTGACAAAACACTGAAACTTAAGATCACACAATAGCATCAAATGCACAGTGTCAACAGAGCAGAAGAAAACTGATTTCCAGCTCCTTGATCTCTTTTCATGACAACCAATATTTTACTTGTACTAACAGAAATTCTGCATTACAAAGGGAAATCCAATTTTCAAAACAAATAACCCACTTAAAAATGCATCCACTGAGCGATCGGTTAGCAGCAGGGCTCAATTTTAAGGAATCCAGAATTCCTGTATATAAGGAAACCAAAGTGCCCCAGTGAGCAACCACATCAACACTAGCCCAACACAGGAGATTTTACTTTTCATACTGTAAGCACGACCGTAGCAAGACACAAATGTACATGTCACTGCAAGCTCCTGCCTAGCCTCTCTAGAGCGATGTGATGACGCCAGCCACATCCCACCATCTACTCACCCTCTAACCAACACAGCTCAGCATCATACACTAAAAAAAAAAAAACACACACAAAAAAAACCCAAACACCAAACAAACTCACAACCAAACCAAATAACGTGTAGATCAAACAAAATTTCTTCAGCTGATACCTAAACACAAGGGCTGGGGAACAACTTGCCACACTGGCAGAAAGCCACCCCTGTCATTCCTTTGGGGTTCTCAATTCATCTCCTGACTACTGCGATGATTACTCAGATTGCTTCCTACTTGACCCAGCACATCTGGGTGGCAAGGAGGCTTTCACGTTCATCAACTGTTCCATAGCTGCCAATCATTTGGCCCATATCTGCGCAAGTGACTGGCGTGCAGCAGGCAAAGTCAATCTTTCACCACATTGCTGGACACGTTTCAGCACACCATTCTGTAACAAAGTACGAGTTGAAGTTTTATCCCCTTGGTTCTTCACCCGCTGTCACCAGGATGTCACCACTCACACCACGTATCTACTGGACAACACCTGCAGTTCAGGAGCTTTTAGAGCTGCAGGAACAGCCTGGATTTTATGCCATAGGTTATCACAGCTGATACCTTTAGTCCTAAATCTCCAGCAGCTTCACTGCAAAAGACTTGATTAGCAAATAGGATGAAAAAAAAAGGGAGTATGAAAAGTCAAATGTTGCTTATATATCACAAGGAAATAATTTTTATATACATATATTCTAAATACCACGCAAATCATCTTAATGTCTAAAATTACTATACTCTTCAATGCTTATCTGAATTAGCTGAACCCTTGTAAGGAAGCATTAAGGAAAAACTGAAGCACCTCTCTGGCCTACAAACCTTTGCCAAGCTTTGTACAGCTACCAAAACCCGCACACCGTATTATACCCAGCTTTACCAGAAGGGCCCAGCTCTTTGGTATTAGTACAGCTACTTAAAAAGCATCACAGAAACGTCACTGCTTAAGCTGATGGTAAAATAAAGCCCTTGTCACCACACTGGGGCATTACCTGACCTCGAGACAGCTAACTGCAGCAACAGCCTAGTGCTACCTACTACGTTCTTTGTGCACAGTGACTACTGGCACACCGCGCAAGCACTGCCGAGCCACCGGCGATACCGAGTTACTCCTTGCAGCATCCCGTCCAAGTAACAATCTAGGCAGGTCCCAAATAGTTTCTGCAATCACAGCACCACCTGACCTGGCAGGCAGCCATCCACACCTCTTCCCTCAGAATGAAGGTGGCAGCAATGGTTCATAAATATTCATACTTCTTTTCTATCGGCTGCATTAGCTTAGAGTATTTAAAAAGAAAACAAAGCAGAAAAAGACAGATGGCATGTGGGACAGAAAGCTGAAAAATCAGACAGGACTAGCAGCAGATACAAAGCGCACTGTCAGAAAAGCTTAAATTTTTTCGAAAAATGAGTCAGGAAACAAAATTACCTTTTCTTAAGATACGGTCGAGTTCAAGGAAGCAGGCGCTCTCACTGTGAACTTCCTCTAAATGGTGCACTGGGACAGCTCTTTGTCTGCCCGGGCAGTCTTAGATCCTGGGGAATTATCAGATATCTATGGAAACACCATGGGAAGGTCCCAAAATGAGTCACTAGTGGGCGAGACCACTGCAAGAAAAATTCTTTTCTAGAAATTGGTAGCTATTAATAAAAGGCTTTTAAATCCTGCTAAGTGGATAGAGAATGAAACATAAACAATCCTAATTTGACACTGTAACCAAAAGGTAAACGCAAATCTTGCCTGTATAAACAGCTATAACTTCCCTGCTCAGCTCGGATGTTTTCTGTTCCTGTAAACCAGGCTGATCTTACCATTACTTAAATATGACGTGTAGTCACAGAGTCTACATTTCAGAAAGGATGTTGAAAAAAAAACCTGTAAAACATAATTAGCCATAACAAAGGCAACAGAAGAAAAAAAAATGGCACCTCAGTGGGCTCTACATGTAGCTTATCAAACAGGAGGCCTGATGCTTAATTACAATGCATGAGTACTACAGGGGACAGAATAACTGAGAGCAGGGAACAGCTTCATCTGGCCATCAAGGCCGTAGGACCACACAGCACATGGAATTTGAGGCATGCAACTGAAAGCACAGCTCACATCTTAAAAACAAGATAAATAACAACCAGAAAGGTTTATTAAGATTATGATGAGTACTCTCCACACTGAGAGCTCCAAACCTAAGACAGAAGCGTTCCTAAAGGATAAGCTGCAGTTCCATGACAAGTTATTAAGTCTACAGATGCACAACCACAGCCTCCTGCCCCGCTGCACCACGCTGCCCACCCCAAAACTGAACAAACAGCTCGTAACAGACACTTTCCAGCAGCCGCTCACACAGTGTATGCGTTTGTATGTGTAGGTACTCCCGCGTAGGTGTTTAATTGTGTCAATCTGAAACAGTACGTTTGCAGAGGGAATATAATCCCTGTAGCTTGCAGTGAATTTTGTCACTGCTTCAGTTTCACGAATCAAGCTATGGACAAATGACATGGGAACACATAAACCAGCCAGATTTTACAAATATATAACTAAATAAAATCAGATAACTTCTTTTCAAGGTACTTGTTTGCGCCCTGCTTTTCTTCCCGGACAAAGGAGGCCACCTAAGTGAGCACTCTTCATGCCGACTTTACTCCTCAACTGTAGCATTATGTTTCCTCTTTTTGGGAAAAAGATTTTAACCCTCATGACAAACCCACAGCAGCATGCATGTTCCTCCTCGAGGGCGCAGATCCTGGGAGCAGGGAGCAAGAAACTACCAACTCTGTGGCAGGTGGCCATCCCACCCATCAATAGCTACAGCAGCAAGTGGACACATCACTAAAACAAGAGCTGCGCCCATGAAAGCCTTAGACTTGCTTGGCTTATTGATCATGAGGGGGAAGAGATTTGTCAGTCTGCTGCTTCCTGGGTGATGACACTAGACGCACCCCGCCAGCAGCGCCGAGGACCACGACTGCCTGCTGCTGCATCGGGCACCTGCCGAGACACAGAAGGCACAAGCCAGGGGCCAGACAGGGAGTTCTAACATTTTTCTCGACATTGGGTATGATCCAGCTTTCCTTCAATGCCTACTGGAAAGCAAAGGCAAACCGAGTCCCTTCGTCCCTCATTTCCATCACAATGTTTGTGAACAATCTCCAGCTGCCTGAGGCAGCAATTTCTTGTGTCAGATCATGCTCCAGAGGCTCACACTAATTCCCCACCTTTGAAACACTCACCCAGATGGGTGACTGCAGGGAGCCACTCTGGCTGCAGTGCCCATCTATAGGATTCTCACAATTCTGTCACTAACTTATTTGAAGAAATGTTATTCTCCAAACAAAAATCACTCTCCAACGAATTCACCTCTATTTGAATAGGGGGACTTATTCCCTGACACTGTAAGGGATTTGCATGCTCTCCACTGAAGTCAGGACCATAAGCTAGCCAAACATTTACTAGAGCCAATCCCCAGCCAATATTACCCTTCTCTTTCAAAATCATGGATACATAAAGCAACGAAGCTCTATTCCTATGAAACAAATAAGGACTGTTCCAATCCAACCCTAAGTCACCTCAGCTCCAAAGGGAGTCACTAATCATTTTGGCAATAAATGTGATGAATTCAAACGCGAGTGTGGCTGCTGGTGCAGTGAGAACAGGACAACAGGACACTGGGCAAAGGTGAGGAGCGACTCAGAGACTGTGCCTCACAACTGACTTAGACAAATCAGGTTTTCTACAAGTGTTTCTCTTTCATAACGTGACACAAAACAAGAAAAAAAGGTAGTGAATTTAACTGGAGGACAGAATTTCCCTCCAAGCACAAGATTTTGATCCTTTGTTTAAAAAAAAAAAGAAAAAAAAACAGAAGGGAAAGCCATCAGACAGCATTTTGTCTACAAGCAGTCCCACCAGCTTCACTACAATCTTCACAAGATCAGTACTACTTGCATGTTTAGATCCTTAATATATTTTGTGTATATTCACAGACATTTTCCAGGTAAAATGATGAAAGAGAATGCAGCCTAAAATGCACTAGGACTAACCGTGACTTCAAGACATATACTCCTGATAAAATAGTCTACATTCAGAAAGTATATACACACACATACTTTTCTTGTCATTTTCCATTAATTTTCTGAAGTCTGTGTGTGTATACATACACACCCAAAAGAACAACACCAGCAAAACGTGACATTCACACTACATAAACACTTGCTGATACAACACGCTGGGAGAGTTAATCAATACACATTTTAAGCGCTGTCCAAACACAGGCCCTTGGTCTGGGTCACAGGATTTGAGGCAAACCATAATCGATTACCGGGCACCCACCCACCTTAAAAGCCCATCGCTGTGCATTAATACAAGAAAGGTACTTCATGGCAGAACAACAACTGCGGCGTGCGAAGCCAAGGCACAGTAAGAGCCCGTTACTGCGCCTAAGCGTTCACCACCTGGCTCCGCACCGGCAAGCACACCACGCCGCACCACCCGCCACAGGCCAGCCCCGCAGCACCGGGTGACGAGCCGCAGCGAGGGCAGGCCGCTGCGCACACCGAGACGGACGCGAGTCGGCACCTCTCAACGGCGACAGCCCGAGGCCACACATTTACCCGGAGAGCGCGCCCGGAACATTCCAGCAAACCACCCGGGATCCGCGCAGGGAGGGAGGGAGGCAAGGAACAACCGAGGCTCGAAGCCGCGGCAGCCAGCACGGGCGGCGGCGAAGGCGGGGGCGGGCCGAGCGGAGCCGCCGCCGCCGCCGCCCCGGGGGAGCCCACCGCGGCCGGGGGCCGCCCCTCCTCCCCTCCCGCCCCGCGGGGCCAGCCAGCAGGCGAACACCTCCTCCTCCTCCTCTTCCTCCTCCAACCCCGCGGCCCCGCCGCGGACAAGGCTGTGGCCGACCAGACGCGCCCGCCCCACACACAGCGTAAACAAGAACACAACGCGCCCCGCTCCCCCTCCCCGCGGCGCGCACCTGCAGAGCGGGCGGGCGGGCAGCATGGCGGCCCCGCGCCCGGGCCCCGCTGCCCGGCGGCGGCAGCAGGTCGCTGCGGGAGCGCCGGCCGCAGCGCTCCCCGCTCAGCCGCAGCAGCGCCGGCCCCGCCGATCCCCCGGGCACCGCACGGCACGGCCCGGCCCGCGGCTCCGCCCTGCCCCGGCGATCCCGCCTCCCGCCCCGCCCCGGCCCCCCCGGTGGGTAGCGGCCGCCCCGGGCCGGGGGTCGGCGGGCGCAGCGCTCCGGGAGCGGGCCCGTAACGGAGGGGGGGGCGCGCGTCTCCCGAGCCATTCCAGGGGCCTCTGCGCCCGCCCGGCACGGTGCCGCCCGGTCGGCCTGCCTGCCTGCGGGGCCGAAACCACGCCGAGCACGGGCTGTGCCTTCACCGGGCGCTGCCCCGGGAGAGGGGTTCTGTCAAGGCCAGCGCTGACCCGAAGCCGGTTCTGGAACGGAGGCGAACCACCGCCGCTCGGCCCCCGGGAACTGCAGAGCCAGCAGCCTCTGCCCGCCGCTCCCACGCCGCCAGCGCGCCGGCTTCTCCACCAGCCCCGACGCACCAAAACCCGCCGCAGTTACCAGCACCTCCAGTCCCGTACTGGGGACAATGCCAGGTGACCCTTCCAGGCATGCGGCTGTGGCCAGCCTCAGCAACATCTGGCTTCCCACTCCCTCCTGCGGTCCGCAACCAGCCCAAACCTTCTCCAGTCTGAAAGCACTGGAAAAGCATAGAAGGACTGGGAAGCTTAGAAAAAGGCCCACGACCTTGTTAACACCATTAAATCCCCCATTCTGCAGCTCAAAAGCCTGAAGACAGGCAGCTACCCGCATAAATAAAAACACAAAGCATATACGTACGCATACAGATGCTAAAAGAATGTGCAAAAATAAACTAGCAAGCTGTGTGCCCTGTCTCCAGAGAAGAATCATTTTTCTTAGTAGTTACAATGTTACAAATCCAATGAGTTTTAATTTTAACTAAGAGACAAATCTGTCAACAGCCTATTTTTTTAACCTAACAGCTGCTTAAAGACCCGTTTCAAAATCACACCTGTGGACTTCAGGACCGAATGCAACTCCAGTGCGGGCACACAGCCCCCTCCCACCACCGCCACTGCCCTACGGGTAGCACGTGCTTTCTACCGCCCAGAGCCAGCACCCCACGGGACAGTAACTGCCTCCACTCCTCCACTGAACTTGCTGCCGTACTTCCAGCTAAAATGGAAGTTTGCATCTGATATAATTTTTTTCCAAAACAGTTTATTTCACAAGACACAGATTTTCTTTGTACATAGTCTCCTGCTTAGAGGATACATTCTGATGGCACACTGCAGTTACTACATCTCACATCTACGTTATTACCCAGGCAAAAGACGGGCAAACCCAAAGCTACATTGGTTAAAAACTCAAAGACCTGACTGGCACAAGGGTTCTCCAGCACAGCACAGCAGAACGGGGCCCTGCTCTCGGTTACTCCTCCGGCACTGCTGAGGTAACAAGATTGGGGAAAAAGAGGAAGAAAACTGCAAACTTAAAACAGTTCCACTCACCTGACTTCTTCTGGATTTGCCGAACTGCAACAGAAGATACGCAGCCCCATCCATCAGAGCGGTGCAAACCCTGCTTCCCTCTCAGCTGAGCTTGCGCAGCAGTGACAGTGACCAACACCGCATCTAGCTGCAGCAAAAGTTGTCTCTGTCCTAACGTACCAGTTCCCTGTCCACCACCATTCCAAACGCCTCCGCTGTGTGGTGTAGAAAGCTCTATGAGGACAATGCATAGATTCCATCCAGCAGACAAAGAAACCACACAATATTTACATTGCCCCAAGCGTTTCAAATACATGTTCTAGCCTACGGGTGTGGGGAATAAATTACTCCAGCTCCTGTCAGAGCAGCAGAACAAGCAGGCCAGGGCTGGAACAGACGCATCGTACAAGTTCTGGTTACGGCATGGTGAGTTACTGCCTGGAGCTCAACCCACAGAGTTCACGTTGTTGGAAGAAACTGCGTGAGTGGGACCTAATATACCACTCTTCTATTCTGCTGAGTCTGGAAGTAAGAGGTAATGCCCGACTATCAGTTAAAGCGATTAACATGAGATATACACACACACACACATCACCTTTGAAATAACATTTTGTTTTGGTCTCTCTGTGGCATAGAGGATAGACAGCAGTCTGAATGGTTTGCTCTTTCCCGTGGCAATACGTTCCACGGCAATTGATATGAACACAAATGATCTAACATCATTTCATTCATTGTCTTTGTCATATCAACACTTAGAATATCTGAGAAAATCTTAAATTCATGTCTCTCATCCATTTCAGGATTGGGCAAATTTGTTTTGTCACCGACTGCACTATTTTGACGGAGACAAGATGCAAGTTTGCTTTTTTAATCACTTCCAGATTGTGCATTTTTACCCTAGAAAAAGATTTCTCACACAAACTCATATGCATAATAACACATGGAAGACAGAATAGACATGGGATTCTTAAGTACAATGTTTGAATCGGGTTTGATCTCCCAGAATATAGACTACAGTGTATATTAATAGAGCTGCACGCGTTACAGGAAAAAAATTGTCAGAGGTGCTGACAATGTTTATGGCCTGCACTCAGATCAGCTTATGCTAATATCACAAAAAATATTGTATTGCTCATGTGTGGTTCATGTAATTAATGTTTTTTTTAACATCTGTAGTTGTTAGCTTATGGCTTATTTATTTAAGAAAGAGAACCTGCCATAAAGAATTATACTGATGAGCCTGAATACCATAACCATCCAATTTTGAAAAGGTACAAAAATAAAGGTGACACCAATTTTTCCTTTTTCCATTAGCAGTCATCCTGGTTTTCCCAAATACTGTTACAATTATTCACCATGAAGTAGTCACAAAATAGGTTTCATACAGGCAGACTTGTATGTATAATTGAGGCTCTGCTTGATCCTACCATGCACTGGGGGCTGACTTCTGTAACAATACATTGCTATTTTTAGCCTGGTTTCTTCGGTTTATGCAATGATGAATTCTCTGAGTGTCCCAAACTAACCCTGTAACTTTGAATTGATTGTCTAGATATAACTCGATCTGACAGAGGTGTGAAACTTGTAGAAATTTTCAGTAAAAATGAAAGAGAAAGAGACCATGGCTTGAAGCTTTTATAAAACGTTCTCCCCTAATAACTGACCCTGTGCACCCATTTCTTCTGTCTAGTAGAGGAAACCAGAAGCTGCTTCCAAAGCGCTCTGCAGAAAAAAAGACCAAAAAAAAAAAGGGATTTGCTCAGATGCATGAGGAGATGATGAAAAAAGTTGTATTTGTTTCAATTAAGGTATTTTGTTAAGCTCAGTGGACACTGGATGAAGCACCCCACTGCCGTACTTTATCCCGAACCCCGGAATCACGTGCATTGTAACACAGGCTAAGGGGGAAAAAAGCTGACACGTCTTCCCAAATCAAATACAGTGTCAGGGGAAGAACGGAAGGTTAAGGAAAACAATACAAAAACTTGTAAAAATATTTATAAAAATATTGCTGGTGAGTTACTCCTGTTTTTCTTCAGGATCTTTAAAATATTTTCTGTGAAAGGTAACTGACTATTTCGCTCAGTATTAAGACATGACACTGCAAAACAGACTGCCCCCTAGCCCTGTTTAAGTCAAACTACAAGAAGAAAGAGCAAGTCACTGTACAGCTTGGAAGATGATTTTGGAGCGAGGAGTATCAGAACTGCAGTTACATTTAGACAGCCCTTCTGAGATTTTCCTTAGATTCTCCCCATAAAAACACTTTTATGGTGAACATAGATATAAGAAATATAAACTACAATAGTATTTTTTCCCCCAGAAAATCATTATAATCTAACAGCTAGGTAACCATTCTGACTACACATGGAAATTAAACATAAAATAGCAGAAGACTGTGCATCATCTTTTCCTTCCCTCTCCTCTCCCACCTCCCTGAAAGTGGGATGATGTACATTTTAAATTAGGCTAACTTGAAGAAGAAAAGCTGATGCCAAGACTTTCCAGATCAAATACACAGCTGAGGAAAGATGAGTGATAAATGCACACATGACGCACAGTTATAAATATCATTTACAGGTTCTGCGCAAATCAAGGGTGTTCACTACTGCTGAAGCACGTACCCCAGGCACTAAAGACAATTTGTACTTACCATTATGTAGTGGAAACATACCCAACAATATACTTCCAGTAAATTAGCACATTACTTTGATGTTACTCATTTTTGCATAGAAAGCCTACTGTCACACATCAATTACCATAGCAAATTAAAGTAACAATAATATGTAACATACTCATATGGAACAGACAAGTTAATTGCATGCTGCTTTACAGCTTGCATTTAAAGTAACCACTCTGATTTTTCAGGTTCCAAAATTCAGCTTTGCATACCAAACTCTGAAAGCTGGGGTACGGTACCTCTAACAGCGAATGTTACTCACTTGGTTTTACTGACACAGCGCCGTTCTGTCGTGTTAAGTGGAAAGAAACACCAGCCCTCTGACATTCCTTCCCTGGCGCTTTCGGGAAGATCATTCTTCTCCAGCTAGCATCGTAGGGATGCAGGTACAGGCTGCTTCTGCGCTGGCAGGAGGCTGAATCGCTGACAGTTTCACTGATGCATTTCTCTGTCGGTTATAGGAAGCCAGAGAAGAGGCATAATCTTTTGTCAGTGCACATGACTTGTACAGAAAAGAAAGCTACTTCTAAAAATAACTACACAGCATGAGAGTCTCAATGCCACTTCCCTGGTGGTCTAGTGGTCAGCCCCCACCCCTCACAGCCTGGGTTCACACCCAGGAAAAGATCTCCTATTTCAGTAAAACTTCTCTACTACATACATTAGTTTTCACTACTCTCATAGCTGTAATCAATGACCCTTTCACTGGTCAATAGAAATTTAGTATATTACACATCTTGAAAAAAACTTACTAATTGTCAAGCATAACAGAGCAAGAACAATTTGTTTCTACATCTAAGCGTTTCCTAAGACACGGGCAAAACACATTCGCCCGCCCTGCCATCGGCCATGAGTACATCCCTGAGGAAGCCAGGGCTCTTTACGTTTGCTTTCAGACTCTCTGAAGCTTTTACAGATAAGCTAAGGCATATCTGCAAAATTCACAAGCATTACGTCTGAAGCTTATCTAAACACAGAAAGGGTTTCTTATGTAATGCATTTCAGAGGCAGAGGGGTTGAGAACGAGAAATTTGCTTGTGTAGCGCAAACTATCTTCTATTATGGACACTGCTTAAATAGGGAAAATTAATTTTGCTAGTACTGCTTGCAGATCTGCTTTGCTCATGAAGGCAGCAGGCCAGAGGAAAAAGCGCTCATGCAGACATCGTCTGCATCGATGGCAGAGTTTCTACTCCTCTCGCAGACACCTCACCCGAAAAAAGCGAAGCCACAGATTCTCATCTGCCGTGTCAGGAGGCCCCGGCAGCATACGACAACCAAACCGCCAGCCTGGTTTCCCTACGTGGAAGCCACGGGCTCCCAGCTGAGGGAGGCCCTCGGATCGGCTCCCCCCCGCAGCCCCAAGCACTCTCCCCGCTTCCACAGCCCGCCCGCAGAGCCACCAGGGCCGGGCAGCGCAGGCGCTCGGCGGGCCAGGCCTCGCCTGGAGCCGCTACAGCGGCACCCCGCAGGGAGACCGTCAGGTGAGGAACAGCGGGAACAGCCAACACGACGTGAGGAAAAATCGCGGAGGGCCCCGGCGGAGGAAGTGGGCCCGGCCCGGTCCGCAGCCCTCCCCGCGCCCCGGCGCCTTCCTCCTACCGAGCGCCCGCCGTCCCCGGCCGCGCAGCTCCTGCCTGTCGCGCTGTGCGGGGCGCACCTCCTCCCGCTGCTGCACCGCCGCGCCCGCGGCTCTGTCCCGCCCGGCCTCCCGCCGCCATCCCGCCTCCCGCCCACGGCGAAAGCCCCTCAACCGCCTCGCCTGAGGCGCCCCCTCTCCTCTCATCCCCCGCCGCCTCCCCCCTCTTCCGTGGGTTGGAATGGAACGTCCCTCCCTACACACAGCTGTCTCCGGGACTTGGTACTGCCCGGGGTGGGGGGGGCACAAAGACAAGAAACCGAGACGACGGTAAAAAGCGGGTGGTGTGGGTATGGGCTTCTGCTCTTGAGGAAGGAGTTGAAAACGTATTGCAGGTTCCCTGGTGGTCTAGTGGTTAGGATTCGGCGCTCTCACCGCCGCGGCCCGGGTTCGATTCCCGGTCAGGGAAAAAGCCTTTTGGTCTTATCTCTCGCCTGTTCGGTTTCTCTCCGAGCCTCTCCTTGTGCTTTTACAACTCAGGGAGCACCCGGCCGGCTGCTGTGCGAGTCCGAGGCGTCGGCGTCGCTGCGCAGCAGCGAGTTTAAGAGGCGCTTGGCAGTCTGGAGGAGTCGCGCACGAAGGCAGCGTGCGAAGTCCCACTGGCCCGTGCAGGCACGGGGAGCCTGCCCAGGTGTAGCATCTGTCTGGAAGTTTTCCCTTCACAAAACTGCCTATGGACACCCCGTGCCCGCCCACAGGGTTTCTAGGAGTCAGCAGAGGGCTGCCGAGAGGGACACAGGCAGGGCTGTTGGCCAGCACTTAGAAATACCGTATTTTCCTTTTTTTTGTCTGCTCTGACAGCTAAGGGTGTTCCCATACCTTTCCCCCAACAGATAAAGGGTCACTTGTTGCCATCATGCATCCTTGGCCCATGGCAGCAGGGACCCCCTTCACTGTCCCTGCTGTGTGTGCCTCTCCAAACCAGCGTCGTGTCCCCCAGAGAAGGTGGGGAGGGTTTGTCCCCTGCACCTGTCTCCTAGCAGGAGAAGAGCTGCAGTTCCCCGTGGTGTCTCCTCACCTGTGGAGCAGACTGTCTCTTTGCAGTGTTTGCACAGCCCTCGTCACGCAGGGTTGTTTGGTATCTGGTCAGGGGGACAAGAGAGAGCCTAGATATTCTTTGGGAGCCGGAAGGAAAGAAACAGAGAGGACAAAAGGAGTTTTAATACCTCCCTGTCATTAGCATCTGTCTCGCTCCCTCCTGCAAGGAAGCCCTCAGCACACTTTCTCAGCTCCTAGCAATGGTGCAGGTGACTTGGAAGGTGAGGTGAGGAGGAGAGAGGCGATGAGAACAGGGTAAAGCCTCTTCCAGTCCTGTGGCAGCGGGGTGCCTCCCCTCCTCCTCCTCCGCCCAGAGCTCCCTGGCAGCAAGCAGGTCTGTCCCATAGCAGAGCACATCAGCTGCGCGCCCAACCTCACAGCCAGGGCTCCAGCAAGAGCTGCTCTTCTTGTCCCCATAGTCCCCCACCTCTCCCCTCTGCCTGTGATTTGTGGGGCGAGAGGGTCGGCAGTGGGAGAACCTCTTCTTTGATGTTGGAGCGATGCCTTGCCTGTGGTGGACTGACCACCAGTTGCCTACCCAGCCGTGCTCTCACTCCCCCTCCTCAGCAGGGCAGGGGGAGAAAATAAGATGAAAAATTTGTGGGTTGAGATGAAGGCAGTTTAATGCAAGAAAGCAAAGGCTGTGCACGGAAGCAAAGCAAAAAAAAGATTTGTTCTTTTCTTTGCATCAGCAAGTGATGTCCAGCCACTTCCTTGGAATCAGGGCCCCATGTAGTAGTTGCTTTGGAAGACAAATGCCTTAGTAATTAACTTCATCATGCATCTCTGCTCCCTTCTCCTAGCTTTTATTGCTGAGCACGACCGTCATATGGTAGGGAATATCCCCTTTAGTCAGTTTGGATCAGCTGTCCTGGCTGTGTCCCCTCCCAAACTCTTGCCCCTCCCCACCCTACTGGCCTTGGGAGGGGGGAGTGTTGAAGAGACAGCCTTCATGCTGTAGGAACACAGCCCAGCAGTGGCCACAACATTGGCATGTTATCAGCACCATTCTAGCTACAAATACGAAGCATAGCACAATGAGGGCTGCTATGGGGAAAGTTAACTCCATCCCAGGAAGACTCAAAATGCAGGTAGAACAAGAAATATTCACAATAAATGAATATAATAGTTACCTTTAGACAGACTGCAAAACAGACTCTAGCATAGCTGGCAGATTATGCTTTAGCAGCGATCCTTCCTGCTGCCAGGAGAGAGCCATGGCCCTCGCGTCGCCCATGTAGCTCCTTAATGCTCTCAGGCCATGCTTTATGCTGGAGTACTCCGCACTGATGTGAAAGCACCACTGGAAATAATGGCTTTGGCTGCCTTTCCCAGGGTGTGCCAGAGGCGTACTGCGGTCTGGGCTGCCCTCCAATGCAGCTAGGAGCGTCTTGTGAGAAATCCCAAGGTCCTTCACTGCATTTTTTATGACAAGGAAGCCTCAAGGGGGTGAAAAAGTATGGGATCACCTTTGCTTTAAAGCTGAAAGCAAACACTCAAAAGGGCTGTAATTACCCTTTAGATATTAAGAAAAGCTGCTCAATAATAGCCAAGCACTGGGAGCTAAGGAATTATTGCACTCCTGTGGTTGGAGGTCGTTAAGAATGGACTGGGCAAGCATCTCATCAAGGGTTTCCGACTGGGCCAGGGCAACAGCTCAGTGGGTCTCCTAAGGTCCTGGAAATCCTGATTTTGTTATTTTGTCTTGGACTTTCCCCTATAATTACCAGTTTATATGAGTTGCACTGAGCTAGCTGTGCAGGGCTCTCAGATTCCCCCCTGTCTCTTCGCTCTCAGTGAAATGCATTACCAAGTTGGTGGAAGAAGTTGCTGTTTTCTATCTCAGAAAATGATGGATCATTTTAGAAGCAGCTGAAGTGAATTTCAGGTGTTGGCTACTTTCCCAGAAAAGGTATAGGTGTGGTTTGACAGAATAGAAACAAAAAAAGCATTTCCTTTGGTTTTAACTCATTTTGTAGTAGTGTATTTGCACGCTCTTAGCATCATGAGTCCAGTTTTAGAGTCATCTGAGAAAGGATAATCATATGTAAGATTTTAGAAATCTAGAGAAAATCCCCAGAATAGCTCTTGTACACAAAGAAGGAGTACAGTTTCCAGTATTTTGCTAGGAATGGAAGCACAGTCTCTGAAGAGGCTACCTAACAGCCTTCCCAAGCCCTTCTCAGTCTGATGCCAGGCCTGAAACTTGCCCTCGCACAGAGAACAAATATCCACCTGGCACGGAGGGGGAACCAGTCCTCTTGCTGGTGTCCTACTGCTTCAGGTCCCACTGTGATTAAAGGTGTCCTGGTCTAGCATGAAAAGACTCCAGGATCAGTGCTCACCTTCAGCATGGATTGAACAGTTACGGCAGTTCCTGGCTCCCTGTTTCCTGGGCCTTAGATGAATGTGATGGTGGGAAGGACCAGGGTACTTGTTTTCAATAGGTGGAAGAAGCGTCTTTCCTAGATTCTTTGTCAATATTTTTGTTTTAAATAATAAGTAACTCCTGACACTGGCATGCTGAAGCCCCAGAAAAGGTGGTCTGTTTTGCAGAGGACTGGCAGTACAATCAAAGGCACATTACAAAAGCCACCTGGCACGTTCCTGCACAGGCTGGAACAGAGGTATTTTAAACAAATACAAGATCAATATGGTTTGGGTTTGTTGTTTTTGGGGTTTTTTTTTGAAGCATCACATTCTCCAAGTGTAGTTGAATCTGCTTCTAACTGTGATATATTCTGAGGTACTGGATCACAAGTATTTTTACTTTCATTTCTGTACTTCCTCAGAAGCTTGACCGACCGCCTTCCATCTCCCAGCAAAGGCTGATGGGAGTGCACTGCAGTAGAAAGAAGGAAAGTAAGGAAAACAACGCCTTGACTATAGCTCAGTTTAAACCAGCAGCTGAGTTTCTGATTAAGACTGTTAACTCTTACTTTTTATGCTTTATTGGGAAATTTGGGAACAGGAGCTTTCACATGTAAACTTGATCTTTAATCTCTGGTGTTAACTTTTCTTTCTGGCTATCTCCTTTACGTTACAGCCCTACATTAATTCCACTTCTTATTTTTTTTCCAATCCTGTATGAAATACCTTACCTGTGAGCAAACACAGAATTTTGCACAACTTTTACAACCTATAGACTCTTTAGAAAACGAAAGCTCCCAGTTTTTTTCTAAAGGCATGTTTTCTATTTGCCCTCATATTTCACTTCTATCTGAAGGACACACAGTCATGCAGTCATTGGATTTATTCTGTTCCCAGGACATTCTGGTTGCTGCTTAGCCCCTTATCTTTTGTTTTATTGTGGACATAGACAAGTACAACTTCACGCTGTGCTCTACAGGGCAACGAGCCTCTACTTATTGATAAAAATATAGTTTGAACATGCCACGAGGTGGCACCCCGGTCCCACGTCTGCTACCACCCACTCGTGCCTCCCAGCATCGTCCCTGCTCAGAGGGTTTCAGATTTGATTCCAGAGGTTAACATCGTGCTCCTTTGATTCCAACGAGCTATAGAGTAAGGAAGGCTTTGTATTTGCTGATAAAGCCAACTTCATGTACAGATGAAGCTGTTATTACACCAAATCATATGCAAAATGTTTCCTTGAGTCTAAGGCTGTACATGGAAGCTTTACAAGCTGTCTTTGAAACAGCTTTAATGTAGCTTTTAAAAAAGAGAAGTTACAAAGGATTATCAGGAGTATGACCTCAGTCTATCTGTGGCATTTATGCATCAATGATATATGCCATTACCAGAGTGACAAAGAACCACGTGGCCCTGGATGTGTTCATCCTCACAGCCAGCAGCATCTGCTTTTCACATGTAGATTTTGAACTGAAGATCATGCAGCAAGTCTGTGCCAAGGCAAAGGAGGGAACCAGAATTTCTGCATCCCTGGTCAGGATTGCAGGCCATTGTGATCCGCTGGCCGGGGAGACGAGAAGGTTCTGGTTTCGTTCACTTCTGCACTGATTCACAAGGCTGGTGACCATGCAAGCAGTCTGAGCTGCAAGATTAGCACTGCTGTCACCATGGCAGTTACACCACACAAACTAGGCGAAGTGTTTATTAAACTGCTGGAGATGGAAAAAAAAAAAAAGATGCTTTCAGGCACACAATCCATTCTCCAGACTTCCCCCTCCCCTCTCCCCCATTATCTCTCCCAAGATTCTTTCTGTAAAATACTGCAGTCTTAAAACATAATGGTAAATCTCTTTCCTAGGTACAGATTTGTTAAGGAACACCTCCTGGACAGTAAGGTAAACTAAAAAAAACATAACAACCTTATTTCAAATCTGCTAGGCCTGTTACTTCAGAACTACAGATGGAAAATTTACTTTGAAATGTGTTTTAAGAGAAACTATTTTATCCATACTGAGGTGTTTTATTTAAGGTGATGGTAACAAAAGTGCAGTGCAGATTTAATTACCACACAAAGGTCTAGATAATACTATCCAAGGACCATTTTCCAAAAAGTCCTTTTTCAGGAGCAATTGCCGTGTCCTATTAAGCAGTGCTCTGATCATGAAATTATGAAAGATCTGATCCTTTTAAATGCCTGAACTTTTTCACTTACATGCTGAAAATCTGCTTTCTTGACCCCTTTTATTACTGCCTTGTGGCTACAGTCAATCATTACCTTCTGCTTTTCCATGCTTTGTTTCCCTTGTGCTCTTCTGATTAATCACATTTTAGTAAACTATGTTGACAATGTTATTATGCCGTGCCTAATCTTTGTCTTGCTGGCAGGAAAACAGAGCTGGGAGGTGCCAGCTTCCCGCAAAAGTAGGAAAATAATAACAAGGAATAAATTGGTGTTACAACACATGCTCTGGCTGGTGGTGCTGCCCGCTGCGTGTGACAGGGAAGAGCGGTGACCCAGGCGAGGCCAAGGCGGCTGATGGAGCGTGGCCGCGGCAGGGTGCCTTCTGCAGCTCTGCCGCCGAGCGGCTATGCACTCCAACGGGCCCCGCGTCCTCTGCAAGGGATTTTTTTGACATAAATGGCAACTCTGTATTCCATAAATGGCACAACTGGTATCGTGTAAGCCGCAGTTCTGCACAAGAGATCTGGCAAAATAAATGAAAGAAACCGGAATGATCTTCATGTCTGTTCAGATGAGAGACTGCCTGTCTAATCCTATCAGGATGAAGTTTTGCAGTATATAAGCTTCAGTTTGTTCGTTTTCTGCCCCAGGCTGAGTAGAAAGTCTCGGCTTCAGATTTGTTTGGACTATGGCCTTGGGTCAATCGTGCTGTAGCCTGCTAGGTGGCTTCCATCCCTCCAACCATTCCGCACTCATCTCCCCTTAAGCAAACAGGCTGCAGATGAGTGTGAAGCACATGGGGCGACGAGCGAGGCTCCTGCCCCCGTGACTCCCCTGTCTGCTGTGAGGCTCACAGGGAGCCCTCGGGTACGTGCCAAACCCCGTTCTGCAGGGCCCACCTTCGGGCTCCCCACTACCACCCATCCAGGTTTGTGTTTGGCGAGAAAGTGGTGACGGGAGATGCTGGCGGCGCTGGCTGTGGATGCGGGCAGCATGCAACAGCTCACTGCCATACGCCGTGCTGCCACGCTTCTTCTGAAGGTCAGAAGAGGCTCCCGTTACCCTCCGCCTGCCTGCTTTCGTGAAGGCTGCGCTCCGTTGCGGGCAGCGCAAGGTGAGCATGCTGTGGGCAGCAGGAGCGGGCAGCTGGCTGCCCGCAGGCAGGCGACAGCCACCACACCCCAAGCACGGCAGCGATTCCCCCGTCGGAGCTCAGCGCAGCAACGCCCAGCAGTAGTGTCCTCTGCTTACTCATTCCCGTCAGGCTGGGGTACTCACAGGTACTCCAGCGCTTCTGAAAACCAGGTGTCTTTAAATTTTTTGTGCCTACCGTCTATTACAGTTTGTTGATCCTGCTTTAAGAGTAAAAACCCGAATGGTTAAAAGTGATTTAGTAAATTCTTCTTCTCCTCTGTTCATACAGTTTGAAGGGGATTTTTCTTCTATGTCATCCCTTATGTCATCAGAAATTTGCCTCCCTCCCTAGCATCTGGGCTCCAGGACTGCTACTATCTTCTGTGAACGGAGGCTATGGTAGGGACCGGAGACTCTAGTTAGGGGTGCTCACAAGATGACCATGAGTTTGGAGACAATCTTGTCCCTGGAGTCTGAGGTCTAAATAGACAAGATCAAGGGCAAGAAACTAAAGAACACTATTCCCACTTTACAGGTGAGCAGCCAAGAAGCAGAGTAATGAACAGTTGTATTTCTGACATGTTTAAGCAATCAGGGGCTCGACACTTAATATTTTTACAAATCAGACAAATCAGAACGCATCCTCTGAAGTTTTGGTCCTGCCGGGGCTTAAAAGCATGAATAACTCTGTTTATGTGAATAGTCCCACTGCAGCGGAATAGTTCCTCTGGGTATGCCTAACGTTCTTAGTCCCTCTGCAGGATCAGTCCTCAAGCGCATGTTGTTTCTGAACTATCAGACTGATTTTGAGAAGCAACAAGGAGCCCTCGCTTAGCCAAAAAACGTCATGCACATCAATGGTAGCTAAAAAATATCCCTCTGACATGCCCAGCATTTCTTCCCTTAAAGGGTAATACACAGGGAAAAAAAAGATCTCTATTTCTCTTTTTTTGTCTCCAGCTTCAACCACAGGCACAGAAATACCCCACTGCAAAAGCTGGGCATCGGGCAAGCAGGTTTTACATATTTATATTGAATTATTACCTCTTCATTGTTTTGTTCGTGGCTATTGCTATTGGGCATCCTTGGGTTTTGACGGTCACATCAAAGGAGCTGCTCTGGCGTGAGAACCGGTCAAAGTGAGCCAGATAATTCATGGATTTATTACTGAGGTCTGTTCCCATGATTGTCAGTGGGCAGCAGCCACTGCTGTGTCGTAATCCTCATTCTCTTGGTAGGGCACACACTGCCTTAAAAAGGTTTAATGATCCAACAGTGATTTACTAATGGGAATCTTTCTTGTGGGTTTAGCAGGCCTTGCAGGAGGACAGGGTGGCACATGAAGGTCAGCTTTCAGCAGTATCGAGAAAAGTTTTTATTTGTTTTGTTTTGTCTTGCGATTCTTGTTTGTAGCATTTTAATCCACTAACTGCAATAATAAATTGAAGGGACAAAGTGGTAGCTGGGCAGGTATCGGATTCTGCGGTAACAGGGGGAGGGAAGGAAGCAGACACCGGTGATGTGGTGGCAGACCACGACTGAAGACCTGAGGTAACTATCAAAAAACACACACTTCAGCCTTTCTGATCGACGAAATGAAAAAAGCACATCGAGAGAGACCGAGACAGCCTGCTGAAACCACAGTCTTCTGCTGTGGCTGCAACCCGTTTGCCTTTCTTTTCTGTTGGGAAAGCAAGGAGGGGGCTGCCGGGTGGGATGGCTGCCCAAAAAGAGGGCAGGGGAGGGAAAAGGCGAGGAGGCAGCTTTGCCTACCCAGGCGAGAGGAGATGCTCCTCATGCCCGAGGAGCTGGCGTGCCCCACCACCGCTCCCCCTTACCACCCTGGTGCCTCTTCAGAAAAACAAACTTGAGAAAACCCAAACAAAACAAACTCCCCTCTCCTCCACCAAAATACATTTAGAAAGAAACAGAGGGAGAGGGGGTGGGGGGAGAAACAATGTTATTTTACTTGAAGGCGTGTATACTAAACCCAAGTGTTGTGCTGGGAAGAGCCATGAAAAACTATGTCAGCTATCCACACACCACAGATCTCATCACGCTCATCTAGCTGCAAGTGTACCTTAAATGCACAGCACTTTGTTTTAAACTCCCCGAGGGAGAGTCCTTCTCCTAAAGAAAAATAAAGTGTCTTGGCTCTCTGATATATGAAGAAAAGCCCCGTGATTCAAAGTTAAATCAAAACTAGGGGGGAAAAAAAGGTGTCGGCCTTTAAGTAATCGTAATTTTGTCTCCTTAGGTTTACGGATTGCCTTGTAATCTTTTGTTAGATTTTTTCACCTACCACACAGTAATACAGAATACTATCTATGGGTATTCTTTACAGGTAAAGCACTTTTCTTTACGTCTTCCAGTAATATACCATTTTCTGGAGCAGTGTCTTGATTCCACAGAAGGTGGTCTTGCAATGTAACATACGTGAAGATGTGGGCAGAGTAAGCGATTTCCCAGCTGTTAGGTGACTGCAATCACAATTTCAGCATTGCATCAAGGTACGTTTTTCATCCTGAAGACTTTCCTTTGTAGAAGAGAAAAATGCGGAATAGGGACTGTGTGGAAAGCAAAATTAAGTCATCACCTCAGAAGAACTTTCCTGTGGAAGAAGCAATAGCACTGTTCAGATAAACATCGTCTCAAACATTTAGCTTTTCTTTAACTCAATACCGGCAGCTGTAGCTGTTAAAAAAAGGAGTCTGCCTCTCCAGACCGTGAAAGTAATTCAGCTAGACACATTTCCTTTTATTTCCCATATTCATTTGCTTTTGCTTCTGATTTTTTAATTTCTAGGGTGCAGCACCAATTCATGTGTCCCAGATTTGCACTGCCACCATGAATGCAGAAAAATATCCCTTTAAAAAGAAATTATATTGACATCATCTTACAATCATTGCCGCTGCTGCAGCCAGAGCATGAAGAGAAATTCTGAAGTTAGTGGTGCTGAGCCCATTGCAGGCGTTGACTGGCCTTAGTTTTACAAGATGGATAGACGATAACGACACATTACCATCACATGGCTTTGATACCGTTCTGTTGTTTCTTCAGGTAAGAAGGAGGCTGATTCTTTGATATACGAAACTATTATTAAGCTTCAAATCCTATCTCTCTACAGATGATGTGAGATGATAGAGAAGGAGAAATTCAGTTGCCTGGCCATACGTGTTTAGTGCCACTTAGGCAACTTTGGGTTTCCCAGGCCTCTGCACAGGGCTGGCAGAGGTGACACAGGACACAAGGGAGACCTGCACCTTCCAGAGTGATAGTTGGAGCCCAGCTTAGGACAGGGCAAATACTGAGGGAACTGAATGCAACTTTACAAATTCCAAGTAGCAATTACCAGAAAAAAACAAACAAATAAACAAAACAAAACAAAACAAAACACTTCTTTTCAGATAATTATCTGTCAAAATTTTGTTTCATTTGTAAATCAGGAAAGCTTGGGTTTAGCCTTGAGATCCCAGCATTTCGAGCACCTGCCTGGTGCTCCACTCCTTATCATTTCTGGTCATGGTCAGATGTGTTGCTGTGTGAAATGGTGAAGCAGAGGAATAGAGCACAAGTGAAAATTTAAGCGTTGAGTAAAATTACACTCAAGTTCAAGCAGTAGCCTCACACAAATGAGGCTGGGCACATGAAGCTTGCCAGCAAAGCTATGCCAATTTCTTCATCTGTTCTCGAAGCTGGACAAAACTACCTGTGAGTACTAAATCACTCCAGTTCTCGTTTGTGTGATCTCAGGCTATCTGTGCCTATAGAAGCAGATGACTAATGAGACTGGTAGCAATCCACTTCACACTTCAGCAGTATTTTCTGATGTAGTATCTTCAGATAAAAAGACGCTTGTGACATTTTTCTCTTCTGAAGAAGAAATTTCTCATTTACAAGAGCTTTAAAAGTTTGCCAATATCCATGTCCCAGGCCTCAGTAAATGCCCTTTACGTATCTTATGACATCCCGATTGAAGTATCATCTTTCAGAGTAGCTGAAAACAAACATTGTGGAGGCTTACACTAAGGAGGCCACAGCATGAACTGGCACCTCCTGGCAGTTGTTCACGCAGATGTAGTCACAGCCAGGATACGATTATTCCGCTTCGGATATATGCAACCGTCCCTCGGCCACAGTAGATGGGTCTTCTTCTGGGGCAGTACCTAACGCCGGATTTCCTCCACTGCAGTCACAGCAAAGGGAGGACAGGCAGCACCACCTCTCCACAGCCCGTCCCCTCTCTAGGGTGACAATCTCATGTCAGGGCTGTGTGGCACAGCTCGTCCCACAGCTACGGCAGCCTCGGTGCTTTTTATTTGCACTGCTGAGGGCTAAGGTTTCGAGCCTGCTAATGCTGAGTGACAGAATTGGTTTTTAGCTTTTTCCTCTTCAGAAAAACATTCTAGGAAATTGCATAACCTCCTTTGATCCTCTTGATTACTGGAATTTAAGGTTGCAAACCCACCCCTCGAAAAAGTTAGTCAAAGCCAACTGCTTACTGTTGAGTAAGCAGCCTGGTTTGCTTTCTTGTGCTATGTGCTATGATCTAGTCCTAAACCATATGAATTAAAAACTTTCTTCTTCCTCCAGGTCCATCATCATCCTTCAGAAAAGGGCCAAAGTAAGGCTGCGTGCACAGCCATGAGTCCTACTTTTTGCATCTCAGTTATGCAAAGGAAACAGTTTTCCCTTGCTCTATTTTAAAAACTGCGTGGACTCCTTCAGCTCCCACCTGTTAGCACAGCTACAGCCAAAGCCCTCAGAAGCTGTCACCCTCTGGTGTCTTCCCAACAGCATGCGCGAAATATGCTGCTTCTCCATCAATTTCTCACTTGGGAAATCTTCATCTGCTATCACAGAGGCAACATTCCCAACTGCAGCTCAGGAGTAAGCGGGCATGGAGGCTGAGCTCGTGACTCATGTGCTGCTCCCTTCGAGTGATTCAGATTAAAAGAACAAAAGAAAAGACAACAAAACGAAACAAGAAAAGAGAGAAGACATCAGCAACTTGGTGTCCACAAATGTGTGAGAGTGAAAATGGGTAAGCCCAAACACACAAGCCGCACAAATCCACCCACGGTGCATTGTTTCAGGATGCTAAAAGAACTACGCTTTCATCTCATCAGTCTCTTAGCAATATTTTTTCAAACTCCCTTTTCTGTAGAATGAGGCAAAACGTCACATTTGGGGCAACAAACTGTAATGTTTTGGGGCACATCAATTAGACTGAAGCCCTTAGGAAGAACCAAGTCAGCGGCCGCCCGTTTTTAACACCATAGGATCCATGGGAGACCTCCTACCCGGCTCTTAGAGGGCAGGTTAACAGTTCACAGCTTAAAGTCGAGTAGGGTTGCAACCTGCTCTTTTTCACATAAATAAAGCCCACTTTTTATCTGCTTGCCAGTTCACTAATGTAATCTTTATTGATGAAACTGCTCACATGGAGAGTGAATTGTACCTGAACCCGGTGCTGCTAAGCATGCCAGTACAGCACTACAGCATTTGTGTCCTGAAAAAAAAAAAGCCTGGTTCCTTCACAAACAAGAAAACTTGAAAGAAGATCAAGGATGATTTGCAGTGCAGGGGTAGGGAGCCTTCGTCCCCTTCCTCTGTTCGTTTTCTCCACGGGACAGCACGCTGTTCAGGCGAATGAGAATTCCTCCTCGCGCGGGGCCTGGAGACCAGTGGATGCCGGCGAGGATGGGTTACGGGTTTGACATTTGGGAGAAAGGGATGATGGGGAGCGAGCTGCTGAGCTGAGGCTGCATTTCGGCGCTGGATGAAGCCTCTGTCCAGCTGAAGGGTGGTCACCCCGTTTCTGTGCCTCAGTCTTGTCAGCTGTCATTTGGGCATCATAATCTTCTAGGGTCTTTCGGACATCGAAGACTTGGTGCTCATCTGTACGGTCAGAGCTTTACATGCCTTCTACAGATGGGCTTTGCAGATCTCAGATGAAACAACAACAAACCCTTGCCTTGGTGAGAACTGGCAAATTCGGCCAGAACTGGAGGGAAAACCCACCCTCTCTCAATTCAGGTATTTAATGATGTCATTGGGCTAAAATTTTCCCCTTCTAAACACAGGCCCTTAACGAGGATCTGAAGGAAAGCTGAACCTAGACATCCCAATGATTTTTGGGGCCCTCCAGGATGGACAGATGGGTTTGCATCACTAAGTGTACCGTCAATGCAGAACCAGTTTACAAGCCTGAAAACCAGTGCTGCTTTACTGATTGCTTTTTTCTGCCTGTTTCAGAGCACGCTGTATGAGATGGGCTCCCTGGCTGAGCAAAGGGAGCAGAAGACGACAGCGCAGCCACCAGGCTTGTTACCAGTGGCAGAAACTAACTTTGAGTCCACAAGTATTCCTCAAGAGCAAAGAAAAACTGCAACAAATGATCCACAAAACGCAGTCAAAAAGGACTTCGTTTAATTAGTGATATGTAAAGACTTTTGCATAGAAAAAAGGTTAACAAAGTAATGCATAAAAGACTGACTACAGTATTTTTAAAACAAATATTTTAAAGTATATTTTGCATAATGTTTAACATTCTCAATGCTTATTGCTTTCTCCACACAGCAGAGAAATCAAGTGCATAATAATACATGCTGTGTTTTATCTTTTAATTTTTTTTTACATAAAATCTCTAGTTCTTGACTGGATGTATTAAAATACTTAGGTTATTTTAAGTCACTGTAATAAAAAAATGAAAGCAAACCATTTTATGCAGCACTAGTTGTCTGGGTATTGACAAAATAATTTACTGACATACCCTTTAATACATTCATTTTGGTTTGGAATCAAACCCACATTACAATGTTGGCGTGTTAATAGCCAATTTAAAAATTGTCCCTACCGTAACTTCATTCATACCCAGAGTGATCGTTCTCCCTGTAGCTGATAGGGAAGAGGGATCTTGCACAGAATAGGCTAAAAGTAAATGTCCAAACACAGCGAAATAAGTTAATTCGAACTCTTGCAACACTGAGTCTCTTGTATTGGCATGAATCAACTGTATCCAAGTGTGCATGCTTTAAATAGCCGGTTACTTCTGGGTGCATGACAAACTCACTGTTTGTGCAGAAACGCGCTAGCACCATATTTAAGCCATAAAAAAGGGTGCCTCAAGGCTCACAGGCGGTGCTGAAATGTTCATTAATCCCAGCACTGATAAGATAATTGCTTTTACCAATGCTATGCTAGATGTCACAATTTGGCAAGTCTGTACAAAGAAAGCGAACTCAGGAAGCGAGAACTAGGCCTGTCAAACTGAACATTCTTCCTCGGCAATCTTTTGGCTAAAAAACCCTCTCCCCTTCGAGAGCACGCTCGTCCCTGGAAAGGTATCCAAGTCCTGAAGTCGAATGCAGGATTTCCCCCCTCTCCCACGCCAGTTCCATACCTGTGCAATGTTACTTGTTTTAGCAGAACACACATGTATATAATTTTTTTACTATTTTTTTTTCAATGTCAGGCACTTATGAAACTCATACTCTTTTTCTGGCCTGCGGAGACCCGGTAGGTGCGATCCCTCACCTCTCTGCCAAACAAGGATGCATAGCCGGAGAATCATTAGTTCTAGTGTCTATGTATTTCCCAGGAAACCTCTACATGCCGATACGGTCACGGTGTTTCTGAAAGCCACTGCTGCTCCTGCAAGGTGCCTCCAGCGGAACAAACCCAGACGAAGAAGAGGAAGGCGTCATCCCGCGCCCTCTCCGACACCCGCAATGCAGGTAGCCGTGCCGTTCCCCGGCGGGCTGCCAGCACCTCCCGGGCCCTTCGGGAGCAGGCGGCCCCTCGGCTGGCCGAGCGGGAAGGACACGCCGAGTCCCGCCGGCGTGGGCGTGGGTGGGCATGGGGGGCGGTGGGTGGGCACGCACTCCTGTGCCGAGGGACAGCAGGGAGCCGGACCGGGAGGGGAGCCGGGGGGCTTAAAAGGCTCCGACCTCCGTCCCCCAGGGTCGGTACGGCTTGGTGCTGCCCCCGCCGCCGGCCTGCTGAGGGCTGGCCGTGGCCGACACGGCCAGCGGAGGGGTGATGGCCGTCGCCGCGGCCACGGCGGCGGCCGCGCTGGGGGGGAGCATGGGGAAGGCGCCGGTGAAGGAGAGGGGGAAGCTCTGGGCAGCAGCCGTGGCCGCGGCGGCGGCGGCGTGGACGGTAGCGGAGAGGGACAAGAGAGAGGTAGAGAGAGGGGGGACGCAGGGAGCGACGCTGCCGGCGGAGGGGACTCTGAGGGCGGCGTCGGCGTGGGCGAAGGTGGCCGTGAGCAGGGCGGACCCGTGGGGCGGCACGTCCGAGGAGAGTCTGCACGGGGCGGCGTCGGAGGCGTGCAGGCCGCCCGGCTGCAGCAAAGCGGCCGGGAGGTGGTGGAAGGCGGCTGCCCAGTGGTGAGGGTGCAAAGGGTGGTGGTGGTGGTGGTGGGCCATGGAGGAGGTCATGGCGGCGGCTTCCCTCTGAGAGGCGCAGGTGCTCAGGTGGGACACCAGTCTCACGCGCAGGGGGTCAGATGTGTCGAGACCTTCCACCGAAGTCAGGTACCTCGCCACCTCTGTCAGGCACTCCCGGAAGCCGATGCTCATGAAATCCATGGCCAGGGAATGAGCGTCAAAATAACCTGCAAGGGGAGGGCAAAAGGTGCGTTGAGCGCCGAGGGACGTTAGGCGACACGGTCAATCCGGTCCTCGCGCCGCCGCCAGATCTCCCGTCCACGGGTTAAGGTTTGAAACGCGAAAAGTCTGTTCTCTGCTCTGTAAACGATCTGCGTGACCATCCCTGTAACGCAATAGGCCGCGGTTGTTTTCGCAGACTATATACAAATGAAAAGAATTAAGCCCGTAAGTACTGGTGATACTTAAAAAGACATGCGATGCCTCTCCCGGAATTCCTCGGCACGCTGCTGCGGCGCAGCACTGACCCTGCGCGCGCGCGTGAGCCAGACGCGTACCCACAGACAGCAACGGGCCGGAGATCAGAGAGCTCGCGTGGACTGCCCTGCCTTCCCTCCCCGACACTGGCACTCCTAGCAACGCTCTCCAACCGCTGTGACACTGTGAGACAGCCGTCGTAACTGCTGCCGGGGTCCCATCTACTTCACAGTCATTAAGACAATATGACATATGGTGTTACTTAGCTACAAACCAGAAACATCTTGTCATGACTCTGCACACACACAATAAAAAGCTTTACTGAGAAAACGTTTTATGCAATGCCATTGCTAATTTGGAGATGGAAGACTGACAGTCATATGGTCCATGAAGTATTTCAACAAACAGCAACTTGTCCACAGGCTTGGGACAAAAAAGCATTTGAAAAAAAAAAAAAATCCTTATTAAATGCACATGAAAAGATATTCCCTTTCTAAAAGGCTCTAGCATCAAATCTACTGCTTAAGTTGCAGCCTGTCAACTACAAAAACCTATTCAAATTTTTGGAATTTTCCTATTTCAGTTTAAAACTAGTCTCCTTGGGGGAATAATGTCCTATCCACTCCCAAGCTTGCATGGTGGTTTTTTCCTCTTGCTTTCAGTGAAAATTTTCAGGTATGTGTGACTGTGATGTGTGTTAGTAAAGATCAAATGCCCTTATTATGGAGGAACGTGGCAGCAGCACTTGCATTAGGCCTCACGCCCTCTGGCATGAAATAATTTTCATCTTTCTGAAACATGCTAGCACCTTCAGACAGTCGTTTTCACTTTTATCAACTTCCAAGCAAGAAAAGAGCCTTTCTGCCCCTGCATGCCCACACTGTGGAATTAACTTGGGCACATTTACAGATGCTGCCCCAAATCCTCTGCCTGCTACATATCCTTTCTCGCCAAATCACGACGGCAATTTTGACGCAGGCTGCCTTGCTCGTCCGAGGCTGTACAAAGCCCGAGAGACACACCAGCTCAGCCAGCAGACTGGTGTGCGCGAGGGATCGGGGACTCATCTCAGCAAGCACTGGTTCCTAGCAGCTTTTTTCCTGCCAGGTCCCCTACGACCAAGCGACTTGTGGAAACGCCGCAGCCTGAGAGAACTCCTGAGGAACAAATGCTGGGCAGACCATCGGCGACGAGCGAGCAGCATACCTGCTCGGGTGCCAGCCAGCCCAGTGTGGCGACTGCCTCGGAGCTGGAGGCTCCAGGACCTCCGGCGGCTTCAGAGGGGCTGACGCCCAGCCAAAGCCCGGCTCTGGCCGCGAGTCAGACAGCCTGGGAGTCCTGAGAGCGTGCGGCTCCAGCCGGGGCTTCCTGGTCTCCCTCCCTCCGGGCCGGCAGAGACGTGGGGGATGCGGTTGTCACCAGCTTCCCCTGAGTCTGAGCTTCTGGCTCTGTGACGAGCCGTCCCAAAGCCCTGGCGATCCTGGCTCCCTCTCAGTCTCCTATGGTGGCCGAGACACGAAAACAGAGGGGAGATGAGAGCTGGAACTCCCAGGCTCCATTATGTTTGGATTTTGATGGTTATCTTTTCCAGGTTTCCCCTTTGCTGGCTTCCCCCCTTCCGAGAGAGACTTAAAAAATGTTGTTTCTCGTTTCTTTCCAAAACCCAAGAACAACCTCCACCACCACCCACATGCATACACGCTGGCATTTTGTGGCGAATGGGAAGTCCGGGTTTTCCTTCAGCTATTTCGGTAACCCACCTGCTCTGCACACAGGACACTGGCTAAGTCACCTGAGCTATATTCACCCATGTTGCTGACCCAGGTGTCAGTCACCCAGCCTAAATTTCCAGTGAAGCCGCAATAAAACCACACCGAGGTCCCAGCAAGCGACTCGCTGTTGACAAGTTACTCGTCCCCTGTGCTTGCTTGCACGGTCAGTAAAAAGCCCCAGCCCCAGGCGAAAATAATAGCTCAACACAAACAGGAGACCATTGCCCGCCCCTGTGTCAGGGCGGCAGAAACACGGAGTCCGAAGAGGACCTCAGAGGGGGCAGCCCGCCTGCCCGGGCAGCTCTGAAGAGCAGAGGAGGGACGGGAGCCACGTCGGGTTTTCTTCCGCCGTGACCACCGCGGGCTCAGCACGCTGAGCAGCAGCCAACTCCACCCCAGCTTTCCTAGCCCTGGGCATTCCCCGTCGTGGGTGTCCGCCACTTCTGTGTGAGGAGGAAGAGGACAAGCTCTCCCCAGCCCTCAACGCAGGGGAGCGTAAGGGCATCAGGACTCACTTCTCCCTGCTGCGGTAATAGCTTTTGTCCATAGGAAAAATGATGGAATTCATTTTTTTGCTGATCCAAAAAAGTTTCTGGCTCGGAAGACGAGTTACAAAGTGGGAGTAATGACACTTGCAAATAAAACAAACATCTGCCTTAAAAACACCCTAAGAAATTATACTTAAAGCTGTTAGTTAGGTTGCAAAGTAAAACACTAAGCAAGTAGGAAATGCAGGCTTAAACTTTGCCCAGTGCTAACTCGCAAATCTCTTTTTCTTCAAGTTTCTTAATCCGTGCAGTGAGATTACTCCTATCTCTGGCTCAGAAGGAGACGATGAAGTTGCAGCATTTGTGAAGTAGTTGGGTGTTACATCTGCCACCAGCTATGGACTGCGAGCAGCGAACGGGGCTGCGCATGGCGTGAAGGCGGCTACGGTTGCCTCGCCCCACGCCCTGGCGCTTCATCCCTCGCCGCACGGCCCTCCGGCAGCCACGGGCACACCGGTGCCAGCCAGGGCAGGGACAGGCACGGCAGTGGCCCCAGGAAGGGACCGCAGGACCTGGCACTGCTAACAAAATCCAGCTTGTCCGGCTGCAGCCGGAGGCCGGGGCTCTGCCAACACCTCTTTTTGCTCAGCAGCTCCCATCCCAGGCACTTCGTCCCCTGCCCCGCTAGCTGGGCCACCCGACCTGGCCCAGCCATAAAATAATCCCCCACATACGTATTGGGTGGGGAGGCAGGGGATGGAGGGTGCACCTTCTGGCCCTTGGTGCGGACTTCAGAGGGGTGGGAGCTGCTGCAGCTTTTCAGAGAAACGACGTGCGGCGTGAAGCAGGGGTCAGCTTGGGATAGCTGGGCTGCACGTTGCACAGGGAGGATGGAGCGAAACCACCACGGCTTCCCTCAGCAGCCGGGCGCCGATCGCCCCGCGCACCAAGTGCAACAGAGCCTGTGGGAAGCCAGCACGCAACCACGCAATTAAAGACGGCACCGTCACGCGCACGCAGGGGATCTGAATTCAGATTGCACAAGCATGATCAATTCTGCTGTTTCGTAAGTTTCAAAAGCATAGCTGTACCAACTAAACAGTGCTTTCTAAAGGATGTTTTTAGATATAAAAGTTAACTTTTTTTTTTAGATTTAATATTGCACATTTTCCGAGGGATCAAGAGGTGTGTCTGTTACATGAAGGGCAATAAAATCCATTTCACCTCCTATAGAACAAGCTACCCACAAATTTTAAGCTTAGATGGACTCCTATCAAAAGCCTCTTAACACCTAGGAAATACGTATGTCAGCTCGGTGTTAGTTTTCACAAATAACAGAACACCAGCCTCCGGCACGCTTTTCCTATAACCACCTGTTGTTACGCATGCACTGATCATCTGCTGAATTCTGTAATCGCTGCAAGGTACGGAGTGGAGCAGTAATTCAGTCATGGGCTAGAAACTTTTTGAGTTTAGTCAAAGCAGGAAGAGGGAGAGCAGCAGCCGCGCCTCTCCTAGCCTCCACCTACACGGCTGGTGTCCGTTGCCACAATGTGAACCGTAACGGCAGCCGACGGCACGGGACGTGGGACCGTGCTTGCAGGAGGCCACCAAGTTTGTCACTCCAAACAAGTTCCAAAATCGTGACTACACAGAACACCTCGTGGGTGGCTGAAATCATTTGGCCTCCAGCCTGGGGACTGTCAGCTTGCAGAAGCGAGGTACTCTCGGCTCCCAGCAGCCGGCCGACCCAGCGGGTCAGCCAGCGCAGCCCCCGCCTCACGCCAGCACCCCCCGACAGGGAGCTACCCGGGCCTCTGACACACGGATACCGCACGTGAGCATGAGCACCACGAACATTGCTCGCAAATAGGAGTGCGGAGAGCGCTGCTAGCCGTCCGCCTGTCCGCTTCACCCGATACCTGGAGCTGCACAGAGCAAGACCTGGTTTTGTTCTGGTGAATGAGACAGTCTAAGCGGGCATTTAAAAGTCTTCCCAGAACAAAGAAAATGCACAAACAATAATGAAAGTTCCTCTCCATCCACTTCCTTCGGTATAGCTGCTGGGTAACGAGGTTCAGCATCGGTTTTGTGCTACACAATTGTTGCCACAAACCTCCTGTTTATGTTTGGTGTTTGTGTATTTGTTTTGTCTCCCTGTGCAGATCTCAGTGCTCTTTGGAAACCCCAAACAAATCTCTGACTGGGCTGCCTGTGAATGAAGCCTTTACTCCCACAGTGTTATGAAAGCAAACACAAGCCCAGGGTCAAGTGCTTCTTTTGTCCCAGTAGTTCTTTCCCACGAGTTCAATCCTGCCATTAGCATTGATTTCCACTCCTTTAATCTGGAAACGCCTATCACAGCTCCTCAAAGCACTTTCTTTGCTGAGATCTCCCCAAATATTAGAAAAGAAACCGTTGGCTCCTTACCTTTACCTCCCGTCGCCTGCAGCATCTTCAGATGATCCACTGTCATTTGCAGTATTTCCGCTTTTTCTAATTTGGCAGATCCCTTTGAGATAAGAGGCTCGTATAAATAAAGGCTCGCAAGTACCAGAAACTTTAATTTGATATACTTTCCACTGAGCTCAGCCTTATGGTTTCAATTTCCCCTATCATTAGGACATTCTCGGCTTAAATCTTTTGTGAGCATCTGCCCCCCAGACTCTGTCTGAGGACTAGTGCCGTCTCCTCTCTAGCGATACAAGCAGCAGCAGCTGCAGCAGAATTTTGCTTTATTCAGGCTCAGTGCAGCTCTGGCCTTGAAGCTAGTGTAGAAGTGACATCTTCATGAAATGAGAGAAATACATAACTTTCCGGGGACTTTCTTTTTAACAGCAGACACAGACGGAGAGCTGGCAGGACAGGTCTGCACAGTGCTCGATGAAGACCCCGCTGCAACATTTTTTCTTCTGCTTTTACCAGTAGGTGTCCCTGTGGACACACACCCAGAAGTATCCCTCTTTTTTTAACCGCCTGTTAATTTTCGACATGTCATTTGGCTGCTGAATATTCTATTCTCGTTCTCGACTGAAAAAACAGCCGCCCAGTCCGCTGTATTTTAAGTCAGCGAGAGGCCTAGTTTGCAGGGACTTGAAGCTAAACACTGTGAAAAAGAGTTCAGCTTCTCTGCCAGTAAAAATCTTTCCCGTTACTGAGGGCGGCTCACAGAGCTGCAACAGGCCCTGGGAAAACATAAAACATAACTCAAAAGGTAGCATGAGAATGTTAATCTAGAAATAAAACTATTTTGCATGGTAGCATTCCCTGGAAAAACTGGAGCACGCCCAGACGACTGAGTTTACCAGGCAAACGTTATTCCAGTGCAGGAGATGACCCCTTGGAATCAGCTAAAACCAGGGCTGCACAACCTTCAGCCACCGGTGGATTGCATCCTGCAAGCCACGTTTTCCTCCCGCTTATCACCCGGGCTGCCTCACTGCCGCCTCAGCCGGCTTCGCCTTCGACTGGCACGGTGCAAGTTCAGTGAGGCTTGCACCCCGCTGCGCAGCCCGGCTTCATCCCGCCAGCGCCGACCGTGGTGAGGGACTCCGGAGAGCGGAGCTGGGATTTGGGCAGGGAGGGAGGGAGGGAGGCGGAAGCGAAACTGAACCTCTGACTTGGAAACCTCAGTGAGCTGACTGTCAAGGAGCTGGAAAGGGACGGATGACTCTGTCCTTGGCGTATTCCAGAAGAACGGTGGGGCTTTCCGAACAAAATACAGCGCGCGCGCGTGCTCGTTTTCACACCAACGCACCTTTTCAATCCGCTTATTTCTTTCAGCGCTTCCCCCGTACAAAGGTTGGTGCGTGTGTGAGTTTTTGGTCAGAATTCCCCGTTTTACACAGGACTCCATCCTGTACTTTTCTCAGGCTTCATCTTTTCCATAGACACAGCACAAGCCGTCTCAGTGAGAGTGACTAATAGCTAAAAACTGCATGGCGCTGGGTAATTTCCAAAGGCTCTGCAGGACTTGTCTTATAATGTTTGTGGTTTTCAAGAAGTAAACAATAAAATGGGACAAACAACTGTTGTCTCCTGCCCCTGTTTATCTAGCTGAAAATACCTCCGTCACTTCGTTTTGCCAGAACCTACGGAAGGGCACAGTTACAACTACTAGTTATTAAAAGCGTATTGCAGGTGACACAAGTGATGCCCTCACCATGATTACAATATTTAAAATCCCTTTTTAGCTTTTGTTCAGGCCAGGGATGTAACAGGCCTAAGATGGTGTGGTGCTTGCCACGGAGTTACCGCTGACATTCAGCACCTTGCGATCCTGCTCCCAAACTTTACTTTCTGTTTTTTTTTTTTTTTTAATTTTATTTTACCGTCACAAGGAAGTCGGGTTCTTTATTTTCATTTGGTTCCTTTTTATTGAAACGTAGTGTCAATTGCACATACCCATAGATCTTCAGATACCTCCAGTAAAACAGGAGCAAGGCTAAATATTGAATCAAAGCCCCAAAAATAAAAATCAAGACATGGAAAGGAAAGTAAGTAATCTAATTTGAACATCATAAACAGAATGCCCTTCTTTCAGCACAGGTTATATTCTGAGCTTTTGGTCTGTAATTTCGTGACCAAGGAGATGAATCAAAGTTCACCAAGGTTAGCTGGATCCTTCCCATTGAGTACTTTCTCACCTAAGGTCTTTGAAACGTCGCTGACTTCACTAGCTGACACGACACAGGCCTATTACCCCTCCTAACGCCCTGGTTCTAAAGAGTCACTTTAAAACACGAATAATCCAGACTGACTGATCCCTTTTCAGGAAACTGGATTGATTAGTTTGCAGCTGAAATCACAGATCAAAAAAAATAGGTTTCTTAAAGTAGGGGCGAAGAAGGTTACATTTAAAGATTTAGACAGAAGGCTAACTGATACACAGGTTTGGGGGAGTTGTGTTGGGTTTGGGGATTTTTTTTTTAAATATGGAGTAAAGCACATTTTTAACAAAACCACTACTGCAATTCATCGAAAGAACAGAGGCAACATGAACACAGTTACCCTTAAGGGAAAAACAAGCCAAAGAATGGAAATGTTTTTCAGCCTTATAATGAATTATGTTTCTAATAGTTTCGCCACAAGAAAGCATTTTATTGAAATGCCTGCTTTGTGCCAGATCAGGACACACACAATATTATTTTAATGAGCTTTACAAGAGAACTAACATTGCCAGACGAGATACAGAATTAAAAAAAAAAAAAAGGGCTTACTTGTTTTTCAAAAGCAGTTGGCACAAGCCGCCTCAGCTCTGATAAACTGTTATTTATACGATCACGGCGCCTCTTCTCTATAATCTATTCCCAAAAAACCAAAACACGTTAAGTTTACAAAAACTGTTGAAGGGCGAAATCACAGCACACGCACAAACCGTCACATGGGAAAGAGAATGAAAGGCAACGTACCCCTCTTCTTTTCTTTCGGGCCATAATCTGAGATGTCGTTGTTGGGGAATTGGATCGAATGACAGAACTATTACTCTGCCTGTGAAACAACAGAAGAAGGTCAGGGGTTGCGCAGCTTGGCACCGCTCTTTGCGGACACCTCGGGTCACCGTCCGGAGCTGGCACAGCCCCTCTCAGCCCACTCCCCGCGCTCAGCAGACGCGCTCCGCGCTGCGCGGTGGCCTTGGAGAGATAGAGGCTGCATTTTCGATCGCTCCAGCGCCCGTTTTGCATCGACAGGGAAATAAAGTCCCTTTCTGCAGACACCTCACCGCCCAGCTCGGCCAGCTGATTCCGTTTCTATCGCCCATAACGCCCTCCCCACCCAACACGGGCTGAGGAGCCGAGTCCAAAGCCAGGTGAACACCCCCCCCCCCCGACGCTGACGGCAGCGGTAAATCCGCGGACCCCGAAGCCCTGGGCCGCCCCCCCCCCTCCTCCGGCCTCTCGCCCCCGCCGGCTCTGCCGGAGGGACCGGCCCGCACCGCGGCTCGCTGCCCGGTTCCCTTGGGCTGTCCGGGCCCGCTCGGGAGCCGGTTTGGAGCAGACCCGATTGAAAACGGCAAACGAAGCGGCGTTAATGAACCGCAGCCTGGCGGCTCGAAAGCTCCTTCCGTGCCCCGCACCGCTCCGGGGGCTCGGGCAGACAGACCGCGGGGAAAACTGTTTTTTGGGGGGAGGGGGGATCAGCAAGCTGCCAGTTGTTCTGGAGGGGGACAAAACCGCACCCCGCTTGGCACTGGGGGGGCCGCGTCGCCCCCTCCCCCCCCGACGGGGCGGCCGGGCTCCCCCCCGGCTCTGCCCCATCGCGGGGCGCACCCCGGCCCCCGCCGCCCCGCTCACCCCGAGTAGTTGTTCTCACTCCCCACGTCGATGGTCTCGTCCATGTCGCTGTCTGAGGTAGTTTCCTCGCAAGGTCGCTTCATGGTGGGCGCAGGACGCGGCGCAGCTCACGGCGGGGGTGGGGGGCAGAGATAAATAAATCCGGGGGGGGGGGGGGGGCTTCGGCCCGGCCCGGCCCGGCCCGGCTCGGCTCCGCACGGCCCGCAGAGCGAACCCTCTGTGCGGCGCGTTCCCACGCCGCGGCACGGCCTGAAGCCCGACGGCCCGCCCCCGGCCCGGCCCGGCCCGCCCCCCCGGGGGCCGCCCACCGCCCCGCGGCCTGGGGCAGCTCCGCGGGGGGCCCGGCCGCCCCCGGCCAGCGGGGAGCGGAGCGGGGCGGATGGACCCGGCGTGGGGGGGGGTGCCGGGGCAGTCCCGGGGCTCGCCCTCCGGGGGGGGGGAAGGAGCGGGATCCGGCTCCGAGCCCTTCCGCACCGCCGGAGGGGGGCACAGGGGGCGGCCCCGCTATCCCGCCCGGCGTTGGGGGGGGGGGGGGGGCTTTGCTGCCCCTGGCCCGCAGCCGGATCAGCCCCCCCGCCTCGTCCCGCCAAGCCCCCGTCGGTGCCGGGCCGCCGCTGCTGGGGTGCCGCGGGGTGCATTGCGGGGCACAGGAGCGCAGGTTCGGGGCTTGTGTGAATCCCGCTAAAAGATGTATAAATCCCGGGAAACGCGTGAATCCGGTCCCGCGGGCGCGCCGAGGGGTAGCGGGCATCCGCGGGGCCGGGAGGGAGCCGAGCACGACGGTAATCCCGGCTGGAAGGGACCGGGAGGGAGCGGAGCGGCTCGGGATCCGCAACAGGGGGGTTTCATTTCGCTTTCGTTCGGGATTCCCCCCCAATTCCCCCCCCCCCCCCCCCGTCCCGTTGCTTGTTCTGTGTTTTCTAACTCCGAATTCCTGACAAAATGCATTCGGGCCGGTATATTCTCGGCAGAAGCTTAATCTTTCGCCTCCGATGACCAACCCCGGGGAGGAAAGCGGGAGGCAGTCGCCGGGATGGCCGCAAAACGCTGGCGTGGCCAGCAGCCTCCCCGTCGGAGCGGCCTGGGCCCCCCGCCCCTCACCGTGCTGTCCGGGGGGGAGGGGGGCGGGTGGCAGTTTGCCCCGGCTGCCTTACATTTAGCAACGCCTCGGGCTTGCGCTGGGTTACAACCCGCAGAAGGTACAGGTGGCTTTGGTTCGTTTGCGGGTGTGCGTGCGAGAAAGAGAAACCCGCGCCAGCGCTTTTTTTCTTTCTCCCCCCCCCCCCCCCCCCTAAATCTGTGCAGTTCGGTTTGGTGGCACGCCGGGTGTTCGCCCTTTCGTGTGGACGTTGCCAGTCGGTCCACAGAGGAGCAGCAGCGGGATTTCACGCCTCGTTGCCCGGCCGGGACGTCCTTTTCATCCCGGGCTGCCGGAGTCGCTGGGAGCCCCGCTGCTGCCCGGGGACCACGGGAGCGAGCGCCCGCGGGCAAGGCAGAGGCGGGTCCCGGGGGCTTGGGGTGTGTCCCCCACAACGGCCCCTTTGATGGGATCTGGCGTTAAAAACAGCAATAACAACAACAACAACAACAAAAAAACCCACCCAGAACAAAACCCCACAAAGGATCGGGACCTTGCGGGAGAAATGGAATCGCAGGAGCAGCCTGCGGCGCCCGGCTTCAATTTCTTTAGAAATAGACTCAGCAGTTTTCTAGCTGAAAAAAATAATAATGTTATAAAACACAAGAACTTCCCTTCATTGTCTGTGCTGTAAGGACACGGGGGGGGGAGGACCTGCGAGGGCCGGGAGCGGCCGGGAAAAGATGCCCCGCCGCAGAAATCACCTTTCGGGGGGGAGGGGAGGATGATGATGTTGGGGAGGTGCGAGGTGAAGCCCGCGTCACCCCGCCTGGGCTGCAGCTGCTCCAGCTGCGCCTGCAAACGCTGCCGGGACGGGGCAGCAGGCCCCGGGGCGGGTTTTTGAATCCCCGCGAAAATATTTCAGTCGCCCGGAGACACCGGTGCGTTTCCGAGCTGTCTCGGGGTTTCGCACAGAAAAATCTTTCATGCCACGCGTCGGTGCCGCTGGACTTGTAATTTCTGCTCACTCTGGAAATAGTTCCTGCCGCCTTACGGTATATTTTTTTTTCTCCCCCCCTCCGGGGCACAGCCCTACGACAGAAACCCGAGCTGCCCTGTGTTTACCTCCCCGGGCAGAGCTTGTGTCAGCGCTGTTGGTCGCGGATCCGGCTACTAAATCCTCCCGGCAGCCTGGCTGAAGTCCCTCCTCCGGGAAGCTCCCGGCGTTAGCAGGCAATTACCGGGCTCCTCCTGCCCAGATTAAATGCTATTTATTTATTTACTTATTTATTTTCCCAGGTCTACCTGCTTCTCGGGGGAGGAATCGCGGGCTTTCCCGGGACGCTGCTGAGGAGGCAAGGCCCCCCCACCCCCCTGCCAGCACCCCCGCCGGGTCCCGGGCCCGCCGGCCAGGGCAGGTGCTCTGCGGCGGTCGGGGGGGTTCCCTGGGGGTCCCACGGCCCAGCACCGCGTCCCCGCGGCGCGGAGAGGCGCGCAGCCGAAGGCGAGAGAAACGCACCTTTCTCCGCTCCCTCCGAGGGGCAGGAGCCGGACCCGTCGCCCCCCGCCGCCGCTCCGTGCCGCCCGCCCGGGAGCCCGAGGGGGGGGCCTGGGCAGCCCTCGCCCACCGCCGGCGCGGAGGGAGCCGGGCGGGGCCCCTCGCTCCCCGGAGCCCCCCGGCCCGCGGCTCCGCGGAGGCTCCCCGGCCCGCAGACACCCTGTCCCGGGGAGGATGAGGGGGGGCGGGCAGGCCGCTCCCCCCTCCCTGCCCTCTTCCCTCCCTCGGCTTTGGGTGGGTTTCTTTCCCTTTTGAGAAACGTGAATAAAAGCTCGGTGTGGCTGCGGGGCCCGGAGGCGGCGGAGGGAGCTGGTCAGACGGGGTCGAGCCCGGGCGGGCGGCGCCGGGGCTGGCGGGGGTCGGAGCCCCCGGTGCCCCCCGCGGGTGGCTGGACGGCGGGGGCTTTTCGAGTCCCTCCGCAGCTGCAGGGCCGGCTCCCGCAGAGAAGCGACGCTTGTCCGCCCCCCCCCCCCCCCCCAAAAAAAAAAATCCCCCGTTTCTCACAGATTTCAGGGTCGCCCCTTTTACGTAGCTGTGAGACGTTTAGCATTAAATAGTTCGGAGTTTTCAAGAACAGTTTAAAAACGAGTGTGGCCTCCTGAAGGAGCTGCAGTCGTACCCGGCAGCTCTCCTCAAGGAGACTCAAGATCGTCCCGAGTTTCTTCACTGGACACAGAAGGGGCTCAAAATTTTAGTCGTGGAGCTGGTTTTTATGCTTTACCCTCTGCTTCTTAAACAAGCGTTCGCATCCCGTTTCCTTCGCCCAGTAAGCAGCCTCTCGGGGACAACTGTTCTGCTACTTTTAAGTTACTTTCTCCTCTTAGGGAGCTCTAAGACCAGTAGAGAAAGACAGTCCGCATTCACGGGCTGCAGATGACGGTGCTGTGTTTTTTTCTTGATGGACTCTTCATTAACTGCCAGGAAAAGCTGAAAAAGGGGAGAAAATCTTGATTTTTTCTGTGATGTGATTGTAACTAAAATGTCGAGATGATCAATGGCTAAATTCATTCCAAGGCGGGATGGACAGACTGAAGAGCAAGGAGAGAACTGAGGAAATGATGCGTTGCGAAGGAAATAACGCTCAAAAAAGGTGGAGAGACCTTAAAACACGTGGCTTCACCTGGACAGGGGCTGCACACGGGTGGCAGTGGATGCGTGGTGTTCCACGTATTTTTGCGTGGTGGAGGAGCATGTGACTGTCAGCTGGGCTATAGGACTCTTGCCAGTGGGTCAGAGTAGGGGCTGGTCCATAGGTGGTGGCTGTGGTACTGCAGTAACCACGTAGACAGCGATAGAATCGCGCTGCCCTGAGGTGGAGGTGATCACTTCAGTAGATCCTTCAGCTTGCTGCAGTTTTGGGAAATATAAAAACTGTGCAGAGACTTGCTATAAGTAACTGCAATTTCAAGCTGAAGATGATTTAAAAAAAGAAGTAGGGTGGAAGGAAGATGTGGTAGGTATTTATAGGTCTTTCTCAGTGACATCTTTAAATGTTTATCATTGAGTTACACCTCCACAAATCTGATCTGGTGAAGTAGTGGACTATCAGGTTTTTAAGCTGACCATGAAAACATGACTCTATGTCCCCTGTGATGTGTCACACTGCTTCTCTGCTTTTGGTGCCTACAGAGGTCAATGAATGCACCCTCCTGGGTCGAGTGCTTCCTCCTGGCCCCTGGTGAATAGGTGCTGCCTGTTTGTCCGGTCCTCCCATTAAATGCATGAAATGCTCTCCCTGAGAGCTGTCACTGCTTCATAGGTGACAGGGAAAGACAGGAATACCTCCGCTGGCTCCCACTGAGTCAAGGACTCAAGGCTGTCCAGTCTGGTGATAATGAGGAAGGTTGAGCAGCTCTCCGAGGAAGACTGTCTGCTGCAGGGGACAAACCCCGCAGTTGAAGAGCCTCATCCTTAACTCTTTGCACCTTGGCACACTTCCTATGTGAGCTCAGGCACTCAGGACGATTAACTAAATTAACAAAAGCTGTAAATTAAAAATGCCTGTGAACTGCATTGAACCTCAATTTGCATGCTCTTCCTCACAACAGAAGTGGCTGCAGTTTGATTTAAATTAATTCCCTTTCAGAATAAAATAACACTGAATAGAATAAAAGCAGCTTTAGTTTTGAATGGGTGTCTACATGGAATTGTTTGTGGTTTAACTAATCCGCTTTAAAAATTAACTCTATTATTTTCCTGGGCATTTCCATGTAGCCTAGCTTGCTTTGTCTCTCTCTGTTTTAGTTCTCTATCAGTAAAATGGAAATAGTAATTGCCTGCTAAGATTTTTACGTCATTGTGTGGAAGGCTCTTGATAACTGCAGCGTTTTGCCTGATACTCAGCGTATGTGTTCTGCAAAAGCCAGGTCTTGATTTTCTGCACATGTGCAAAATTCTTGCCTGGTAGTGGTTTGAGGACTGTACCCAGCTGTACATGACCACAGGAGACATGCAGCAGTGCAGAATTAGGGCCTCATTGTATATTTTAAACTTTCCCTGAACATCTCCTTGGCTTTGGCTCTGTGTTTTCTTCAAAGACTACGGGCCAAGATTTAAGAACTCTCTAACTTTAGTCATCTTAATGAACGGCTTCAATGGTGCTAATGGGAACTAGGGCACTTTCTTTATCAATGGAAATCAGGCCACTTAGTTACCTCCCAAAAATATACAGAACCTAGTCTCACGGTTTTCTGCACAACACTAATTATGAACTTTAATCTATTTTAGAGATAGCTCTATCAAAATCCATAGAGCCGTAGCAAGAATAAAATTATCCTATTATAATGGAAATAGAGTACTTACTCGTAAAAATGGGCACATAAGCACTGCTTTCTTGTTGAAACTCATTTCTGTTTAAATAAATTTGCACAGTGGTGAAGCATGGTTTGACTAGCTCATGTTGCTCGTAACTACGGCAAGGCTAGATAAACACATCCTGTGTCAAAAACGGGGACCATCTTGATTTTTTTTTTTTTAATCAAAACTTGGTGGGCTTTGGACTAAAGGAATGCTTTCTTTTTTGATTCCTTCCTAGTCAGCTCTCCCCAGCATTTTCCTTTCTTTCTTGAATATTTTCACTCCAAATGGGGCTTCTTTTGTGCTTTTTGGTTGCCAAAAACTGGAGAATTGTCATAATTTGACTTTTCTTGTTGGTTGTTCTTTTAAAATAAAAAACAAGATGCTTTCCAGAGCGTTAGAAAGGAACCAATTTGCAGGGAGTGCTAAAGAAACAGCAGTGGCGTTAGCCGAGTTTTCTCTATGAGAGACAATAATGTATCATCTTCAGGCTTCAAACCTAGCTGTTAATAATAAAGCACATCACCCACTGGTCTAAAAATACTCCTGTGTATAGATGATGCATGTCATTAAAAATAAGCAACCCCATGTATTCTGGCTAGATCCGTGGTGTTTTAATGAACTTCCTCAGTAACAGGAGTCATTGTTGGCACCTGGAAGCGACTGTGGAACTACGGATCTCACAAAGCTAACTAAAGAGAAAGACACACTAAACATCTGCTTGTCAGCAGAAGAAGCTATGATCTCTGGAAAAAGAAAATTATTGATGAAAACATCTTCCAAATCTCTGTGATAAAACACGTAGGGTCAAAATGAATACTCAGCTGGTAAAATTTGTACCCATTTTCTGGGGAGGAGAAACTGCCTCTCTCTTAGTTGAGCTCAGCCTTTTGTCTTACGCCTGTCTGTGCTTAAACGAGTATTTTTGTGATTCTTCAGTTAATATAGCATTTGATCCTGCTGAGCTTAATCAGGAAAACCTGTGTTGACTGAATATGACTTTTGTTTCAATAAAGAAATTGAAGAGCTCTCTGTAGGAGCTGGGCCTACTTCCAATTTTCTTCTCACTTCTAAAAGAAAAGGACACTGTCAAGGTATTTTTGATTCATGGTGATACACATTTTTCTCTCCTTCAAAATAAAATTACTTTGGTAGTATTTTAATTTAATATGCTTCTGATTAATTTTATTGTGTGTATCTTGTTTGTTTATACATGGTTGAAAATAAATATGTCACAGGAAAAAGAGATAAGACTTTCTCTTCGAGAGGAAAGCTCTGAGGATGTGTCAGACTAATTGTCAGTGACTTACAAAGTGTTTGCTGTTGTTTGTGGTGCAAGAGATGAAAAAATCTGTGCAGACTGAAGGCTTTCCAAAATGCTAAATGCTTTCTTTTGCTTGGTAAGTTGTTTTCTTGTGTTTAATTTTTTTTGGCAGATGTTAACCAAAGAACATTTACAATTACTGTGAGAGAGCGCTTCACTTTCGATGCTTGCCAGTTCCGCGCGGGTGTTGGTGCTTACCTTTGCAAGGAGCGGAGGTTTCATTTTCAGACGCGTGCTGTTCCCATTTTGGGCTCCATCGGAGGGCCCGAGGTGGCCGGCACCACTCCCTCGGGACTGCGACCCTTCTGGGGCCGCAGCAAACGAATGCTTGCCCTGCCGAAACACCGTGAGGTCCCTGGGTGCTTTTCTCCTGGTGTTAAGGATTGAACAGACACTGTTATTTCTTGTTTCTTCTCTCCAGTCTCCACATTAGTCACCGCGGCGTTGTTTTTGACCACAGAATGCTTTTGTAACTGAAGATACTAGCTTCCTTTTCGAGCCAAATCTCAAGTTTCTGAAACTTTCTCTTCTTTCAGGACATCACTCCTGCTTGGAAAGCTGCCCTCCCTGGCCCTCTGCAAGCCCTGCTCCTTAGCTTCTCTCCCTGCTTCTGGCTGTCCCTTTATTTTCTGTTGCTCTTTGTGAGGTGTGCTCAGGTCTCCACCTTTTTCCCCTTCTTTTCCCAAATCCATCTCTGGGAACAGGCTGAGGGTGTCTTAGGGACTGCAGCTCACAGTGCTTGATTTCTAGCAGCAACTTCTCCCCAGCCACAGAGGTGGCTTCTATGTTCTTCCTTTTTTTGATAGGCTCTCCCTCTTCCTACGCTTTTGTCCTACCTTTGGCCTTTACACAGCCAGCGCAGAACTTCTCCTCTTCCTTTCTAAAATGCTCGTTGTCTCCGCTTCCTTGGACATGGCTGAGGGCATCAGTTCTTCCAGTGTTGGTGAGAACGGTTTATAATCCTGGTGCCTTCTCTGCCCTCTTGTTTGCTTAGACACGAAGGTTGTCCTCAAGTGTAGCTATCAGGTCTTCCTACAGAAACAGAGAATAATCTGACTTTTCTGCTAGATAGACTAAACGTTGTTCAGGCTTCTGCCTGGCTTCCCAAACATATCTCTTCTCTCTGCTTCTGGACTGCTAGAAAAGCTGTTCAGTTCATCCTTCTGGTTAATAGCTCTGGCCACATTGCTCCTGTCACTCCCTCTGCCTCACTCACTGCTACTCTGCCTGAAATACCCTGCCTTCACCATCTTGGCCCTTCCCCAACCCTCTGTCAACCCTGCCTTTTCTCTTACCGTGTTCTCTCTGCCGTCTTCCACTAGTCCAGACTTACTTGGCTTCCCCATTTCCATGCACGTGAAGAGTCTCCGAAGCGTTTTGGTGGATTTTCCAGACATGCTCAGGGTTACTGGTGGTTGCACAGGCCTCCCAAACGTGAGGGCTGTGACAGTCGTCTATGTCGTCCTCTCATACTCGCCATACTGATTTTCCAGGCCCAGCAGATGCTCCCCAGAGCGGACTGGCTCCACTGTTTTCCAGGTTATCTTACAGTGGCACTGCTAATGTATCTCCTGTATTATCTTTGTATTCTTTCTGGGCCTAAGCATAGGTGCTGTAAAACCCGGGTCCCCCCAGGGCTGCTAGGTGTGTCTATGTCCCTAAGCGGCCACAATGTTCGCCAGACTACCTGCTGGCTGGGAACCCCGCACCGAGGTACTTTGACGCCCATGACTTCTTGTGTGATGTGACATGTCAGAGCAGCGGCACTTGGACCTCTGTGGGCCATTTGGGTTCCTGCAATCAGGGGGGGATTTTTCTTCCCTGATAGGGGAATTCCAAGCCAGAGCTGCAGCCCGCTGGCTCTGTCAGGGAGGAGGGAGGCGAGAGGGACGAGCTCCAGAAACCTCCCTGCTGCTGCCCTTCCGCAGCTGCCGGCGGGGAGGGGAGACCCTGCGGGCGCATGGGGCTGGGGAGGGCAAGGGTGAAGGGACTGAGGATGTTTCCTCCGAAGGGGCCGAGTCTGTGCTGGGCAACCCTTCCCGCTCTGAGAGAGAGGAGTCTGACAGTAAGGAGAACAAAGGAAAACCGCTGTGCCCGTACCGGTTAAGGAGACGGGGTCATCGCGCAGAGCAAGTCGCGTGCTGGAGGCAGTTGCCAAGTACCCGCCTGTCTGAAGGAGGTTAGTACCCACGCAACGGGTACGCGTCACTCATGTGCTCTGCTTCCAAAGCCAGGCACCCTGCAGGGCTCAGGGCACTGTTTCGCCTGGAGGGAGGCTTTTGCCGTGGGTTCAGCAAGGCCAGAGCCCTCGTGCTCTATGAGTCCACGGCGTGCCTGAGTAGTCCATCTGAAGTCTGTCACTTGTGTTATTATCGAACTGGTATTTCGTTTGTACTGTGCAGCAAAACATAAAATGGCACAGAAGTAATAAATATTTACATTTTCAGGACTAGTACAGTTTCTCCAGGAATCTTAAATTTCTGCTAATTTATCTCAAATAAAACCACTGCTATAAAGAGAGGAAGACAGCTAACAGACCAGATGCAGAGAAGGCACCAGCGATGCTTTACAGTCTGGAGAGAAGTGCCGGAGGGAACCGGTGTTTGGGCCATTGATTTCTTCTGTATTGATCTTAAATGGGAAGTAAGTGGGCAACAGGAGAGATGCTAAAGACAGCATGTAAGATTATTTAAAATTTAGAGATCTGCCAACAGTAGTGAGGACACGGGCATGACGGAAAGCAACCTGCAGAGCTCAGGAAACACAGCCCAAGGCGCAAGGTGGACCATGAGAAACGGGAGTGCGTTCCAGCAAACCGAGTGGCACAGAGTATGTCTAATGTAGCAAGTCTATAAAGCGTCCCACATAGCTCAGTTGGTCAAACGGCTGTGTGGCTGTGGGGCAGGCCAGCACAGGTACCGGGGGAGTCAATCCCCACGGTACAGGCAGGCACTGTCACGCAGTGACAGAAGCAGGACATGTAGCCCACTGAAAGCTCAGGAAGAAAGTGGACAGCGCGGGTTGCCTTCTGTTGTGTGTTTCATGCCGTTCCCACCTGCTCCTCAAGTCACAGTTTTTTGATTCAGGATGTGCCTTGTACAGGGACCAAAGTCAAAACGGGAAGCATTTGGAGAGGTTGGTTACTCTGTGTAGACAGAGAGCAGAGTTTCATCGCTGGGGACAGAGGTAGTACAGAGACCACATGTCCACACACCTTTGTCCACACACCTTTGTCCACACACCTGCTTCTCACCTTCCCCTTCCCCTTGGGCACCGAAAGCATTTGCTTTCACATCACCACCCCTCCCCTTTTTCACATGTGCCTGCACGGGTTCAGACTCTTCAGCGGGCGAGAATTTAAGCCCTTTAAAAACAACGGAAGAACCTGTTGAGTTAATTTTCAGTGTAGCCACTTTTGCAGTCTTGGGTTAGCGGGGAGTCTGATGTTTTGCTGGGCTTTCATGGTTGCTGGCAAAGTGACTAGGGAAGTGCTTCACAGAATCATCTAAGGAAGAAAAGAAAACATCCTAACAGAACACATTCCAGCAGATGACTAACTTTTAAAAATACATTTTGATATTTGCTCATATAACTCTACATCACACACAAAATTTCGATGGATGAGGAAATGCGCCACTGGCGTCTCTCTTCCTACATCATTATCTTGTCCAGTGAAGACGTGTTCAAATATCTCTGTGTGAGATACTATGAACCTAAGAGCACAGGGACTGATAAACGCTTGCTCTGAAATAGCGGTTTAACTGATCTGCTGCTATTTTATGCTTCAGTAGGTTTGCTTGGTCCGTGCGATGCCTTATCCAAAAACCTCTGGTGTTTTAGTAATAGGAACTTTTACATTGACTTCCGTATTAGCACCACTGCATAGCCTAGTTATTAGTCACTTCAGTAACCATTAGTTAGCTGAATTAATAACTAGTGCTTAAAAATCTGTGTCTTGTTAATATACAGTTAGTCAGCTTTTGAGTATGGTAGCAATTTGTGTTGAGTATTCCCCTGTATTTTTTAACAGTTTGAGCGTTCTTCCTAGACTCAAAATACGCAGACTTAGTGGCTCCCACATAAAAAATTAAATTGTTCAAATGGCAAAGCTGCAAAACTTCAGTTCAAAGGGTGAAAGTTTTGCAAAGTGTTCCAGTAATAATAAATGTAAATTTTGCTATGACCACTTGGTGTCATCTGGTCAGAGCTAGTTAGTTAGCTTCTTGTTCTAGACTTGGTTTTAGTGTTAAAAAAAATCACATTTAATCTTGATTATCTATCTGAGGCACGGGGGACCAATACTAGCTCTTATTCTCTCCAGGTGAGCTTCTCAGGGATAGCGTGGCACAGTCACTGGAAGACCACCAGCTTCAAAAACTGTATTCCCCTTTAGAAAGGCCGTTTTGGGGGGCAGACCTGGGCATGCAGCTGAGACTTTTTGCCCTGGTTGCAAAGTTATTTTGCTGCCAGTGCTGTTGGAGAGCAGACAAGGTGAGTACATCCTGCTTGCTGTACCTGAGATCAAGTGCAAGGGTCCGGTGTGCAGCAGACAGCACCAGTAGGTGACACAAGTGGAGCCCTCGGGAGCTCCCATGCAAATCTGGTGTCAGCTGAGGACAGCTCTTCACTCGCTCTGCAGCATGAGACTTCCACCTCTTTGCCAGCCTGCTATCGAGAGGAAAATACTCAGCCCTCGAATGAGACAAACAACTCCAGGTCTCTGGAGGGAAGCACATTTTTTCAAGAATTCCTTGTGAGGTGAAACACTTGCAATATTTTTTCTTTTCCTTTGTAAAGAGCCTCCTCTGTTCTGCTCCCCAGTTGGGCGACCCTGCAGTGAGTTACACCCAGCAAATGGGCAGTTGCTTGGAACTTGGAACTGAGACTTGGAAAATCTTTTTTGTGTTTAAATCTGTACCTAATCAAACATCTACTCACTCTGTGAGGAGGAAGAACATAGAGCAGAGAGGGGAAGTATTTCATGTCAGCAGAAATGAAAGACAAAGTTTTGATTTGGCTGCTTTGCTGCCACTTAAATTCAGTTTACAAGGAGACAGGTTTAGAGAAAGGATGCTTTTGAAAGGGTTTTAATTCTTTTGTATATCAGAGTTTATTATGTTTTAAATATTTATGGCGATTACCTTTGCTACTGACAGACTAAGGAATCCGGTTGTGTCTGCTGCTGCCTAGCACAAAATGTATAATACAAAGAGTATAAAGGAACTGGGAAAAAACAGAGGTAAAATGAAGTGCAATTAGAAAAAGGCAACAAATGAGTAGTTGATTGCTCACCGTGGTCGTACCTCACCAGCACTGCGACAATGCAGTTATTCAAAGATCAGAGCACTGCAGATTGATGTTGACAAACTGGAGGGAATGCACATAAAAGAACCCAAACTGCTATTGGACTTTAAGGACTGGTTTATGGGAAAGGTTAACACAGCTAGATAAAGCCTGTCTGTCTAGGTACTTGCATAACAGTAATGAATGTGATATATTATGCTGCATGGTGAAGGGCTTGGTGGAAGCTGAGGGATCCAGTAACCACTTACAAAGTTGTAGGCTGTAAGCATGAAGAAAGGAAAGAAGTGGGTAAGGATTGCTGAAGGAGCACAAGTGCTAAGATGAAAAGGAGGAAAGCTCATGCCAAACACTAGGAAATATTACCTCCTGTGAGAACTGTTAGGCTGTGGTCAGAAGTTATACAAAACCCCTCAGCTGAGTCATTTAAACTGAATTGTAAAAAACACTCTAGAAAATATGCTGTACTGGCACAGGGCAAGCCGAGATCGGGAACAACCAGCCTACTCCCTGGTTTCCTTTTTCCCAAGGGCCCTTTACTCCTAGTGTGGTAGATATTAATTGACTTGGCAATAAGCAGAACCGCGATGGCTGGAGGCAAGGAGGGAAAATTCAGTACGTGAGTTTTGTGCATCATGGGAGCTCAGTGTGGCTGCTCTTACGCAGACACAGTAGCCCCGTGGACATGACACATCGCACGGACAGCTGGGAGCCACAAGCGCCTAGTCGTGCAACGAGCCATTGTAGCAGCTCAGACCTGATCTTCCCTGTACTGCTGATCAAAGAGGTCTGCGCCAAGAGGAGCTGCTAGAAAACGTAATGGGGCAAACCGGGGGATCTGTGATAGCCGCTTCTGTTGCCTCCGTGTTCATGGCTGGTTGCGCCGGTTGAAAGGGAGGGAGAGGCAGGAGGCTTTCAAAGATACGTCACCTTGCTGCGCTGACGTGTTTTCACCTCTTTCTCCTACGACCACAGATTTCCCACATTTTTAGTTAAGAAGAAAAACAGTGGAACCTGTCACTCTGAACATTTTATGTTTCCTTCCTTTCTTGTATTGATAAGGCAGGAGTTACAGGGATTTGTGAGGAAGCTCTATGGCAGTTGGAAAGTCTGGAAAAAAGAATTGCTGTCTTGGGAGTCTCAGGAGAGAGCTGCAAAGTGAAAAAAATTGTTCTGTGTTGCATAGGAAATGCTGGGTGTACTTACTCATCCTGCTGAGGTCACCGCGAAGGCTTGGTGGTGCCCAGCTGCACCCATCATGCACACCCAGCTACTGTGGTTTGCTTCTCCAGGAGACTTGTTCCCATGGCTTTACTCCATCGTGTGCAGCACCATGCTCACCTGGCCAAAATTAATTTGAAACACAGTCTCTAGCACAAATACTGTCTTTATTGTGAGGGAATATTTGTGATTTTATAAAGTCTCAATTCTCAGTCCATATTTGTTGGAGAGTCTTATTTTTCATTTCATTTACAAAGGCCACCTCAGAGTATGCTGTGAAGGTGATGAGCAGGGGTGTTCATTTCCATGTAGCGCCTATAACTCCATCATAGCAAAATGATCCCAAAGACACAAAGAATTATGCACTTCATGGACTTTAATGTGCTTTATATTCACAGTACTCCTCCAAGCTGCAGAGATGTTTTATCATCTGGTGAAAAATATTGTTTGTATTATTCAAATGGACATGGGGTGGGCACAACGGGACACTGAAGTTTGGACCCTTAGCATTGGCTGGCGAAACCCATGCCTTTGAGCTGGGCTCCCAAGGACATGCAAGTTTCTCGTGGGCAGAGTGAAGCATCTCTGAACAGCAGTGTCACTCTGGGATGTGTAGTGGCATGTGTAGTAGACGTAAATGATGTTTACATGTTGCTTAGCAAGCTAGCAGGACACACTGTGGGTATGTCTAAGCCCCAGGCCTTTCTGGATCTGTGATACTGATGGAAGGCTGCTGTGGGACACAGCCTGAAGCTCTCCCCTGGAGGTAAACCCTGAAGCATCCCATGCTCGAGGTTCTCATCATCACAGCCAGTGGTAAGGGATGGAGAGACTGGATTTGCCCTGGAAAGCAAAGGGGGAAAAGGAAAGGGCAAATCTGAGGCAGAGAGCTGAGGGACAGCCCAGCCTGCTGCTCCTGCTCATGGGTGCATCCTGGTTAAAGAAGGAGGGAGGATCCCACCAGCAGGAGCTGGTCATGCAAGGTCAAGCAGCAAACCCAGTTTCTCAGGCCTGTGCCACCAACAGAGCAGACCACAGGGCTGCTACCCTCAGCAGGCTATGGCTGTCCTCAGCTGCCAATGCTCAGTCCCAGCTCTGTGCTAAGCCAGGCCTTCGAAGAACAGCCAAGCTTATGTTTCTTTCAAAATCTACTTAGGGATGCAGTGCTTGTTCCTTCCATGCCTCAGAATTGAGGATGTGGGAGGGGATATTTGCCTTTGCTTCTGCTGAAGTCATGGCCTTTCAGGGTAAGCATAAAAAAAGTGAATGAGGGGACCTGCTCTTTGCACTGACAGTACTCTGAACAAGAGCAGCCTCCTGACAGCCTGATGTGGAGGAGAAACTTTTATGGATTAGTGACACATGGCCTCATGCCCAACCAGCACAATCGTTCTTCTCTAAGTGTTTAGAGAGTAATACTAATAACTCTTAATTACAGTACTTCATACTTCTCAAGTGTTTAGATTTTTGGGCATTTTAGGCTAGGGATCTCTTTTCTCGTGATGTATTACAGCAGGGAAGACAAGACCCAACTGGAGCCCTTTTGCTCATATGCGTGTGCACATTGCAAGATGGCAGGATGCTCTGCAGAAGATGTCCTCTGACAGAGCCTTTGGTGCCCATACCTGAGTGTGTTAAATTCTGGCTAAACTGCAAAGAACCATCCCTTCTCTCTCTGTCAAACTTACAGGCTGGGTAGCAAGAAGTGGACCTGGCAACTTTTAAGCTTTAACAGGGTCTGTGGCCTGTTTATTTGACAATGAATTTTTAGCGGGATATGATAGGTATCCTTTTCTGAGAGAAAAATGCAATAAAAACTCCAGTGAATAAATACAAGTTTTTGTTTTCAACACTCTCCTCCTGGACTCCTGCTGTTGCATGACTACAAAATTCAAAAAGAATACTTTGGTGGTTCCAAAACTCTGTCATACAGATCTCAGTTTTTTCCTTGTATTTGTCAATGTGTGACTAAGCACAAGTATTACAGGAAACGTGGAAATGTTTGGGCTCTAAAGAATGGCTGTGGAAAAAGACCTCCTACTGATTAACAACTGCTGTTTAATAAAATAATTTTCAGATGTCCAAATTGCTGATTGTTCCAGTGAGGGTTACGTTCTGACCAGAAGGGATCCCACCAGTCCCATGTCATCAGCCCAGGCGCACAGAGAAGAGGCTTTTCTGCAGCCGTTTCCTGCTTCAAAACAATGGAGAATGAGAGATGCCCATCTTCATTCCTGGGGTGCAGGGATCTGTTTAGCACAATCTCTAGGGTGGCATCAAAACTGGGGGAGAAGGAGCTAAGAGAGGAGCTGGAGTGTGAGAGAGCATCTTGATTTTGGAGATGCAACCTCTCGCTTGACTAGGAAGGCCCAGCAAGGACAGATAAAAAGAAGAGGTCTCACACTTGCTGAAACAATGAGGGTCTTGTGGGTGTGCCAGGAGCTGGTTGGAGAGTGGGGGAAGCCAGGGACCTACGTGAAGTTCACCAGGGGCTCCTGTGCTCCGAAGCTCTCCCTCCATGGCAAGGTCCCAGACCAGGGCTGCTCTCGTGCCTTCCTCCTCAGGGCTGGCACTCGGGCTGCCCACTGCACATTGAAGCCCTGGACCTTGGGCTTTTTTATATACTCGTGCCAATTCAAGCGCTCACACACACACACACACACACACATAATTTTATGTCTGTCATGTTTTGTGCCTTTCTGTGCTGCGAGGCTTGGGTCTAGTTCGGCTGTCTCGTGGGGTGCTGGCAGAGTGCTGCCGGATGGTTTTGCTCAGGTGATGTGCACAGCGCCGCAGCCAAACTCTTCGCCTCGAGCCAGGGTCGCATCCATGGCAGGTCCAACACACTCGTAGTAACACATGTTCCCTCTGCCAGCTTCTCGTTGGGCACAATGCACGGCTTCAGCTGCATGCAGTTGTGGGTTCTTGTCTAAATGTGGCCAAAGGCAGCAAATTGATGAGACTGCCTTTTTTGTTGTTAATACAGGCAGCCAACAGATGCCAGGAAGGGTTGCTTATTGACATTAATCATTACCCTGTTGATAGCTCTGGGCAGGCTGCTTTAATTGACCAGAACTGAATCCAGTAATCATATCATGGAAAATATACATCACATTTATTTCAGTAGCACATCTGAATTACAGTAATATGAGTTCATGGTAAAACTCTCAGTGACTACATCAGAAGCAGGAGCAGAGCCATTGTCTGCTAGCACAGATGTAGCTGAGCTGTGCCCCGCAGTCTGCTGTGCTTAGGCAGCACAGTGAGGCTATATCCAAAAAGTGGTAAAATTATCCTCCGGGATCTTGCAGCCCAAACCTTGTCCGGACAAATAAAGTGAAGTCCATGCATGGCAGTTGTAGAACTGTGTTTTCCATTGTTTTCTTCGAGTATAACTCTTCAGTAGTGGGGGATGGCCACAGTCTGTTGAAACAGAAGAAATGCTCTAGAAAGAGTACATAAAAGACACCATCCAAAAAGACAATAATTACAGAGGCATCTCCTTTTACCCAATTATCTACAGAAAATGATAGTTAAAAAAGCAGCTGAGAAAGTAAAACAACAAGAAAAAACACCTGAGACTTAGTTTGATCACTTTGTGCCTGGGAAAAAGAACAAGAAGTTAATCATCAAACAATATTTGTATATTGACTAATGTGTTAATGAATTCAATTTTTGTTAAATAGCATCAACATGTTAGATATTACATTGAAAAGAAACAAGGATGAATAGCTGGCTAAAATAGTCAAATGAGCCTCTTTTTTCCATACTGAATGTAAAGTTTATGACCTTTGTTCAACAGAATGGTTGAGAGATGAAGCTTGGGACTACGTTAAGTTACCATGAACAGCAGAATCCAGAGGGAACAGATGTGATTCGTTGTCTGAACTTGACTGTGGATATATTTCTGTAGATATTTTCTCAGCCCCTTCCCTGCAGCACACAGCCTAATAGCTAAATATTACCTACAACTAAATTAAAATGTAGATTAAGATGCTGATTTGCAAAAATTAATAGCTTGAGGATGAGGAGACCCCTTACCCCTTGGGCTCCATGAGTGTGCATATGTTATACCTGCTTCACTCTGTGCAGTAACGGTGTGGATTTGTGGTCGTTATACGGGTTCACTGCTATTAAAACTCCAAAATGGTCAAAACATCACTTTTGGAACGGTACCTTATAAACTAGTAGGATTGTGCGTAGTGTGCCGAATTTAAAGCATGTAAGTCTTGTTCAGATCTTTTAAGTAAAAATAAGACCTTATTTCACATGGGAAAAATAAAACACAAAATGTCCCACAGAGAGAGTTTTACAGTTGTTTCAGACATTAGTGTAGTTTATTACCATAGGTTTGTAAAGCAATGCTGAGGTATTTCTAGGTAATACCCACCCCCTTAAACTTTGCTGTTTCTGAGGAAGGTGATAGAATACAATGAAAAGCAGAGGAATACACATGCAGTAAGATGTAAAACGTACACATATGCATGTACTGAGAAGGTAAGCAGCCTTTAATTTGATCATTGCTTCTGTTCTTGCAGGAACGGTGTGTTTTAAATCATCAAGAGAGATCTGTACGGGTTTCGGAGGGGAAATTGGTGAAGACATTGGTGAGGTGGAACAGAATACTCTGCCAGTACCAGTCCAGGGAAGTTTCAAAGGGAGGCAGAGCTGAGGTAGAGACCAGAATTAGTGTATGTTCCTTTATATTGCAGTGGCTTAGTCTGAAATTCTTTAAATATAGATTACTTAGTAGGGAAGACAACATCTTCATAGTGATGAGGAAACATCTAGAGATAGATTGGTGTTTGTAGCTGCCTTGCTTTCAGGAGGAGATCCTCTTTTGGAGCTTTTTAAAATTCTGTATTTCTTTCATGTTTTCTGCTTGCTTTTAAGCCATCATGATAATGCATAATATTAAAAACTGGACAATGCCCAGAATGTAACCTTTTTGTTTCAGTTCTCCAGTAATAGAAATATTGCAGCCTATAAGACAAACTAATTCTCAGAAGCTACAAACTTAAATTGACTGATGCCTCTTCAAATTTTGGAAACCATGCAAATTTTGATGGAGAATCTCAGTTTTCAAACTTTATTATTAGTAGCCATAGAGGAACTGTAATGACATATTAAATTATTCCCTAACTTGATTCGCATGGGATCTCCTTAGAAAAACCGACTGTGTGTAAATTAGGCACATCCTTGAGTGATTTGTTGTCTCAGGACCTCTCAGCCCAGGCTGAATGTGCTAGGGGATCATGTCATTTCCTTGTTGCAAACTTTGATAGTGAAATCAGGAACACAACAAGGTTGGAACCCGCCTTTCCATGACTTTATCCTCAACTCTTTTCTCTGTATAAATCTGTGCTTTAAAGAACTGTTGAGAAAATTCACAGTCCTGCTGCCTTCCCTGCATTCAGCCTCTCCTAGAAAATGACTGTCAGGTCAGTAAGTTATGTCTCAAGAGGAAAAATTAAAAGAATTAAGCCATCAAGACTGAAATTCATGTTACTGTACTTCCAGAAAGGATGGAGTTACATTAATGATGGTTTCATGTTTGAATTTCCCCTGCCAGAGCTGCAGGGACAACATGTGAAGGACTTCCTGGGAATGAAATGCTCACCTAACTGGCTGGGCTTCCAAATTTTCCACTGTTAGTGCTCAGTAAATTTGTAGACTGGTTAAAATTCACCTCTTTCCATTCAGATGCTTGGCCCCAGCTGCTTTTCTGAGGACCAAAAACTTTGCTAGGAAAAAAAAGAAGGCCCAGAAGAATGTGATGCTACTTTATGAAGGAGCAATGTTCTCTTTCTACCCTGGCATTAAACTCCTGAAGGTGAACAAAGAGGGAGACGTGTCTAGAAATGCACAAAGAAGCTGGGCTAATTAAGAGAGCTCCCCATTGCCCCCCTTCATGAAAGCTGCTATGCTTTTGAAACCCTGGAGATGGTTTCACTGTGAATTTGTGAGGTTAGGAGTACAGCTGGGATGCTGAGACTGTGGGCTGGGTGGTATGTATAGAATGTGTTTGATCAGTTCCTCAGCTGTGTTAGAGAGAGATGGCATAAAACAAATGGGGTGGAAACAGGCGGAAAGGAAGAGCAGCTCCCTTTGGGATAAGTCTGAACTGATTTAGATTGTGAGAAATCATTTTTTTGAGTTGAATGTACTTTTTCCTGGAGATTTCAGTGAGAAGATTTTTTTTTCCTCCTAATTTTTATCAATGTCACAGAAAACCTTTTTTGAACCTTCAGAAACATGAGGCTCAAACCTTGCAGTTCATTCCTCCAGATGTTAGCATGGCATGCTACAGCCCAGCTTTCTGTATGTTGACATGTAAATAGCTTGCCAATCTCACCTCGCCCACAGCATTTTGCACTACTGCTATTATTCTCTACTTGATGTTTATAATTCTTTGATATTCAACGCAGAAAAAATATTTTTCTTGCCTGAAAGATCCTCACTGAGGGGATACTCGAACACTGCTATCTCTGGGCTAAATATAAGTAATTGCAGCAAGTTGGACAAACAGAACCTAGGTGATGCAGGACACGGTGCGTCTCTTTACAAGCCATTGAAAATGAATAATGAACCTTCATTGCAGCCCATTAATCCACCAAAATTAAGGTTACCCAGGAGATCACAACACATTAGTGAGAAGATTCATATGGCACTCTGTCCTTCCCGTCATATGCACAGGTGGCAGCTCCTTCACTCCTCAGTCAGAAGAGTATGAACGGGTCCTTTACACTGTCCTGAAATGTGTCAGAATCCTAGTGGCTCCTCTTCCCTGGTGAGCCCAGCTCTGATCATCTGATTCCTGTACCAGTGAGGAAGGATTTCCTCACTCGACAGGACCATGGCTAAACTTGGCAGAAAGTAAAGACCATTAATAATAACAGATGTTGTAATGTTTTGCTATGTTTACAAGACCCCCGTGTGCTCCATGTGTCATTTGAAATTACACTGAAATGATTGATTCTCATTTAATTAATATAAGATAAAATATTTGCAGAACAGCTCAAGGGTTTTGGAAGATGCAAATAAAGATCTCAGAGTCTGTCTGAGAAATTCTGTTTTTGTGCCTGACTCCACCCATTAAAAATTGGTACTAAGTTAAATGGGAAACTGTAATTTTGTTTAAGTTTTCTTTCTTTTCTATTGCAAAGAGGAGAGCTGCACTGAGATGCTACTGGGAAAGCAATACCAATTAAGGAAAGGTAAGGCATCAGAATTAAAGGGAAAGTGACTTTAAAGTTTGTTTGAAAACTACGTGCAAACATTTATGACTGCCTAACCTTTTCTTTAACTGTCTCTTCCCTTTGGCTTTTATTCAGCATGCTGCTTAAGCCTATGACTTGCTTTAAGCAGGCAGCAGCTTAAAATCCTTGTTGGACTGTGGTAGGCACAGTTACGTGTTAGTTCAGCTCAGAATGATAAATATTTGCTTCTATTAGTGCTATGCAAAACTTAATCTTTAACCTCATGAAAACTCTGTGACATAAGCAAAGGACTTGGAGTCTTGCATAAGCTTCTCGAGGAGAAGTTCCCCATGTACACAGTACATGAAAGGCACCTTTATTCAGGAGCAGCTGTGGATCTGTAGATCTGTGATGATTCACGGAGCAATTTCTGGTGATCCTGGAAACCCGAGTTTCCTTGGGCAGCAGCAGGAGTACTAACACGTTTGACAAAGGAAACAGATTAACTTTGCTTTTTCTGCCAGCCAGGGGACATCACATTCTCCCTCAGGTTGTCAAGAAAGGGACTAACAGTCAACCTTTGAGTGTAAATTTCTTCCTGCTTTCCCACATGATGGTTTGCAGTACAGAAGTAACGGGGCACTGAGGCAAGTCACATCCACAACAAGCAAAAGTTAGTTGAGTTTGCAGTTTTCATTAAGTGAATCAACTACTTTCATCCTAAGTTGTAACAAAAAGTTGAGACATGCTAAAACAATATAGTTTGCAGATTCACTGAAAGAGGTGGCTAAACCAGCCCAGAGCTCTTAAGACATTTTTAATCTGAACATTACACAGAATGAAGCAAGGAGAAAAGGCAACAGACAGATTGCCAGTAACCAGCACTCTGAAATAGGCAGTCCCTATGTACAAAGACTCAGTGGGTGAAAGTAGATGCACAGGTTCATATCTGAGCCTCCCTCCATCTCCCCAGGCTTGCCAATGCACGTGAACATATCACCATATTGATCACTATGTCCCCAAAGAGGCAGATTCAAAAGCCTCCGATGGAGAGGGAAAGGAGTGTAACATACATTCAGACCACGCATCGTGAAACATTCCCATTGCTGTTGTTCCTGTCTTTGGGGCCACATACACCTTCATACCGTGAGTCCCTCTAAGCTGTGACGCCATGCATTTACAGTTATCCATGAATGGCTTTCAGAAAATAGGGCTTGGGCTCCAGGTAGGTGCTCAGCAGATGTCATGGACATCACCAGTCCTTAGTGAAGTCACTGAGCTTACCTGGGGCTGTCGTTGAACACTTTGCTGTAAGTGGTAACAAGTAAAGGGCTGTGAAAAGGAGATCAGCCAGTACATCTCTCCTCCTCTGCAAACAGACTGCCATGAATGACCCTTTTACGAAGCATTCCCATAACAAGTCAGGAGTTTGATTTGGGCTCAGCAGGCTGCCCCAGCTGAGTACCGAGTGCCACTTACACGTCCCTCTGAGGATCATGTAAAGGTGAGAGCGGGCAAATCCATTTGTGGAGGAAAAATCTAGCACCATACACAGGCTGGTGCTCAAAACCAGCATGTTGGTGCACCGAGAGGGAGGGCACAACAGGTTCCTTAGGTTGCAAAAGACCAAAAATACCCCAACCCAAAAATCTGACTAAAATGCAGTGCTCAGGAGCACTCTATGGCATCGCCGGTCTTGCAGATTTGGTCATGGTAAGCTATTCCCTCATGAGGCAGAGCCTCCCAGCACCCGCCCCATGAGAAGCTGGAGTGACTGGTGTCCCCTGTGTCACTCTTGGGGAGCCCGGGCACTGGCAGCACCACCCCTGCGCTGGGACAGAGAGTGGCACAGCTGCTTTGCTGCCACTCTTAGCCAAAGGCCAAGAAATTCAATCCAGGGAGCAGTGAAAACCTGTGTCCTGCCATCCCTCTTGGATGAAGAGCATCTTCCGGTTGGGGAACTACTCTGTGTGTGCCTTTTTAAGCATTCCCACCCAAGAGGCAGAAATCTCTTCTCTCTCCTCTTTAGCAACTGAAAGATTCAAAAAAATGCTTTCCTGGAATCAGGGTTTGAGCAGACTCAAATTGCTTGAACCACACTTTTCGTAGCCCAAGAAAGGCTGTTCTGTTCTTCAGCGTATACCAAAACCCCTCTTTTTTTGTCCTCCCTATCCTGGACCCCTTCTGCTAACGTTTCCAAAACTGCATTTTGCCTACACTGCTGAGAAGCGTTGAGCTGGCTTTACATGAAAAAATACTGAAGTCAGATGAGTACTTAGGAGTGTGGAGGCTAAGGAAAATTTGAGTCATAGGTAACTGTATTATTTGAGTGAGAAACTTTGCCTAGCCTTGAAAGAAATACTCTGAGATTTTAGGTCTGGGATACTTTTTGAAGTTTTGGTTGTGTTTTTACCCTTTGCTCCTTAGGCTGCAATTTTAAAGCTCAGTCCCTGCACCTACCCAAGTCCGTATGCTGGTTTGTCCCCCACGGCTCATGGCTGCCTCCTTTACAAGTGGCTGGGCTGTATGTACGGGCGGCACAGCAGTCTGAAGTGCATTGATCCACACCTTGGCTATGGCAGCAGCACTGAGGTGAAGCTAATGTGGACAGATTTGGGGGTCTGATGTATCGCTGCTCTGAGCTTTGCGGGAATCTGAGACACGATTGTAGTATTTTGGTGCAAACATTTTAAAGAGAAGGAACAGTTTTCAATAAACTGTAGGGAGGGTGGGAGAGCAGCTTTGCTGTTAGAAGAGGAAGCTGGAAATAAAGGCTTTTGTTTCTTTGCATGGAGAGGTCACTCAGTGTCTCTGAACTTCCAGTTACCTCCTATAAAAAATATTACAGCTGTTAACATGGACCATTGTAGTGCCCAAGTACAAAACCGGACAAGCTGAATGGCAGAGTTGGTCTTTGTTTTTGTTGTGGAGGACGAAATGGGTGCAAACTGTAAAGTCTTTTCTCTCCATTTTAAATTGCTGTAATAAAAAGGGCCAATATATAACAGCCACACAGTGAATAACACAGAGAGGGAAAGGAATGATAAGGCGGCCTTACAGATTAAGAAACAGAGCTCATTAGGCTGGGCATAGAGTTGCATTAATGCAGGATTGATCCCCTCTCCCTGCAGTAGGCCATTTAGAAGTGGTTTGAGGATCTCTGCAAGGTGTTGTCTGTGCCGTGCCTTGGGGGTACTTGTTTCCCATGGATGCACATCTGCTCCCAGGAGGTGCCTGGCCGGGGCAGCTCCTCTCCCACTACAGGTCTGCAGCCGAGGGCACAACCTGGCCCTTCACCACAGATCCCTGCGGTAGGGGAGATGATGGCTGAGAACATGAATGCGCTCCTGGAACAGCTCCGGCTGCCCGTTCCTGATTGCCATCTCTCTCCAAGAGCCTGCTGACCGCGGACACGGGGTCTATCTGTCCCCCAGCTTGGGTGAGGAACCCATCTGTGGGGCTGCAGGGCAGGGAAGGAGGCAGCAGGATCAGGCAGCCCCTCCTGGGCAGCCCAGCTGGGTTACATCTGCTCTTAAGGGCCCACTGGGAAAGGTAGGAGATGGAGGGGTTAACTTGTTTTCTGCACAGTCAGTATCTCTGCACAAACACGTGCACCTTGGTCAGTTGTGCCTCTGATAACTCCTCCGGGCTCCTCTCTGATTCTGCAGCAGAGAAGCTGGCATTGGTGTGGCATTTGCTGACAGCCAGCTGTGTCCTACTTGGAAACCAGCATTTTGCTTCTGCCTCCTGGCTTCCCAGTCTGTTCCGGCCGCGGAAGAATCCTGTGGAAAAAAGTTGAGTATCAGGTTTGTATCAGCAGAAATGTATATGAGGGTCTCAAATTAACATCACACAAGGAACATTTTTACACTTCCTAAATTTTAAGTGCTTGACTTTGCACCTTATCAATATTCATATAGTTTTTTCCTTCTTTCACATTTTGTTGTTTTTATGGGAATCTCTGTCTGCCCAGTAAGTACTATGAGCAGTCCCGAAGAAACCCACAGGTTATTGGGAAATATATTAATTTGTTCCAGATCTCACTTTACTTATCACAATTGGTTTTGGAAGCCAGCAGCTTTAAAGCAGAGTTGCAAATAATTTCAGCATGTTTAAACCCGCAGTGGTGTGTAAGTTCATCTGTGTATGCCTTGTGTCTTAAACAGAGATGTGCGTTTTATGTCAAACAATCAAAATGACCACTTAAGAACATGGGAATTTATTTAAATTTTGGCTGCCCAGTAAGTGTTTGACTACATTTCCACTAAATAATAATGACATCGAGAGCTTTGCTAAATTAACCACAAGACCAGTATGTATTTCCTACGGCTTTCTCAGGGGATGTCCGGTACACTAATCCTGCCAGAAGGCAACATGCTAAAGTATTGCAGGGACTGAGTACATGCGGAGCAAGACTGCAGCTAACAAACGACTGTCAGGCGCTAAAGTCCAGTGTAGACCTGTGTAATTTAGGATTATTGCTGCTATTCTGGAATGTGAAATAAATCCAGCATTGTTTAATGTCAGCTCCCCTGAGGCGGACTGATCGCTAGAATATGTAGCTGAGGATGTTCTGCTGGTGCTGGGAACGTCACGGCACATCTGCTTTCCTACCTCTTGTGTACCATTGGGTTTCAGTACTAAAAACTGCTGCCAGGCCATGCACACAAGCAAACGTTGGCTGCTGTTTTATGTATGTGTGTGTAAGTCTGCCTTTGCTTAGGGATCCGACTATAAAGGACTGTTTCAGTTCCACTGTCTATTGATGAAAGCTTTCAGGGAGTTGATCCAGCGATAGAAATGATATCATGTCAGTTTGGTAAAACACGAGTAGCATACACTTCGATAAAGAGCTATGGTGAAGTTCTGACAATTACAACAAACTGATGAAATTCAGAGCTCAAAAATAATCTATCAATGGGAAAAAGGGGTGGATTTGGTATGTTTTTGGCTGGAAACGGTTTACTTAGCTGCGACGCTGAATCAGCCAGATAGTTACACTAGGGTCCAAAAAGCATCTGGCTCCAGGAGCTGCAGAGGCTGTGCTGAACGCAGTGGAGGTCTGCGTGGAGCATGACATCTCCTCTGGCACGTACCTCCCCCCTCCCTGGGCGCTGTTGTGTGCTGCTGCATGCTCGCAGCTTTGCCCTGGGACTTAGGGACACAGAGCGCCTTCTGCTTTTTTGACAGAAACTGCCCTGCCCGTAAAATATGAAACACTGGAGATATCCTTGTGAGCAGTGATGCTTCATGGTCTGGAGACAAATACCTGCTGCTCCAGAAAAAGCAGAGGCAGCTGTGAGTGTCTGGCAGTGACGCTTTCCTGGGAGATGGAGGAGCAGGAAACGGACAAAATTCTGTGCATTAGTTCAGACACTCAGACAAGCGAAAATGGGAGCTGAATGAAGAGAAAAGGGAGGGAAAATGCTGTAGGCGTAGAGAGGGGAACTTCAGTTGCTGAATGTTTCTGACTTTCTTACCTACATTGATCTGATCCTCTCCTACCGTGTCTATTCCTTCATACCCAGCTTCACAACAGTGATCTTAAGGAAGCACAAAGGACTGAATCTCCCTAGAAAACTGCTATATAAATTTTTTATTCCAAATAGACAGAAATGATGTAGGCAAATGCTAGCAATGATAAGACACCTGAAAGCACCCATAGCATGGGTGCAGGGTGTGGAAAAGCTAGACTTTTGCACTGTACCTACTTAGTGTATCAGTTACGTTCTCAGGGTTCACTGTTTGGCAAATGCTTTCATGGGCATATATCTTTCAACTTGGAAATAACTCTAGAGTTCAACTAAGTTTTGTGGTATTATTTAAAACAGAACTGAAATGACTAGGCTTCCAATAAGTCATTCCTTCAGTGTATTTAGAAGCATTTATCAGAGATACAGCATGGAAATTGTGGTGAGTTCCTAGCTGACAAAATGGAACAGTCATGCCTTGTACTCAAGTCGCAGCATTTTTAAAGATGACTTTTGGTAAGGAAAGAAGGACGTCATCATAATGATGTTGCCAAGTGCATGTTTTTTTGACACAAGAGCATTTCGGGTGTTGTGTACTCCATGATAATGTGGTCATTTAAAAAAATATTGAAGGTTGGTCTTCAGGAAGTACCTTGTTTTATATGATGTTCAAAATGTGACTGATATATCTGCATAAAAAAGACTTTAGCAAAGCAGTTTGTGGTCAGAGAGTGCATGGATACAATCACAACTGATGCTAAAAGAGGTAATTGCCACTGACAGCAGCAAAAGCAACAACTTTGCTCCATAGGTGGCTCTTTACAGGTCAAGATATATCTACATTCCTTTCTTCCTTTTCCTGCAGCTTTGCACCTTCTTTTCCACCAAACGCATACCAGCTGATACATTTTCCTTCCATACCTCCCATACCCCAAAAGGCAGTTGCTATTGGATTGCCATTACTTAGCTGTCTAAGTTAATTAACATGCAAAAGTAGTAATTGTCTATGTAGAGCCACCTACTGCAATGACAAACATTTACACCAGGGATAATCAGCAGCTGCTGACATTCCCCTCGATAGAGTATTTGGTGCATCAACAAGGTAGGTGTAGCACGGGTTGGGAATCACAGATGTAGGGTAAGGCCTTGATGGGTGCAAATCTGACTCCACATTCATTTGCCAGGCATCCAAGTGAGTCAGTTGTGTGACCAACTGTAGAAACCATTCTGGTTATGAATTTACTATCAATCTCAGTGCATGGCACGGTTAGTAAACGCATACCTTTTTTTGTGGCGTTGAAGATGCAAGGGAATAAATCTATATGCCCAAGTGACTCCTTGTGGCATAATGTTCTGTGGTAGCAAGGTGTGCTCATTCCTGAGGTCTTAGGGGGTGGCCAGGGCAACTACACTGTAATACAAGCTTATGATGAAGATATTTAGGCACATGGTTTTCTTTCATATTGTGTAGTTTAGCCATGAAATATCAGTCCACTCAGAAAGTGAACAATTGCAAGCAACAGGAGACCACATTTTTACTGACTAGTGACATTTTCTGGTATTTGCCCACTAGATGGCTGCAATTGTTGAAGGTAAGTACCTTAGACACTTGGAAGGGGCTTCAGATGACAAAATCTACTTTCCATGCTCTCCTGTTGTCCTTACTTTCATTACTGAAATATCACAAAGAAATGAGAGGCAGCAGAGGGCTAGAATTCCTCAAATCAAAGGTGTAGAATCTACCTCAAAGGTGTAACATCTATTTTGGCAAGGAAGTACTTGTAGAAAGGGGTCCAGTTGTGGCCTAATGATTTGTTGTGTCAAATAGGAACTTACGAATGAAACTTGCAGGCTACAAGGAATCGAAAAAGGACTTATCAAGAAATAAACCATTTCCTGGATCTTAGGAAATGTAGGGACAAAGTAAGAATTTCCAGAAGTCAAACTCTTAACTTAAAAAAAGAAATTACAGTAAATAACAGCAGGTAAAGCAAGAAATGTAAAGAAAAAAAGAAAAAGAAGTGCATCTGCTGTGCCATAAAGATATTACAGGGTTTGAAGATAATCTAAGTATTGTGTAAAAGCTAAACAAATACTTTGTCTCAGCTTTCAATGATGATGATGTTTGCCATGAGGTGAAAAATGAATGGGAGTAGGTATGTTAGAAGGAGTGTCGTGGAAGTAAGACTCTGATAAGCTGCTCAAATAAGTTATGGTATATTACATAAATATGTAAGAGTTAATTCAGTGGATTAGACTGAAAATCCATCTCACCATGCTTCCCAACTCAGCACTACTCTCCAAGCCTCCAGCAGTTTGTGTCCCATGGACTTTCATACCCAGAGTAAGCAAGGGAAGGGTGGTAGTTATTAACCTTCACTTGCTTCCTCTTTCATTGTCTCATTCATGCGCCCCCTCATTGTTTTTAACTTCAATCATCCACAACATCTCAGGACAAGAAATTCCAGAATTTACCTGCAGCTTGACTGAAGAACAACTTCCTTGTGTTTTCTTTGAATGTATCTCCTACTTCTTGACTTGGAAGAGATGGTGAGGAACATGTGGTCTCCATGCTCTCTCCATGTACTCAAGTCAAGGCACTGGACAACATTCACCTGTGAGACCAGTCAGAGAGGTGTAGTTCTAACAGCAAAGATTTTTAGCACAGCTTACTGCTGACATACAGAACAATTAAGGAAACACAAGTAAATAGAAAACAGGGCAAAAAATTGCCTTGATTGCATAGAGCGTTCCATATTGACATAAAATTACTCTTTGAGAAAAAAAAGTTATTTTCTAGCTAAAGGAAATATAGTAAGTCCAATATTCCTGGTCTCTAATGGAGTATTTGATACTGTGCTGCCTGAGAAACTGTCATATTGGAGAAGACAGAGATTAATATGAGATACCCAAGTTGCACATGAAAGAGAAGGGACAATATGCTGTGCAGAAAAGAAACCTGTCAGGTTGCAAGGAGGTGCCTTGAGACACTTGGCGCTGGTGCCACTTAATATGTTTGTTTCATGGGCTTGGCATAGAAAACAGGAATAAGCTGATGGAAACCGCCAATGATAAATAAAAAGAGAAGCCCGCCAATACAGATGAAGATCAGAAGATCTGAAGATTAACTTGAAGATGACTGCAGCAGAAAAGGTATAGAATTGAACGATAGAAATAGCAAATCATTGCATTTAGGAGGTGATCAGAACACGTGGTGTAAACTTGGTCTCTGTAAGAGGCAATAGGGACTTAGAAATACAAGTGTAATTTGGGAGTGAAAAAGACTTATTTATCCTCAGATGTTTTGTCAGGTCTGGCATCTTAGAAGGAGGCAGAGAGGTACTATTTTGCAAGGTGCTTGTGAGCTTATATTTGAAATTTCATTTTGGCTCTGTTTACCTCATTTCAAGAGAAACTAGTTTGGACCAGAGTAGATGCAGGAGTGGAAAAGGAGAATGATCACGGAATCAAAGATATGAGTTACAATGAGAAAATAGCAGAGGTCGGCATGTTAGCTTAGTGGGGGGAATATGATTACTCTCTACAAACACATGGGGGGAGAAGATAAGCTAACTAAAGCTAATTTAGAAAGAAACTAAATGCCAATGTAAGCACAAGAACAAATGGCTATAATCTGACTGTGAATAGGTAGAAATTTTTTTTCTCTTGATGGAGTTAGATAAGTACATAAAACTTCACTTCTATCAGTACCTCTGGTGATAAGGGAGAGTCCAGGAAGATCTTCATTTTATCATTTTCTGCCACTGACTGATGAGCCATTTGCCTCTGTCCCCTCAGGAGTTTGTACTGGCAATGCATGCACCAGCGAAGGGCACTTCCTACTTGGTGATACCTTTCCTGGTACGGGTTACGTGCCAGCCTTGAGCAACTGCCAACAGAATGTACAAGAGTCTTGGCACGTTTGTCTGTGGTTGGTTGCACCAGTTTCCAGAACACAGTGTCCTTCCCACTCCTTTTGGAGAGCCCTGTCTCATGCTGCCTATTTTTAGCTTCCTTTTTGCCCACTCCCCGTAGTGGGGCATTTGCCTCCAACCACTTAAAATGCTCTTCATGTTCTCCTTCCATTTCCTTCATTTCTTTTTTTTCACAATCCTCTCTTTCCCTCGCTAATTGTAATGCCTGCACAAGGCTGTCTTTGAGATATTTCAAAAGGACACAATGCTTCCTAACCAGAAGGTTTTCAAATGTCTTCCTCTTTCCTATCCAGGGCCAGACTGTCTGGTACGTCTGGTTGTCCTATAAAGATCCTGAGAAAGCTGCATTATAGTGTAAGACTCACCTGGGAAGATCTGTATTGACTGCTTGTAAAGCATTGCTCCCAGTGAGCCTAAATTCCAAGAGATCACAGAGTCTTTATTTGCATGTGATCGTAGGGCTGGTTTTGTGGTTTCTTTTACGTTACTGTTGAAGAGAGTGAAGCTTGAGTACAGTGTCCTTTCCCTCCCCTCACCGTCCTGGTCTGTTAGTTCATCAGACCTGGGATCTGCTGAAAAATGCTGGAGCTGTCTCCAGCAAATGGATCTAGCTTTCCTTCCCTTGGGACCTCGTGTATGAGGGAGGGAGGGAGGGAGGGAGGGAGGGAGCGAGGCTGTATGTCTGGGTCTAGTTCTGACTTCCCCCACTGTCGGAGTGAGGAGTTTTGACATGACTCAGGCATGGACCTGGACTGAGGAACTGGTCCCACAGCATACTCATACCCTGCTGCTCTCTAGGCTTTCACCTGTGAGCATTATCAGTTCACCTTGTGGTAGTTTAGGTTTGTGAAGTTTGTTTTAAGGGAGGAGCATCAGAAGCATGGAGAAAACACCTGTTTTGCCCAAAGCTGTGACAGGTCTTGTGACAGACTTTAGAAAATATTATCTCCAGACCCAGAAAACAGAGTCAGATAAACAATGAACTCACCAACTTCATGTTCGATATTGGGATTTTTTTCCGTATTTTTCCTTTTATGTGACCAAGCTTGTAGTCTCCCCGCTCTTCATTTGTGTGCGTTGCATATGACAAGATGAAAACCCTCTCGTGCATTTCAGAAACAGAAAAGCATACCACGATTAGAGGCATATGAAGAGATGCCCTGGGTTACAGTGCTGTTTCTCATTGCATCACATACATTGGCTAACTTGATGTCTCAGCAGTGCAAGTGATGAAGGGTAGGTACGTAAAGCAATAGATGACAAGCTGGTCCATGTCACCCTTCTGTGACTTTGCACATCACACTCAAAATGACAAAGTGACAAATGGTGTCTCTACCAATTTATTCCATTTTCCATGCAAGATACACAAATACAAACCAAAGTGGTCTTTGGGAAGCTAGTTCTTATTTTCTGATTTTCTTGCAACAAAGGACCTGTCTCAAATGTCTGTGGGACATCTACTCCAATACAAATACTACACAATTAATGCTTGATTTGAAATTTATCACAGACATCTAAGACAAGAGCATGTCAATCATTTATTTCTTACTTTATATACCAGTTTTCTAAAAGGCCTCCCAACATTTTCTATAATCGTCTCTTTCTTCTTCTTCTATATCTTTATTGAAGGGATCATTCTGAGAGCAAGGTTTTTTCCTCCGAGCTTCTGACTATGTGACAGGCTGCAGGACACAGAGGGACACCTTGAGGTGTTTCAGTTTTACTGACCTTTGTTGGTAATTTTTGTGAAGATTGATAAATAATGCTAATATTATGAATAAGAACAACTGCGGGGAGCTGGGAAAGGAGTATGTGGACAGGGACTGGCTGAAGTTATCATATGGTATCTCCGAAATGCAGTGAGATCAGGGAAATATTTCTTGAACTATTTAAAGGAATGTAGGGACATTCTGAACATACGCCACCAATCTGTACGCAGCAGATGACCCTGGGTCACAGTGACCATGCTAACATCAGAGTAATAAGGGATACCAGGGAGAAACTGTTAAGGAGGACTGTTCTGCCTAGGCGTAGCTGACGGTTCTTCCTGGTAATGAGAAGGTTACGTTGAACAACCTTCTTGAAACTCTTTGTTGATACTTGATGTTCTCCAAAACAGGGCAATGGCTGTTCTGAGATTGATTTCTTGGACTGAACATCCTGCATGACTTCTCCCAGCAAAGCTCCCCCCAGTGACTCAGAGTGCTGGCTAGTGCACTACTGGGCTCATGGCAAGGAAAATAGCACTCCCTTTTTGTGACTGAGTCCTTTTAGGCTCCCCTTAGTGCATCTCCTGGCAATGATTAGGAACATCTACTTATTTTTTTAAAGGCTACTCCCCCTCCCATAGACTTGAGTCCTGTGAAGTCCTTAGGAAACATACCAAGATCTGAAAAGCTATTGTTTGGTATTTCAAATCCTGGTCCCTTTATGTCCAGCTGGTGGGAAAAGAGGAGAGAGAGGCAGAAAGAAAATAGGAAGGCGGCGGCAGGGAATGGGGGGGAGGGTTAGAAGTTTAGCGCAAAATGGGTAGAACTAGGGATAAGCGGATCCAAAGGACGGAGAAATATGGGACAAAATTAGAGCAAGGTATGCTTAGTCCTAGTCCTGCTGGTTGTTTCACTAGGGACTTTATGCAACAAAGGGGAGGTTTTCTCCTATGAAATAGCCAATAGGGAGAAAAAATTAAGAATACAGAAACCTCAATATACAAGGCAAAGATTAAAAAAAATCAAACAGAATATGAGCAAGAGAGAGAAAGAAAACAATATCTAAGAAGTATCTGGGATATAAAAGCAGGAGAAAAAAAAAATAAACAAAAAGCAAGTATTCTGTAAGTGGCTTCCTGCCAAGGCCAGATGATTTTATCTCTCTGTGCTGCAGTTCTTCCCACTGCAGAATGGAGCCATGGATGCTCTTCCAATTTTTCAGAAATATTTTAAGTCTAGGAGTTGTTTGGATTGCTATTAACAGTGGATAATGTAGAGTGAGAGAGGCTTGCTACAGAGATGGAGTCATCTTGGGAATATCAAGACAAAGACAACTTCACAACAGCCACCAATATATAACAATGCTACTGAGACTTTATGGGAGAAAACAAGGACATATTTAATGAAGATGAAGAAAACATTAACAACAGATTTTAAAAAGAATTGGCAATATTAGTGTGCAAAGAGTTGACTTGACATGTTGTAACTTCAGTATTCTCCCCTCCTATAGTTGAAGAACTCTTTTATTTTCTTTTTTTACTCTTTGAAGTTTAACACAAACTTTTCGTTTGGTTTGAGTTGACCCCTCCCATTCCCATCTCCAGACTACAGGTCATCAGATTTGCTTACTGTCTATGATGGAATAATCTTCAGAATAAAGCCTTACTTTGGTTGGCTGGGCCGAACACACAGCATATTTGCAGAGTCTGATATCCTGCAGCAAGTGCAATTATTCTCTGTCTGATAATCTGATGTTGTGCTTCTGATAGACGTATAAATGTACAGGCTACATGGGAAGCTTTGTATGGGATTGTTTGGCACATACTTGGATTCTTTTCTTGGCTGAAATGAGTTTGTGAAATGGCTTGCACTAGTAACAGCTGAAAATTATAATAATCTCTTTCATCTTTGACATCACTGAAAAACACATGGCTATTCTCTGTTGCAAAATCCTGATGATCTTTGTCAGTTGCTTGAAACTTTGGCTATGGATGCATCTTCCTCACCGATGCCTGCAGTATCTAATTTCATCTCTATCTATCTCATGTATAGTTACATTATGCAAACTGTTGGATGATGCTTTCTTTTTGTTCGGCACCACTATGCCTTAAACTTCACTTGAGTCATGGCAAAATTTGGGCCGTGCTTGGAAAAAACAATGTCAGAAGAAGTTTGGATGGCCTTCAGATCTCTCGTATTTCAAACAGTACTTGGCTGCAATAAAGACAACGAATTGTGGCCAAAGCATTGTATATTCAATGCTTAGGAATCTAAAAAAGATACAATAGATAAGAAGCAGTATAAAAGCATAAGGTTATAGTTGCATTTGTACATGAGCTGCAAGGTGTTGAAATACGTTTTTTTTTCAAGACATGCAGATGTGTTTCTCTGTCTCACAAATAAGTGTGTGCCAAACACTCAGGCGCAATTAAGGATGGAATATCTTCTGAACTCCACTCTTCTGGCTGCCCAGGGAGACCTGCTGGTGGCTTCATTTAATGAGGATAGCCCCGCAGAGTTTCTGTCTTCAAAATTCTGGGATGAAGAAATAAAGAATGCGAAAGCTATGAATACTGAGGAAGCTAACATTTTTCATATGTTACAAACCAAGTATGGGCTACTTGTCATCTGGACCGGGCCTATGGAACTATCTCACCAGTATGATGTTTTGAATTAAGAACTGCATGACAAGGGTTCCTGATGGTCTGCAGGCTGGCAGTGATCCATGGCTGCCTGGATTCAGAATCCACTCATTGGTTCGACATCATAGATTATTACATACCACTCATGGTGAGAGACACCCAAGTGTCTTCTAGCGATGCCTTAAGCATGGCTATACAGCTGGAACATGTGGCTCATTCTTTCTCCCATTCTTCTTTTCCAGTGCTCCATCTTAGTAGGGCTGCATGCAGGCTGCTACACATTTCTACTGGATAAAGGCAAGGATGAAGTTCTGCTTTTCTCTGGAAGCAGAAGGAGTTGCTGGAAGTTAAAGTGGTACTTCTTTCTAAAGGCTGACAATATAGCTACCAAATGTTTTAAATGGCACTGCTGCAGTGGTGGAGAACTTGGGTCGTGTTCCATTAGCTGCACTGCGAAGGGCTGAGCAAACCTGACTGCTTTTGTGAATGCTGGGTTCCCTCCACAGGTTTTGGTCCTGGCTTTGTGATCCTTGTGATCACTATAAAGGTATGGCTTACAACCAAGCCAGGAATGAAAGGATTGCCAAGATGCACAATGTAAGATAATAATTTCAGGTTTGATCGAGACTTCAGCATCTGTCCTTGGATTGCAGTGTTAGGGATTGCTATAACGTTACTGTCAGTAAAGTACCTGCAGCCCCATGGCCAGAAGCTTTAGGGAGGAAAAAGCTGTCTACTTCCTCTATTGACGAAAATGGTAAAGTGCTGTGATGCAGAGCTTCACCTGAAAAAGAGATACTCAAGGGGTGGTTTATGGTAGTTGCACTTGTGCTTTGGGAGTTTAACAGAAGTGTTATCTTGTAGCAAAGACTTCATTTCCATGCTTCAAGACTGTCTGCTCAAGGTTGCTGCAGAGGTCCCCTTTCTGGGGTCTCTGTTGCAATGGACTGAACGCTAGTGTGGGTGATGATACGGCGTCCCTTGCAGTGGGAGGTGGCACACAGGACAGCAGTATCTTCCTTGCCTCTTCTGCCCCTCAGGGACCCTGCCACACCACTAAGAGAGTGATGCTCCCACGGTAGTCTAAGCGAGTTGGGCCCCCAAGGACTAGAGACAGACCTGGCAAGAGAAACTTGGGCTACTGCTCTGCATTAATGTGGTCTGTGAGAGGTGGTGGAGCTGTGGGACAGTCTTCATCACTAGGGAAAAGACAGTTAGAGAGAGACACCTACTAAGGCTACCAAGGGCATTAGAAAGATGTGACACAGGTACTCTATTTACCTTATCCACTGTATTTCAGTGTTTCTTTTTTTTTTTTTTTTTTCTGAAGTTCATGATTGCATTCCCCATCCTCTTCTAAAAGCTTTGTTTCTACAGTCTCGGTGTACTTGAATGTCAGCAGTAATGTGGGGAATACTCCTAGCGAAGGAACACTGAATTTCCCCTGATTTCTGTATTAGTCTTGAACCAATCTCGGCATTTATCACAAGACAATCCCACAGATGCTAACGTCTAGAAGACACATGGGACCCGGAGGGTGGCCAGCCGCAGACTGGTGGCGGTGCAGCTGGGCAACGCTCAGACAGCCTTTTTCCTTCACAGGCTGTTCAGTGTGGTGCATTCCCAGGACAGCTTCTCAGGACTTGTCTCAGGGACTGGCGACACCAGCCGCAGGGCAGCCTTTTCCCCTTCTAAATCATTGTCTTCTTTTGGGGTGAAACTTCACAAACTAGCTGAGGACCAGAGGTGGAAAGTGACAGCATTTCAGAAGATAAATACACTGATTCTGTTTTTTTTCTCTCCCTTCCTTCCCCCCAGCAGCTCGGACAGGACCTACCGACTGCTTGCTCCCGCCTCCATGGAGCGAGAGTGCTTGCTGCGCCACAGTAAACTTTGTCTCTGTTAAATCAACCCTAGAGGCTTAAATACACTTCTAATGGCCCTTTTGTCTGACTGGCGCAAAGTCCTGTATCTCTGGTGCTGATCACATTCTGTTGGTCTGACTTGCCACTTTTTGGCTATCTTTACAGCATTTTATTTCAAAGTCCTCTGTCAGCAATCCAGTTGCACTGCTGCCTCCCTGTCAGAGCTGGGAAACTATTATTGATCTCTGTTTAAACCCATGAGTTTCTGCAGTACTTTCAAGAATGGGAGAAAGTAGTGAACGGGGAAGATCTAGTCATTTTGGAGAACCTGCAGCTTTCATCGGAGTGGGCAGGAAGCACAACTCTTGGGATGCAAACATGCATTATCTCTATAAGCACTGGATTTCTTCATCAAAGTACAGGAGAGGCTATTGGGAGGACTTGTCTGGAATGTACAAGCACAGAGTACTTCCCCAATGATGGCAAGATGCTAAAGTAGAACTCCAAAAATACATAAAAATATATACAAAATTATACACACATCTGTGTTTGTTTATATATTTATTTTTTAACTTGACCACTTTCTGGAAAGAAAAGAAGAGGAAAAGCTCGGTTCCTGGTAGTAAAAACTCACAGCTAATAGAAAAAGTTATCCTTCCCATTCTTTAGTGTATAATGAGATGTAACTATGCTTCTCCATCACCACTAAGTTTATAAAAGCTTCCTTGTTTCTATAATCATGTGGGAAAACACTGCTGGCTCTGTACCTAAGAACTGCAGAAGTGAATGTTGTATTTCACTGCCCTCTTCCCTGTTCGATCCTGTAGCTATTGTAATGAACTATTCTTTGAAGTTCAAGGTGTCATACATTCAAAATAAATGCTGCAGGTATAGCCATAGGTTGGCGTGTGCTGTTCATGGCTTTAACTGTAATCTATGTCCTGGTTTCTCCAGGGGATGTTTGACCTGACACTGTGCTGAATTTATGAGAGTGAACTCACTTCACAAAGGCAAGTGCTGAAAATATATTACATCTGTTTCACCTTGTGGGAAAATTATTTGGTTTACAGAAAATATAAAAAATGAAATTAAAATGCACAGCATCCTGGAAGCAGGTCACTTCTGCTTCTGGGATGTTTTCTTCTTGCACATTGCAAACTGCACAGCAGCATGACTGGCTGAAATATAAGCCTGTGACTGAAAATACAAGAAACTGGAAAGCACACGCAAAAGGAACAGAAGGGTAACTTAACTCAAAAGTTAGTGCTGGAAATAAAAACAAAGCCAGACACAGATTTAATCTGTCATCAGTGCAATTTTAACACAGCCATGACAGCGTATGTAGTCATTATATGTCTCCTTGGTGAGAACACCAAAGACCCTACGTAGCATAGTACTTCTGCATATATTTGTGTTTAGGTATTTCTGTAAAACTAGTCATTTCTATTTCATCCTCAGGATCATTAAGGAAAACCCTAACCTACAGTTAGAGAGGTGTTCATGCATTCTACCCCACCTGAGAGCTATGAAGGCAAAAAAAAGCCGGTGCTGTTCTCTGCAGATGGTACACTGTAAGACCTGGTAACATGGTCCATCACACTTTGTCTGTGGGCAAGTCCTATGTTCAGCCCAATATAGCTGAACTGCTTGTTAAAGAACAAATAAGAGTTCTGCATGTTGCCATTTGTGTCATTCCTGTTACTACTTTGGTTTTGCTTTCATGGTTATTACTGAGACAGCTAGAAGAAGAGAAAAAGAAGTATGGGAGAGTGGAGCTGGAAACCCCCGCAAAACCTAAAAAGCATCCGATCAGCTGTATTTTGCCTCTGTGGAAGGCATGCAGAGTCAGTGAGGATGACACCATTTGCTTCAGAAAATGGCAGCGTTGCCCCCCTATCTAAGATAACTGATCCTCTATTATCACTGCACTAGTGCCTCTGAGCATGGACCGGCACCCTGCAATGCAAGGTGCTGTGCAGGCACAGCACAAAAAGATTTTCAGAACACGCTTTTTTCTGAATTGCCTTCTGGTGCTTGATGGCTGCCGCACTGGGAGCCTGCGGAACAGCTGAGTCTAGGAGATTTCACCTTATTTAACTAGGGTTGTTTGTGCTAGTGCTGCATGTAAGTTAGCCAGCACACTCTTCTACTTTCTTTACTCATCACTACTACTAAATCCAGAGGCTCAGGGAACATCCACCCTGTGGGTATGGAAACACCCAAGCTGGATTGGCTGAGCCAGTGGCAGGTCTGAAGCATTTTAGTTACAGAGACCCTGCTTGCAGAGACCCCAAGTGCAGAGACCCCAACCCATGGAAGTCGATGGGTCCAGCACCAGTGCCCATATGCTCATTCAGTATCAGTAAGATGTATATGAAAATAATTATTTTCACAATTCCAGTAATAATGTAGTTCTATAAATTACTGCTTCCACATCTATTCAGAGAGGATGGCATGGGTTACCTTACTGTTTCTAGAGCACACCATGCTGGTGGACCCTTGCACTGGGTTTTGAGTGTTGTGCTCTGCTGCACAGCAGAGAGATGCTCCTCGCTCCTCACAGTGAGGGTGGTGGCACAGGGACGCAAAGGAACAGAAAGAAAAGTCAGGCAGCCTGAGAAAATGTCAGTTACAGTAAGTGTCCTGAAAAGACATCAGGGATCAGACAACCTTTTGACCTCAACCAGCCAAGGATCTGACTCTATATTTAAATTTACTTTGGTAATACATTATTCTAAGTAGGATCAGTAGCGATGTGATGGTATGTTAAAACATAAGCATTTGTCCATACATATTTTATTTCAACCACATCTCTTTATAGGTAATTTTATACATGCCTTTGAAACACTTGCACTATTATCTGTTTTTTATTGTGCGTGGGATAGCTAAGTAAAGACATATGCTGTAAGGTAGCTGCATAGGACTCTCATGCAGAGGCTTCTGGAGGCCAAAAGAACCTAAATTCCTGAGGAATCTGCATTCCCACCTGCAAAATTCCCTGAGTGCCTGCAATTCTGCATGGCCCCGGAGTGTGGAGAGCCCTGTGTGACCTTGCTGCCTGGTACCCACTGTGGGGCCTGCCCTGGTGGGTGCTTCCCCCCGCAGACGTACATGGTGGTCTGCACACCACACACCCAACCAGCTGGAAGATGTGATGGTGGGTCAGGACCAGAGGAACAGTTGCTCAGAGATGACTTCAAGAGGTACCACATCAAAGGACTAAGAAGAAGAGAACGACTGTGGGCATTCCTTGTAAGCTGTTCCTCAGGGAAGGCCTGGATAAGAGTTAATATGCTTGCTGTATAAGAAACGTTTTTCCTCTGACACCACTTTCATACCCTTCCTGGCAGAAGGATCACTCTTTTCTCTCCCCTTCTGCCATCTCCATCTCCCATCCCACTGCAGCTCTCAGAGGCCTCGCCTCATCCACTGCTGTGCCTGGGCTGTTCCTCACGGCGGCCAAACAGCGAGTTACATTCCTGCAGCCAAAGCCGACGGTGGGAGTGAAATGGAGCTGGCTGACTCGTCCGTGTGGCTGTTTGAGAGGACCGTTCCCCCAACAGCACAGGCACTGTCCTCCCTCCAGCTGGTTCCCTGCCCCTCACCTCTGGCGTGTGGCACTGCGCTGACAGAGGAGATGCCCGAGCAGGCACCAGGGAGTTCCCAGGTACGAAAAGGGCTCCCTGCACATCCAGCTGCCCTTGCCAGCCATTTACAGATTGCTTCTTGTTTAGAGCACGTGCGGAGTATACTCTGTGTGTGTGTATCTATATATGTATAAAATACAGATGTAATATGAAATACCAGGATGACTGAGAAAACCCGCCCCACAGCAGTCTGTACCCAGTAGGCAAAGGTGCTCTCCTTGAAGATTTGAAATACAGAGACTTTCACAAACCTGTGTTGACTATGCTTCCTTTCCTCATTACCTTGCAGTGACTCACAAAGAGTTTATTTGATTCTTCATTCTGGTATTTTTCCTACATTAACGATAACATGACTGCCCTACAATCCCACAGTGACTCCTTTTTCTGAAGATCAAAGTGCAATTCAGCTTACATGACAGGAGATGTTGGAACATTAGATGTCCAATTTAAAATAGCTATCAAGGTTCCCTCTGTAATTATGGGAGAAAGATGGGTGCCTCAAGAGAGTCATTTTAGGAACCATTTTAGGATGAGAAAATTGCCTTCTGGAGAAGACGCTTGTCTCCAATGACTGTGCAATGTGGGTTATTAATGATGCCTGACTTTCAGATGATCCACACTGGGTGGCATGAATATCTGTCCTGCATTTGCCCGCCTGAGTCCTGTGAGCCTCCAGGGTGGTTTCAGCTAGTTCTTTAAACAGCCCAAGAAAAAATTAATCAGGAAGCTGATTTGGGAAACAGCACAACTCAACAACTAACTTCTCTAAATATTCCTTTGAGCCTGATGGCTGAGTTCTGATGTAGGTTGTGTTGATTGTGTGATTGCACACAATCTTCATATTGAAGGCTGACGCAAAGACTTAACATTTTGCCCTTGCCTGTGTGATGAAGTGGTGTCATTCCTTCTACATGGTGGTCCAACTCTTTTCCCATCCTCCTCTTACTACTACTGTAAACGGAGTATGCTTCTTTGTTGCCCTTCATGTCCATTGATTTCTGTACATTGTAGAAATATAATTTCAGCCATGCAGTAATCTGCTTTGAATGATTACTGCATAGCTGCCTTGTAAATTCTGACATGTCGAGTGTTTTAAGAACACAGACTGGGATTAATTCACATCATAGACTAATCTGCTGCAAATGTCCTTTTAAAAAGCCTTTTATATCACTCCTCAAAGAGGGCATCAAGCAACAGAAAAAGAAAAACAACTGAGACAAAACTGAGAAGAAATGAGATTTTATTTGACTTTAAATAGGGTTAGCAGATTTTAATTTTTTTTTGTATTTCTAGACTAGCACTATTTGGAGTACATGTTCCAGAACAAAGTTCTGCCATGACCATGTAAGCAGGTTGTTTTGAGCCAAAGATCTAAGACACATGATTTTTTTGACTGTAATATGGTAGTAGCTAACAAAGTGAATTTAAAGAAATCCTGGTACAGGATCTACTGTAAATGAAGTAAAACTGTACAAAGGCAGTTGACATTGTTATGTCCTAGCCATGTGGAAAAGAGACACACTGTCAAAAATGCTTCTCTGGCTAATAGAGCTACGTCTGGAGGCTTTACCATGCTACGACAGCCAGAGCATGTCAGCCTGTGTGTGCGGGAAGGGCCGTGGAGGCCCTGAGCCCTGCCAGAGCCCCTCGCGTCCCCACGAAGCCCTCCCGGGCCGTGCAGCTGCCGTGGGTGCTGCTGAAAGCGGGCGGCTCAGATGCTGCGTGTAAGGCAGAGCGCATAGCTGTGAAACACATCGCACTATCAATTTTTAAGCACTGTTAAAGAAGTGATGGCACAGAGTGGTTTTCAGAAATAAAAGCAAAGGATTAAGTGTCTTAAGTGGGAGGCAACAACAGCAGCAGAAAACAGTGACGAAACTTTGTCTGATGTTTTCTGAACTGCTGGGCAGCCTTTTCCCTACAGCCACGACAGCCAGGCAGCAATACTTCTGCAAGCTCAGCATGGCTTTGGGACAGGACACTTTGCAGGAAAACTAAAGAAGAGCTGTAGAAGAAATAACGTTGTCCCGGTAGTTTGTTAAGGAAGAGGTCATTCTTTCCTGGGAGTAAGGACTGAATCAGTGTCCTGGCATGAAGCAAAGGGCTCCAGACCTCCATGCTCATTGTCAGAGCTCCAGTAAGGCTTTTTGTAACAGTTAATGTCTCCTCTAAATTTCAAGCTGAGAAATTATGTTCTGGTTGTCTGTTTTCCTACAATGGTTTTATTTGGGCATGATATATTCATTGTCTGTAGCTGTTGCAGTGTCACTGTTTGTTCTCATAGCACACAAAATGTTCCACCTTAGAAGCAACCGCTTTTCAGGGCTAAATAATGCCAGCATATGCAGCATATAAAGTCCTTTAAGATTCCACACAAAGAAACATCCTATATTTTGAAGAATTGTGTTCTTGTTCTTTTAGGCCTCAAACAGGAACTATTTAAGCACATTTTCAATTAAGTTGCATTGAAGTTAGTATAATTGAAGTCTGTATTTTTAGCATGTGTTTCTAATTAAACGCATCCATAAGTGCTTTCCTGATCAGAGGTCTTCAAGCCTGTGAAAGCGCAGAAGCTGAAGCATTCATTTTCAACTACTCTGGGTGCTTGTTTGAGTACGTACTTTTGAAAGCAATCATCATGCTCCCTCCTTCCTCAGTGCTGTGTCTCAAGCCTGAACTGGGAACTGCAGTTGTCCCAGCCTCAAGGCTACGGGGTGCTTAAAGCAGTACTGGAAGGTATGGTGCTTATACGTTACACAAAGAACAGTCAACCACGCGGATAATAAACGTAACTAAAGAAGCACTGAAGATGAAGGTTTCACACATTAATTTATCTTCCTGACGCGGTGGTTTGAAATGACACACTGCACTCCAGCCCTCTTCAGGACAGAGAGCCTGGCTTAAGCCGTTACTGGTTTGCTCTGGCTGGAAAAAGAGAGAAAAATTTCACAGTAAGGAGCTGATTTGGGATGAGCAATGGTGATCATGTTTTTGCACCATAAAACGCAGGCGCTTTAAGCTAATGATTCAGTGCTACACTAGAAAAGAGCAGAGCAGTGTGCTCACACTTTAGGCACTGGTTTCAGCTGTCTGTTTGCTGGAGCAGTGGGACTCCATTACAGTCCTGTTGCATGAAGGAGATATCTGGACTTATAAAGCTTGAGATCTCTGAAAGAACAAAAATATGAATGGAGCACTAGGTCCGTAAAGCTATATACTACAAAGTATCTACCTGGTTGGATACAGAAGTTTGTAAGTGCAACCTGCATGCCTGTTTCCTTTATGGTAAAAGTTAATTACCTTTCATTATTTTCTGCATTATGTTGAGTCAGGAACATGAGACTTTTTGAACGTTTCTTCCTAGGTTTGCACTGCGGTTAAAACACAAATGAGTAGATTCATTTCAGCATCTATAGATAATGACAGCAGCAATTCTTTTTAAAAAAAGGCAGGATCTGGCTGTGATTTTATGAAAATAACCTGACAGTCATTTGCTGGCTTGTTTTACTGTGCTCATCATGCCACATTTGAATAGCTCATCAACTTGTAAATAAAACAAGAACAGAAGATTTCTGCATCTTTCTCCAACTCCCTTTTTTGAGAGAAATTTCCTCGTGTGTTTTTAATTCTGAGCTCGAAGTGGATGGAGAATTAATGGTACGCTGTGTTTATACATTTTCTTTTCAAAGGCTGTGAATGCTGATATCTGTGTCTTCCTGCTGCCTTTGACAAGCTCGTGCTGCAGCTGAAGGCTGGCTGCTGCAGAGCCCCTGCCAGCCTGGCACAAGGCTTGGACTCTTGGGTCTTGGCAGCTCCATTGTCCCCAACAATGAAGCTGTCATTGGAAGCCCTTGTCCTCTAGGCTTGGCCCACAGGTAACTTTGACAGGTTTTATGGAGGATTTTGACATGGAGGACAAAACCTATGGGATGTTGAAGGATGTGCCTATAAAGCATCAAACAACAGACTATGAAATGTGCTAATAACACTACAGAGGACATTCAGCCAAATATTTGCACAGTGACTGAGAAAATCAAACACTAACTCATTTTGACTCAACAAAATAGAGTCTGATGCTTCTCAGCTTTAATGTTGGAGCATGAGTCACTGCAGTATCCCAATGCATTTTGACTTCTGATCACCCAAACACTACCACACTGTCCTTGTGAAATCCCTTCTGCTGGTTTATTGAGGTGGTAACAGCCTTACTTATTTATCTGCTCTGTTCCAGGCACACCCCTGCCAGAGCTCCAACTTGTCCATTTGCATGTTTTCACCTAACAGGGCTGAGATAATGAACACGCCCTCACTGGCACTTGACACTTCCTCATGCCACCCTTTAGCACCTTTCACTCTCCATCCTCAGCTCCTTGGAGACTGGTTCTGTGCTTTTAACCTCTCATTTTCTTTGCTACCAGCTGTAGACTTCAGATCCTCTTCCTTTTCTCCATGGCTCCAGATAGCCAAGCTAAAACATTGCATAGACAGCTAAACAAACTCTTGGGACTACTCCAGTGTTTGTCATCTTGTTTGCAGCAGGAGGAACACATTTGTTACGCCTTTTCATTTCAGAGTTGCCTTCACATTTCAGAGAAGCTTTTTCAGCTTCCATTGATTATTACATGGCCTTAAGCCTTGTGGGAGTTATTTAATAGTATATTTTCTTTACTAACACATGCCACAATTCTGTACTTACTACTTAAAGATTTTCTGCTAAAAAGCCATTGTTCATGAATTAGTTTGATAGGACTTGTATAAATGCAGAGTTGTGACTTTGCATGTGAACTGTTTAGCCTTTTTTAAAAAAAACAATTCCTACTGTTAAAGGCTCCCACCCACCACAAAAATACATTTTTTCAGTGGTTCCTCACTGGGAAAGATGCCCCAAAGAATATCAGCTTATTGGCTAAGGTCATCTCAAGTATTTGTATCTTTTGAACATGAGGTGATACATCTTTGACAAGCAGAGATATCATTGCTCATTTTTGCCCTCTTCCTTCTCCCCTAAGACACTAGTCCCCATCTGTGAGCCCCAAATTATCTACTGAAATGTTGTGTAAATGTACTTAATATGGTTTTACACTTCTAAGAGGTGATATTTACAGACCTAGCACTAACTGGCTAAATCCCCCATATTTGATGTGTCAGGGTGCCATCTGGCTCTTAGAAGCCTGCTTTGACAAGAATGGATGGAGTCCTTTCTGCTGGCCAGAGACAATCAGGTTTCCTTATCTGTTATGAAAACACTTACAGTGATTTTATGATCTTGATGGTTTATTTGACCTGAAAGGAGACTCCTGTACAACTGGATGGGGTTTATAGTGCTTATTTTAGTGCAAGTCTTCCAGCAACTTTCACAGCTCCACCATGTGCTTAGTTGTTTGGTAGGTAACATCAGGGTGCAATGAGTCTGCTTCCAAAGGCAGATGAGCAGAGAGCAGAGGGGGATCCCAGCACAGGTCATACTCTCACCTGGATGCTGTCTCACAGGGTCTGATCACTGTGGGAATATCTGGGGGTTGTAACAGCATCTATCAACAGCCCCTGACATGGGAAAAAAAAAAACCAGGGCCAGGGACCATCCAGGAGCTGCCGCCAGAAGAAAAAGGAGGTGGAGCAAGGCTACAGCATGAGTCCAAAGTCCATCCAGGGCCAGAGACAGGACTAGAGGCAAGCTATGGTGTACATCCAGGAGACAAGCTATCTATGGCATAGGTCCAGTCCATCCTGGAGAAAGGGCTGAAGACCAGCACTGCTACAGTGACACTGGGGAAGCAGCTGACTACCTCTGGTTGAGTTGAATTGGGGTCCTGAGCTGTGGGCAGAGTAGGGTACCTCAGGGGAGGCTGGCTGGGGACAGGAAAGCCTTGGGTGCCCTCAGCACCATGGCAGGTAAGGGGACGGCTGACACTACTGTCAATGACAGTTCTTGTGGCTTTGTTTTACGTAGTAGATGGGTTTTCTAGGAAATAAGGCTCCCAAAACACCACTCAGTGTGGTATGGTATGTTCACATTCACATCTCTCGATATCTTTCAAACTGGCTGTCTAATTTCAGCTAGAGTTGATAGAGATCACCAAGTTATTAATGATATTCTTGCCAGCTTCATGAAATCACATAAGCCTATTGTATCACCCCAGCTGAGATAAACGCTGTTGAGGGAGTGCAACCCTAGTAGACACCTGAGAATCCACTGGAGACAGAGTTTTCCAAAGAGGAAACTTTACTCCTCTCTGGACACCAGCTTTGAAACACAAGTCTGTGGGAAACCACATGCCCTTTGAGTTGGCACCCAGAGTGACGCATTTGGCGGGCACTTCGTTTTTCCCCTCTTGCACCTCGTTTGGCAGCAGCTGACTGCGAGCAGCCGGCTGGTCTGGTCAGCCCACATTGTTCTTGCTTTTCCCTTGAACATAAAGGTACATTCATTAATGTTTGCAGTTAGTACTTTTTGTACATTTACTTGTGAGGAAAGGAATAGTGGCAGCAACAGCAACAGGTTTCACTGAGGTATCAGGAAGAGGAAGCAATCTACGCAGGCAACTCAGGACTCCAATGGAACAGCTACAGACCTGCACGTTCAAACTGATGTTTGGCAAGGAAAGCAGCCCTTACCCAGTGCAGTTCCTTTCCTGAACTAGGCGCAAAATACTCAGTCCCTTCACCACAGGAGCGTAAACAACATTATCAACAGATTTTAAAAAAATCCATGAGGGATCATGGCTGTATGTGCAGAAAGACATGCAAGCAATAGTGCCTCAGTGTACGGAAGGAGTGAAAAAGCAATGCTGCCCTCTTTTCTGTGGGCTCCCACAAGGCTGGTTTGTATCACGAAGAACAATCCATTCGGTGTCCAGCTGGAATCTCAAATAACCATCTCATTTTTCTTTTCCAGTAACGGGGCCAGTTTTGTGCGAAGAAGTAGACATGGAGGTCTAGAGACAGCAGAACTGTTAAACCCATGTGTAACTGCAATTGTGGTTGGCAAAAAATTAGAATGAGGCTTCTTGAAGTAGGAGGATACTTGGATATAGAAGTTGTAGCCTGAAGGTGTTTCCAGGGCCAACTCTGTACCTCTTTCCCACTGGTGTCATTGTTTTGTTGAACATGTCTCATAGTGGATAAACATGGGGTTTGAAGAGTGCAGGAAAATGTTTCACACGTGTACCCAAAAAGCTCATGAGTGATGTGGTACAGTTTGTCTTGTCTTCAGAAAGAGATTTTACACACTCTACCATCAGCTTACAGTTGAGATGGTTTCTACCTGTGAGAACATCTTCTCTATAATTTTTAATATCTAATAATAAGCTAAAAAGTCATTACTAGCCCTGGTACAGCGCCCTTCCCTCTCCTTGTCACTCAGCCACTGAGCTTTGGGAAGCCTGCCGAGTCCCTGACAGCAGCTTCTTCTCGTGGGAGCAGAACTGCACAGTATGATCCAGGAGAAGAGACAGGGTTTTCATATTTTATTCCGATGTCAGCAGCAGAAACCTTCAAAGTGGGGAAATACTCCCCAACTGCGAGGTGAGTTGCTTAGGACAGACCACGCCTGTTGCTTTTTCAAGCTGATCAGGGTAGGAAAGAGCTCTTTTTCTAGGCTGGGTGCACTGAAAAGGCGACAAGAGTTCCCACCCGCAATCCTCATTAAAGAAAAATAGCAACAGCACAAAGCCCAAGGATTGTTTACTTATTTGTAGTATCTCAGCAACAGCTACTCTCTATCATCTGTTTTTGCTTTGGTGATTTCTTTTTTTATTAAGAAGAAATGCCACATGCTGCCACACAAGTAGCAAACCTCCTGCTGCTGGTCAGAGGCTGCCCATGATGCCCAGGCGCAATGGAGCATGGGCTCTGCTCCCCAGCGTTGGACCTGGCTTAGAAGGAAGGGGCATAGACCAGGACTCTGAAATTGTTCTCTTTTCCCCCAGTAAAGAAAGCTTTCCTTCAAAAAAGTTCAGGCTTGTGGCACTGGGTCAAGCAGGACAACTAATTTTGGCTGATGCAAAAACTAACAAATAAATAAAGTTTTGGAAATGCCCAACTGGTTCATTTCAACTTTTTCAGAAGGAAACATTGAGTTTTGGAAGGCTTGATTCATGAGGCGACAGTGGCTTTCACAATGCAGAGAAGAAATAGATGGTTGCACGTCCCTCCCCCACAACCCATTTTTATATTTTGATGTCTACAGCACTTGTCTCAGTGGGTAATTAATTACTTGAATTACTTTCTGTAAATTGGGATGAAGCTTTGGTTAAAAATGTTGGGAAAGCTCCACGAAGAGCACTTCTGAGTGTTGAGACAAGCTCCTGAGAAGCAAAGGCCGAACGCTAGTGTGTTTTCTGTCATAGAGACACAAGGAGGAGCAGTGAATTTGTATCTCCTCACTAAATACTGCAACAAATGAACTTCCCTAAGTAAGGATGTAGGATCAGGGCACAACACATTCTCAAGGTTTTTAAAGTCATCTGGTAAATCTAGCCTTTAATTTCTAAGTTTCTTTAAGTTAAAGATCTCCAGAGTGAAATAATGGTTCAGAAAAAGAATAAATTAAAATAGTTCTGAGTCAAACATTGAACTTAAAAATATTTTTTTAGGAATCTGTGCTGCATATCAGCAGAGGCAAGGGCTAGGAAAAGAGTCAGTTAGCAGGTTCTTTGAGATGAGAATCATGTTATTACATTTCTGTCTGGGACAGATGACATTTCACTGGTGTAGAGCTCTGTGGGTATTAGACAAGTCTTTTGCAGTCAAGTAGTTGTAAAACTACAATGGGTTGTGAAAGATGTTTCTAGCCTATGGACCAATCAGTGCTTCTGACTCTGCCAAACTCTGGTGGAGGAAACCAAAGGCTTCAAAAGGAGCCAGGAGACCACTGTCTCATGCAAGGTAACGTTATCCAGAGAGCATGGCCGTACAGAGTGATAAAGCTGAGCTTGGTAGCTGCTGTTGTTACAGGACAAAAAGAGGAGCTTGTATGTAGACATCCATCTACCTGCTTATATTTTTGGGCTACCATACAGGCTCTTAGTGACTTTGGTGTCCCTGTGGCGGGCACTGCGCAGACATAGGTAGAGAGGCACATCTGGCCTGAGGACCCACAGCTATGACACACAGATAAGGCAGATACGGGGTGGGGAAATGGAAGAGCTGTCATCCCATTCATGTAAGATTTCTTCACTTATCCAGCATTTCAGTTAGCCTCTAGCTGAGGCAGGGATTGAGCCTAAAACACCTGAACAGCAGTGCTCTAACCATGTGGCCATGTGTCAGGAGGACTCAGAGGAACATCAGAACAGCAAGAATGACTGAACTGAGTCCCAGTCGCTCCACAGTCAATTTCTGTCCCAGTCACCAGGGCTGAGAGGATGACTCCTTTCCCTCCCACACTCCACCACACAGCTTGCTTACAAGCTCCTCTGTCCTTTGTACTTGCTGCCTTTGGTTAAGGGACTGCCCTGATCCGGCCAGCGGGATGAGCTCTGCGTGTACTGGCTTAATTGGAGATGGTGAGGAGCTCAGCAGGAATTTTTCCTGAGCACTGGAAACAATACTTATAAAATCGCTTCATAGTGGTTGTAACGCAACTTGCTGGAATACAAACAGCTTTGAAGACCAATGACTACTCAAAAAACACTCTGAACAAAGAAGTGCTTATGCTCTTGCACTTTCAAGTCTACCTGTATTTTGACTCCTGCAGCAAAGGGGAGCTTTTAAAAGAAAAGTAAGACGTCAGTGCTTTCTATATGGAGATATGTGAGTTCCTCCTGCAACCGAAGGAGAAAGCATGAATTTATGTAATACTTTTGCAATGGCTGAGAACATCAGGGGCTCAGGTTTCAGTCATCAGTTCTGAAGGCCCACTTTAAGGAACATCATGGCTGAAAATGATTTAGTAACACATAAAACCCCCTGGTTACTGATTTTCTTGTGCAATATAGATATGCAAGTTAAGTCCACAATCTCAGGTGGCCTTCAGGGCTGAAAATCCTTGGGCTATCCATGCTTTCCCTAATACACCAGAAAGCTGGAAATGATGCTGAAAGTTCTCCACTTTTTGGCATTTTCCAAGCAAACTTGGAAAAAAAACAAAGCAAAAACGTTTGGTGCTTTTGCAGCCCCAAGTGCTGAACTTGTCTTTTTGAAATGCTATGTCAACAGCTCTTCACTAGCAGGCCCATTATTTTTATTGGCTCCAGCTCTCAGGCTAGTGTTGACAGGTTAATTTACAGTAACAGTGAGAGTCACCTTTACTCACTATACCAGAAATCGCAACCTGCTCCATACTCAAATGCCACACTCGTGAGAGCAGGAATGTTGGAGAGCGAGCGAGTGCTGCCTCACAGCCTTGCGCAGGCGCTCAGGGACTCACAGAAAAGAATGGTCTTTTGGTGAAATAATTTTTGCCAGCATATACAACTCAAGAAGGAATGGTTGTAATTATTTCTTACCGTGCTTGTTAGAGACGACATATGGGAAGATTAGCTTGAAGAATGTCACTCTCAGACATGGTCTTCCCGTGGGGATTACGCCACAGGTTTTTTTCTTTTATTTTCTTTTTTCCTCTTTTCTTTTTCTCTCTTTTCAGTACATCAAAGTTCATTGTGAGAAATTTCCCTTGGTAACATCTGTGAAAGTAGTGCTAAGCAGATCCCAGAAAACATGTTTTGTGGGGAATACTTAAAGGTCTTGTTCTCTTCTCTTCTCTTCTCTTCTTTCTCTTCTCTTCTCTTCTCTTCTCTTCTCTTCTCTTCTCTTCTCTTCTCTTCTCTTCTCTTCTCTTCTCTTCTCTTCTCTTCTCTTCTCTTCTCTTCTCTTCTCTTCTCTTCTCTTCTCTTCTCTTCTCTTCTCTTCTCTTCTCTTCTCTTCTCTTCTCTTCTCTTCTCTTCTCTTCTCTTCTCTTCTCTTCTCTTCTCTTCTCTTCTCTTCCCTTCCCTTCCCTTCCCTTCCCTTCCCTTCCCTTCCCTTCCCTTCCCTTCCCTTCCCTTCCCTTCCCTTCCCTTCCCTTCCCTTCCCTTCCCTTCCCTTCCCTTCCCTTCCCTTCCCTTCCCTTCCCTTCCCTTCCCTTCCCTTCCCTTCCCTTCCCTTCCCTTCCCTTCCCTTCCCTTCCCTTCCCTTCCCTTCCCTTCCCTTCCCTTCCCTTCCCTTCCCTTCCTCTCCTCTCCTCTCCTCTCCTCTCCTCTCCTCTCCTCTCCTCTCCTCTCCTCTCCTCTCCTCTCCTCTCCTCTCCTCTCCTCTCCTCTCCTCTCCTCTCCTCTCCTCTCCTCTCCTCTCCTCTCCTCTCCTCTCCTCTCCTCTCCTCTCCTCTCCTCTCCTCTCGTCTTTTGTCTTCCTAAGACAGTTTTTCTAAGACAGCAATCCTAGAAAGAGAAGGGAAGTTTTAGGCTGAGAGAAAGGCCTTTTCTCTAGTTTGTAATGCCATAGTACTGCAATTGAAAGTCTTAGGCTAGGCTGACATGACATAGATAGTGAAGCAGCCATGAGAAAGCTGATGGAGAGCACATACATTGGAGAAGTAGGAGGCATTCAGAGCAGCTAAGGGAGAGGGAAAAGTGCTGCCAAGAGGCATATTATGACAGCCAGGTTGCAGATCGACAGACTTTGCATCACAGGAAAACTAAAAAAGTCAGTGTGTCTCCGAGTTGTTTGTGTTTCTACAGTACTGTTTCTTTTTGTTTGCTCAGGGTTTTTTTTTAATAGGATGGCCATATAAAACAAGTGAATGAATAGCATTTTAATTCTAGAAATATCAGATACAAAAACTTTTGGATTCTTGCGGTCTCCTCATATAAATTGACCATGCTCTGGTACTGCTTACCCAGCACAAGGAAGCATCTAGGCAGTATCAGATATAAAGATTTTTTCTTCTTTTGACACTGGTGGAAATTGTGCCACCGAACCTACAACCCTTAGACTGAGGTATTCTGTTTTGGCTACGTGGCCATTATAGATCCTAAAGACGTGCCTCAGGTATTGTGACCATATTGGAGTTTTGGGGGTTACACTCTGCTGAATTGGTCCTATGTGTTTGCAGTATGTTCTTTCTCCAGGCTAGTCTTCACTCTTGCTTTTATATACTCCTGACATAGTGAATACAATTGTGGAAACAATTCATGTGTTTAGTCTGCAAAATCTCTCAATAAGAGCTTTTTGAAAAGCTTTGGGGTGTTTTTGCAGTAGAAATTTCACATCTTTGTACTTAAAACTGCTCTGTCACCAATGTGCTCTCATCATCCAGCTCTTTGAAAGTCTTCATGGCACCTCTCCATCCTGCTGGCTCAGCTGTAGCTCAAGATCTCAGAAATTGTCAGAAGTTCCCATCAGCTTGGAGAGCCACAGCAAATTAGAGAGAAAGCAGATGTGTAGAAGGAGTGTGAAATAATTCAGAGGTAGATTAGATTAGAAAAAAATGAATCTTAGTCTCCTCTGTTTTCACACAGAGATTTTGGTGCATCCACGTATGCATATATGCAAAGTCACGAAGGAGTGCCAGTGAAACATATTGCTTCTCAGTCATTGAAACAATCATCTCTGCAACACACTTGTTCAGAATATATACATTTAGTTTACAGAAAAACATTGTTTTAGTGATTAGGATGCCAGGTAAATCTTGAGGAAGCCAGCATGGTATAACACTTATTTCCTCTTTCAGTTGGTACTGTATAAATGTCAGATCTCCTGGGGCAATTGTAAGGATAAATGTATTGTGAGTAAAGTATTCAAATATCAAAGCAATGATGAGCAGGAAAAACCTATATACAGCCAACTTCCTATTCTTATTGTTTGACATGAATACTGCTGTTCTCAAAGGATCTGTTGAAAATCAGGACTTCATTTTGGCTGGAAGTGAGAGTAAACACAGCAAAACAGACCATATAGAAATAAGTATTACAGAAATCAACTACTTCCTTTCACTGTGTCTGAAAAAATAGGCAATCAGATTTTCTCCAGGTCATCATCCAGACTCCCACCTGGAGTACTGTGTCCAGCTGTGGAGCCCTCAGCACAGGAAAGACATGGACCTGTTGGAGCGGGTCCAGAGGAGGGCCGCAAAAATGATCAGGAAAGGCTGAGAGAGTTGGGGCTGTTTAGCCTGGAGAAGATTAGGCTCAGGGAGACCTGACTGTAGCCTTTCAGTACTTAAAGGCAGCTTATAAGAAAGGTGGGGACAAATTTTTTAGCAGGGCCTGTTGCAATAGAAGAAGGAGTAATCGTTTTAAACTAAGAGAGGGTGGAGTTAGACTGGATATAAGGAAGAAATTTTTCACAATGAGGGTGGTAAAACACTGGAAGAGGTTGCCTGGAGAGGTGGTAGGTGCCCCATCCCTGGAAACTTTCAAGGCCAGGTTGGACGAGACTCTGAACAACCTGATCTAGTGGAAGGTGTCCCTGCGTGCTGCAGGGGGGTTGGACTAGATGACCTCTAAAGGTCCCTTCCAACCCAAATTATTCTATGATTCTATGATCACCCTACTACTGGTAAGCCCTAGATAAATCACATGGTACCGTCTACCTGCTATAGCATTTAGCATCAGGTGAAGCTTGCCAGTAGCTTGCCAGTTATACCTGAAAAATTCAAGAACGGCTCATAGAACTGCTTTTCTTTCCATGTTGAACATAGCTCATGCTTTTAAAGGCTTTTACACAATCTCTGCAGGCTTCATAGAAGGACTGTGGGTCAGGTGGGATGCTTGTATTAGCTGAGGATCTCCAGTGCCTCAGTTTTACGGGGACGAATGGAGAAGAGCTGATTGCAAGAGAACATCAGGAACCTTCTTGAAAATCAGGCTGCTTTAATATATTGTAACATAGGCACTGGCAAACTGAGGGCCACTTTAAGCCATGTCACTTATGAAAGTGATACATGGGAAATCCAATTTAGGAGAAAAAAGCAAAATTTTGATATTGTGCAGTATTCTTATGAAGGCAGGAAGGCTGGGAGTAATGGCATGTCAATAGAAAAGCTGCGACACAGCCTGCCTGGGCTTGTAAAGGTGGAGGGCTCCTTCACTGCCCTATATCACTGACGTAGCTCTGCCTGGGCGGGGCCTCTCTGTTTCTGTGGCCAGCGGATGGAAACATTCCCACAGCCTCCTTTGCACTGCTGTAACTCAATCACTGTGTGATAGCAACAGACAAAGGCAGAGGCAGAGGCATTGAATCAGAAAGCCTCTTCTCCTTTCAACCACAGTCTCTCTTCTACGTCATCTCTCTTGCGTGCAGCACAGCTGAAAGAATGCCAAAGGGATGGAGTGAAACACACCAACATGCCAGCACAAGAGGATGCTCCTTGCTGTAGAGACTACCTACGCTGAAGGTGAAGGCAATAACAGAGCTGTCGTACGCAAGGCGCTAGCCAGCATAGTTTTGGGATGAACAATGTTTCCAGCAATTACTCCACATCTGTGGTCCAAGACCCACTATGGCAAATGGTGTAGTAAAAATAAACAAGCATTGGCTGCTCTCAGACCAGTAGTGAGCCGAGCAGGATCTGCTGCTGTCACCACTGTCATCGCTGGTTCCATGTGAGAGGCTTAGGGAGAGTGCAGGAGGGACAGCAGACATGGTCCAAGCAGAGCAGCCCATCGTACTGCTGCTGGGATGTTCCTAGTCTGCCGTCAAACTGGCCACCCCATCATGGATGGCCGTGGGGAGGTGACTGGTTCAATGGCAGCCCGGGGATGTCCCGATAGCCCTTCTGGCAGCAGCACGCGTCTCTGGCCTCACAGAGAGGGCTCCAGCCTGGCTGAGTCCTTCCAGCGCTACCAGCCGTGTTTGCAAGGGGTTTAGCAGCTGCCTTGCAATGGGAATGTGCCGATAGTGGGAGACCCCGACTCGAGATAAGTGTGTTGGGCCCAAATGTTTTTGTCACTCATCTCATGACCAGCCTTGGGTGGGAGGGCAGACACATTTACCATGCCATCATTCTGACACACTTCCAAATGCTGTGTTCAAAGTCAGAGCAGAAGACTATAATCAAGCTGAAAATTAAACCCCAGTCTCCTCACCTTCAGGGCTACACCCCCCCTCTCCCCCTTATGCTGTTATCCGAAAGAGAGGAGAGGTAGTTTGGTCAGTGCTAGACTTCAACAGTTAAATTATTTCATTGAGCTGAAAAATGGACTTCATAGCCAAGTCCCTAGTTTAGCTACCTGTAACATCTGTGACAGATTTTTAAAGTGAACACCTCTGCTCTGGTGGCTTCCAAGCAGCAGAAATCTTCTACATTTTGCCTTGCACTTTGGATTCATCATCTTTTGGGACCCACAAAAGCATGTCTGTCTCACACGATGCTGGCATCTGTAGCTGTTACCCAGTGAAGAAATTAAATAGTGATCAACATCCCCCGTTTGGAATATGGCTGGGGCTCTTCCATAGCAGCTATTTCATCTACAGCCAAGGTAAGACCCATAGTTTTGTTACAGAGGCATGCTTGCAAGTACTCTGGCAGTCTTTTAGTACCTGCTTGGGAGTCTCATGTTCCCTCATTCAACAAGCCCAAAGTGCCAAAAGAAATTTTTCAATCAGCCAGAGACCTGGTGTTACTCACTTCCCTTCTCAGTAGCGCTGTGGCACATGTCAGGAGCTCCCTCGTTCCAGTTTCAGTAATCCTTTCAGTATCCTTGCTTTCATTGCTGGTGGAAAAGAGCTTGCTCTGGTCTCTTCCACCATCCTTCCAACTCCGTGACACCCCTATTGTGCCTCAGGCAGCAAGAGAAAGGGTCGCAGTTCTGCTTGCTAGTTTATTTAAGTTTTGAATTTGCATTCCTTTGCTGAAAACATCTGCTCAGATAAGATATTATTGCCTGCAGATATTTATTCTCTTTATTAGACCTCTTATTCCAGAATAACACGGTAATTTTGGTGTGAGCTTCAGATAAAGGAGAGCAGCGTGACTGCAAGCACAATAGCCTTCATTTAGATAAGCACTCCAGCCGGTGTAGTAGGTCTAACTAAACTGCACCAGAAAAGTACAAGAACAGAAAAATTTCAGTGAGTGAGAGCAGTCGGGAAAGACTGCAAGGAACCAACCTCTCAAACAAATCAGTGTCGTCCCGTTTTTCCCATCTGATCGGTTCAGCGTTGCTCCCCGTGCCTGCTTGCTGCTGTCCTGCTGTGCTGGAGACACAAGCCCTCATTGCAGGGGGCCGGGGACTGAGCTTTCCTGCTCTCTGAGCTGCTTTTTGCTCCTGGCAGGGTCAGAAGAAGACGGTGTAGCAGTTAGCATGAATTATGCCTACACATAACTGATTGAGAGATTCAGATGTCTGTCAATTCATGTCCTCCTCTCTGATGTTGTTACACTCCTTTAAAAAGCCCATGATCTTCTTTATTATACTAGAAATGCAAAAAAAAACCCCAAACTCCCATATTTTCACAAGAGGCCAATATTTGTCACAGTCATATATCTCATGTGTCTTTACTCTGAACACAATTATTTTAAGGGATATTTTGTTTATAAGGAACACAAAGGAAAAAAATGAAATGCATGACTTATACTCTTGAAAAGTAGTTATAAATAACTATCCTAATTGTTTTGCTCCCTTAAAAGCTGTGGGTCATGGCAACACAGCTGTTTTTCCTCCGGCTGGTAAGCCTTAGCTTTGGACCAACGTTATGAGGGAAAGTTTTCAAGCCTGTTAGGAACAGCTCACCAGCAGTGACTCAAATCTTTTAGCTGCCTGCTGTGATCCACTGAGAGGCTGAAAAGGTGGAGATTCAACCGTGCTTTAAAACACACTTGTTCTCTTTCTTACAAGTAATCCATGGTGTACTTTCCCTTGACTGTACCAGTCACACACAGGAGAGGACAAATTTGTTAACTAGTACCAGTATTCTCCTGTAACCTTTTAAAAAGCCTCTGCCCTGTATTGCAGGCAGTTGGTTACTCACATGGACTTGCTGCCTGTCAAAGGGGTTCATAAGGCATGAAAAATCAACTTAGTATTTTAGTATCTCAGAGTTACTTAATGAAGAATATTTAATTATTTAAAACAAAAAATCTCTTCAACTGATACTTTCTCATTAGACACTAGACCACGAATTTGTTGGTAAGAGCGGTCCTCACAGAGCTCAAGAAGGCTGCTGAACAAGCGCGCAGGTTGCATCTGGCCCGTGACTTCACTATGGAGCAGAGACAAGCGCTGACTTCCCTAAATCATTTGCTGGGTACTAAATGAAACTTCAAGGTCATTGACAGAACTAATAGGTTTAACCAACAAAATTTATTTATCTGGCGCTTTAGGACAAGGGGCAATGGGCACAAATTGAGGCACAGGAAGTTCCGTCTGAACATGAGGAAGAACTTCTTCCCTCTGAGGGTGACGGAGCACTGGAACAGGCTGCCCAGGGAGGTTGTGGAGTCTCCTTCTCTGGAGATATTCAAGACCCGCCTGGACAAGGTCCTGTGCAGCCTGCTGTAGGTGACCCTGCTTCGGCAGGGGGGTTGGACTAGATGACCCACAGAGGTCCCTTCCAACCCCTACTATTCTGTGATTCTGTGATTAGGCCATGTAAGCTAGGCAAAGCTCAAGAATTCGCAGAAATCGTGGTTGCTGTACCTGTAGGACAGTGCAGGGGCTGAGAGTAAAGGTGCTGGAGGCAGGACGAGATGCTTTTTTCTATAGAGCTCTGCGCACAGAGAGCCTCGTGGGGTCAGGCACGCAGCCAGGAAAAGCCTCCCATGGTTCATGAGCACACAGGTGTAGTGGAGGTAGGATGCTGTAACTAAAAAGCTAAAGCTAAGACTATGGTGCTGAAGTGTTGCAGCTGACACCTAGAGCTCAGCTGGTAAAAAGAAAGAGTTAGTGAAGGAGGTTAAACAGTGACCAGTGCTCACAAACATTTGTATATCAGATATGATGGTGAAAAGGGAAAAGATGCTACCTTAAGGTTGATTCTAGAATTATTAAAATATCTCTTTCTCTTTAGGAACCTGGTAGTCCTCATATCAGACCAGTAAGTGGCTCTTCCTGTTCAATATGCTGACTTAAAAACCAATCAGCACTAGACACTCAGTGAGGAAATCTTGCCTTACACAGGCAGGCAGCTCTGTGTTCCTCTCCAGTAGGTTTCTTCATTACCACCAATATTTAGAGCCATCTAAATTCTGAAGCAACAGGTTTAATGTCCCCATTGGCCTTTTTTCAGCATTATCTTTTACAAAGCTCTATATTTTTATTCTTCATATAATTGTCCAATCTCTTTTTCAAATGTTAACTCTCCCAGAAGCACTAACAATTTGAGTTTTCTGTCTCGGAGGCACATTGAACAGATATTTTTAGTGAGCCCCTCCAGAAGACACTTGAGCCTTCTTTCTGGTACAATAACTGGAGTATTTCTTGGATGCTACCTAAAAGAATTACAGCTTCCTCTGTCTTTCCTGTGTCACTGCTTTACAATTATCCCAAGGAAACACCAAACCCACTGATTTAAGAAGAGTGAATTTTTGAGAACTCTTGTTAATCTCACCACATTGAAAAATAACTCTGTGTGGATCCTGGCTTTTTCCTCACTCTGCTGTTTCCGATTTGTAGCAGTTTTTTGTGTGGAATATGGAATAACCATATGCAGAATTGTTGTGTTGATTCTTTCTATCTTTCAGTTAAAATTACTTCAGTTCGGGAATATTCACCGATCGATTCGGACGGAGGGAGGTCCGTGTGGTTGCCTGATACGCAAAGTTCATTGCTCATTGTCTTGGCATCCGGGTACTGCAATTGATTTAAATGTTGGACGTTTCCTCTTCTGATCCCCTCCTCCTCAGGCTGCTGAAAGGGCCTGTGTTTTTAAAACAATGGCGATAGGAAGTGTATCGCACTACGCACAAAAGGGAATCCTGCAATTAGGAATCAGCTAGACAAAATGCAGCAAAGAAAAGAGCTGGAGCATATTACAGCTTTAATCACACCATCCTGGTGCCATTAGGAGGAAAGATGGGTCTGACCAGACCTACTAACGATAAGGATAAAGGCAGCGCAAATGAAAATGCTGATGTGTAATGCATTTTGCCTTCCAGAAGAATGTGATGCATGCATACCAAACACTAATAAAGGAGACTAAGGAAGCTCTTCAGAATTATTTTAATGTGAAGCCAGCTACATACTGAATTATGTTACTTGGGGAAACTGAGGAATGTCCATCATTTGAGATCTTAAAGAGCAGATTCCATAAATTTGCCTGGAATAGTTTACATATAACTTGTCCTTCCTCGGGGTCGAGTCAGAAAACCTCTTCAAGCCCTATACTCTGTCTGTCTGTCATTTAAAATCTGCTTGAGATTCCCTTGTCATGCCACGATTGCCAATGGGTCTGTTCCCTTGCTTGTTATTTGCTTGGAAACGGCTTAGTTTGAAACAAATCCTCTCTGTTGCTGGTGTGACAAAGCACTTACAATGGCTGTGCTGTTTCCTAACACGGACCCTGGGTTCTTCCGTATACAAAACTTATTGCTATAAAACTATTTTCCTGTGTAACGGGTCAGGATAACACCTATTTTGCGAGTCTCTTTTTTCTCCATTAATTAAACCAGCTCCATCCCTTTGAGAGCTGGCTTGCTGCTTTCTATTCTCCAGAAAATTTGGCTTACTTTGTACACCAGTATAGTTAGCCTTCAAAAATTGGCTTGCAGTTAGCAGACAGAAGCAGGGTCAGAATTAGTTCAAAATAAATTAATAGTCAGAAGTTCTAACTTGCTAAGCTGCATGCAATCCACCCTTCAAAGGATATTCACCAATTGCTGTAATTGCTCTCTTCAAGGGCTTCCAAAAAATCCTTGGACATGCTAATTAATGCTGTTTTAGATATATGTTAAGGTATTTGACCTGAGAGTTTAATTCTACAGTTTAATTCCATAATGATTGTAAATGGTAGGACTGCTGCATATTTAAAAGAACATTAGTGTGAATTTAGCTAGCTGTTGGCAGTTTAACAGTGAATAACAGGTATTAAATAGGCATGAAATTCTAGTGGTGAATGACACTTTTACAGGGGCAAGGGCTGGAAGCTCAAGGCAGGAGAAAATATTGCGGCCATCCATGGTGACCTTCCTTTTCCCCTGGATTTTACAGAGTCTTTGCACAACTTTCCCAGCATTAAGACAAGCCTGAGTTGGTGGAAGGGCCTTGTTCTTTCAGGCTTGGATGGCACATAATGAACTTGGTGGGATTTGAACACCTTGATAAGCTGAAGTCACTGACACATCCTTTGCCGATATCACTGGCACCAGGATTTCCCCAAAGATCTGAATTCTTTAGCCACTCAGAGTTAATCATGTCTTCCAGTATTTACAGTGTCAAGGCAGAGGTGCGTGAATTCTACCCTTTCCCGTGCCAGATTTTTCTTTTTTTAAAAGTGGATGTCAAAAGAAATCAATTGCCTAGAGAAAAGAAAAGAAAACAAGTTGATCCTTTTCTTGTTGCTGTTCCAAAGCATCTCTTTGTTTTAGGAACAAAAATGGGGCAAGCGACTTTTTTCTACCCCCCAGTGGCTATATAAATTTCTGCTACTAAGGGACAAACATCACTGATTTGACTGGCTTATTCAAAACAGGTCACGAGGCTACAGCTTGTTGTGTCAATTCTCATCATATACTGATGTGACAGGTTTTATGAATAAAATATGGGCAGTTGCTGTCTGGGAGGACGCCACATCTTAGCTACCCCAAACCCTCTGTCCTTGAAGAGCAAAGCTTTGAAAAATTAGGACCATGTTTCAATCCAAGCTGTACAATATGCCTTTCAATGGAGTGTAATATATTGTTTTTAGCTGAATAACTTTCTTCTCCTCTTCTCCCCTCCCCCCCGTCCCTCCCCTACTTAGGGGGGAAAAAAAAAAGCCATGGCATCTTAAACTAAAGCACACTTCAGTCCGTCTCCCTGTGTGTGCTCTGTGCCAGCAGCCACAGCATTTCTTTCATCTTGGCTTCAAAGTGGTGCTGAGAGGGGGAGGGGGGCATCTAATGAAAGAAGGGAAAACAAACAAACAAATAAACAAACAAACACAAAATGGGGGAGGAAATGAAAAATAGCAGTCCACCTTTCACATCTGAGCATTGCCTGCAGGCACGCTCTGCAGTGGATGTTGCACTCAGCTTCAGCCCCTTGTATATTTTTTTTTGTTATTGCCACTTCCCATGCTGGGAAGATTCTTGTCATCCCTCACATATTTTATCCGCAGAAAAGGCTGCCCTGCCCTGTGCTTGGTGATTGAGGCTGTGCCCCTGGTGTGCCACACTATCAGTGGTTCCCAAGGCTGCCTAGCCTGGGAAAAGCTGCATGGAAACGGTCCAAAATCAGCATTACATGCATTATTGTTCTTACTCTCTCTGATTAGAGTGCACACAATGAAAACAACAGCAACAGCCTCGTTTTCTAGCCCTCCTCCCAACACAAGGCTGTTCTTAGACTGTTTTTCTTTCTCGGAGTCTTCACAGAGATTAACTGCTTCTGTGCTGGTAGGTCCCAGGCATCCCAGCTGCTTCTCTGGGGAAAGCCCAAGGAGCTTGGTCCAACCGGGAGTAACATTTTCAAAAGTTTGTGGTTGATTTGTGAACTGAAATCCTTTATTTTTAAAAATTGGTCTAGAGGTAGGCTGCTTTGTGTACCACTGGAAAATGCACCACATCCATGGCACAATAATTCCAGTACAGCGAAAGAGAATAGGCAGAAAGATATTTAGGCATTTGTCCCCTGAATGCTTGCACGTTGTGTTAAATGCTGATTGCAACACATGCGATGTCTTAGCAGCAAGTCGCAGCACTTGGGTCTCCCTGAGCCTAACCACCACCACTTCTTGGCTTGCTCCCTGGTCAGAGGCATCTTGCTGTCCTGGCTGAAAAGCACCAGAAAGGATGAAGGATGCCAGCACCCAAACCACCCTCTGCCCTAGTGCCTATGCAGTCATTTGCCAGGTAATAGTTTATATTTCCTGAGGCCATCACGTCTGGATGTTCCGCACCCTGGGACAGCCAGTTTGGGGTGGGATAAAGCTCAGTGTCTTCGCTCTCTCTGAAGAGATGGTATCCAGCGCTCATCCCAAGCACACGGAAATGCCTCTTCGGAGACACTGAGCAAGGGATTTCAGACTGGCTCCTCTCCTCTGCATTTCATATTCCTTGCAAGATATTAGGTGGCTTGTCAGAGAAAGGAGGAAGTGCGTTTTCTTCCTGATTTACGGATTGGATCACGTCCCGGAATGCCAAGTACCTGCACCTTGAATACCTCAAGTATTTGCCAGTAGGCGAACTCGTAAGGCTGCTTCCGAAGAGAACAGTAGATAGCCCTGGGTGCCAAACATGAGAGCAGGCAAATGACAGGAAGGGCTGAATGTGTTTTTACACATAAAAATACCACAAAGTACATTTCTTCTCTAGTTGTAATAGATGCTACTATTTCTCATTTTTTAAAAACGAATACACATATCTGTCTTTGGGACACTGTTGGGAACACGTGTAGGAACAGACAAATACTGTAGGTGACGTTTTGTCTTAGGATCCATTTCTGACTTTTTTCCTGTCTCCCAGGTGTATTGCAGAGAGGCACTCCTGATGCCGTATTCCCTTCTTCACAGAAGGAGGTGTAGATGCACTGGGTTCTGCCACACCCAAGGACCCCTGAGAGCCCCAAGCTTCGTTTCCTCCCAGTGACCCAGAATCTGCAGAGGTAGCTGGGGGGTTAATGATAGATTTTGTTTAATTGCCATCCAGCCAATGAAAGACAGATGTTTACTTTTAAACCATTTTCAGACCAGAGTAAAAAGCACTTTGAAATTTGAATTTCTGCGACATGAAGAAAAAGCAACAGCCCTCTAGTCAGCGCTAGGTCTACTCTGCTTAAGAGGGATTAAACTGAACCATGGAAAACAAAAATAGAGAGTTGCGTATTTCTGTTCTGTCACTTGTTTCAGTGCCACAGTGGTTAAATCTGCAAGTTTTTTCTAACTTTTGCCAATTCAGCATAAAATTTCAGAATCTATTCAGCAATTTTTCTCTACCTTGTGCATCACTTGTGGTAAAAAACATGAGAAGAAAGTCAGTGCACTGTTTTTCTAAGACTGTATGGCACAATGCAGGAAAAGATTTCTTTTATTCTTCAAGAGCTCTAGTGGCATCATATTTCTCAGAAAAATAAGGTTGTCTCCTTTTACGCTAGCAAAGTCCTTATAGTTCAAAGGTAAAGCTGAGCAAACTTCTGCTGTTGTCTTAACTGACGACTACATCTCTGGGCAGGAGTGACCCTTTGATTATCTTTTACGTCATAATTCCTTTAACTCGTGGGGTTACATAAAGAAAAAAGTGAAGAGAGGGCTGTAAGAAATCATTTTAACCAGCTTCTACGAACTTTTCCATGCTTTGGAAACAGCTCGTGTTATTTAGTACGTGAACTGAGATAAATCTGGGATGGGACTTCTGTATCAGAAACATTTCCTCTAATAAAAACCTGGAAACTGGCTGTCATTACTCTTGCTTCGCTTTCTTCCCAAATAAAATAGTTGTGCCAGCCGCTTGTTTTGTTTAGTGGTCTCAGTCAGAGAGATATCACAGCTAATCGCAGTATCATTTTCTAATGTTCACTGGAAGGAAATCTCAAATTGTTCTCAAGAACTTAGATATTAGACTTATTAGAAATCTGATTAAGCAGGGGCACCAGTTCTTGAAGGCAGGATGAATACAACTCCTAGGGAATAGTGAAATAGAAAACTGTCTAAATATTGTTGAACCAATGTCCACAGATTTTTGCAGGAGATTGGTCTTCCTGAAAGTGTGGTTTTTCTCTGTTCTCATGAGTTTATTTGCCTACCAGTTTCTTTTTCATCAGTTTATAAAAGTTCAAAATTTAAAGGGAACTGGCAAAACCTGTCCTGCACTCTTTGCTAATATGCCCAGAATGAACTGAAATTCTTGTTTTCACGTGTGTGCTGGGCAAAGACACACGTGTTGTGTTGTGCCCTGCGCAGTGCCCATGACCACATGTTCATGTCCACGTTGCCATGTGCCGAACAGGAACGTCCATTGCGGGGGAGACATCTATGAATCAAGAGGTGTGAAGCCCAGCCTCGTGTGAGATGCTGTGATTGCCAGCTTGGACAACCCATTCGCCTCACCGAAAGCTGGAGGGAGGTAGGTCCTAAAGTCACTTTGAAAAATAGGTGCTTTAAAAAATGCCACCTTAAATCTACCTAGACCGGTGGGAGTGGTGGCAGCAGCCCCAGAGGCTGCATGGCTGTGGCACCGCATCCCACCCCACCTCCAGGGCAAGCAGGGCTGAGACATCCGACCGCTCCCTGTTTTGGGGTGAAAGCAAATCCACCATGAGGTACTGAAGTAAGCCTGCATGTCAGCTGGGGCCCCGAACCCCGCCTTGCTGTGGAGCCATCCCTTCATTGGGGTGCTTTCTCCTGGCCCCAGGGGGAGTGCAGCTACCTAACCCTTCTCTGGGCTTATTCGTCATAACTTTTTATTTCCATGACAGCAAGTGCACTCCTCATAGTTACACTGCTGAAGTACAAGAAGGGATAAATCCCGTCAGTAAACAGGCTAGGAGGCAGTTTTCTTTCTTTCTTAATATTTTATTTATGGGGAAGAGGCCACACGAATAATTGAAGATGCCTGTTTGCACCCGCTGCAATCTGTGAATGGTTTGAAATGTAAACATGTCAACTCGCAACTGGAGCTGGAGAAACACATGTGCCCAAGAGCTGCAGGCCGTTTGTCTGTCTGTCACACTTACCTTCCCAGCAACCCCGTCCTCCTCTCACGCACGGGCAGCCCAGACGCAGGGCGTTACGGGACTATATGACGCCGGTGCAAGTTTCCATGGAAAAATTGATGTGGAGGAGAATGGAAACACGCACATGACATGAGGTGAACTTATGGTGCATTTTAGACAGTAAAAAGCAAATGGTATTTCAGACTGTTTTGTTTTGTGTGTGTGTGACATACAAATTGAGATCAGCTGAGGCTCCAATGGTTGCGCATTTAAAGAAACCGAAATGCTGTGCAGAAGTGCATGATGGAAACAGCAGACAAAAGGCCAGTGGGGAGAAGTAAAGAGTGGAGAGGCCTGGAGCGTTGGAGGGGGACATTGGACGAACCTGCTTGCATAGATCTGGTAAGGTGTAACAGGAGACAGAAGTATTGCTTTATAAGAAGCCATAAAAACCTGAAATAACAGAAAAATCCAGGATTTTCTAAGAAGTGACAAGGTCTCCAAGGTCTTTCAAATCTGATTTTACTACATACAGGTCAGACACTGAATGAATCAGATACTCAACACAGTTCTTGAAATGGTGTGATTTCTGAATACAAGATCAACCTCAGACTTAGGATGCAGTGTAATGAATCAATTCCTATAAATATTAAAAAAAGATTAAGGTTCAAAACTTCTGCAATACTAAAACCCTAGAGCACATGGGAGACAGCATTTCATCCACTCCTAGTCTAGGATCAAGGGGAGATAGTGAATTGTTATTTAGACGTATTAGATTAAAAATGACGAGTTTGGGAAGATCTCAGGAGAAGTATTTCTGTATCCACTACGGTGAATTAAAATAACAAAATGGACACATCAGACCCTAGAAGAGTTATAACAGGGTCTGTTCTGAATGTACAGAGGAAATCTGGGAGAGGTCTGCAGGACAGACAGAAATATTCAAAGACAGTCATCATTGCTTTGTTCTCTTTGTCAGAGGTGTAAGGAGTGAATAGGATTTTGTAGAAACTCCAGTTAAAGTCTACTGAGTTGAATCAAGCTGAGGAACATACCCTACCAACAGTTTCAAAAATGTACATTTAGTTTAGAAAATGAGGTGGCAAGTGAGCAACAGCACTATGTCAAGAATAAAGTTGGTGCAGAAAAAGAGGTCTGGTGTGGACTTCTCACCAACTTTGCACTGGCGTCACATTGTTGGCTACAGTGGACCCAGCCCTGATTAATTGCCCTTGTCAGTCAGATCCTGGGAAAGAGTCCTGAAGGCAGACTGAGACTCCGAGGGCATGTCAGATGTGACGTTACTTGATTAGAGTCTTAGCTGGGAGCGGATCTATAATGTTTTAAGTTGCTGGCCTGTGCAGTGACAGTGAGCAATAAGAATTGCCATGTGTACAGGTTCTGCCTCCTGTTTCTCCATGCAACTGAAGGCCTCCCTCCAAAATGTATGCATAGCTCCTGTCAAAATCAGTGGGAATTATGTGAAAATATCGGAGGACGGTGAGATCATGGTGCACTTAAGTTTTCATCAGTTGTGAAAATTGTCTAACTGCATTGTTCATTTGCTAAGGACTGGTTTCTGCAACTTAAAGCTTTTATATTAATGATAATAATGCCTAAGCCTTTTTTCTTGAGCTTTCCTGAATTAGGTCATGCGCAGCTTGTATCTAAATTTAGTCTGGGTAAGACTGCTCTAACATTTTCTCTTATTTCATATTCATCTCTCTTGTGTCTGCTGGCTTCATTTCAGACAAAGAAAGTAAATATTTTCTCTGCAGGTTATTTCATTTTGTGGGTCTATGATATCATAACAAATGTCAGCTGATCTTATGTAATACAGAGTTGAAGACAGACTGTTATCCTTCCTTTTAAAAATAAACAGATCTAAATAACATGGGTTCATGGTCAAATTAAGTATTTTTAGAGCTATTAAAGCAGTTAGAACAGTCCTCTGCTGATGAGAAAGTCTGCCTCTTTTCCCGGTGGTCTCCTGTTTCTCCTCCACTTGCATTTGATCTCTGTAACACTGACCGTTTTGCTGGTAACAAAGTCGTCATTCACTCATCACTTAGCAAGTCTGAGCACATTTTATGGTTGATAGCTGGATTGCCAGCGTGATCCAAAATTAGCCTCTTTCTGCTCACTCTTACTTAGCCTGTAGGGCCAAGGCAGCACAAAACTCAACGTGTGGCAGGAAGCAGCAAGTGATAGCCGCTGTGTTTCCTTACACCAGAGGGGCCAAGTCCTCTGCTGTTTTGAATGCAGATAAGTCTGTTGTCAGCAGATGAAAATCTGGTCCAGCAACATCGAGAACCCCACCATTTCTCCAGTCTGTGATTTGGACAGGAGCTGGGTATCTCTGTGTGGGTTACAACTGCAAAGCGGCCTTAAAAGGTCCGTGACACACATGCACATCGTTTCTTGCCTGCGCAGGCAGTGGGAGTTGGTGACTGTGTAGGAGGACTGGCGTTCGCACTGCGTCGCTGTTTTCCTTGGTCGGACGCTGTACTCAAGTTTTCTCTCCCAGCCCAGCGGATTAACTTTTGCTGCTGGCAAAAGGGCAACACAAATGTATTTTAAAATCTTTTCCTCTGCGTAATCAAAAGGAAAGGAACACGACCCGAAAGCTGCCGAACAAAGGGCAGACAAGCGCACCCACCCCTTCAGCCTCCCCGTCAATCACTCGCACTACGGCTGGCTCTCGAGGCCCGTCTAGGTCATATTATGACTCCTTTATTAGCGTTTAAGGTCACTGGGAGACATGCAAGTGCATCCTATATCAGGAAGTGTAGTATGTCTCGAGAGTGAAATATCTGGCTGTCAGCGGGAGCCGTGGCCGCGGCTCGGAAATCCCGGGAAGCGCCTGGAGGGCAGGCAGGCTCCGGCAGACGGAGGCACTGGGAAGCGGGGCGGCTTTCCTGCCATTCTCCGCACGGGGCTGCCTTCCTCCCAGACATTCCGACTGAGCGCCGGCAGCCCCTTTGCCGCTCCGTCCAGCTGGCTGCGGTCTCCAATTCAAAAGAAAAGGCCTGCACTGAGGCAGGTACCCAGCACAAAAATGTGCCGCCGTCTGATCCGGTATGGCTGCTCCTGCAGGAAGACTGATTAGGAGCCCGTAACACGGGTGGGGAGGAGGTGGGTGCCAGACTGCAGCCCTGTGTGAGCAGACGGCAGATTTATTGGCGTATTTATCGGCACTGGGCCGTGGGGAGACTTGGCGAGCGTGTGGAGACGCGTCGACCCACGGCACGCACTACAGCCTGGTGCCTGCCAGCACCCGTCCCCAGCAGGAAGGGCAGAAAAGCAAGAGATGCTGTGCTCGGACCCATCTCCCGAGGTCTTGAAAGTCAAGGCTGGAGGCCTTTCTGGAGCCACAGGTCCTGCAACCAAGATGAGATCGCAAGTGTGAAGATCCTTGAAATGCGTTGGATGATAGTTTCACAGCTTCCTTAGCTGTACCCACATCCACTCTGCCCCTCTTTTACTCTGACTTTAATGTCACTCAGACATAAGCTGCCCTCAGACTACGTGGATTTTTTTATGCAGCATGCCTGACAATAGCTAAATGAAGCTGCTGTTGGCAAAACTTGATGCGAAAAGGGAGGTGGAAACAGGATCTTTTTCCTTATCTACATGATGAAATTCAAAATATTTATGCTGTATCAGTACATACAAGGATAATATCCCCTTCTCTTTACTGTCCTCATGTAAAAGAGATAGAGGCAGACAAGGGTGTGTAAGCATCAACAAAAATTTTAACACTGAAATGCTTGTCAGCTGTTTTAGCTCTGGTCTTGTTACATGGTGGAGAATCCTCTCAAAACAACATCCAAACCCCAAAAACGTGAATGTTTCCCCATACAGCAGAAAGAGACTATCAAAAAATCTAAATCATCATCTTGATCTGACAGATTACAAACTACAACATCATCTCTAATTGCCCACTGAAAGTTAAGTACAAATAGATGGAGGGAGCAAACTCATGGTAGCACTGATGCCTACTGTAGCTACACAGTTATTCCCACCAGAGATCCCCGTTTTCAGGCGTTATCAACTTCTTTTCTATTTTCCAAATTGGCCTCACCAAACAGTATGTATGTATGCGTGTGTGTGGTTTTACACATGTATGTGTGTATATACACATAGAACACATTTTATTGTTTGATTTTTGAGATTCAAGGAAGTGGAGAGTCAGTCAAAAATGGGAGAAGGCAGCACAGAAGACACTGAGACTGATTGGAGTTCGCAGGCTCTCTGTTCAGAGCCATTTTTCATTTCTCAAAAAAGTATTTGACTTTTTAAAGAGATATTTTTATTGAAATTTCATTAAAAATCACACTTGAAACACAATTTCAAAGGAAACAAAGAAATAACCTTCTTAAAAAGAAAGCTTAGTAAGGGGAAAAATTGGCAAATTATTGAAGTGTTAATAATACTTAGATTAAATGTCTCAGCTTAAAGGAAAAACTGCAATAACATCACCAATGTGTGGCCAATAGTCATCTTCTAAAAATGCCAATTTTTTTATGAAACATTTTTGTGTGTTTTGATGAGCTGCAGATTAATTTCCTTTTTTTATTTATTTTTTTTTAGCACAATGAAAGGAGGGAAAAAGTCACATTTTATAAATGCTTAAATCTCTGAGTTAAGGGTGTAGTTTTAACTTCCTGGCTCTTAGTAAATTTTCACACAACCAAAGAGATTTTATTAATACAGTTCCTGTAGGTAAAAGGTGGTGTATGTGCATACAAGAAAAAGCTTTTACTAGAGAGTCAGCTTTCCCTGAAGTATTTAGTCCTATGTAGAAAAAAATTTTATAATCCAGTGATAGGCTGTACTTATGGCACATACCCATATGCAGTAGCAATTATGCATTGCCCTCCACACTCCTCTGTCCTATGGGACATCTATGTGCCATTGTGGGACATCTCTGAGCAGCAGCTTTGCTCTGGGTAGCTGACATGGGCATGCACAACATGCCCTCTAAACACCTCGGGCAGTCAGCTCACAGATGCAGATTTGCTTGAGTTCTGATTTTGGCAGTCAGATCAGATTAGTAGGTCTAACTTTATGCCAGCTGGTTTTGACAGGCTCATTTATTACTTTGTATTTAATTATTTATGGATGTACTGCAATAAAACCCATCTATGCCTTGTATCACTGTCTTCAGAAGATCATCTACAATTAACATTATTGATAGCATCCAGAGGGTCAGCTGGAGACTTTTTGGAAATGTTTATCATCTCAACGGGTCTCACGTGTGGTTTTCACTGCTCTTTCCTCATCTCTCCTGGAAGGATGTCTCTCCTGCCCTGGTGATTGTGGCAGCAATACATGAGGAGAAGTGGCAACGGGCTGGGAGTTGTCTCCTTTCCTCTTCCAGAGAGGAACACTGTTCTCCATCGTAGACCATGCAAGCCTTCGCAGGCCTGGAGAAACTGTGAAGGCTTGTGTGCAATCTGTTTTTCTCACGCAGATCTGAGACCAACAGCGTGACAAACCTGGCTGTGTCAGACATACATGGCAGGCTGAGAGCATTAATAAGCATTTTTCTTAGCTGTCACTGTAAGACAAGTCTCTGCTTTGTGAATCTGTTGGAAGATATTTACTGCTTGGGTAAAAAAAAGCAACTGTTGGACAGATGAAATTAATTAAAGGTTTCACTTTGCTAACTAAAATTTCATATTTCCCTCCACGTAGTCTATTATAGGTTGCATGATGACTAACCTAAACATTATCACATGACATGCTGTCGTCTTTCATAAATAATACAAGGATTGCTGTAATCCTGCATAAACCCAACTTTAGATGTTGAGAAATATTATGCAAGTGTCCAACACGAAAAGAATCGTGTTTCTTATTCCACCACTCTGGCCAAATACCATGTTGTCTTTACTGGAAAACTGGTGTTCATCAAACAAGTTTAAAGCTGAGAGTGGGAGAGGGTGGGACATTGCATTCTTGAGAAATGACATCATAAATAATACGGTACTGCTTTGTCTTTGTGATGTTAGTAGATCTGGGACATTATAGAGCAAAGAGGGAGAGCACGCCATACGTGCTTGTGCTCCAGCTTCGCTTTTTTCCTCGTACACGTAGACTGCTTAAGGTGATCTGTGCTCACTGGGGCTTCTCGTTCCCTTCTGCTTCACTTGCTTAAACTTAAAGCTCTAGAATAAGAAATATCAAACTTTTTCAATCTTTTAGCCCATAATTGAAAAGAAAAAGGGAGTGAGAGAAAAGAAAATCTAGTGTGCCTTTTTTTATTTCTATACAAAAAATTAGATGTTATAGAGGAAAGACAGGACTACAGGAGAGGACAAGAGGTTGATTTTGGGAGGCTGTGTCACAGAAGTGTTGAGGTATAAGCATTTTTTCTGCATGTTAGTGACTTTCTGGAGGCTACAGATCCTCAGATCATAAGCACTGAAGAACTATTTTAAAGGTGCCATTTTTAATCTGGGATGCTTGTCGTTCTTTGCATAGTGTTTCACCACCTAAAATAGGGGTAGGGTTTCTTTTTCTTTTTTAATAGGATCAGGACTTTTCCCTTTAGCTGATGTGACAGACAGTATAGTAATGTGTGCTCACTGTTCAAGACGTAAAAAAAACCTTTCACTAAGCAGGCTTGGAGGTCTGCAATATTAGCCTGTGGTGCACTGTGCCTGCTTTGGGGGTTTTGATGAATCCATCAGTCTCACATGGAGGTGCTGCTGATGTGTGCTCTTATACGCAGGAACTGGGTGGAAGCTGTTCAGCTGAAAGATGCTAATGACCTCTTTTGTCAAAGGAAACAAAAGGAAAAACAGCAAGTGTTTTATTAATTTTTATATGGACTTCTTGTTTTATTATTTTCTTATATGGATTTCTGCGGCTCCCTGGAAACTGGAATGTTGCCAGAAATCCTGGAAATTATCAGGATGCAACAATAAATAGTAATAATGAAGGGCTTTTTTAGAAGTTAAAATCCTTTTCTTGTGGGAGCATTTTCTGAACAGCCCAGCAAGATGTGGAAGCTTGGAACTGTAAAAAATGTGACTTGGCTGCAACAAGTCCAAAGGTTATGCAAGGCTCTTCTCTCCTTACCGTGTTTTTCTTCTTGCTGTTGGTCTCTCTTCTCTCCCCTCTCCATTTCACTTTCCTTCCTTCCCCTGATTCTCCCACCGGCACGCAGCTTTTGAGATGGAAGGAGATAGACTGCTCTGTCCCCTGCCTCTGTAGGCACAGAGGACAGCAGTGAGAAGGAGCTTCTCGCTGCTCGGCAGAAGTCTTTAACATACTGCTGTCCTTCTGCAGCATCAACACCTCAAAACCTGGTAGATCATGGGAGCACTCCAGATGGCACAGAAACAACAGATAATCATGACCCTAATGAAGAAACAAAAAAGAGTAAACAGTTTTTCTCCTTCCTCTCTAATTTACAGTGAGAAGGGGAGCTGAGCAGGTTGGTTGAGACAGAGGCTTGGTAAAGGAGAACCACAGTGCTTTCCACCCAGCACTGGCTGGCAAAGGATGCACCCTCGTCCTGCTGAGCGAGGGACACATGCATGGCATGGTGTGGCCCCAGCCCCGACATCTTTCTTCATAGCTCTGTAAATATTGTTAACATTTGAGGTAGGTTTGGTAAGCTAGAACAGCTTTAAGACCAGAATATAGAGCTTTTTGTGTTTCTCTGTAGGAGAAAGTCCTGGTCAGGGTCTAGAGCGCTGAGCAGCAGAGAACAGAGAGATATGTTTGGGAGAGATCACTAAGAGAGCTTGGAAGCAGGCAGGGTGTTTGCCTGCAAACGTTCCTTTATGTTTCTAAACAAGCAATATAGAGATATTAATGAGAAGACATAGGCTGTGGTTTCTATTCCCTGAGAAGCACAAGGTAGACTACTTCTATTCATCTAAGGACTTGTTAGGTTCATGTAAGCCAGTGAAAGCCTAAATCTTGACTAATAGACATCTGATAATGAACACTGCCCCAAAACACTCTCCTGGTGAGTCTCAAAAGCTCTGGCCAGCTTTCCTGTGCTGATACAGCCTACCATTCAAAAAATTCTTGGAGTCCTTTGCTGAACCTAAAACCTGATATCTAAACTTCCACTGAAAAGGCTTTTCTGTGGAGCTGTGTCCCAGTCAGCCCCAAGCCTATGCTGGGGTGGGGGGTTATTCCATCCCAGATGTAAGACTTTACACTTGTCTTTGTTGAACTTTGTTAGGTTCCTGTCAGCCCATCATCCAGATTGTTAATGGAGATCTTCATCTGTAGACACCAGCTGGACTTTGCACCCCTGATCACAACTTTGAGCCTAGCAGCCCTGACAATTTTTCACCCACTTTATTGTCCAGTTGTACAGCCCATATCTCACCAATTCAGTGATAAGGAAACTACGGGAGACTGTGTCAAAGACCTAGCTAAATTCAAGGTATATGACATTCCCTGCCCTCCTCTTGTCCACAGGGTGTCATCACAAAAATCAGTGAGACTGGCCAGGCATAAATTGCCCTTGGCAAACCCGTGTTCACTGCTCCCGGCCCCCTTCTTGTTCTTCATGTGTTTGGTAACGGTTTCTAAAACAGTCTGCTCCATCACCTTCCCAGGGGCTGGGGTGAGGCTGACTAGCCTGCAAGTCCCTGCATCCTCCTTCCTGCCCTTCTTGAGAATGGGTGTGACATTGCCTTTTTCCAGTCCTGAGGAGCCTCCCCCCAGTGCCATGACCTTTTGAAAATTATGCAGACTGCCTTCACAATGACATCAACAAGCTCCTCCAGCACCCTTGGACATATCCCAGCTAGTCGCAAGGTCTTGTGCATGTCCAAGTGGTTAAGTGACTCCTAACTCTGTTACTGTCTCCTGTGAGTATGGCCTCACTCCCACAGACTCCGTCAGCAGACTCAGGGACCTGTGAGGCCTGGGAACAAGTGAAAACTGAGTCAAAAAAGGCACAGAGGTGCACCTTTCCCTTGCCACTAGGTTCCTTATCCTGCTGAGCAATGGGCCCACACTCTCCTTAGCCTTCCTCTTGCTGTCAATGTACTTACGGAGGACACCTTTCCTGTTGTCCTTCACCCCTCCTTGCTAACTTCAACTCCAGCTGAGCTTTGGCTTTCCTTGCTCCGTCCCTACATGCGCAGCTAATGTCTCTGTGTCCTCCCAACGGGTCTGTCCCTGCTCTTGTCTCTGTGTGCTTCCTTTTTGTGCTCAAGCTCAGTTAGGATCACCATGTTCATCCATGACAGCACAGATTGGCATGGATGTCATGCTTGCTCAACTCTTTGCACATTGCCTCAGACCATTCTTGTGCTCCGAGCATCCTGCCCTTGATGATGTGAATACCATTTAGCTGGGCCTGAAGCTCCAGTGTTGCACCTCAGACAGCACTGAGTGCATTTCCCCAGCAGCCATGGCACCTGTGGACACCCTCATCTCTCTATGCTGATTTTCTGTAGCATTTCAAAGCCAGTGGAAGGTTTGGGATTATTTTTTGAGGTTTAAAGTGAGCATTACCCAGGAAAAAGTTCAATGCTTTATCTCACAAAGCCTCTGACACAACAGAACAGTTTGCATAGAGACAAAATATTTCTTGTGAGACAAAAATACATTTCTTTGGGGTCAAATCAGAGAGTCTGTATTAAACACCCCAAAATCTAAAGGTCATCATACATGTCACCATTTTTTTGCCTCAAACATATTTCTGTTCTGCCCTCTCTTACACACACCACAGTAGGAATGTTAAAGGTAAAGAGATAGCTTTTCCCACCTTCCCAGAGCTAATCGCAAAAGACACTTCCTCGTAGATTCTTGTCCCTTTGGAGAGAAAATGAGGAAACAAGCAGCCCAGGATGGCTGGTGTACACCCATCACATTAAGTGCACTATTCCAAGGTGTAGATATTGCAGTAATGAGTGTGCCATAAGAACCTGCATGCAACGGAATAAAACATTATGCTCCACCTTTATGTTTTTTACCGTCCCAATGCATCAGATGTCATATCCTACCTATGCCTTTTCAAAGAAGCCAGATTTGGGCACACTGGAGCAGACATGGCTTTCATCTTAAGTTCTAAAGTAAATTCATATATCTTTTACTTTTGAAGAGAGCCTCAAGAAAACATGAGGGTGAAGCATGGAAAGTCTTAAGAGCCTTTGCAGGAAGGTACATAAAATGCATTGGGGAACAGTCTGAAAGCTAGTAACAAGACAGTGTGTTTGCAGCTGGCTAGATTTGCAGTGAAGGTTACCACAATTTGTTGTCTTCAGAGAAATCTTGGTGCTAGAAAGCTCTATTTTTCTGGATTACCCAAAATACGATGCATGATGGCAGATCCAGCGTTAGGACTGAAAAATGGCCCAGGTGGCCAAGAAGGCCAATGGCATCCTGGCTTGTCTCAGGAATAGTGTGGCCAGCAGGAGCAAAGAGGTGATCGTGCCCCTGTACTCGGCACTGGTGAGGCCACACCTGGAGTACTGTGTTCAGTTTTGGGCCCCTCACTACAAGAAGGAAGTTGAGTTGCTAGATCATGTCCAGAGAAGAGCAACAAGGCTGGTGAACGGTCTAGAGAAAAAGTCTTATCTGGAGTTGCTAACGGAGTTGGGGTTGTTTAGTCTGGAGAAGAGGAGGCTGAGGGGAAACCTTACTGCTCTCTACAACTATCTGAAAGGAGGTTGTAATGAGGTGGGTGTTGGTCTCTTCTCCCAAGTAACTAGCAATAGGATGAGAGGCAATGGCCTCAAGTTGCATCAGGGGAGTTTTAGACTGGATATTAGGAAAAAATTCTTTACTGAAATAGTGGTCAGACATTGGAACAGGCTGCCCAAGGAGGTGGTTGAGTCACCATCCCTGGAGGTGTTTAAAAAACGTGTAGATGAGGCACTTCGGGATATGGTTTAGTAGGCATGGTGGTGTTGGGTTGACGGTTAGACTTGATGATCTTAGGGGTCTTTTCCAAGGTATGATTCTATAATTCTATGACTCTATGATTCTATGATTCTATGATTCTCTCTGCATCTGTTTATGCTGATATAACTTTAGTGAAATGTTTCTTTAATATACTAGGGGTATCCTGCAGGAGAGTATTCGTTCCAGAAAGCACCACATTATACGGTTAGGTCTCTCTAACTTGTTGACCACAGAAAATATCTGTGACTGTTTGTATTTTGCATCTCCATGCAAACTTAAAATTCAACGCAGAGATAAAGCACTAAGCACTCTGGGACATAAAACCTGTTGCACATTATGCCAATAGTAATAACAGGGGAATAAGTAAATCAGTACATCCTCTGAGGTGGATCTAGATTTAGCACAAAGAAAAGTTGCACCATGATAATATGAGAATTTGTTCTCCTACCTGGAGCCAATAACATGGCTGCCATGAACTAAATACTATTCAAATTTCTGACATTCAAGTTATAGTGGATGTCTTTGGAGTATTACTTCCAGTGTCACAAAATGAGAGATTTTTTCTCTGCAAGAGAGATAATAGAGATACATCTTCTGGCAAAGACCTAAAATTAGGTACTCGAGGGCCTACAGGGCCCTGATCTTCTCCCCTCTAAGGCAAACTAATTTAAGAAATATACCGTCGGGCTGACAGCAAATTGTATGAACTCTCCAGGGCACATTTGGGCAGTAGATCGGGAACATTAGTTGCATAAGATTGATTAACAGAGCTGTGCAATCAGAAACATAAAGCTTATGGTGAAGATCCTGCAAGAAGTAACTTGTTATTAACCCATTTGAAAATGCTATAGTAGCATATAAGTAATTTGGAAAGCATCTCTTTCTGTGCGAGACTGATTCTTGCACCTCAAAAACTGGTGTCTCTGGGAAACTCCAGCAAAGAAGGCTCGGAGTTATCCTGCTAGAGGTTAACTTTCCTGTTCTTCCCCCCCTGTACAACAGCATGGCGGGGTACCTGGAACTGCATTGCCAGTCAGTTCCGCTCCTGTCCGGATTTAGGGACAGGGTGCTGAAGGCTCCTCTGTATGTAAGGTTCAGTGATATGCTAGTAGCCTAGGTTACCAAACATGTAAGTCACAGAAGGAAAAATCTGCAAAAGAAATCAGGACAGTGGTGAAATATAGATTATCAACAGCTTAGTAAATGTTCTGGGAAATATATCGTGGACCATCTAAGAGGAGCTTTTACTGTAGGATCCTAAAGTTGCTGTGTCCTGTGGCAGGAGTCATGAAATTCATCTCTGCATTTAAACAATATTTCACAAATTAAACACTGAACAGATAAGGTCCTATAATATAATTGCCAAGGTCTATGAACATGGATTCCATCACAGAATGGCACACACTGCTCTGATGGCTGTCATCTCCTGCCTGAACATATCAGAGGCACCGTAGGAGCAGACAAAAAAGCTTACATAGACTGAGTTGGATTGCTGAAGAGGTAAAGAGCAAAGATGGAGGCAGGATGCTTTGCAGAAACTTTGTGCTTCTCTAAGCCTACAGGCTCCAGCTTCTGATGTAATTTAGAACAGCCCAAGAGTCAATCTTGTGCCCACTGGAACAAGAACATAAAGGTCATTGTGTTGGTTGAGTGTTGGCCAAAGCTGTCTACACTCTAGGCAAAACCTCATTTGCTGTCAACATGCAATTTCCTGCCCTTCCAGCTCATCCTCCACCTCTTCTTTCCCATGAAGACAGGCAACTAAGGCACCTGTGTAGCTTGTACCCATAACAGAGAAATCTTCACTTGCTCTTTGTTTCTTTATTCCCACCTCATCTCTTTTAGTTAAGAGTTAGCTGCTTTGTCTGTTCTCTGTAACTTTACTCACCGTGACCTTGCATCACTGCAGCTTGGGGAGCTTTTTAAAATGGTGAGAGTGGAATTGCCTCAAGGTGATATACTGGTAACTGGTATGTCCTTCCAGGAGTGGGATTCAGATTTGGCTGCTGCTTGGTTATATGAAACCACTGACGATGAGTGAAGTCAGCCCAGTTTCTAATTTTCTGCTGGATTTCATTCATATTTCAAAGAGGTTTAAGAACAATAGAGATTATGTTGTCTGCTGCCAGACATACTGCCAAATTGTCTGAGTCGTCTACAGCTTGTGCCTTTGAAAGAAAACACTTTTCTCAACCCATAAGCACTTCTGGTATGGGGAACAGCACTGAATATAAATTTAAGGAGTTTCTTCATTTACATAAAGGTAAGGATTGTGTTGTCACTTTAATTGATATGCAGAATGAATACTTCGCTATATTTTCTTTTCCTAAATCAAAATGAAGCATCATTCCCCTAAGGAATGCCACTAACTTGGTCATTCTGTGCAACAGGTACCTCTTATTTGCCTCTGGTCCAGTTTAAAAATGTGTGATAAATTCTGAAATATTAAGTACATAAAGATTTAAAGGGTGGTTTTACATTCCTGAGAACCCTCGGGTAAGAGAATATAAGTAAACTATGAGTAAACATGGAAATATGGAAAATACTCCTATTTGACAGTTGTACCAAACATTTATGTAGTGAGAAATCAGGTGACTAAAGATGACAGCGAACTAATAATTTTGCCTACAGGGATGAGAAATATGTAGTCTCATAAATCCCTCCAGCAGGAAGATGGCTACACTAAGACAACAAACTTTACGTATAAAAACTCTTACATGATATGTAATACATTATTAAACTGAAAACAATGTCTTACATTGAAGTTAGTAAATAATTTGAAAAGTACCCTAATAGAAAGTAGTATGAAATATTACAGCAGCTGCTTTTAGATTGGAAAATTTTTTACACTGAATACAACAGGAAACAAGAAAGGAGTTTGTTATTGCCTCATATATTCTCAGGTTTGTAGTTGTTCTGTAGAGGTAGAAAATAAGACTTATATCTCCTAGATATTTGATTAGAGACCATATAGTTCCTGGAGTCTCAGTGGAAAGTGTTCACAGATAGACTGTGTGCAATCACCGCATCATTTGAGCAGACCTAAAAGAAATCTATAAACCCTCCCTCCCAACAGCTTCTTATTTTCCAGTGGAAGGGGAGCATAGACTAGAAGGACACATGAGGAGCAGTGTGCCTGGCCTTACTCATTGTCATCTACACTTCACCGTATATCTTGCAGATTGCGGATTATAGCCATTGTTATCTAAAGAGTACTAGAGAAATGGAAGTGAGAAAGAAAATGTAATGATTTACAATTGCTCTAAAGAACAGAATTATAGGCTTGAAGTTTATATGTTACTGGACACAAAAGGAATGTGAAATATTAAGTGTTTCCTGCAAGAGATTATTTTAGGAACAAACACTACAAGCATAATAAATTCAAAGGCTTCCAGAGACAAACTTGTTAAAATGTTTGTTTTAGCAAGAAACCAAAGTCAAACCGCTAAGCACACAGAAATCCAAGTCTCCTCACATTGTAGCGAGTGGCTACGCAGCATGCTCCAGATTTGGGGTCAAGTTTTCACAGCAGTGATTTAGGACCCCAAGTCCCATGGGCATGTCCTGCAGCCACTCTTGGTTTAGAAGTGACTTCCCTTCTTTCAGGAGTGGCAGGACAGATGACGTGACTGCTCTTCGGCTGTTCGCAGCCAGCTTTGTTAACTCGAATTGGCTCAGGCTGCCAGGCGGATGGCAGCTGAGTCAGGCTGGATGTAGAGCTGGCCAGATCCCTGGGGACAACAAGCTCTCAGGGGTTATCATCCCATGAATCCCCAGAGCCTCTGAAGGGACAGCTAGAGAGGGGCAAGCAACAGAAAGTCCTAAACATCTTCGAGAAGTGAGAGAAGTAGCTTAGACAGAAATGTTCGATAAATTTTAATTCTCTGTGTATGTTTTGTTTTCTTTTTTTAAGGAGAGATCTGTGACTTCTCAGATGTGGTTGAAGATGGCTAGAGAATATACATCTGGATATTTATTTCATAGTAAGCCGTGATAATATTAATGTGTTGGAATAAGATACAATTTGGCATATATTAGTTCACTCCCTTTGGGTAGATCATGCAGTTCTTCAAGAAATGTCACCATTGAAGCTGAGGGTTACACCTGCACTAGTAAATCAATGGACCAGGGGCTGCTCTCTGCCCTTGGAAGTAAGTGGCATGGCATAGCTTGTGTCTGTACAGCCAAACCCTTCCTTATTACCTTGTGGGAAGAGTCCCTGTCTTTGCTTTTCCCGGGTTGTCCTTGGGAACTAGCAGATGACCACCTCCACAGGCACTGATGTTCAGTGCCACTCAGGGTGCTCCTGCTGCTGGCCCAGAGAGCGCAGGTCCCACCTGCCAGCCTCCCATTCCGTCTGCAGTGTCCAGGGGGCGTACAGGGTATCTCTGTGTCTACTTGCAGTCAACCAAAGAGTACCCCTTATGAGGATCTTCTCTCCAAGGTGCTTTGACAGGGAGGGGAGACCGAAGGGCACCTGGGGTGGGTAAGGCAGTTTAGGGGCCCCGCACTTCTCTCTAAGAGCTGTAAAATCACACTAGATCATAGTTAAATTGCTAAAGTTAGCTGGGGAAAAGGGATTTTTTCTAAGTACTCCTCCTCTTACACTTAAACAGGTCAGAAACAGCCTCATTCGTATAAAAAGGTTTGAAGGGGATTGTATTTGGGAAGCAGCTTTGACTAGACACTGACACAGTGTGTATTTTTTTAAAACTGAAATAATTTTTTGTGGTGGAATAGTGTCACCATTCACACCAAGTGGGACTTTCGGATTGAATTCGATATCGTTAAGGAGCAGTGATGAATTAGTCAGCTCTGCGTTGGGTTGCAAATCAACATCAGATACTGTACAACAGTTTCCTCTTTGTTTGGTCTGAGTGGTATCCTTACCCAAATCTTGGGGCTCAAGTCAGGATTTTCCACTATCGAGCTTATGCTGGGTAAATGAATGTTCATTTAATAGAGGGCGGTATTACATTGTATTTTCGTATGCCTATGGACATATATAGCAAATAGATCTCAGAAGACTTCTGCTTCAGTTAGGTAGTACTGCTGTGAATAATCATTTCGGCTTTTGTTTCGTACAGTTACGGTTCTCACTCTCTAAGGGCTGAAGCAGCGCGTATGTGGATGTGAAAAGGCCGGTATGAACAATGTTACCGAGCCTGTTTGTGAAGAAAATGCACGTAACAACACTTGGAATACTTAAGAGTGAGTGATTTATGTAGCCATCCAGATAAAGTTACGGTAGTGAACTGTTATGCTAAGTGCATAATACAGAGTTAGTCCTGCTTATCTCATTTCACTTGCTTGACAGACAGTTCTTGTACCAGACCAGTTTGTGCTTGCGTGAAATAAGCAGTGAGAATAATGCACAATCGGTCTAATTTTAGTGTTTTTACCACCTGGAGACAGAAACAGGTTTTCAGTCCAAGGAACAAGGAAGGTCCTTTCATAACTTCCTAACGAGCTCTTGCTCACTCTGTTTGACATGATGCTGCACACAGCACGTCTTTCAACAGATGTTGTAGAGCCTATTGACGAGTACCTGCTCCTCTCTTAAAGCTAGGGAGCTTTTATCACTGCCCAGAAGTGCAAGTAGAAATGAGGAGAGAACTCTGTGTGTAGGTAAGGATATGCACACTGTCCTTTATTCCCTTTATTGAATGTGAGTTTGACCCAGTATCTACTGGAGTCCTGTTCTCTGCTAGTATTGATAACACATTTTAAACACTGATAAAAACCAATAACTTATTGTGGGGGGTTAGTACAAGAAGCTGTCATTGTGTATTATTGGTGGTGTATCAGTGGGGGTGGATGAGCAGCAGAGGGACCGGCATGGCAGCAAATGCTCTGGAAGACGAACACTACCTGCAATTCAGAAAACTTTCCTTGATCATTTGGACTGATCTAAGAGTACTACCCTCACAACATTGTATGTGTGCTTTTTATCCCTGGGACAGGGTGACTGGAAATGGCAGCTTTCAGAAGTGAACTGTTGTGCTTACTTTCAATTTTAAAAGTAAGTAAGAATTCACAGATTGTGAAATGTTAATAGTAGAAACTATAAACAAAATGGAAATTGATGATTAAGAACCTATGATAGCATCACTGAGGAATGTTTTCCCCATTTTGCCTACAGGTAGAAGTCTTATAAATTTTTCTCTTGCATTTTGGCTATTTTGCTCATAAGACATTTGAAACACGTCGTTCCTATGGAATACTAGGGGAAGAACTATCGTGTAACTTAGACTATGCTGTACTAACTCATAGAAAGGAAGTTAATGTGCTGGTAATCATGCAGAAATTTAATCGTTCTTTTTGTACAAGTTCTAGTTAAACTATCAAATTGCCCAAACAACTGAAAATCAAGGATTAAAATGGAACCTGCACCATAATCCTAACTACAACAGTGAATCTTTGAGTTAATCATCCTGTAAGGTTTAGTGCTCTGTCATTGTTTTGCTACTAACTGCTATCAGACTGTCTTTCTCACTCTTCGTGGAAGAATATAATGATTTTCTTGATAAGAAAAAAACCCCATCATGACCACACGACACAAAACACTGATCAAGAATGAACTCACATTGTCAGAATAAATGTGCTAAACAACACTGACAACTCGACTTTGTACCAGCAGGCTTTACGCCAGATCTTGTATTACCTTCCTGCGCTGCTCTAACTTTGTGCTGGTTCAGCTATTTTAAGCCTTCTTCAAGTCAGAAGAAAACTGGCAGAAAAAAAGCCTAAAACTGGCAGAGAGTCCTTAGTGTGTGCTCTGGTTAATCTGACAGACATGTGGCTGTGTGATGACGCTGGGGCTTCATGGGTGATCTGACAGGGCTCAGGTCTCCGAGAGATCCAGAGTGCAAAATGCAGAAACTTTGAAGTTGGGATAAAGCAGAAAACTTTCATGGGCCAAACCAAATCCTTGGGCTGGCACCTCAGTCAAACAAGCAAAGCTCCTGGGTCAGAATCCAAACATCATTGCATCAACCTGTTCCTAAGCAGGGACAGGAGAAATGGGTAGCTGACACCTAGCGCTGGCACTTGAGAATAAAAGGATGAACCAGAAAGAGATTCCTCTCATTAGCCCGAATCACTGCATACTCTGGTTCTTCAAGAGTCAACTTAATTCGAAATAATTTTATCAGAGAAATTCTTATTTTAGCATAGAAGGGGCAATTCGTTCCCTCCAGGACCTCTCAGTAATTTTATTTATTACTTTCTTGAAGTTCCCTTCAAAGAGGCTACATACAGAGATCAGACAGTCTCTGTTGGAAGTACACTTGAATGTGTTCTGTAAGAACAGAGAAAACTCTGGTAGCAACCTAGTAACAATATTTTTTTCAAGGAAGGGGAAAAACGTATGAAAATACTTTTTATCAGGTCTCAGGAGTGTCTTCTACGGCCCTTAGTAGTCAGATGAAAGGGTCTGTGTGGTGTTTACACAGCCTCCCGCAGAGTAATTGCCATAGCAGCTCATATAAAAGCAACAGTAGAAAGGTGTAAAAGTCATTTGCTAGGAAGAAATAGGAAGCAATCAGCAACACTTTAAACAAATTATTGCCAAGAAATCACTCTCTCAGCTTGAGATAAGCGCTCGGGGTCTGTTAAAGCTGTAACAGCCCTGTGGCTTTTCCTCCCAAGCCATTTTTCCGCTAAGTTTTTATTCATAAGCTGAGGGATGCGGTGGAGTTATGCTTTAAGCCAGTGCTGAATATACTCGTCCTCAGGCTACGGCTGGTACCCGCCTGTGTGAGGGGGAATGTGGGAGTGTGTGTGTGCATACACGTGAATGTCTGCGGTGTGTGCAAGTGTCTACGTGCACGTGTGCGCGCAAGGGCTTTTCGGACGTGTAATTAAGAGCCATGTCCTTTCGCAGCGAGGCAGCAGTCTGTGCAGGTTAAGCTGGCTAGAAGCAGCTGTTCGCAGAAGAGCCATCTGCAGATGCCTGTGGTAGGCAGCAGAGCTCTGAGCTGCCCCAAGAGGGAAGCGCTTGGCACAGGTGAGCTGGGAAAGGAATGTCCTTTTGGGGGAAACCTAAAGGACGGGAGGATTTTTCGGGCTGCCTGTGAAGCCGGGCCAGGTCTGTAGCCACCCTGGCTCACTGGGAGGGAGATGTGCTTTCCTGGAGCTCTGCCTCTGGGGGGAGAAAGTATCGCCTCTGTGAATTCCCTGCCCTGCCCTTGGCGAGAGGCCAGGGCCATGCCGAGCATTTGGCTGCTTGCTCCAGCTCCCGGTTATGCATCTAAAGGGTACTTGAACCGAGTATCCAGTTTGTTGTTATGGGAAACTCAGAAGTGTTCACTTCAGACATAGTGTGATTCTGCCGTATTTCTGGGTGTGCAGGGGTTTTGGCTATAATTTCTGCTTATTCTCTTTTTTTTTTACATACTTCTCTTTTGCTCTTCTGGGAGCAGATGGGTGTGGGTGTGGAAAATGAATATGAGACCAATCACTTTTGCCTTTTACTGAAAATTCGGATGTCTCTCCGTTCCCCCTGATGTCACCGGTAGGATTAGGAGTGCAGGTGGGGACTAAGCAGATGAGCTCTTGAGAAGGAAATTCTCATTTCGTAAATCTTCTTTCTGAGAGAAGCTTGGCCCTCTAGAGAGGCAGGGCTCCAGGGTTATGATTCAAAGGGAAAAACAGGAATAGCAGTGGATGTGGTAATACGCTGTGTGTACGTGTACAGACCCGGGTTATCAGAAAAGGAATCGGGGATGGGGTGGAATGGTCCTGGAATATGGGGAAGAGGCAGTGACTGGGAGAGGTGGGAGGTTACAGGTTACCTCTGCTGTTAGAAAATGGTTCTTGGCATTTGCAAACCATGCCCAGGCAATGTGAGCAGGCTAGGAGGCAGCCGTGGGCACTGCTCCCCGGAGTCTGCCGACAGCCAAACAGCGGAGGCAGCTGTGGGCCAATGCTTCAGCCTTTTCCCTGGCCTTGCTGCATTTACTGGAGCAGACATAGGCAGCGCAACACCAGCGTACACAAGGCAGAAGCTGGTTTGGGAGAAGACACATCTCCACCATGAAGCAGGGGAAACACTCCCAGTGTTCCCAGCGGGGTGTCTGATGGACAGAGGCATTGCAGATAATCCTTAAATCAACGAGAAGGAACTGGGAATGGAAAGCAGAGATGCTGCAAGTTCCCACTACAGACATACAATGGAAAAGAGCCAAGAAATCCCCAGCTGCCTGGTTTTAGGTAGTATATTTTTTTTAGGTGAACACAAGTGGCCGCAGGGACAGCCCCTCCAAAACACAGGCTCTGCTTCTGTCAGATGGAAGAGATTTGTAGGTGACACAGAGTCAGGGCTCATAGACTTTCAGCAGTGTTTTTGTAAAAAGTTGTGGCAAGCTGTAGTTATTATTTTGTCCCTTTCCATCCAGCCCAGCACTGAATATGTTGCAGCACTCATTCACTTTCTTGGATGTAAATTCACTCACAGGGGAGGGTGAAAGCAGGATGCTGCTGGTCTTTGCTGCTGCCTTGTCACTACCCTGGGAACCTTCTCAGTCATGCTGGAAGGTATTGCTATTAGTCTGGTTACTGTAATGCTCATTCCATTTCTTAACTACAGGAGCTTAATAATTGCTGACTATCTTACACTTACTGCATCTGAGACACCAGTCAGCCTCATTTTTAGATTTGAAATATCACTGAAATTGGAATCCTTTTACATATTGTTGTCAGTCATTGATTGTTTTCTGCATTTTCCTTCAAGCTACTGTATTTTCCTTGCTAAGGATTTGACTTTTGTTAATATAAAGTGGAGATGTGTCTGGGGCACAAAAAATGGATCCATCTTTGGATTCAAACTTGTCCAAAATTCGGGGACAATGCAAGATAGAGATTGTTCGGGCTCATGTCTGCATGGAAAATATTCAACCCTGTCTCAAGGTTTGTTTACATGTTTTTTGATTTCAATATTACACGAACCAACTGCTATTTAATTAGTGAGGCATTGTAGAAATTCTTCTTATGGGTGTAATTTGCTTTGATGTCTTGCCTGAGGAAGGAGTTTAGCAATGGAGCCACTGTTCCTTCCTAATACAAGCAGACATAATTACAGTTGCTTTGTCCTGGCTGTGGACTAGATTATTCCTCTACTGCTTTTTAAACATTGCTTCCTCCCCTGAAATAAATTTTTCCCGTCAGGAGCTAGCTGTACATCTCTTGCTTCTTTGTTAGTCTGTGCTGGTTTAGCCTTCACGCTGCATGCTGCCGCAACTTTTTTATTAGGACCTTTGGACTAGGAAAGTGGTTAGCAAACATCTTTTGGAAGCTGGATTCATAACCTCATGGGCTGCTTCAGAACTTTATTTTACAGCTTTTTACATATGTGCGGAGAACAAGCAACATCCAACCGCTCTGACTTACACGGTCAGGAAACTTGAAAGAGTAGCACATGTGCTATTACTTACTTGTTATGATGGCATTGTCATATTGGGGCTTTCTGGGGCACCTATCATGTTGACCTCTTTGGTATTAGGTGGCCCGAACTCTGTGCGTGATGCTCTTCTAATTGTGTTTACTCTGGCAGGAAGGAGTCTGCCTGGACATGCTGTCAAGCAGGAGGTGAGCCTGGCCCCTTTCCTTCAGGAGGAACAGCTGGGCTGGAGTCAGGCTGGGAGGAGAGGTCAGCAGGTCACCTGAGGGTCAGGGATGCAAAAACCTGAGTTTGAGTAAAGTCTTGGTTTCCACAGAAACAGCAAATCTTCCCTCCCACTTTTTCATCTCTTCCTTTCATCTCTCCTGGCTCCTCCCCACCGTCTTGGCATCTGATGTATTGGGGCCAGCTAGCTCATCTTTCAGCAGCAATCGGAGGAGCCTCTGACTCTCTCACCGTGCATGACTGTTGCAAGCCCAGCAGCTAAAACAATCTCCCCTGAGCTAGCTTTGACTGTAGACAGGGCTGCAGCATAATGTGTCCCCCAAAAGTGACGGCTGAAGCAGCAGCTGGAAGGGCAGAGCAGGCTCTAACCCTTCAGCAAGGTGAGGACACAGTAGGACCTAGCTGCGTGAACTGAGAGAGGAAGGAAGGCAAAGGGAAATGCTGAAACAGGCAGAGAGAGGAGAGCAGGTTCCTCGTCCTCCTGCCCACAGTCTCTGCTGAAGGGATGTACGTGGGAAAATGAGTCTTACACCCATTGATGGTATCAGCTGTGGTGGATGCGGATTGAAAAGTGTGTGCTCACTTGGAGTGATTCCAAGCGAGATTTTTTCCCCTGTAGATTATCATGCACCTTTTTCCATCACTTTCTGACAGTCTGGGCTGCAGCCTCAGTAGCTTCCTCTAAATAAAAGCTAAGGCACAGCAAAGCACGGCAAGCAGTCGGCATTCAGTCAGCGCCACAGCTCTCTTTCTTTTCTTCTCTCCCTCCCTGGTTGGTCTTAGGAAAAGCAATCTAACAGACTGAAGAGAGCAAGCGAAACAGAAGAAAGCTCCTTGCAGGTGATGTGTCTCAGCATACTCTGTGCCTCACATTCACACCTGTAAAATGGGAGTGATATTTCCTTGCTAAATGGAGCAGCTGCGGACATGAGACTATGTCAAGTAACCAGAAAGACAGCTGGGTAGCATGTTGGAGGAAAAAACAACGCTGAGCTTGTCTTCCTGGCAAAAGGAAAAGTGAAGCCTTGGTTTAATCGAGCAGGACGAAGCCATATACCTAAAAGAGCTGGCTGCTGTGAGAAAGAGTGTAAAAGCCACATGGTGTGCATTTATGAGCAGTGCTTTCATGGTGTGCTGCTGTCATATGTTGCTGCATCTTTCTTAGGTCCTCCCTGCTGAACACAGACTTCAGTCAGACCCTCCTGACATCTGGGCAGAGACTTCGCTCTGCTCATCACACAAGGAGCTACACAAGCTGCCCAAGTCATCTCTGGAAGTGATAGAACATTTTCTACAGCTCCAGTATCCTTCTGCACGCAGACACATTTTTCAATGTCCATATGGGTTTCAGTATGGTTATTATTTTGGGCTGGCCCTCCTGATGTGAAGGCACTGTACAAACACGGGGCAGGAGTTTGTAAACTAAGTATCTGTGCTGCAGAACCATGTTGTAAAGCTTCTTGCTTAGTTGTGAAACAAAAATGAAACAAAAGGCAGCACCCTTCACTGTGCCCCTGATGTATTTTGGCCCCAAAGTCAAGGATGAGCCGCTCAGACCCCTTTGAGGCTGACAGCAAAGGGGCGGGGTCGTACAGGTGATGAGGAGCTGCTGAAGGGCAACGTGGGGGTGAAACGAGGGTGTGCTGAAGGCAGCCATCCTCATCTGCCGGCCTCTGCGGTACAAACCTGCCCGGAGTTAGGTGAGGGTGAGCGCTTGTGATGAAGGGGAGCAGGACAGTGAAAGGTACAGAAGTAGCACACGGATAGCCATTAACTTTCCCTAGGCTTGAGGAAGGAGATAAAAAAAGACAGGTTTCTCAAACTGCTGAGGTAAAACACTGGGGGAGGTAGGAGCCAAGGAGGACTTTTTTTCTCTCTGTCCCTTTGTTGCCCTCTTACTTCCTACAAACTCTTCCTTGACACGGTGAGTCACGATCCTGTGGCGGAGGGATGGGAAACTTCAAGCCATAGATCCTCTCTCTCACAGCCACATTCCCAACCCAAATTCCTGCTGATCTCAGCCATCTCAGCTCCGCACAGCACCTTGCCGCAGCTGCTTGCAAAGCAGCGCTAACCACCTGGCTGCCTCCAGACAAGCATTTCTGGGACTCCCAAACCGACAATTTATGTTGTGGTAAAACCTCAGCCTCACCACGGTTCCTCCTGAGCTAGAAAAGTGAGGCAACAGGTAGAGCCCACACTTTGATCTTTCCCAGACTAGGGATCTTCTTTTGTTCATTGTAATCACCCAGGGATTTACTCAGTCGATTGCAGGCCTGATAGATGCCAGACTTTGAAATAGCTATTCAGCCACCTCAGGGAAGGACAACAGGGTGCTGAGGCTGTCACGGCAGAGCTGCTGCCTCTACTTGGCTGGTGACCCCAGCAAGCTCTGCCTGGCTCCAGGATGTTCTTCAGATTGCTTGCTGACTTCAGCAGCAGCCTGGTGCCTCACCACTCGTACAGACTTGTGTTGTATCATCGGACCCGTTCTGAACATGGGGAACTAGAGCAGATGTCTATCAAACAGGGCTTAAAATCCCCCTTAGACCAAATCCTCCTTCAGAGTCTGAAAGGCTTTTTAGGATCCCTTGGACATCTGGGGAATGACCGGTGTTTCTGCATGGCATCTTAGCTGCCATCCTCAGTCAGGATTCCAACCTTTAAATAGTAAGCCAGGGGACAATTACTAGCTACCTTGGCATCCAGAAGCAGAACAAAACCAGGCTGTATGTGATAAATATTGAGGCTGGAGGTAAGTGTGGCACCTGGCTAAGCAGGAGATTGTCAGTTTTTCCCTTGTACTAGGAAAATTTGCACTTTCCCTTGCACTTGCACAGCAATTTATTGTATCAACTCATACAGTGATGCATATTTAGAAATACTGCATACTTAATACATGATAACGCATTAAATCCTGAAATCCTTGCTTCAGGGTCGTCACACTTGATAAAAATTTTTTTGAAAAACTTAAGGTTACGTTAGTCATTTCATAAGCCATGACTAATATTAAGAGTGACACTCCTTTCCCGAAACAACATTGACTCACACCTCTTCTGAGCTGCAGAGCTAGTAAGGGCTCTGCCCTTGCCTATCCTTGGATCTGCGGGAAGGTGAATGTAAGCGGTGACACTGTTTGTCCAGAAATCACTGGAAAAAAAACTGTACTAGTTTCTGTGGTAACAAAACAGTCCAGGAGGTACTTTTTCATGAGCGAGTAAGTGGCAGATGTCTTGAGAAGTTATATTAATGTAACTTCTGTATTTATACTGCAAATTAAGCCACGCAGCGGTGGTTGTGTGTAACTGATCATGGATGAGCTGTTCTTGGTGTCTGTGTTTCATGTGACAAATCAGTACTCTCCATAGCAGCAGACTTTTTTGCTGCTACTTTTAACAAGAGCGTTTTACTGATGTGAAAGCACTCTTGAGTGAACTGGAGTGTTTCGACCAAAGAGCTCCTCCAGAATCTCAAGCTCCCTGCTCTTTTCTGTTGAGATAAATACCCCGTCATCATAGACAAACTGTAGGGTGATACACAGAAGATAAATCTAGGCCCAAGATTAGGAATAGGGCTACAGGTAACTGTCTTTTTAAAAGAAAATGCAAATATAGGAGCAAGGCTGCACTTTCTTTAAGCTGTGTATTGCACATATGAAATATATGAATCAATAGTTTTTCTTATAAGCAAATATATAAACATTTTCTTAAGTTTAGAGAGTGCTTCAAATTTAAGTCTATTAATTCTACTGTGTACATGAGGCTTCAAAGCTTTCATTCATTAATGTATGCAAGGAAAAAGGTAAAGAGTGAAATAAGCCAGAACAATCAAAAGTGTCTTTTAAATCTGTAGTCCTTTTCTTTAATAAAGACAAGGTTTTTTTATATATAATCAGCAGCTAACGAATGTATAAATGCAGATCACAGTAGGTCTGATTTGGGGGTAGATTTACTGCAGTATCACATCTATCCCGCAGCACAGAGAATGCTCTGATGCCCAACCTGATCTTAGGCATCAACAACAATTTTTCTCTTGGCTTTTGCTCTTCGCTGAAAAAGCAGCTCCCCCTCTTGCGGCTACATTTCATCCCAGGTTTTCCCTTTCCACTCTCAGGTTGTGTAATAAGTCACAGCAAGGGCATCTAATCATCTCTAGAACGTGACAACATTTGGTTCAGATTCCCTTATCAGCATCACCTTTCCTTCTGCCTCTGGCTCATCCTTAAAGAAGACCAGGCGGTGGGCCTTAGAGATCAGTCACACGTCGACCGCTTCTTCAAACACTTCACGTGGGAAACCGTTCAAAGGCATGATTGCTGAGCTGCAGACCTGGAAAATAACTGTCATCGAGACCTTTACATCTGTCAAAGGAATTTCAGCCCAGTGACACTGCTTTGCCCCTACTTTTTTTTTTAACTTTAGCAAGCCCTTGGGTTCCTTATGACTTAAAGCTACTACCATGAGGCGTTATTTTGGGAGCAGCTCTACTTCACACAAAGATTTTAGCCAAGAATTAGTTACACACCTTTAAAATGAAAAAGCTCTTTATTGTATTGTGGGTTGTAATTAAGACGAAACCGTGTGCTTTGTTTGCGTTGTTCTTGTTGATTTGTGGGAAGCCCCATGCTCCTGCAGCTCTGGGAAAGCCAAGCACGTCTGGCCCCGAGCCGGTGGGGCTGCACCGTGTGTGGGGCAGCCTCCCCACCGCCGTGCTGCCCCACCGCCCCCCGCCAGCCCTACCCCTGTGCCTGCCCCTGTTCCTGGAGGGCTCGGGCGCAGCCCGGGCTGCCACAGGGGCTCTGCAGAGGGTATGGGCTGCCCTGCACTCCTGACGGCCCCTGACAGCAGCCAAAGTGGGTCCCAGCCCTTTGCTGTGGGACCCGCACTGGCCGGGGGAGCTGGGTCGGGCAGGGAAGTGGTCCTAACCCCAGCCTTGTTGGGGGAGGAAGGGTGGCCCTGATCCTGCATACATCACCTTAGCCTTAGCCTGCGCTTGACTCTAAACAGGTGATGAGAACCTGCTGAGTTTGGTAGGACAGAAGGCTGGCTTGCATTGTTCTGCTAGACAATAACACTCGAGTATCTTATGACAAATTTTGTTGAATCAGGTCCTGATGGCGCTGGGATAGGGCCCACCGCAGAAACACTAAATGCTGATGCATCTACCTGCATTAAAAATACCAAATCTGTTGCAAACCTGACCACCATTGCACCTCACTAAACCTTACAAGACACCAGCTGCTCCTTACCTCAATGTTTTTTTACATGCAACAAAGTTAGGATGTAATGGCATTTAGTGTCTTACAGACCATGGTTAAGTTATTAGGGAATTTGTGTGCAAAAATTTTACTACTTAAACTGTGCTTGTGTATGGGCATGTTTAGTGAATCCTACATAAACCTCAATTTAAATGCCGCTTTTTGAGAGTTTTGTGTATGTATTCTAAAACTTTGGGGAAAAAAATGCAAATTCCATATTCTGAATACATTTAAAAGCATCTGCGTTAGCCTGCTGCTACCATTGCATGTGGAAAGTAGAAAACATTTTGTGCTCTTACACAATTTGCATTTAAATTCCTTTGAACCTTTTCATTAAATGGTGTCTTTTTTTTTTTTTTTTTTTGCTTTGATTAAATATAAAATCACTTCCAAATACTGAAAGTGACGTGTTTTGAAAGCAAATGCTATCTTGCTGCTTCTTCCCTTGCTGGTAAAAACAACCTTAAAAAGGCATGTTTACTTTTATGAGGTTCTGTCCTTTTCTGTGTAGAATGCAAGGTAGAATGTTTAATAAGTCTAATAAAAACATAAAACCCAAATCAAGGTTCAGCTTTGACCTTAATATCCTCCTCACTATATTAACCTTTGTATACTACTTAATGAGTAATGCTTTGAATTCACATGATTCCCTTTTCCTGGAGATCACACAGAACTTGAAATAATTATCCACCAGCAAGAACTGCAAGTATTTAACATGTCTTTTAGCCTAATTAACATATGATTTCCCTGGCACATGAACTGTTGCTGTGGTATTTTTGCCTCCATTTAGACCAGAACAGTAACTAGGGTCAACTGGTTAGGGTCAACACCATCAGCCTCCCTGTGCTGCTCCTGGCAAGAAGGCTCAGATCTGAATGTGCTTGTAGTTCTTCAAGAAGCCAGTGCACACAAGGAGGGTACATAAAAATGCATTTTCTCCTTTCTTCTTTTTCTTTCCTTTCTTTCTTTCTTTCCTTCCTTCCTTCTTCCTTTCCTCTCTTTTCCCTTCCTTCCACCCTCCTGTGCCGTTTGTTTTCTTTCTTTCTTTCTTTCTTTCTTTCTTTCTTTCTTTCTTTCTTTCTTTCTTTCTTTCTTTCTTTCTTTCTTTCTTTCTTTCTTTCTTTCTTTCTTTCTTTCTTTCTTTCTTTCTTTCTTTCTTTCTTTCTTTCTTTCTTTCTTTCTTTCTTTCTTTCTTTCTTTCTTTCTTTCTTTCTTTCTTTCTTTCTTTCTTTCTTTCTTTCTTTTTCTTTTTCTTTCTATTTTTATTATTTTTCTTTTTCTTTTTCTTTTTCTTTTTCTTTTTCTTTTTCTTTTTCTTTTTCTTTTTCTTTTTCTTTTTCTTTCTCTTTTTCTTTTTCTTTTTCTTTTTCTTTTTCTTTTTTTATTTTTCTTTTTCTTTCTCTTTTTCTCTCTTTTTCTTTTTCTTTTTTCTTTCTCTTTTTCTTTTTCTTTTTCTTTTTCTTTTTCTTTTTCTTTTTCTTTTTCTTTTTCTTTTTCTTTTTCTTTTTATTTTTATTTTTCTTTTTCTTCTTCTTTTTCTTTTTCTTTCTCTTTTTCTTTCTCTTTATTTTCAGATAAAGTACATTACTTCCTAAAAAAATGCAGGAATGTGTCATATTTGTCACTGCAGGACGTCCATACACTGCATATTGTCTCAGCCTGCTGTACAATTAATTTGAAAGGTTCATATTCTTGTCTGTTATTTGCATATCCATAACCACTCATAAAGTATACCTTTACAGTCTGTGTTGTGTGATACAGTTTTTCTGCATGAGTCATCCTAGGCTGATGGAGTTATAGTCAGATCATGGTAAGGAAATGCAAAGGTTCAGTCAGATGCGGAGGAAAACCCATGCATTCAGCACAACAGAAGCATATTAGGGGAAGATGTTCCTTGTAATGGAAGAAAGAGTCAGCAGCTCATAGTCGACGCAGCCTGTCAGTCACCAGCTGTGGCTACAGGGTTATCAGTCTGTATGTTTCTGCCGAAGATGAGGAGATACCAGCTTGTTTCCAAGAGACCTTTCATTGGCTTTGGTCAAGTAACACGGAGCCCTGATAAGTTATCAACCCTTTCTAATCAGACACTAGTTCAGTTCTCCAACTTCCCAGCTAGACCCATTTGGGCAATGGTCATATGCCTGTAGCTGGAAGCAGCTGCTGGCGCAAGCAGAAGTTTTGGTTAAAAATAGGTTAGTGAGAAGTTAAAAATCTGTCCTCCACAAAAAAAAAAAAAAATAATGTTTTCACATCAGAGGGAAGAAAATACATTCCCAAAGGGGACGTGCTTTGTTTGTGTACACAGCGATGCAGCAGCCTTTCTAATTATCACCTAGTCAAAGAGGGTGTTCTCTGCTGTGCGTGTATGGCTGCATGTTACTCATTCCTAGCTGCGTTCACACCCCTGTAATTTCAGTGCTCATCTATAATGCTGGAATGCATGCCCAAAGAAGAAAGCCTGTGAAAAACAGATTTGTAAGAAAAAAGAAAGCAAATCCCCTCCTCCTTGAAAACTAGAGCAACATCCCCCACACAGAGTTATGGGACGCTTCAAAAAGATGGGTGTAGTAAAAAATTAAAAGCTTGCTTTGGCTTCGTGTTTAGGAAGTGTTAGCTCAAGTAGCAGCAGGTATCTCGCTTTTTCTGCTTTCTTTTTCCCTGCATCAGAATTGCAGTCTATTCCCACACACATGCCAGGAGTATGCACACCAAGCAGATGATACTTTTATTTTCAACAGAGATGCATCCCATCTCCTTTGTACAATACCATGACCACAGATAGAAGGCGTCTCTTGCAGGCACCTTGTCATTATTACTAGAGTATTCTCACTAATTTCCTCTTTTTTCCTCCCTTTTTTCCTCTTTTAATCAAAACACTAGCAGAACAGTGAATACATTTGGTCATTAGTGCAACAACATATTTATTGGGACAAAAATAGGTATCTCAGTTACTAAAAACCCTCATTTCTTCTTCATTCACTGCAGACATGTGAGGGGTTCTCCTTTCTTTGCATAGTTCTCAATTCAGCTTTTGCCAGCCACCTTCAGGGAAGAATAACTGCCCCGTGAACATTGTATTTTAAAATAAAGCTGTCATGTTTAGAAGCATGGAGTCACTGAAATCTGAGATCATGTATTTCTGGTTTTTATTAACATAAGCTGCACATAATTGCTCACCATGACACATTACAAAGTCTTAGTCCCCCCATCACTCGGAAATCATCTCAGCCTGAAAATTGGTGGTTAAAGCATGCTGCAGTTCCTGGCCCGCACGTATATCTGATTTTCCTCAGCCCAGGAGCCCCAGTGCTCAGGGGGGTGTGAGGCAGATCTCTGGGGCTGAGCATCCCGAGTACCTGCCTGCTCCCTCGTGCCTGCCTGACCCGAGGAATGGGGATGGTGTACAGCACACCTGTAGCCCCAGCCTCTGAGCACCTCGGTCATTCAGGGAACTTCTGTGACTTGTGTTTTCACACGGACAATTTGAGGCACCTGGACACTGGAGGATCAGACTGACAAAGGAGAACGGAATTCAGAGTTGTCTAAAGAATTTTCTGGATTTTTCCCAGCCTCACACAAAAAACTCTTCTTCTCCAGAACAATGGACTGAGACCTACACTGCCTTAGCTTCTAACTCATCTCTGTATCAGCAACTTGCTTTACTTCCTGTATGTTCAGGAGACAACACTAGAGCCGCAAGTCCAGCCCATCCCCAGCCAGTCTGGAGCTTCTCATTCCTGAGCATTTGCTTGTCTTTTCCCCAGGCTTGTTTGCAACGTGTCAGTGATGGTGATAAAAGTCAGCTGAACTGAAGGCAATGTAAACAGACAAGTACTGTCTTCGTGCTGTCCCTCTGAAGTGCCTCCTAGAAAGTCTGGAAAAAAGATGTGAATAGTTTTTTAAGGACAGTATATTAAGGACATAGCTACCTTTTTGGTAATCTCTCTGCAGACCTGTAAGAAGGTTGCTCATTCCTTCCACGACCACAAATAATCTGAGTGTCTCTTGTCTACGAAACAGGACATGGCTTATTTAAACACAAGGCATAGCCTAGTTATTCGGCAGCGAGGCTTTGTCTGCGGTTTGCTGGGGCCGAGCTCCGTCCCCGCTGGAGGAAGGAGCCGCTCGGAGCCCTGGGACGCCAGGCCACCCCTCCGGCACCAGGATGCTCAGGCTCCTATCGGATGGGCTCCTTTAAATCTGCAGCTTTACTTTCAATTTATTCTTGAGAAACAGCAGGCCCTGCAGGAAAAAAAAAAATTAAAAAAAAAAGAAGAAGAAAAGAAAGCTTTCAATTCAAAGCGCATAGTTGTGAAAAAGCCATGCTCTCAACCAGGGTGAGGGAAAGCAGCTCAAGGCATATATTCTACCCTGGCCTGTACTTAATTATGTGTTTTGAATTGAAAACAAACATTTTTAAAATGGCTACTGAGACGCACTTCTCGAATGAATCCAAGATGGTGGCAGATGTTACGGCTTCTGTGATAAATGATTTCAAAGGCGCCGAGGCCCATCGCCATATTAAAGTGACAGCACTTGGGTCCCTACAGCCGCTTTCCAGCTCTCTGGCGGTTTCTTCACTTGACCGTTTTCGGGACGCCTTTCCACTCCGCGTTTCACAATATTGCCACATCATTCAAGCGGGATGAAACCAAGACGTTTCTGTGACATTCGTGCAGAAGGACGGCCACTGTGATCTTAAAGAATGTGGCACCCACAAGGAGACACATGGCTTTGATATTTTTTATTTTATTCAGAGGCCTCTAATTTAGAAAACCATGTGTCACCAGGGAAAACCGAATGCTTGCTCACAGTGATCGCATCCTCCTGCCTCTGCCTGCTCCTCTCTTCCCCACAGCAGTTAACGACTCAAGAAGTTGCTTGAGAAGTTGCTCAGGAAAGTCATCCCGTGCCATTTTGAAGAAATGTTTTTCGCTGGCTGCCAGTTAGCCACGAGGGTAAACTGGGAGACAGCTGCCCCAGAACAAGCCTTAAGAAACACTGAGCTCTATAAAAAGCCCGGAAGCCTATAAATCATAACCAAGAGTAAATCATCAGCTTTGGCTTAGGATAATGGCGTCGTTGGTAGTGGTGCAGTGGGAAGAATCAATATGTTCAAATACAGCAAAAAAGTCTTGAAAAATTAACATATTCTAAGCACTGACTTGGGACTGCCATATATAGCAGATGTGGAAAATCACTAATACGTCAGTATGGGAGGGGAAATAAATGTGGAACAAAATATAACGTACTGGACAAAAAAAAGTCATCTAGCTCATATTTCCTCTTACGTGGAAGACAAGTGTCCTCTCAAACAACTCTTATAATTTTATAGTATGCCCTTTCGTTTCTTTTCTGCAACTTACCACTGCTTTTGAAGAAGGCTGTGCTGCCTGGCTTCCCCAGCCCAAGCAGTCTTGCTGGCTACAGGATGCTGTGGGAAGGTGAACAATGTGGCTCTGAATCCTTATAGACTTGGGCGATGACTCTGAAGAGCCTTTTAACCTCTGGGCTGTAAATCCTCGTCGGACACAGGTGCCTTCCTGCACCCTCACTGGGAGACCAGAGACCTCGCCTGGGTACTGAAGGCACCAGCTGACCCCTGCAGCAATGGAGACACCTTCCCCTTCCTCAGTGCTCCCCACTGGCTCAGGCGGCACTGGCTGCTGTGCCTTTCATCTTCAGGGAGAGAAGTCTCCTGGGGCATCACAAGGCCAGCTGTTGGCTTCATTTCTAGTCAGTGGTTTCTCCTTTAATATCCACACAACAGAGAGTACCTCAGTTCTTACAGACCAGATCTGCAAGGACTTATTATGACTAACTCTCATTTTCCATTGGACTTCTGGATCTAAACACTTTGCGGGCTGAGATGACATCTCTTCAAAAGTTCAGCCAAGATTCCTATTAAGTTTTAAACATGTCCTTTTGCTTAGCAGAGGCAGTCCCACACTTTGGCTGGGTGATATCCACCCTTCCTGTCTTTGGTATCCATATGACTCTCCCATGCTGCTGTACAGAGCCCCATTGCCCATCTTGAATGTTAAGGACCGCACCACAGCACAATGCACCTACAGCAGTAAGCTTTTCAATGCTGGAATCCTCCTTGTGAACCCAAATGGTGCTGAGATTCAACCAATAGTATGCTGTTGTATACTACAAAGTTTCTACAGGTGCTGGAGATGTGATGAGGTTAAATGTCTGATTGACAATAGTGCATTTGGCTAAAAGAGAGGCTCCAGTTTACCATTTGAAGGTACATATGAAATCCTGAGCTGCCCATCTGGCAGTTTAGGAGACTGGGCCTCATCGTCGTTTCTTTTCCTTTCTTTTGATTCTAAGGTATGATCTGAAAAAATCACTTCAGATAAGCAGCTTACAGGACTAAGGAACACTCTTCTTAGTGTGAAAGTATGCTGTGCTTCACTAGAGAATATGCAAAAGGAAGGGTAGGTATATTTGATGAAAAGTGAGTTGGTCATTCAGATGGTATGGATTATCTAGATAACAAAGTCTACAAATAGTAACGCTAAACCTGAACCTGTATACTGGAGGAATTATACTCAAAGAAGCCACAGATTCTTGTAAACACCTGAACTTTTCTTGAGAGAATGGTAACAAGCTGTAAACTAAACTGGGTTTTCTTCGTCAGAGGATGTAACTCCATTCTCATCTGCTGCATAGGGACGTCTCTAATTTGTGGTGCAACATAAACATGCAGTCTGTGGGTGTGTTGTCATCTCTGCCATTGGATCACAAAGAAACATTGCTTCTCGGAGCTTATGTAGAAAGCAACTGGCTGTCAGTGCCAGAAACTACCTATGCTATCCTGCAATCAAGATGATAAAAAAAGATAAATTAACACCAAATTGTATTCCAGTACTTGTCTAAAGTCGTATTGTAAAGATCAAATTTGGGAAGAATAGAAGGAAGATAAAATTACTTCTATTCAATTACAAAGTTAATAAACATGTTTTTGGTCGTCCTTTACATTGACAACACTTAGCTTCTCTACAGCTGGGAAGAGTCATGAAATATGCTGTATCTCACCCAGCTAGTTCTTCTTGACCTCCCTCTTGACTCTGTTACACCTCGCCTGTGATGGAGACCATGACCTGCTCTCAGGTTTCCCACTTGTGAGTGTTGAAGTGTTAGTCCCGTAATCCAGTTTGTAAGTGGACTGTAAGATGGGTGCATGAGGCACAGGCAAATTCCTGCTGCAAGAGAGAAGTCTCCCGCAGCCGCAGGCATGCAGATCCAATTGTGCAGGATGGGGTCAAGGCTCCAGATAAGCAGCAGGCAAGTTCCGGGAGCATCCTGCTTTCTCCTGTGGAGAGCCTTGTAGCTCATTTTCTATGCTATTTCATCCTGTAGCAGCACAGAGAATTCTTCAAATATCAGCTCAGTCTTGGAGCTTCTCAACCCCAGTTCCTGTGACAGCAACACTGTGATTCTTGGCACAAACAGGTGCTTTCTATATTAAACTCTTCATTCTTTGGAGGCAGAAGCTAAGTGAAATCTATGGACTAACTAGCAGTGCTTCTTAGGAAATCAAAGAGAGATTGGTCGCAGCATGGTTTTAAAACCAAGATAAAACTTAACTTCTTCAGTTTTGTATAACTAGTCAGTAACGCTGTCATTCACTGTTAAAAAAAAAAGATGTGGAGCTGTTGTACACTGTGTTATACTCTGCCGTTCTGCCAGGAACGGCCTTTTGGAGGACGAAACACACAGCTGCGTATCTATGATGGTTCTCGGCTTATGCTGGGATCCTGAATGGTGTTCGAGAAACTTTTTTTCATTTATTAACTAGAAAACATACCAAAATGTCACGTCTTTGCAACCAGACTTTGCAACATTCTGGCACCTCATGCCTTCTGCAGTGTGTGTGTCTGTGTGCCTGTACTTGTCACATGTACATGCACACACAGTCGTGCACACGATGGTCGCTTGTCTTCCAAAATATCTTGGTGTTGTTGCTTGATAGTGCTATATTGTAAATAGACAAATTCTTTCCCATTGATTTCTTGACCTGGGCTAGGCATGGGGATGGCAGTTTTGAGACAGAGATTTCGTTAACATCTGTGTTGTTGCTTTCCTTCGGTGGCTTTTAGCTTCCTGAATTGTATTTCACAGTTAATAGAGTTACTTGGATCGAAGAAAAAGACACACACACCTACAAACTGGGTGCTTGGCCCCCAGAATGTGATCTGAAAGTCAGTTACACCCCTCCGCTGCTTCGAAAAATCATGCTGAGTGCCCCGATCAGAAAGCCATCTGTGGTCTGCTAATAGAAAACAAAAAATGTGGAACTGTGTTGGAAAACCTGTCCTATTCCAACTGTCAGAGCCACGGCAAGGGCTGCAAAGCAGTTGTCTTCCTCTAGAGAGGAGAGACAGTCTGTCCTTATGTGGGACTTCTCCTCTGAGCAAATTGAGATGGGCACATTGCAGCTGCTGACACATTACGTCTGATGGTCCTCTTGCTTAGATGATTCTTTAAGTCTGACCACTCACAGAAAAGAAAACTTGGGATGCATCCTGCAGTGGGAAAGGATTCAAGGTATTTGAAGCTGGGCTTCCCACTCTGACAGCCTGTTGTGTGTACCTGGGGGGTATTTTACACTCTGCTGCTGATGCTGTGCCACCGTGCAATGGGGCAAACTGTGCAAGGCAGGACAGAGACCAGCTTCTTGCCTTACAGAGACTTTCGGTGAAAAAACTGAACCCCAAAAGAATCCTGACAGCAGAGATCAGAAACCACACCTTTTTAAGCCTAATGTATTTTCCAACTGTCAGAAACAATTCACCCTTTTAAAGCAGGAACTCAACTCAAAGATATGTCTGAGATCCTGTGGCCAATGCTGTGCAGAAAGCCAGCACAACGCAGATGGTCCTGCCAGCCTCCAAAATTTGGAAAGAATTGCCTTTCTTGTTCAACATACCTTGCCAATTTACCACTACTAATAATGTTTCCTTATTTTGATCACTGAGAAACACAGAGTCTCTTGGCCTTTGCTTCTTCCCGTGGGAGAAAACCCAGTCTGTAGCAGTTTACCTCCAGCCCACGACTGCGGCATGGGACGGTCCCTGCAGAGGAGAGGGACCAACTCCGAACCCAGGCAGAGCTGCCTTCCTCTCGGATCCCGCTCACATGGCTGCAGTCAGCACGTACGGGCTGAGACGATGAGAAAGGAAAGCTGCTTCCGCAAATGCCACAGTGTAAAATGATGATGAGAGAGGAAACACCAGAGACAGAGGAAATGGGACAGGACAGTTCGACTTGCACAAGCTGGCAGATAGGCAAGTATAGCTGGGAAAACAAATAAGCTGTCAGGGAAAATAACAAATGAATAGAGAGAAAACACCCAGGAAAGAGAGCATCTGATCTAGGATTTGTAGGAGGGGAGTTTCCCTCTGCAGTATTATTTCAAGGAAAGGTTAATCAAGAAAACACGAAGGGGCTTTTTTTAAGCCATTGGCTACATTTATATCAGTGAACTAAACAGTGCTAAAGCCCATTCTCTGGCCCTGAAACTGGAGGCACAGTCTGGCCATGTCCGTAACTATTAAACTCTCTTGACCTCCAAAGTGGAGTGGCCACTGGTAGGGTGCCTAGCAGGAACAGGCCACGTGTGAGCTGTGACCAGGAACTCCTTGGGATAATTGCTAGTTGGCATGGCTAAACTGCGCCAGGGACCTTTCAGAAAGCTAAAAATGTTCATGACTGATTGCACGTTCCCAGATCTCAGCATGTTTTGTTATCATAGATATAGCCATGGATGCCAGTTTGTTGGACACTCCCATTAAAAGCCATCATCTAGAGGGTCTGATGGTGGGTTGTAAGGATAGAAGTTGAGTTGTGAAGAGTATAACGCAAAGAAGTTGGGGACATTAGAAATGGCAAAAGTTGTTTATGTGATCCAATATCCTGTTGTGAAGAGTGGGCAAGCACCAGGGCTTTCAGGGGAAGCTGGACAAGCAAGTTACAGAATAGGTGCCCCGTGGTCCAACATAGTCCCCATTGTGCACAAGTGTTTGCCACTTTCTGCTGTAACTCCAAACAAGTTAATTTACAAATCAGTTTTTGAAAAAGTAGTTCACATCCTCTCTTCTTTTAAGGAGATCCTAAAATACAAAGCATACTTCATGTTTATCAGCCCATTGTGTTATTATCATTATTATGTCCATTCACTCACACTGGCTGGGTCACTCGGAGCATCTTATGATTCTCGTTGATGTGGGATAAGGCAATCGACTTTTTTTGTCGTCAGTCTGATGCTTTTTTTTTGCCTATATGAGACAGTAAGACAGCAAGCACAGACTGGTCAAGATGCTAAGCTAGTGGGCAATCTAGAATTTTTATATAACATCGTATTTGTCCTGAGTGACAGAAGTGACCTTAGATTATATTCAGTTGTGTTCGTTTTGTTGTCAAACCTGCAGTCACCAGGGAAAAATAAACCACAAACTCTACCTGCCAGCAGTGTATTTAAAATGGTCTTGTGAAGTGGATGACTCTTCCAAACTAATTAGGCTTCACACTGGAAGCAGGATGGAAAATGTTTTACCTGTAGGAATGCTTGTGTTACCACTTGACAATGCCAGACCAAAGCTGCGTGAATGACTTCTGTCTTTGTTATAGATGCAAATTAGAAAGCATTTTAAAATCTAAGTTCCACCGATTAGCCCCATTGATGCCTGTGGCAATTATTCCTGATTTTCATGAGTGAAAGACAGTCAAGTCTGCTGTGTTTCACAGGTTGAATGGATCATAAACTAATGGACTCACCAAAGGTTATTGGAAAGCCAGGCTGAAAAGGAACATGACTCCTTCTCACCCAGGTCCTCTTGTCAAAACCTGCTGTCCAAGTCTCCTCCTTTTATAGTGAGTGTAGTTCTTTCTGCACTACTGTGAGAAAGAGTCCTCTACTACTGTTTAAAGTTAGGGTTAGTCTGGATAAGCCAAACTTGATGTAAATGACTTTTTGACAACAGGTGCAATTGCAGGACAGTGAGGAAATAGAGATTTCCTTGCACACAGAGCTGGAATCCAGTCTCCAGAGCACTTGCAGGAAAGCACAGTAACATCACTAGCTTTAACGCCGCCTTGCTCCAGTGCAGTGGAAAAGAGAGTCTGGTCACACTGAACTTTTCTTTTCCAATCTGGACGGGCACAAGCTCCTTGCTTTAAAGAAAATAATGACCCCCGAGGTCAGCTTTGTTTTTTTGTGGAGTTCCTTCTTTCAAGCCTGCTTCTGTATATCACATGAGAACAATTTGCAGAGCCTTATCAGAGCACCAACCAAGGAGTGTCTAGCCCACTATCTGCACCTTTTGAAAGAAACAATGAGAACCCAAAGGCAGACAGCTAGGCGAGCACCGGTATGCCCTCCCCAGTGAATGGCGGCAGGGGTGGGAAGGAGGGGCAATCATCGCCCTGTTGGGAACATAATAGCCCCTGTGTAGGCCACTGCAGACAGGAAGGGTGTGGACAGGATCTGAGTGCAGTTGCTGCTCTGCTAACAGCATCTGTTCCCACCAGCTTTGATCTGAGGACACGCGGCGCTCTGTGCCATGAGATAAACACGCTCTTGGAGTGGGGTTTGTTTGCCTTGCGCATATCTCCCTAATGAGCTGTGTGCCCAGGCAGCCATACACTCCAAATCCAGGAGCAACAAGACCAAGCCTTTCTGGGAGGGTTGCAGCAGGTCCTTGCAACCTTTTCACAAGTCCTGGAAAGATGACATCATGCGCAGATTCCTCGCCAGCCCCAGATTTCCCATAGACCAGCATGATCGCAGTCCTCACTATCACTCATGCAAAACTGGCTAGACTCCTTCTCTCGTGCTTGCCTCTGCGGTTGAATCCCTCAGAGCAGGGCACCAATTTAGTGTAATTAACTCTTGCAAAGAAAATTATCCTAGTTGGCTTCTTGGCATGGCTGAAGCATTTTGTACGCCCTAGCTGGAGCCCTTAGGTTTGGAAACAAGCAGGGGATTCCAAGTTCCCAATTAACAGAGGCCAGAAACACTGCCTCGCTGGGAACAGACTTGGAGTTGTGCCTGCGAGCCCAGTCCAACTCCCACTGAAGCCAATGGGAGGTTGTTCAGAAACTTCAAGGGGTGTTTCTGAGCCCCGTGGCAGAAGGGGAGGGAAGCTGAGTAAGAGTCACTGTCTGGGCTGTTTTAGAAACCTCTGCGGTCTCTCACCTTCCCAACAGTCCAAAGGCTCGCACTGAGGAGAAGGGAGGGCAGCTGAAGGGTGCTGCTTCATTCCAATTTTCAGAGATTAAGCATACCATTGCACAGGGGGATGACTGCATTTGCACGTGACATTTTAGAAACATTGGAGTCCTCTCACATGTTCTACTTCACCGGGAGTAAACCTGAGGCAGTGGCAAACTACCTCCAGATATTTTGCTGGAAGAAACTATAGTGAAAAAAGTAAGAAGGTCAACTTTTATTGACAAATCACACTCTGCTCAGCTGCAAAGTTATCCATAGACAAAGGACTCTGAGTCCTGCCTGTCCTCTTTAGGAGCCCACGTCAACCCATGAACTCTATGTATGGTCCCTACGGAGAGTAACCAAGTTCAGAAATCCATCTGGAATTCTCTTCTTCCTCCAGTCAACGAGCTGTGATATCCACGGCAAGAAGAGCTGTACTTGGACTGGAGAACAGGCAACCAGCTGCGAAAATGCTGAAAGTTAGGGGCAAACACAGGTAGATGGGGACCTTTATACACCTTGTACTGATTTCCAAGGCAAGCGTGTTACACTATGTCATGACAATGTCCAGTTTAGCTGCACTCCTGGGAGTAATTTCCAAACTCAGCTGTGTACAGAAGAGTTTGCTGAAAGATTGGCTGGATCAAGAAGAAAGACTTGTCAAATGTAAAAAATGAGTCAGGTGGACACTGAGAGCCTTGACTTCATTGCCTTTTGCAAAACATCTGTATCTGTGGGATTTTTGATGAGATTTTCATTATGGAGAACAAACCAGCCAAACTCTAATTCGCAGCTGCCCAAACCCATTTGGCCAAATCTACTCAGGGAATTATGTGGTGGGTGCATGTTTGTTAGCTACAATAGGCCAAGCACTTCAGCTGCTATCTTTGATCAACTTCATAACAGTTTGCCAGAGTTATAAATGAATTTGGACCTCAGGATATGGCTCAATATATTTAAAACTTTGCCATTATTTAGTGGGGTGTGGCCACTAATAACTAAATAGATCATACTCTGTCTGTGTTCACAAGTTTGTGGTTCTTTCCAGTGAAAAGCTGCAGGCAAATAATTGTTTCTGTCTGCATCAAGGATTAGGCTTCTATTTTTTTGGCTGTGGGCTTCGAGCTTTCCTTCAAGTGTCTCTCATTTGTTTTGTGAACTATAATACTGCTGTGGCTTATTGATTTTGCTTCTTCATTGGCAGTCATAATGGCTATTCCAAAGTACACTTATTTCTCATATTTGGCTTTACTCACGTTCACTGAAGTCAAGGGAAAGACACCTTGTTTTTTTTCTCATGGAGTAACTTTAATGTAAAAAACACAGGACTACGAGGATCCAAATCACTATGGTAATCAACTTCTTGCAACCACCAAGTGTAGCCACTCTGCAGTGGGAAGCTATGGTGGGCTTCTAAACCTGGGGCACAGGAGGCATCCACAGGGCTCAGGCAAAAGCTCCACAGTACATTTCCCTTCAGCTTCAAAGAAGTTCAGCTCCAGCCCTGCAGGCATCCATTTCAGAAATACAAGATTGTGGGAAAGAGACGAAAAAGCATTGAAATAACTTTTTGTTTTGTTTTGTTCTGTCATTTTTTAAAGTTCCTTTAATTTCTGACCAGCTTAGTGTATTTTCAAAAGATTATTCCTGCAATATGTGGACTGAAGGCAAGATCAATAACTACAATAACAATATTTCTCCGATTTACAGCCACAGGACTAAAAAAAGTACCTGTTAGATAAGCATTTAGAAAAAAAAAAGTTATATATGATATATATGTCATACAAAAGTTGATAGCAAAAATTTCAGCAAAAACACTGACAGAAGTAACTGCAGATATTACAAAAATCTCTGGGTTTTTTAAAAAGCGGTCAGAGTTTGTGTATTATGTTCACAGTAGAAGGCTAATTTTAAATCTATCTAATGGTAGAAAGTGGCTGGCTCCTCTACACCAAAGAGGAGAGAGCAAAGATAGAGCTGCTACTTATTAACTAAACATACTCCACTGTGTGCAGTGGCTGACGCTCCTTCTCTGTTGTATGAACTCACATGAGCCGCAGTCCTTCAAAGCCTTCATGTCCTACTTCTATCATCCGTCAGTACTGGGATCATCCCTTGCCTCCTGTCTAGCCCTCTAACCCTTGTCATTTCCCCAGGATCCAACCAGGGGGTTGTTTATATTGCTGACCTGCTAAGATTTGTTTGATAACAGGGGAAGATGGGAACAAGGGATCTCCCTGAGAAATATCAGAGTTACGGGATGGTCTCCCATCAGGCACTGTAGCTGGGAAAGGACAGAGAACAGTGGTCAGTTCCAGCTTTGAAAACTGTGGCTTTTTCAGGGTCTTGGAAGACAGGGAACAATGTGTTAGGGGAAGCTTAATTAGACCCAGGATGTTTTAGACTTTATCAGGAATAAACATAAGCTCCTGCACACATTTAACCCAGTGCATGGAGATACTCAAGTCTAAGAAAAATATTAATTTATTTCACATTTCCAGAGGCATGTCATTTATTTGACTTCTTTTGACGTATCAAGTATTTGTGGAAACTTCATTTTATACAGGAAATAGCTGTAATCACCAGTAAATGTGACTTTAATAACTAAGACACTGAGACCCATTTTTGCTTGGCACTAAAATCCACATACAGTAAAACCTTGTGATAAAATAGTCTATTTTCTTATCTGGAGTTGAAAGTCAGGACAAATCTGACCGATTAAGAAAATGTTCAAGCAAGATACCATATATCCTCTCTAAAATTAAACTCTGGCTGAAGTTTCATTTACTTCTGCTGGACACACTCTTAAAATGCATTTATTGACAGCAAAAAATAAAGTGCATAGAATATTTTGGTTTTGAAATAATATAGTCACTATCATATATGACAGGTAAAAGAATATAAAGCACAACTTGAAAACCGAATTTGTGAATCTGGACAAGAAGTTTATTAACAATTGATTTCCATTTTGTAACTTAAATACCGGCAAAATGTCTTTGTCATGTTCAGTTTTCTGGCCTGAGGAGGGTTCATGTGAAAATACATATGTGTGTTCAGGTTAGGGCAGCCACTGACGCTGGTTGCATTGAAATAAAACGAAAGACTCCCATCACTGCGGTATTTAACTTAAAATAGGATAATGGAAATGTTATGGAAAAGACTCAAGCCCTTTGCGAATAGAAGCCTTGGTAGATTTGTTTCTCACCCATCCCCACTGCCTGTGGGACACACGACCCTCAGGGTCCCTACCCAGACAGTCAAACACACAGTAAAAAGTAACGCTGGTCCTGGGAATCGTAAGGGGGGAAAAGGGCACGTCCATAAACAGGGACAAACATCTTTCTCTAAGCAAAGCTGTCAGATCCATTTAAGCAAAGACCTGCTCAATCTTTTCCTCTGGGGCCACTTTTTCCTGTCTGGGAACGTCTGTGGCATTGCCTGTCTGCTCCCAAGCGACCATCACCGAGACGTTTAGATAAGGCAAAAAATCGCACTCAACACTCTTACGATCCCAGGCTCCAAGACAAAATGGGAAGGCTGTACTTTTGCTACCACTATTTCAGAGGAAAAAAAAACCAACAAAAACCAAGCACGTATCAGCTGAACAAAGGTTATATTGTGTGCTGGGAAACACTGATCCGTAGCAATTGTTCTCATTTGTATTTGTACAACAGAAGTGCTTTTAGGTGGTCTAGCTCAAGAATTAGTATGGGGGTGGAAGTTACAAGCTTTAGCTATGTAGCTTACTCTAGAATAAATTACATGAGGCAAAGGAAAAAAAAAAGTTCTGCTACCTATGTCAGCATTAAGTTGTAAATACCTTGGAGCGAAGCTCGTGTCCTGTCCTGTACTAGAAAACAGGGCAGAATACAGTGACTGCAGATTACAAATTTTATTAATAATATTCTCTGGAGCTTAGAATTTGGTGGTTTAAGTGAGGAAAAAAGTGTTACTTCAATCATCTATGGACACACATACGGTGATACTCATCAAACATTTACGTACGCAATAATATTAATCATTGAATAAGAATAAATATTGCCTATGCCTGAGCACCTGTCTTCTAAGCATCTTGAAATCACTGCGTCTTTTAGAGTTTAGAAAGATGTCAGATCACTTGGTCCAAACCACCTTTGACATGCAGAAACACTGCACGGATCACATATAATTTTTATTTAATATTTGCACTGGGAAGGGGCCCAGAAATCTTAACCACGTACGGTGTCTGTTTCTTGAAGAGACTGTAAAATAGCAGTAAGGCGAAAACAGCCCATGCTCCACAGACCTTGAAAGACAGGACTCTGCTTTCTGTTTTCAGAATATGTAGCAGCTGTTGATAAAGCAGCACAGTATGAAGATGCTGATGTACAGAATTATGGGCCATGCCTTTAGCTGGTATATACTGGCATAGCTCCAGGGACGTCACGTTATGTGCCATGCCTTCAACTGGTATATACTGGCACAGCTCCAGTGACTTCACAGAATGACGCTAATTTACACCAAACTTATCTAGCTTTATATCCATAATTATTGCCAGAAACAATACACAGTTATAAAGGAGAATTATTGTTTGAAAGCTTGAATGAGAGGCAGGCAAGATGCTTTCTGTCTCCTAGGAGAAGATGTATGGTGGTTTTTCCTTTTTCATCGCCTAGGAAAATTGCCAAATAAGGGCTCAGGCCAGCACAGGCTGAAGTTAGTAGAAAGTTTCCTTATAGTACCCTGTTATTTTTGCTCTTGGACCTGGTACTGATTCAGTGGTGGAAAGTGTTGGCTTGGTGTAGGTTCAGATCAACACAGTACTTCTGATAGATATCTAAAACAACATTGGGAACATCTATCAGAGGCAGCTAATTTTTACTCTTTGGATGAGATCACACTGTACATTAAATCAACACCAAAGACCAGGTCGAGCCCTACTTGTCCTTCTCTTTAAACTGTTAAAACCCTAACTTTAACATGAGATGCTCCTGAAGGGGAGTGTCTCACCTCCAAGGTACGGTGTGAGCAGGAGGAAAGCCAAAGGTGTGAAGGATGTTTGCAAAGCCACACGAGCCCAGGGACAAGGACCCCAGCTCGGGAGGGGAGTTAGGACTTAATTTCCTTCACATGGCTTCTTTTCAGTAACAGCAGGACGATCACCAGCACCTCAGAGGATGGTTTTCAAGAAAGGGTTTTCAACCCAGAGCTCTCAGCGACGTTGGGTACACTTACCAGTGCTGCAAGTACGGGATCTGTTGGCATGAAGAATCAGTGTCTTATGCAAGTAGATTTATATGTGCTCTTGCAGAAAGCTGGGACCAACACCAGTGGACATGTATGATGTATTTCTGGCTATGCTTTAACAGCCAGCACTAGCTGATGTTCCCAAAGAGCTGACAGGTTTTGTCCCAAAGTCAGCTGCTGTAGGATGGAGCTTGACAAATTTATGGAAGAGATTGTATGACATGGTGCCAAGAAGATCACTTATTTTACTTAGCTTGTCCTTTCCCACCCAGTGTATTACTGTGGCCCTAATTCGAAGTGACAAAGACGAGTACAGTTTCATTCATGTACTATCTCACCAGAACGAGACAGAGTACCTCAGCTAGCTGCAGATGGCAAAGAGCATTATTCTTGAATTCTGTTATGTTACCAGTTTGTAGCAGTTAGAAGAGCAAGAACATTCTAAAGATTGACTGAAAATACTTGCTATTTAGTAAAACACAAAGGATATGATTGTAGAACTGCCAAGAAAAGCTGTCTTTGCACTTGTTCAGTGGAAGAAATGGTGAAACCTAATCTTTTCATTGCATGCAACTGAATCAGAGGTTTAAACTTCCTCTGAATCATGAACTGTTTAGTGGAGCTGAGCAATGCCTATAGCTGACCACTATCTAATAGGCCAAAATTCCATGTTAACATTATCTAACATTGCTGTTGTGGCTTCATGTACATCAAATGGATTGTGCTCAGTTATTCTACCCTTGGCCAAAAAAACCAGTGCTGTTCAGTTTTCAAACTTGTTCACTGAGACTACAGTCTGAAATCACCATCAGCATGGAAGTGGGCAATGCTGTCTGATTAAAAAAAAGTGCATTCAGGTTAACTAAAATCTTAGATGAATTATTATTTATTTTGTCAGCTTGTTTCAGCATGAATCCTCCTACTCCAATTATAAAAAGTTTATCTGATTTGTTCAGTTAGCTCCAATCTGGATTCATATTTCAGCCTGATTAAACTGTCTGCAAAAATTTTTAAAGGAAGTATCTGAATTTCCATTAAAAGCTTTATACTCAAGCCAGAACAATATTTTGAACATGGTCATTTACTGGAAATTGATTTTTAAAGCCATTTTAAGCTGACTTTTTCAGAGTCATCTCAAAAAATAATAAAAAAAAGATTCACAGCTCTTCTTACAGACTTTTAATTAAGCTACGAATTAAAGCAAGGAAAATTTGCCAAACTGTTTTCAGTGGTGCCCAGCAACAGGACAAGGGGCAACGGGCACAAACTGAAGCATGGGAAGTTCCATCTGAACATGAGGAAGAACTTCTTCCCCCTGAGGATGACAGAGCACTGGAACAGGCTGCCCAGGGAGGTTGTGGAGTCTCCCCCTCTGGAGATATTCAAGACCCGCCTGGACAAGGTCCTGTGCAGCCTGCTGTAGGTGACCCTGCTTCGGCAGGAGGGTTGGACTAGATGACCCACAGAGGTCCCTTCCAACCCCTACCATTCTGTGATTCTGTGATTCTGTGAAAAGATAGAAGTTGATCTGAGAAATGCTGTTTCCTAGTATAATATCAGTTCAGTCCCATTATAAGTTTATTACCAAAGCTAGCTTCATGTGAAAGTTTCTCTCTTGCAGCTGTTCTGTCAGTTACAGATTCTTTTGATAAGTTTCCTGAGTTGTTTTTAATTTTGGTCATGTCTTAGGTCTACAAAATACTCATTACTATCACTACCTTTTCTGAAGCATATGCTGCTTGAATATGCCAGTCTCATACTGAGCTGATCAATAAGGTGCTTTTCAAATGACAAAACTAAAATACAATAATAAACTTAGTAATTTTAGTTTAATGAAGACAAGTGCAAGGTCCTGCACCTGGGACAAAACAACCAGAGAGCCCAGTACAGGTTAGGATCTGTGTGGCTGGGGAGCAGGATTGCTGAAAGAGACCTGGGGGTCCTGGTGGGCAACAAGCTGGACACGAGTCAGCAGCACATTGCTGCAACAAAGGCAAATCGAGTCCTGGGCTGCATCCGCAGGGGCATTACCAACAGAGATAGAGACATGATCGCCCCACTCTACTCAGCGCTTCTCAGGTCACACCTGGGGTACTGTCTTGGGTTTGGCCAGGACAGGGTTAATTTTCACCCTGCACAAGCAGCATATGCTTGTGTTAATTTTCACCCTGTCCTGGCCAAACCCAGGACAGGTACTGTGTCCAGTTTTGGTCCCCACAGTTTGAGACGGGTGCATACAGACAGGAGAGGGTCCAAATGAGGGCCAGTGGGCTGGAGAATCTGCTGTATGAGGAAACACTGAAGGCGTTAGGTCTATTCTCCTTGGAGAAGAGACGGCTCAAGGGAAACCTCATCACAGTGTTCCAGTACTTAAATGACGGCTACAAATATGACAGAGGGTCTCTCTTCATAAGGAGCCAGATGGAAAAGACAAGGGGCAGTGGGAAGACGTTGCACTGGCAGAGGTTTCATCTCAGTATAAGAAAGAAATTTTTACAGTGAGAAAAATCCATCACAGGAACAACCTGCCCAGGGATGTGGCAGAGTCCTCATCACTGGAATTTTTCAAGATGTGACTTGACAGGGTGCTAGATAATCTCATCTAGGCTCGCTTTCCCATGAAAAGTTGGAACACAATCTTCTGAGGTCCCTTCCAACCTAGGCTGTTCTATGAGTATTATTTGGCCTCAGATTCATCTATATCTAGGTGAATAGGGGCAGATATCTATTGGTACATCTTCTGGTTTCTAAATACATCTTCACATATAAAAATTATCTGAAACACGCATTAACTATACTTGCGCAAACTTACTCTTTCTATACAATGAAACTGTAAGGTTTCTTAAGTAGATAGAAATAAAAGACTACATATATACCCGTATGTGTGGCCACTGATGTTTTGTAGGTGTTTTAGCAATGTACCTTACTGAATTACAAAAGAGATTCTGACATTACTTCCAATGTAAACCAGTTGGAGAATAGTCCTCTTTTCCTTTTGACTTTGGCTCTGACAGCATAACATTATTGCCAATAAGTGCTAATTAAAGAAAACTAACTTGTCTGAAGATTGTCTTTTTAATCCATGCTAACGAAAATCTGAAGTGAAGAAAGGGCTTCAGAGGTACAGCACAGGTCTCTCTTCTAGAGTGAACTCATACAATTACAGAAACTAGGATCTTAAACTAAATATTGTGTTGACTTGGGAGTTTTTCCACTGACTGTCTTCTGTGCAAGATTTCACCCAGGACTGCAATGTTCTCTCTAAAGTATCTCTGAAAAAGGTCATTAATTCACAGGAATTTCTTCATTCAAGCTGCAGAAGTAAAAATGAAGGAAAGCATCACAGTGTTATAGTGCTGCTACTAGTGGTTGAATATCCCTACTATTTTAATAGTAGTTACTCTTGCATGAAAAGCAAGAGTCATCTATTCTGCTTTGTAGATGTGACACACCAGCATCAATCTTTGGAAATGTGGATGCATTGTGCCTGCTGCTGAGACCGTGAAATTTTAGACACCACAGAAGAATCACTGGGCAGTTTTCATGTTTAAAAAGCACTAATAGACGAGATTTTTCTGAGTTTCTTCAAAACAAAAGAAACTGTGGTTTCTTACCATGCTGTAGCGCAAAACAGGTGCAATCAGCATGTTGGGTCAACCCTGGTGAGAGAGCTGTTCACAGGCTGCACCGTTTGACTCCTGCAGTACAATAGGAATATTTCTGGAGAGCAGAAAAAGACTTTGGTTTCTACAACTTTAAGGCAACTTTTTCAGAGTCCTGCTTAATAGGAGTCTTCTAAATGAAGGCTGCTGCAAGACGTGCTTGTACTAACTGATCCTCTGTCCGACTTGGGAGTGTTTTTCTGACTGGCAACTGAGCAGGCAGGCCCTGGTGCAGGTGCTTCTGGCATTTCCGAACACTTTCTCTATTGCTGGAGTTTCCTAGTTCTGAGATACAATGGGATAAGTCAGAATACATTAATTTTAAATCATGACCACCAACCTAAATCGAATGACATCAATATCCGGCAGCAAACTGGGTCCATTATGGCTGGAGAAGCTGCTAGTTTTCCAGTAGATATTTGGGAGTATTATTTCAAAGAAAAATATTGTATCGAATGCTTATAATGCTTGTAATTAGGACTAACTTCTTTCCTATTGCCAAGGTGGTTATTCATTAAACAACCCTCTGATTTCTAATTGTTGTTTTGACAGCATACTGTGCAAAACAATGAAGATTTTTCTCCCTACTGTTTTTAAATATCTGGGAAACAGACACCAAAGGGATTTTTAAGTTAATTAAGTATTCAGTTGGGCTAAAAAAAAATCCAGATGATACTGTGAGGCAGATTATGTTAATGGTAGAAGCAGTCCCTAGTGTTTCCCTCTGTGATGGTTCTCAGACAGATCTACAAGATCCTTGCCCTAACAGGACTGATGCTAACCACAGTGGCACTGAAGAAGACAGTGAATTCGAACGCCAGTACATTTACTTAGGCAGGTGAATGCAATGGCTGCTTTTCCTTAAAGCACGTGAGCTGGATATTCTAAATAATACCTAAAAGAAGAGAATTGTATTGCAAGATACACAGCTACTTTACTAACAGAAAGATGTATTGTGTACTGGCTCTGGTTATTCCTGGGGAAAGCATGCATGAGTTTGGGAGAAGAAACCTAACCACAGCTCTGAAGCTGAATGACGAAAGCAAACAAGGGCTGCCGGCTGCCTCCGTAGAGTCCGGGTCTCCTGTCAGTCTGTGCACAATAGCAGCCCCCGTGCCAAGCTTCACGGGAAGCTGAAGCGTGAGCCTCCTCCGTAGAAGTCGCAGGATCAGGTTACCTGCATTCATAAAAATAAGCGTGGGTACAATTGACTTCTCAGCTATCCTGCGTTAAAAGCCAAACAACCCCACACTGCAGATCGCTTTCCCTCCTTCCCACACTGGTTTTGTGTCATCCTAGCTTTCAGAAAGTACACATTACTAGCATTACAGACACTGAGAGGGGCATCTTAAATTACAAAGCAGCTCACTGGATTTGGGGTTTCCTGTTTTACCCAGACGTATTGCTGGGTTCCTGCTGGCCCCCATCCCAAATTTCAATGCGCGGTGCCTCTCATTTTGTAAACTTTTCTCTGTTTAGGGCTTTTCTTTCCTATTCTTTGGTTCCATGTCCAGAAGGGTGGTTATATACTTATTTCTCTTTTATTTCACCAAAACATAAAGAGTTAACACTTTGAGAGATAAATTGCAGATTATTTCGTTATAGAGAATTTTTGTGGGATTCATCCGGAGTTAATTAAGTTTCCAAAGAAAAGGTTTCCAAGGAAAAGATCCCCGTCCTCCCTACCCACTCATTTTAATTGTCACCCTCCCTCACACCATTCTTTTTTCATTTATTATTTTTCTTCTTGTCTAAGGTACAAATTAAGGCTGAGTGTTGCAAGAGCAGGCTCGTAAGCCTGATTAAGAATGCCCTTTGCATAAAATTTATGTCAGTAAAATTAAGCGTTTGCACTTATATTGCAGGAGGAAGCTATAAATTATAGCCTGCCAATGAAGTGATTCATGTAGAAATAGAAAAGCAAGGGGATAAGTGAATGATAAAATGCTGACCTTTTTTGCAGCAGCATATAAGAAAACAGACTTGGATCCACACGTACATCCCAGATTTAGTCAGGAGCACATAATTATAACTGGCGGCCTTAAAAAAGCAGGAAGGTTTGAAGAAAAGATTATGGAACTGGAAGTAACTTTAGAAATGAAAAAAAAAACCAAACAAAGGGTAGTCGAACGCAAAACCTAAAACCAGACAGGCACCAGGGCTCCCTAAAAATGTCCCAAACTCTGAAAAGTCAGAATCAAGATCTTTGTTGTATAACATATTTTTAAGTCTCAAATGATGACAATTTCCAGATCCCTGGCATGTTCCTTAATAAAAATGAGTTCCTTTCAGACTTGAAAGCGTATCACAAAACTGTAAAGTTCTCTTGCATTTAATATTACATTAGCTGGGACAAGGATATTTGTATCAGCGACTCTGCAACAGAGTGTTCCCGGCTTGCTGGAAGTGTTCGACTGACCAATAGTGACAAGTGGTCTAAAAAGAGAAAATACCCAAAACAAGAAACACTTGCTAAACAATTCCGTAAAGCCAGATTTTCATCAGCTTGAGAGGAACTGCATCAATTTGCCCACTGCGAGAAGCTTGCTTGCTTTTGTCAGAAGGCTGTGGAGACTCTCACCATGAGAAAAGTTACTTCTTCTGCTCAGACTACAGAAGATGCTGACTCCTGATGCATGCTATTTAGCACTAAGCAATAGGAAAATCAAAGAAGAATTTAGATGAAAACCAGATGCTCCACACACTCCCCAAGCAACATATTCCCAGCCTAGGTATCTTACAATTCCAGGCAAAAAAAAGCCACCCTAAGCCTTGAATATTAACTATAATGATTGAAATGTTATTAAAAAAACAAAAAATCCCAGACCTTGGAGTGTTAACATTTTCTGAGTTTGTTGGTGGTGTGCATAGCGTTCGAGACACTTGCAGACCTCCGGCCACCCTTCTGTCTGAGAGCCAGCCCAGGTAGGAATGTGACAGCCTGACAGTCCCGGCACTTAGGCAATGTTTCTTGCTCTCCAGATTACCCTGCTACAGCACTTGAACTCTTTAGTCTCTTAGCATATTCAAACTCCTGAAGCACAAAGTAAGAGATAATAAGCCTCACTTTATCTGTTCAGTATTTGTAGTTCTTTCATGCATCAAACACAGTCCCATGCTACTTGTTGTTCGTATTTTTTCACTTAGGAATGTCTTGTTCTTCTGTCTTAGCAGCTTTCTATATCAACCACTGCAGTCCAGATATAGGAAAAAATGTGAAGGATTTTAACAATTCAACTTAGTATAACACTCAAAGAACACAATGCAGCATCTTTCATTACATCATCGAAATTTGCTAACTAGCCATACAGCTAAAACATAACAAAGTAGTCATATAAACTGAACCACTGATGATGATACATTGTTATTATCTTTTAGCTGTAGAGCTAACAAATATGGTTTGATCTGACTGTTAGACAGCTACGGCTCTGAGTCTTTTGCTCATCAGAGCAGTAGTCACTAATGAAGGGTTGCCACAGCTAGCCACGATGCTTATAGAGCTACAGTTTTAAGAGATCTCATTGCACAGGTAGATCCTGTATTATATCTCTGCAATAACACTAAAAACCTGTTTAAGCAAGCTTCTGGTCCAGGATCACCATGTGGACATATAAGGCAAAAAGTAACAGCTCCCATAGCTGTTACAAATTAAATCAGTTCATTTTCTGTTGGAGGTTCATTTGCTTCATTCAATGCCCTATTAGTTTCCTTAGTTCAATCCCAGCTTTCATGTCAGTATGTTCCAGGAAAAGAAATTTTCTCTTAGTACCTCTGTATCACTTCCCTCTTTTGGTGGAGCCGAATTAGATCTAGCTTGCTGTCTTCTTCTAAAATAGAGCAGTTTCCAAGGTCAAAATTGTCATACTATGGTATTATTACCTCATATATAAACTGCTGGCAACTGCTTATGTTTTATGGGTGGTTTTGAACTCGTGAGAAAAAGAAGTGGTGCCAAGGAGATGAAAAAATGAAACAGGAAACAAGGCAAATAGCTCAGTGATCTGGACAGTCAACTCTATCTTGCTAACAGCAAAGTAAGTGATTAAAGGTTTATGATTTAAACTTCTGAGTAATTCTTTTAACCATAAAGTGCAGTAGTAGAATGATTACTATGAGCAATATTGTATCATAAAACTCCAATGTATCTCTGGACCAGTGGCAGCTTTTTCATAAGAAAATACATCGGAAGAGGGCTATCACACCTAAAGCCAGTTTAAACATAAAATATTTAATATAATAAATACATACTATTTTACATACCAAAAGAAATGGTATGCCTAAAATTCTGTATGGGAGAAATAGGAACTGGACCCTTCTGCCCATGGGGAATGCAGGGAAAACAGGGTAGGAGGCAGGGAAGAAAGAGCTACAGGATGAGCTCAGTCAGAGACACTATCAGAAATCAGGGACAGCCTTGCTTCTGTGCTATCTATACAGCAATTATTGGGCTGTGTGCTAAATTTGACAGCCTGTATCATAATGCCACACAAAGATCAAGAAAAATGAAAAGACTTTTGGACAATCTTCACATTTCCGTAGTGCACTTTTTTTTATGATGACCTCAATTCACACTCGTGCTCCGTAAACATCCTATGGGCATAAAATTATTCAGAATATTCACTGTGCATTTGTGGCATAGTTGCTAAATTATGCATTGCAGATCTTAGATCTGCAGTAATATCTCACTGCATGCAAAATTAATCAACAGAATTTACAATTGCTCTTGTGTTAGTAGAATGAAGGACTGATTTTCTGAGTTGGAAGATGGCTTCTCTAATCCTTATTTCCTTGAAAGGCTGTATTGTTGTTTTCATCACTTGACCCACTACTCTTTTCATCATTTAATTCAATTATAAACTCTCTTGCTGATGCCGCTTGCTTGGATATTTTCCCATCTTTTTTTTGTATGAACTCCTGTTCACCTACTGCTTTTTCAATTTTCTAATCTGCCTTGCCATTAACATCACTGCTGGAAGTTAGAAGCTGACACACAAATCCATTTAAAGTAAGGTCTGTGTCTATTTTTTGATCTGATACACAATTAACCAAAAAAAAAGCTTGACAGAATCACACCATTTCCTCTCCTTTAAGCAAGTGCAAGAAGAGTGAATACTCGTCTGTTCTCCCACGTGTAGGAGGTGACCTGGGCTACATTTACATAGAGTAGACAGGCTTTTGGAGGTATGCTGTAGAACGGTCGCAGGTGTCTGTAACAGGAGAACCCTTTTCTCATTCTTTCAGGAAAATCAGAATAATTTTTGCGGAGTAAAACCAGCTCAGCAACTTTTCACTGACATGTCATGGAGAATGTTTGCAACATTTTTTGTTTCCATTTTTAAGCCTGTTCAATTTATTATGCCCCCGAGCTCCCCCCCAAATAAGAGAGAACTCTGTCCCCAAAGCTTTAACTGGTACCCTTTCCACACTATGAGAATTTTAGTGAAGCTGGTATTTGTCAATGCAGCAGAAAGCCTTGCTTCTTGGAGAGCTCTGGGTGTACACACCAATAGAGCCAGAGCAAATGAGGTCGCATATTCTGGTTTTGTTTGTCTGTCCCAGTGCTACCATGCTGACAAGCGTGCTCTGTGCACTCTGTGGTGCTCACTACCACACTTTAAAGAAGGGAAAAAGATTGTAAATGAAAGCGCTTTGTCCATCACAGAATCACCTTCCTAACTTCAAAACTAAGCAGGTCTAAAGTCTGATCCGTGTTTGTTCCACTGCGCTGCTGAAGGGGAACTGTATGCTGTGTTTCTAATATGTACATCTAAGAAATTTCCATTGCAGGGCTGCCAGGCATACATGGATATATAAAAAGAATTTTCTGTGTCTAGAACTGTTAAATACAGTCCATCTGCATCACTGCTACTTGTACTGGTAGAAAGTTTCTTCCCTTAAAACTTTAGTTTAAGTCAAATTTTTGCATTATTAGCTATATTAACCTGGGCTGTATTTCTGTATCATTCTTCTTTCATACTCTGGTTTTCTGTTTGCCTGCTGAGAATGGCAGCTTCCATACCATTAAGGTTATATATAGCAGAAATGTTTTGCAATTGGGCTGATTACTGTGATCAAAGCCACTCTGTTAATACTGGATGTCAGAGAATATTAAATGAAGCTGTTTGTAAACTAAGAAAGTGAATAAAACTTCTTTTATAGACACTCCACTTCCATGGAAATACTTGCACTGTCTTCACGTCCCTCTTGTGAATTCCTTGAATGAAAAAGTAGTAGTTTTATTTTTCCTTGTAAAATACAATTACTTTTCAGCTACAAGTGTATCATCAGAACCCAGAAGCATTCATTGTAAGATATTCAGTCTCTTTCCAGCACAGTCCCCTTACTATCACGACCTCATTTAATACATAGTACTGTACTGCCAAGATGGCATTTTCCCATAAAATCACATACATCACCACAGAATGTACTGAGATCATTATTTAATTAACAAACTAGTTTATAATTATTTTTTCTACCTCTATTTCTACCATTATTTGTACTGCTGTTGTATGCATGCACAGGCCTCATAATGCTAGATGCCGTGTAACAAAAAATCTATACTCCAGCGCCAATAGTCTGGTGAAAGGAGTTTCATCTCAATTAATGGTAAGATGCAATAGTTGAAAGGTGCAAATTGCAGCAGGAATAAAAGGAAAACCAGTAAATTTAACACCATAATCCATAACCTCAGCCTACCATATGCTCTGCAGAGTGCTAATGCACAAAGCAGAGCAGAAAAACACCACTGATACTTTTATCCCTGCTCTGTTGTGGTGGACATTTATTTTGTTGGTTATGTGGCCTGGATGACTCTGATGTAATCACACATCTACATTCAGTGTTTCTTACATCATTCAAGCTGAATAACTGCTCAGAAAGACACTTGGCATTGGAGGTTGTCCAGCAGTGAGTTTCTATCCATCCTGCTTCCCATGTATGCATCAGTTCATCCAGATTTCCAGATGCCCTTACCTCTGGCAGATCTTGTCTACAGATGTAAGTGATAATCCCAGCTTTGTGAGAAAAAAACCACAAATGAAAAATTTCTTAATTCTCTTGGATTAGAAAGGAGATATAAATTTACACCTGGTGACTCAGGGCCATCCCTTCTCTGTGTTTTGCCTCTCTGACAATATGGATTGCGCAGTTTGTACCACCGCCCTCCCGCCCTTTTTCCCTAGCCCAGGGAGCACGTTGTGGCAAAGGGGTGCGTTTCTGTGCCCATGTCATGAGCTGACCTTCTCCCTCACAGGAGAGCGAGGAGTGATCCTTGTGCAACGCACTCTGCTCTCCACCTGATGATTCCCAAGGTCTGCAAGCAGACTCTTAATGCTTCAAATATTTGGTTCATTTATTTTCAGATGAGGCTGATGTAACAGCCAGCCTTCCATTTTGATATGATCGACTGAAGAGCTGACAGGCTGAGTAACTGATTGCAACAAACCTCTTTCTCATCTGAGTGGAAAAGAAGTATGCTTAGAAAAAGCCAGAGACAGTCTTCTGTATAAGTTCAGATGTCATAACAGACTGAAAAAGCACATGTATTCTGTTTCACAGGGCTCCCTAAGGAGGTTTTTACACATAAAAAATGAATTAATGAAAAACTAACTGGTTTTAGTCATAAAAACATAGTTGTGTAAAACACTATTCACACTGCAGAGATCACTAGATCAACATTATATCACCATCTCCATAAGCTTCCTACATCCCCAGGGCAACATTTGACTCTAGTTGCATTCATCCTGGTCTTGCTTTGTATTAAGCTACTGAAAAATGAATCACCCCACCCCATGCTATTTGTCTTCCAAATCTCCTCCACTGCCACAGGTGTGTTGTGTCAAATAAATGGCAGGGCAGAGGGGGAGGAAAGGGGGAGGATCCTTCTCAGCTGTGTTTAGACTCCAGCCTGTTGGTAACATTATGAAAGGCAATTCTTCACTTTGAGCACTGAGTGTCTTGAGAATCAATTGCTTCTTCTAAGTTGCAGAACAGGAGCTGGTCCTGCAGTGGCTTGTTGTAGTGCAGGGGAGAGAACAGGATCTCTTTTTCACACAGACTCAAAAGGTAATGAGAAAGTAAGGGTTACTGGATTAGTGAAATAGTATTTCCTTTTGTTTGTTTTACAAGCTCTGCCTTCACTTGATCCCTGCTAGTTCCTGCAGTGGAAGAGCCTCCCAGCACTCACCCCCACCTTCACATCCTTCATGACCTCTGTCACAAGGCCATCGCTCCCTGCTTTTCCAGGTAGCAGAGTGCTCCTAGCCTGTGTGGCTCTTGTGTTAGAGCCACTCCGCATTGCTAATCTTCCATGTCTGTTGTAATCCTGCTGCACATTTTCTGAGACAAAATGGCCAGGACACAGAAAAAGGCCTCAGTAGAGCAATACTGAGTGTTGAGATAATGGTTTCATATATCTATTTATTACAACACAGAGGTTTTATTCCTGCGTGGTAATAGTAACTCAGAGCCTATCCTAGTAGATGTAGGTGTTTTGGGGGGGTGGAGTTTGCATTTATCTGTGTTGAATTCCACCTGCCAGTTACTATGAAAAGCTCTTCCTTCAGTTTCACATCATTTTTGGAACCAATTTGATTCAAACGATCTGCTGCATCCTATAAAAAGAAGGGTCCTAGTGTAGAAATATTTCCAAGATGCCATAGCGGAAACATAATTTTACATATGTCTTCTTAAGGATAATATAATTTTGTTCTTTCTGATTAAATAATCTCTTGTCCTACAGATTCTCTGGCAAGCTGCCTTTTCCTAACATGTTTGAAAAACGATTTATTATGCATGTTCATGTCTTCTGCAAGCAGTTTCTCATAATTCCCATTTTTGGAGGTGGAGAGAGGTATTCTTCCTTTTAACCTTCCAGATCTTTGCTATTTCGCTGAATTGAACAGAACCTTAGCACATTGGAGGGATGCATTCTTCAATCTGTTGCCCTCCTACCAGCTTCTTCTGGTCTTTTTGTAATCCTTTTAAAGATGTAGTAGGTATTTGCTCTGTGCCTCTGATATACTACCTTTAAATTATCTGCATGCCATCTGTAAAGACATTGTTCTTTACTCTATAAAAGTTTAAAGTTTCCTTTTTTATGTAATCTTATACCTTTTTAAACACATTTTTACACGATTTCCCTTTTTGAAATTAGGCACAATGGTATAGATACTGAGGGGTTTTCTTGGTCCTGCTGGGGTGTTGGATCTGAACCTATTTTGGTCCATGTTATAGAGCGCCTGTTCCACAGCAGCATTTATGACTCAAGTCCAGAATTGCTCAGGGAGAAGTAAAGAGCTGATAGTTTCGTCTTCAGTTCCCTGAGTACTTGGTCCAGGAGGAAGTCATTAAGAATGACTAAATGCTTAGCTTTGACGTCAGGTCCCAGTACAACATTAGCCAATACACCCAGGAGTGTTTGCAGTCTCCCTCCACATCCACGTCTCCTGTTCTTGTGTTGTCACCTCCACCAGCTTGTCACAGGTGCTGCCACGTTCCAGTGGATCACTGGGTTTTATGGGTGTCATATATATGACAGAGGGAGGACAGGGCCACTAAGCATTGCCAAAAATAATGCAAATGACAAGAGGACAGAAATATTTCTAACCTGCTTAGAGAAGTCAAAGAAATTTCAAGGCTTGAAACACACAGATTTTGATGAATTTAGAAATATGGAGCTAGCATTGGAACTAACACTAAAGAAGTTCAAATATATAAGAGGGCTTGCCTGCTGTAAGTACCTGATCCGTAGGCAGCTTTGAATACATCACCCGAGGGACTGTTTCCGTGTCTTTGCACTGTGTTACACTACACAGGGATGCAAGCAGAAAACAGTTCATTAAGGTTGGCTTATTACTGTAGCTAGTCTCACAGGGTCTGATATTATGTAATAAGAATTCTGTAAGCTGTAATTATTCATGCAGAAGTCTGGCTAGCTACAACAGCTAGTGAAGGTAAGGACGGTGGAATGAAAGGAAAGAGTATTTAAAGAAATGGAACAACAAAAAGAGGGATAAACATAACTAAGTCTTTTGTCTTTCTAATCTTGGAACATTCACGCCCTTATTCAGAATGAAAAAGATGCCCAAGACAAGTAGGGTATTGTACTGAAAAATATTGGCTGCCTGATGGCTTTGGAAAAAAAATATGCCGTGCTCACAAATACCTCCCCTGACCTGTTTATTAAAAAGGACAATAAATGACTGAGCAGTGAATATTCAGGGCCTGGGAGATTTTATCAGGCATACTGTTTCTGAAAAAAATTGTATGATACAGTTGGCTGTGGGAAGAACTATGAGTTCAGATCTTTCTCAGGTCAGCTGATTTTGTTCCCTTTCTAATTCCATGTACAGCTGCTATTTAACATTTTGCCAATCTTCTGGGAAAGTCTGTCAAACAAAGGTTTTGAATGTGACTTGCACAGATTGCTGACTGCCTTTCACAGCCTGGACATTTTATGAAGTCCTTCACGGATGACTGTGTTTTGTTTTATTTTTTAATGTATTCCATAAACGAAGACTTCTGAACTAAGCCACTGTGATTGCACTTAATCAATTTGCAAAGAACACACAGAAAAGAATTCATTATATTATTATAGTGAATTCTTGCTATTTAAGGGTAGTGTCATTATGAACAGAGCTTATTGAAACCAAAATGCCTGAATTTATTTATAGATCTCATGTACAAATGAAAGGAGCAAAGGAATTTGAAAAGAGCCAATATGCTTGCTGTGATGTCTTTCCTGGAAGTTAGCTGCAGTAGGGACAAGTCACCAGGGGTGAGACTTTCTGCTCAGTATTTACCTGTATCTGCTGCTGTTGAAATCTGCAGGAAATCCCTCATTTACCTCACAGGAAACAGAATTATGTCAACCCTAAGCTTTTCTGAAAATATATACTTCTGAAGAACAGAGAAGACTGCAGCTGATATGATTCTGGTGCTTCAGCAGCACTAGGAAACAGCATTGAAAAATGCTAAGAATTCTGCCCTTGGAACTATAGAAATGTTTTAGAAACCATTATCAGGAGTTCAGCAAAGTAGATTTTATACCCAGAAGAAGTACAAAAAAATAACTCCTCAGTAATGTGTGCTCTCTGTGCTGCGATGCTTAGAGGTACTTCTCTAAAAAAAACAGTAGATTAACAAAATATATTATTAAGCTAAGATTCTTTTTATTGCCTAGGAAGAGTAGCAGCTTTAATAAGTTAAAAAGAGAACTTTTTTAGACCACATTTAATTACATGGAGGAAAGATGATCTAGTTAGTGGTTTCAAATATTTTATACCACTGTGGTAATTTCTGGTGCCAGCAGACCACTAACATCTGTACTGTTTCGCAGAAAGGAATGCTACAGATGCTGTATGTGCTACGAAATATTCCTGGCTTACACATCAGGGTATTATTGCTCCACTGCACTGATGTCAGTCAAGAAAAGCCCCACAGGAGTCAGTGGAGCTACACCAGCAGAGGAGAAGTGTTAGATCAACATCAGGCCTTGTATCACCACTGAAGTATTGCTCTTTTTCTGAATGTGTAACTCATTAATACCTTGAAAACAACTAATACCCCACTAATTCCATGTTTTACATAATCAGGGAGTTAGGCGTTTCCTGGCACTGGCCTAAGTCATGTATCATTTTAATTTATTGAAAGAACTGCACGGATGGACTTCTGACAATTTTTATTATTACTGCTATTTACTTATGACAATCAGCGCACACAGTCTGCTTATCACTGTTCCAAGGAGCTTACTTCAAGGGCTTTCTCCCTTGTCCTCTGACTTCCAAGGGACAGGGACTAAAGCCAAGGAGAGTTGCAAGACATTTTCACTTGAGGGTCACATCCTAGCATGGAATCTATTTCAAGCTGAGCTGACTAGGGATTTGGCTCACTTGTACTTTGGCTCATGGTGGTGTTGCCCATCAGGTTCATGATGACAAGTGAACAGGAAATTTCACCACCGCTTCATCAGAATGTTTCAGATTGCGCCAGGTGCAGCATGGAGCCAACCTTTTTGTAGAAACCCTGAGATGCGATACACAATGAAATCACTGTCTCTTGCTCTCCTAACAGCATGCTTGAATAGGCTGTGGTGAAACCTCCCCAGGGAGACAACGGAAGCCCTATCACTTCAGTCATTTAAAGCTGGATAGTACGAAACACTTATGAATGTGCTGTAGGGAGCAATTCTTCTTGGCAGAAACTATGTTAAGTGATGTAAGAGAGGGCTTTTCAGCTCTTATTTCTATGCCTTTGAGGATATAGTGTTGCTGTCTGGCACTTTTAAGCAGAGGTCTGAGCCTCAGAAGGAATGATACAGAAGAGGAGATGGTCAAATAACTGATTTCCTTGCATGCTTTCCCTGTATTCAAGGGGTCTTCAGAAATGAGATGCTGTGGTAGAGGCAAACACTGATAGAGTTATGAGGAGCTGAGAAACAAAATGGTTATTGATGTCCCTTTGGGTTTGCTTTTTCTATTATTATCTTCATATTTTCCGTCACACCATTGTGCACAGATGTTTTCCTTGAATAATACTGGAAGGTTTCAAATCCATGTCAAAGATTTTTATGCTTTCTGACATTACAAGAAACTGGCAGATAATCATAGCTTTGTAGATTCGAAATGGGAATAGTGCAATTAAGAAAACTGGAAAAAAATATTTATTACTAATCAGATGGTGGTCAATGATAGATATACAAGTGTTGTAATCATGTTCATGCTAGTTCTTGCTAATCTTCTATCAGTCTTTTTTCAATCTTTTTTTTCCTCTTCAGCAAGTATTTCATTAAGTAGATGGAGCTCTGCCAGATTCAGCTTTCATTCACATCATTGTAAATCATGACTGAAACCTGTGGTATTATTCCTGCTTTCTCCATGTATGAGTTAGACGAGCTTTTAGGCTTTTGCCTTAGGGTGCAATACATCTTGATACCTTTTGGAAAAGCATTTGAAAAGTGAAAGAACAGTTCCGAGGCATCTTTCCCTTCCTTTTCCTGCTTCTCTCTTGCTTCTCTCCTTCTTCTCTCCTGCTTCTCTCCTGCTTCTCTTTCTTTCATTCTCTCTCCATCTCTGTCTCTGCCCCTCTTTCTTTGCTTGCCTGCTGCTCCAGGCTCATGTCATCTCCCCTGACTTTCTAAAAAAAAAAAAAAAAAAAGAGGTAATTGTGATGAGCTAATGAAGTAATTTGGAATATCTCCCAGCATTCCAGCAATGTTGTGGTAAAAATCTACAATACCCACAGTTCAGAGTTGCTACAATGGCATACCTTCTCCTTCCGCAATCTGTTTGTTCTCTCACCTGCAAGCCTGTTCACATGCTAAAATCCTCTCATGTCAAAAATCATGCACAGTGTTAAGCTTCACAAAGGCATGAAATGTGAGGCTCCAGTAATGGCAGCATACTTCTATAACAGCATTTGCACTAGGATTTTCTTGTTGCCTTAAGTGGAGTTCATGTATTTTCTTTTGTATCCCATTTTTAGGGAATAAAATATTTAATTGTTACCTTTTTGGTTGACTCAGAGCCTGAAACTAGTGCTGTTCAAATATCCTGACTATCATTTTAAAATGTCCTAGGCTTTTGTAAGTTGGGCAACCTTTTGAAAGGTTGTGTTATATGGAAACAAATCAGAAATACGGCCAGTGAAGTGCTAGGCCATTCAGTGGATTTACAAAGCGAAGTACCTTCAGCATGTGCAGGTGCTCAGTAACCAGCAAAAAGCTCCACTCTTTATCAAGCACTGCATTAACAGGGTGCCCCAGCATATTTTGTTCCCTAGAAATTCTTTCTTCTTCTTTCCTTTCTGCTGTCTTCACTTCACCCTGCTACTATGCAGCTCCACTATATACCTCAAAATAGTTGCTTGCAGTAGGGCAGCAAAACCTTGCCAGTGTCAGAGCCTTCGAAAGCCAGGATGGGAGATGCTGCTGAAGAGTAAGGCAGAAAACACAGGGCTGCCGTTTCTGCTGAGGCAACATTGACTGTTTCTGCCTTCAATTCTACCATCCCTTGGAAGCTGTACCTATCTTGCTCCTCCTGGCATCTTCCTGTAGCTCTGTTCCAGCTCTGACCATGAGTGGAATAATCAGGCCCCTGCCCGGCACAAGCCCTCATGTTTGGGACAGCAGACATCAATTGTGCCTATGTTGCAGGCAAGTTTTGAACTGGTTCTTGTTCCCTAGTCACAAGCTTCAAATCTTATCTCAAAAAGTATGATTAATTTCAGTTCTCTCTGCATCTTCCTCAGCAGGTTATACTGTCCCTTAGTTGCACCACCCTTACACAAGCTGAATATTTCTTGAGATAGGAGATCACACTGTAAGTATAAGCATTCCTTTAGGATGAATTATTTAAAGTTGGCTTCCAGTGTTTTTTTGTGCAGATAGTCTGGGACCAAAGGACATGGACCCCCTTAGTGTTTAGGAGATGCTAGATAAAGAGAAGTTGAAAAAAATGTGCTGTGTTGATTGCTGTAATTGCTGACACACATTCCTGTGGTATACTTGATCATTAGAACAGCTCACTTAAAACAATATTTCCTTTATGGAAAGGAAGTTGGTAATCAAGTTGTTATGCTTCTCTGCTTTGCATTTTCTGTTTAAATATTCAGCTAGCATTCAGTGTATGGTTATTGGTTACCAGAGCATGTTGATTCAAATTTTCATTATCCAACTGCAAGCTGATTTTGTTGAATGCTATTTAACCACTTGACTGCTGCAGATATTCATGTATGGGCCTTTTGGATTTTAGTCATGAATGTGGGCCAAGTGAAAATGCTGTAAGCTCTAACTGCTCTGTGATTAAAATGGCTGTGACACAGATTTGAATTTGGTCAAGTCTATCCCCAAACCACAGTGACCAAAATGAACAGGTTGTAGAAACCATACAAGGAAATACATTATGTAAAGTACAAATCTAGCTCTGAACTGTATGAGGCTAAGTGGAATCTTGCCAGAAAAACTCATTTTACTGGCTGGGGATGAGCTAAATTTGTATTACTGATGCCTTTCAAGTGTTTGTGGCTGGAGCATAAAGTGATCTAGGGAAACTGTAGTCCTACACAAGTCACAGAATCACAGAATCACAGAATGTTTGGGGTTGGAAGGGACTTCTGTGGATCATCTAGACCAAACCCCCTGTCAAAGCAGGGTCACCTACAGCAGGCTGCACAGGACCTTGTCCAGACGTCCCTATCAACAACTCCCAGCCGTGAGTCCAGTTGTGTCCAGTTCTGGGCCCCCCAATTCAGGAAAGATGAGGAGCTACTGGAGAGAGTCCAGCGGAGGGCCACGAGGATGACGAGGGGACTGGAGCATCTCTCCTACGAGGAAGGGCTGAGGGAGCTGGGCCTGCCCAGCCCGGAGAAGAGAAGGCTGAGAGGGGACCTTAGAAATGCTTACAAATATCTGCAGGGTGGCTGTCAGGAGGACGGGGCCAGACTCCCCTCAGTGGTGCCCAGAGACAGGACAAGGGGCAACGGGCACAAACCGAAGCAGAGGAAGTTCCGTCTGAACATGAGGAAGAACTTCTTCCCTCTGAGGGTGACGGAGCACTGGAACAGGCTGCCCAGGAAGGTTGTGGAGTCTCCTTCTCTGGAGATATTCAAGACCCTCCTGGACAAGGTCCTGTGCAGCCTGCCCACTTCTAGTCCTCTGCTTGATACCTGTGAATGCACATCGTGTCGACCTGAACGGTGCGTAATTATTTGAAAACTGTATGCTCTTGAATAGAAGAATGATTGGATGTACAATTATCTGCACAGATGGACTTTAAGAGCAGATCATAAGACAGTGATGGCTGATTGCATCTTCCTTCACAGCCCAAATTTGAAGTGCTCCTCTGCTGAATACACAAGATATTTTAAAGATCAGTTCTGACCGCATCTACCTAATGTGTGTGTCACACCGTAAAGGCCTGTGTCACCTCTCGAACAGCTTGAGCCTAAGTGTGTGAAGGAATCCAGGCTTTGTTCTGATCTTTTAAAACCAAAATCTGAAAAATATCTCCAGATATGATTCAAAAATTTGAAGATAATATACTTTGGAATTAATTTTATAATGTTTAAAGGATTTCAATAAATCTTTAAAAATACCATTTTTCTCTTCACTTTTTATTTAATATTGGGATAATATTTAAAATGCAATTTCACAAAAAGATTAAACAAAAGGAGATGAGTAGTTGTTAGACGACAAAAACATTAATAAAGAATACCATGTATTTTTTAATTAAGAAGATATAGTAAACAAAATGCATTCACAAAATAGATAATCAATACTTTTAAATACCACAAAGAATGACCTGTAAACAGAAAACATTTGTTAAAAGCTCAAACATAGGAAATCATCATGCATATAAAATACACACCGGCTCAGCACTTTTAAGACAAGTCCTACTTCTTCCCTCTAAGCTGATAACATAAGTTGTTCCCATTATGGTCTTGCTGCTCCCCATCACTCAGTGTCATTTTACTAGCCCAGCCGTTCCCACCCTCTGCTGTGAAATGCTATCTTCTCACTGTTGCCCCCGCTGCCTAGCAGCATGTGAGCCCCATCTGAATCCCAGGTTCTTCCCTCTAGGCTACTCTCCCTGCTCAGACTGCCCTTGTCTATACCACACTTCTTCAACTTTTCTAGACAGTTTGGAAATGCGCACAACGCATTCAGAGGGGTTTATGTGGTGGAAATGAAGAGAAAAGGGAAAAGATCACTTATCTTCTGTGAAACACAGTCTTTCTAGCAGAAAGGGCTCCTCTCAAAACAGCCTAATGCTAGTTACCAGTTTCTGTGAAACCTCTGTGAAAAAGATTCTGCACCAAGAAAATACAGAGTGTGGACTTCATTGTTTTGGGATTCATCTGATCTCTCTTCAGGTTGGATGTCTTTTCCACACTTTCCATCTCTGCTCCTCTGGAAGGAGTGATACTGGCACCTCAGGAAAGTAATTCAGTGCACCTATCTGAAACATCTGTTTTAAGATGGGGTTACTTGTGTCTCTCCACTGAAAACAGAAGTTGTCTAGACCACTGACTTAGGCAAGGTGCTAATCTTTTATGTCTTGGGTTAGGTCAACTGAACCCTGCATTAAAAGAGCAATAGCTCTTAGAGTGTGTGGGACAGAAGAGGGTTGTATTTCCAAGCAGGAATTTACAAAACTATTTACCATGAGATTATGATTCTTCAACATGCACTGAACAGTTAGGAAGTCACCCTAAATAAAGTCCTTCTGGGTGAGTTAAACCTATGGCGCGTCACTTTGCAACAGCCCCTGTCTTATTTATTACAAAAATGGAAAATGAATACTGCAAAGCACTGCTGGAAAATCCCGAAACAATTAATGCAGATGTAAATTGCCTGGGCATGTCAGTTAAAATGTTAAATCCTGCACACTTGATTTAGAAGACATTTTAAATCTCACAAAACTGTTAAGGTCAATAAATCCTCTATTAAAACCGAAGCATGCTCATAAAAGTCTTCTAGTCTGTGTACTAGAACTTTTGTCAGCAACAACTCCCTGTGCTCCCAGGTCTTTATAAACGAAATTCATATCCCTGCCACGAAACACTGAGTTCACACTATATCCATATTTTTTATGAGGTCTGTAGTCTTTCAATTCTGCTTGAAAACAATTTGTAAATGGTATTTGAAGTCCCAGTCTGAGGTCTGATGGGATACAATTCTGCCATCAGTTAACACAGAAATAATAGCTAGGTCTGGACTGATCACCTAACTTCCTTTCCCGGTCAACAGCAAGAAAATTTCACAGGGAGAATCATCTCATCCTGAAAAAGGCACGTTAAAGAAATGACTGGGCAACGCTTTCTACAAAGGGTATGAAAGTGCCTAATTAGGTATAGGTGAATAAAATTTGTGCTAGCCTAATGTCAGGCAAGATGAACAGAACTCTCCTCTTTTCAGGATAATGGAACGTAGCCCTTGCATAGCAAACACCTAATCTGGACCCTGGAAGTTGTCATGGAGGAATACCACGTCTGACTCTCTATTTCAAGTTTTAACACATCAGGTTATTTCTAAGAAACCTATTTAAAAGAGGATTAAAAATTTCACCTAATATTTGCAGATGTTACCAATATTGTCCCACTTCCATAAATACTTCCGCTTACTTCAATTTCTGTTGTTTGAGATCTATTTTTAGTTCACTTGTTGTTAAAAATTCTTCACACTACTGAATGCTAACTGCACTGGCAGCTCAGGAAGAATGACAATGAAAAATCTACAACATAGATTTCTTGAAGGTCCTGTTTTCTTTTAGAGAGTGTTATAACATGATCAAATTTGTTTTCAGCCCAGACTTCAAAAGAATAGTGCAGTAACAGAACTGCTTAAGATTTAATTGTTAAATGGAGCAGTTACTGCAAAGTGTGAATGTTTCAAATTCAACCTCCAATTATTCTTTGAGCTTGAAATACATTGCACCAACAAATGATCTCACAATGTAATGTAAGCAAACCCTTTTATTGGCAAAAATTTTTCTGTACTCACCAGAAGGGAAAGAAAAAGGGACGTATGGTGTCAGTTCTTCCTCCTCTACTTCTCAGATATTGTTTATTCTGCGATGCATTATTTGCTTTAGCTTGGTATTTCTTTTTAAAATGTCCTTACTTGACTAGAATGCTACAATTTTAAGCATCACAGAGAAACTTTAGCAAGTTATGAATAACCAGGGAGTGGGATTTCAATGTAATTCAGGAATGAGAACTAAGCAAAGAGAAGAATATTCAACCTTTTCATGGAAGGATTGAGTATTCTTTTCAAAGTCATATATCAAAAAGCCACATACAATGGAAACATTCTCCCTCCCTAGAACATAAAAGAAGAGAGAATTGCCTGTTATGTGTTCTGAAATGATCCCTTTTCATTACAACTTCAGAATTTTTCTCTCTGGGGATTGCTGACTTCAAACCATGAAAAAGGGAGAAACGACATCATACTATTTCCATTAAAAGCAGCCATGTGTAACCTATATTTTTTCCTTTTCTCTTTTTTTGCTATTTCACAATAATATTTGCATTCTGAAAAACTTATTCTATTTTTTTTGATGCACTAAGGTTAAACAAATGAGGTTGCTGCCGACAATGTTCTTCATACCACTTGCGTCTGTCTTTTTTTAAGCCAGCAGCAGAGAAACTGCTACATCTGTGTGAAATTTATTAGAAAACAAAACATTCCATCTTTTTTCATTTGGCCTGATCCTTCTTGTTTACCATAATTAATTTATAAGAAAACTTTATTACACAATAGGAATACAAAATTCTTCCAGTCTTGTAAATGCATAAGCTAGAATTGACTTTAATTTTTTTTTAATAGTCCTATGTACAGTATATTCAGAAAACTCTTGTATATGAACAGTTAGAAAAGAAATAAGAATAAATGATTTGGAGACAGCAAAAGAAATCTGGAGAAAAGGGAATAAAAAGGGAATAAGTATGATAAGGCAAAGTTTTCTTCTGACTTTTGATACAGTGAAGAAAAATAAAATCGACAAAGAACAGGCAGCATGATACCAGGAATACAAAAAGAAAGAGAAACATAGTCCCAGAGAACAATTTTTCAAGGTCCATGAGACTAAAGCAAGAAGCTAAATCTGGACATTTCAATATTAGAAATACAAGATTACCATAGGAAAAGTTTAAAGAAGAGAGACAAAAATAAACTTAAATAGACTAACAAATGAAAGAGAAAATAGCACTCATTATTCTATTCATATATTGTTCTTTAGACGTTCAAAACAGTGTACAGACATTATCAATTAACTCCTGTATAATATCTGTTTAAAGTACGTAGATTTTTAATCCTCTTTTTATAAATCAGGAAACTAAAATAGAAATGTAAAAAGGTTCACTAGAGACCACATAATAGGATGAGACTACTTCAGTCTCATTCTTGTATTTATTCCCTCAGATGATAATGCAGCACTAATCAAAAGTTCTGTCTAAAGCATACTATAAGATGCAGATTTTCTATTTTCTACAGTCAAAGCATAGCAATTACAGATGTCATGATTCTTTATAAATTTCAGAAAAGTGAGCTATCAGAGAAAAAAAGGTAATGGTATAAAATTATTAAAAAGCCAGAAAAAAGTTATGTTAAAATTTCGTATCTTGTAAATAAAAGGCAGCGGGAAAACATTCAGATGGTAGTGTCTGGAGGCCACAAATGGTTTCTCAAAGCATATTATACCAATCCTGTTGTAGCAGTTGCTTAAGCCTCGACTCTTCCAACTCTATGCACCCTGACAAGATTGTGCTAATAGCATCTAAAGCGATTCACACACTATAAGTAAAATTAGCAAATGTATTTAACATTTGCATGTTGATGCAAATGCGTGATGTTTGATGTAACTTGCTGAAAGCTTCAAATTACTGATCTACGGGACATCCATGATACTTGTGTTTCTGCAGCCACGCAGAGTTAGCAGCACTCTGTGAAAGCGATCTGTATACGTAACTGGAATTGCAAGTGAATATCGGGAAAAACTGTTCTGAGTTCATTAGAAAAAGTCATCTCCTCCGGAAGTGAAGACTGTGGGATTTGAAATTAAAAGGTTCATGAAAGACTTTCATTGTTACTACCAATAAAAAGAAAACGGCACTGATAATGTAATATGGTTGTCTCATATTGTTTGCTAGAATAATGACACAGTATAGCAGCACTCCTTCTTTATTGTGTTTTCTGGAATTTAGGAGCATATCTTTCGATACCGAAAGCACTTCTCTTTCTCCAGGGTGCTCCCAAAGACTAAGGCATGAATATATTTATTTCTTTGTCATCAATTCATTCTCACGTCTATATTGGTTTTCAAAATGTTGTCAAAAATGTTTTCTGAATAGCGATGGGAAGTGATCTGGACATCCGGTAGGTTCCAAGTGATGGTAGATTCTTCTTTTGTTGTATGAAAGTTGTGTTCTGTATTATTCCTAGCCTTTAAGTGGTTTATGATCTTTTCCCACTGCAAGTCATCTGCAAAATTGATTAATATGCTTTCTTCCAATCATTCCTGAAATTATTGTACACAGAAAACCCCCAGAAGGCACCTTCTCTCAATTAGCTCTGGAGGTTTTTCGAAGGCATTTCTCTCTGCATTCCCATACTACAGATTATGACATCAAACAACTGAGATTAGGATCAGAGTCTGAACAAGCAGGAAGGACATATGTTCTTAGGGGGAAAGATCTCACACAGAGAGATCTTTTCAGTAAATGGCAGATTATACAAGCTCAACAAAAGCCTGGGCTTTACATTGGCTTATTTTAAATGCTGTTCATTACTCTGCTACTTTTAAAGCAACATTTGGTCCTCATGAAAGCAAAAAACTGAGAGCACGAGACCCAGTCAGTCCTAGCAAAAGTCCGGAGGAGGTACATCTTACTCATATGGAAGCTTTTGACAGATACCTATGCATAGTGTTGCCAGATTTCACCATGTTTTCCTGAGGAACTAAGGTGACTTGGTCTCGATTCAGACCTCAGACAAGTCTAAGATGACCAAGAGGAGCCCTTTTTGATGGGTCATCTCCTTCCTTTCTGCCTCCAGAGGAAGAACAGCAGCTCCTGGGTATTTTCCTCAGTGATGAACCTTTGTCCAACAAAAAAAATAGCTAGGCCAGCTGCCAGGTTAATTTGAGCATTCATTAGTTCTATGGTCAATAACACAAGAGTTGCATCACAACAGAAGTAGCAAAGCAATTTAACTTTCTCACATTATTAGGAAAGGTTACTTGTCTAGTCCCACTACATTAAATGTAAATGTTCTTGTTTAAAATCACAACTTGCTCTGACTGAAGCTGTAAGGGAGTGGAACCAGCCAGAAGAGTGCAGTGAGAAGTGCATTTTATCCTTTTCTTGTCACTTGGAGGAATTTCTCTTTTCTACATAAAATTTAAGATGACATGTATTTTTCAAGGTTTTTAAAAAATTACAGTGTTTGCACTGCCTCCAAAAAAATGACTTTATTACTTCACCTGACATTTTGGCATGAAATCTAAGCACAGTGACCCTCTTTATAAGCTAAACGTAGTAATTTTTAGAATGTTTTAATTAACATAAAACTTAAAAAGTAATCAGATAAAAATGTTTGTCTTAAAATAATACCAGTAAACTGTATGCTTAACCACTTAATTCTCTTTCTACTTGAATTCAAAGGAAACAATTGATCTGATCCAAGTGTTTTTTCATGCTTGGAGAAGAAAGCTATCTCAAGACAAAAAAATACTTTAATTCTGTGGTCTGATCCTATATTGTCTGGAGATCTGAAAATATCATTCTAACATTTCCCTTGAAAGGAATTCATTCATACAGAAAACCAAAAGCAAAGGAAGTGGGAAGGTCGTTGGGCAACGCTTATTTTTCACGAACCTACGAGCTCAGGCTAGTGTTGGTTTATTGGGTCAGATGATACTTCATCACATGAAGAAACATCTTTAAGAAATTAGGAACATCCTAGTGGCTTAGTATGAGCATTCCATTTATATTTGAATGAATTAAACAATGCGTTTTCTTGAGAGGCAAAAGGAAACTTTCCTCCCCCTACTCTTCTGATGTTTAATTTTAAAGTTTTCCAACCACATATGGTTGATGTGCTTAGGACTGCTGGAGCAATGAAACCAAGAATGAAAATTTAGCACTGTAATTTCATGAACATTAGGAGGTATAAGAGCCCATTGTCAAGAAGTAGTGATTGACCCAGAAATCAATCTCTTGAATATACCTAATAGTTAAAAAGAATATGATTTAATTCATTACAGCAGCCTTCATTATTTCATGGGTTAGAAGTGGAGGTGGCAATTGTTGTAGAAGCAGACAGAAGGTAGGGTACTAAAGACAGATTTAAGATAGCACATGGAAAAATGAAAGACAAATTTTATTGCATACAGATTTACTGCCACCTGGAAGAACAGAAATACAAGGTTGTTAAGGTAGCATTTATTCCTGGAAGTAGGAAAGGTGAACCACATTTTTGAGGACAGCAATGAACTAAGCATACTGACGTCTAGGAAGCTTGGGAGTGTAAAAATAAAAGGAAGATGGAAATAAAGATCTAATTCCCATGTTTCTAAAAGGTAAGGGGCCAGCAGCAGCAAGGACAGGGCATAGGCATAGGACTGCTTGAGATCACGCTGATCTGTTTTTTTCCTACTCCTGGGACTTACAGAGAATCCAGGAAAGAACTGAAAAATGTAGGGTTTTTGGTAGACTCCTTTTCAAAATGGAAATCTTTCTTCAAACTATAAGCCTCTTCTTCTGCCTCTTCAGCTGGGAAAATTCACAGAAATCTCTAGAAAAGTTTTCCACTTTTCTAACTTTAGCTTGTAGGTATTTCATAGGAGTTAATCCATGTGAATGATAAAAATGGGAAAATCTGGGGTCCGAGAACTGAATTATACTTAGGCCAAAGGTTGGATATAAAGTGAGACAAAAGTGAATTAAAAGAATTAGCACTTGACTCTGATTCTGTGGGCAGAGGGGTAATAAGCAAGTGAAGTTAAGAGAAGACTGAAGAGATGAAGCCCCTTAGCAAACAATGTGGTCTGACTGCAGTTTTCAAGTTCCTTTAAAGTTTAGCAAGTATGGCTATAGGAGGCTGTTAAAATGAGAACTGCAGCAGCTCACACAAGGAATAATTATGGCTTGGTTAAGAAGGAACGTTACAGGGACAAATCAGGTCAGGAAAATAATTTTTTTTTTTAAAGGATAATCACAGATTTTTAGTTGCAGAAATAAAGTTCAGACTTGAGATATAGAAAGTGGAAACAATATCACAGTGATGGAGCTTTTTACTGACAAAAAGAGCTTCACTCGGAAAATTATAGCACACAGAGAAGCTGAAAGTCCTGGTAGAAAAGGAGGGTATAGAGTTGTCTGAGAAGTACTTCCCTGATCAGACAGGGATTTGCAGCTGTTGTTCATGAGTACTCACAATAAATTAGTTTCTTGAGCATCTAGTGAGCACATTTCTTTCTTGGTTTGACTCCTACCTCTCTAGCAGCATTTTCATTCTCAGTAAAGGCTTTACATCTTCTCCCTGTCTGTTCCTTGAGGGAGTGTGCAAGGTGTTTATTTACTTTATCTTTCTCATGGGTGATTCACGGCTAGTGTCAGTCCTGGTCATCCTCTGCACACAGAGGAAAATTTTATATTAACCTTTAATAATCTCTTTTTCACCTGTCAGTGCCGAACTTGCAGAAGCAAAGGTCCTGAAGCACATGCCAACTAGTCCAAAAGTATAATTTATAGTTGCACTTCATCTATGGAGAAAGATTTGTACAAAGCATGAAATGCACAGGTACATAGTTTATAGACATCACTGACAAATACTACTAAAAGCAAGGTAGACAAATAGGACGCAATGGATTTTTCATTCTTGTCACCTGCCTCTGTACAGATGAGACTTTAACACAAGATCTAATAAAATCTAGTGGCAGCTTTGCAGTACATTCACCAATTTTAAAAACTTTAAAACTTAAGGAAAACACTCTCTCTCTGAAATAGTAACTTTTGTCCTGAAAGTATTTAGTTCTTGATTAGCAAATATGTTTGTGTCAACCACAACAAGGTTTGTAGTTTTTTGTTTCTTTGTTTTTGTTTTACAAAATGTTCAGACTTTCAGGATAGTATCCTTTTCAGGTGTATTTACACACTGAAAATTTTATTTTTCAATTAATAGATAGTGATGGAGAATTTTCAGTTGCTCTATTTACATCTAGACAGCCCACTTACGCGAAGGGTAAAACATTTTTCAAACTGTGCTCTCTAGCCAAGTCTTGCCAGCACTTTGTGTCATTTTTCAGCCTAAATAAATTGGACCTACTAGAAGACTTTGTGTTACTCTTCCTCCTCTTTGTTTCTGTGCCAGTCTCGTCACTTCACGATACGCAGCAATTCCTTTCTTCAACAGTTCCCTTCAACTTTTTTACAGTATTTTCTGACTGTAGCTGTTCCCTGTTCTTGAAATATATTCGTATAATTTAGTGATCCTAAAGAGTTGACTCTCCTTTTGCACTCATGTTTATTACATCCACAACCCATTTTCAACTCTTTTGACATTATTTCCACCAGACCACATGGGAGAACACTAAATACACTTCATAAATTCCCGTACTTAAGCATCAAAGGACCTATACCAGCCCTACTGGCATTGCAAGCTGTATTACATCTTTTGTAGATAAATGCGCATCTGCAGGGGGCAAGGTCTTTCTCATATTTCTTTAAAACTGTGGCTTAAAACCTTAAAAAGATGAATTAACTTTTTAATACAAATACAAGAACATCATTTACTTGTGAAAATGCACTGAAGTCATCCAGAACAGCATGCTCTAAACAGAAGTATACCACATAAAACACGCCTCTTTCTGTGGCTACAACTCTCTCTGTTTCTTGTATACAGATGTTAGTGTGGACAATATGGGGAACATCTCATGTTGCACTCTGATGACTACCAAGAAATACTACTGACAGCCTCTGCGCTCTGTCTCTCTCCCTCTGCACTCAGCTCAGCCCTCTGCTCCACAGTAGGGAGTTTACGGTGTAAATTGCAGGGACACTAGAAACTTCTGGAGGGGTGCTTAGAGGGCCCACAGAGACTTCAGGCTCTTTGCAGCAAGGAGGTATTTATGCATATAAATCCTGGCTCTCAGTGGCTGCAGTGGGAGCTACAGGACTGTATGAATCTGGAAGGTGATGGGGAGAAGGCTGTGCAGAGGAGTGATACAACCACGTCCTATGCCAGGCAATGCTGGTGGCTCCCTCATCCTCACAGAAGATATTAATCTGCCCTGGAGTTAGCTCTTAAAACCTGTGTCCTGTCCTTACATACATCTGAGCATCGCAATGCCTAGATTTTCCACCCCACAGAGGAATTCAGAATCCCTGCATGGCGCTGCAGACTGCCTGTACCATACATACACAGCAACAACCTAGGGTACACAACACTTACGAGTAGCACCCTGGTTTTGCCACCCTATGGCACCCAAAGCAGGGAACTGCCTAAAGTTAACATGCTAACCCTACCTACAGCTACAACCAGCAAGGACCAGAGGGAGAGCGTGCTTTCTGCCTTGGAACAGCCATTGCGCCCAATACGCTCCTTGCAGCAGGAACCAGCAGCTATCCGAGTTCCCCGATTGCTCTATTTTTGCCAGCCTTCTGAATCCAGCACCAACAGGAGAGGCGGAGAGAGCTCCTCTCACACTAAATTAAAGTCTGGCAGTCAGTGCAGCCTTATAGGAAGTGGGGATTTTAAAGGGAAAAACCAAGCTCAGGCCCCCCACAGCCTAGCTATATAATCTGATTGCTAAATTACTACTTAAAGGGATTGATAAAAACCAAACCTACCTTTGGTAGGTAGCCAGTTCGTAGTAGAGTTTTGAGACTGCTCCGTGAACACCTGTTGACTGAGCATGTCTAAGGATGGAGACAAAGGAAAGACACATCTCTGGACCTCCGTCAGGCTCGGATGACAGTTGGAACTTGGCTGTCCAACTGTGTTACAGGCAAGATACTTTTGTTCATTCTTCTTGGTAGACCTTTCAGGTGTCAATACAGTTTTAGGATATAAAGTTTCCTTAAGTTTAGGTGCCTTCTGGATTAGGTTGAAACTACGTAACAACTTTCAGGATTTTGTCTTTCCATCTAGCTGATCAATTTTCTCCGAAGTTCAGTTTTCCTCCACTAGAACTATCTGCTACAGATTTGTTCACTGAATGAGGAAGCACTCTGCTACGTCTCACAGAAGCAATGAATTATTGCAAAGTTCATCTGCTATGTCATTTTTCTGGCAGGTAATAGAAAGGTTTCATGTATTTCTGCCTTTTCTATGAACAGTTTCACTGCATTTTTTTTTAAGGAGGCAAACTGCACTGCTACTTGACAGAGATGTGCACAAGTGGAGTTGGTCATGGGAAAACATGCACTTGGAAATGAAGCAGAGCAGGAAAAGGAGAGAAAAAAAAGAAGAAAGTGTTATAAGGGAGAGCACTAAAGAATTTGATTTATTTGTGGGAATATGAGGGGGTGAAAAGTAAGCTGTGGAAACCTGTGTTGTTCATTAAAAGAACACAACATTGTTCAGACATGATCCTGCTCCTTCCTAGTAAAGACAGTATTGACATCTGATTCAACCTGGGAAAAAATCTCTGATGAAAAAAGGGATTTCACTGAATAGATTTCCATTTAAACCTCGTGACAGCAAGACAATGAGGAGATATAAGCAGCTTCCTTAGACCTAATTCAGTAAAGGTTTAAGGAAATAGAAAGGCCCTCAGAAGGCTGATATAGTCCAGTGACAGGGCATAGAGGGCTTCCAGCACTTCTGCAGGAGATCTGTTATTTCCTAAAAATAGCGTACACTTGCTAAAATTGTAGCTCTTTCTCCTCAGCTTTAGACTGTTACTATTTATCAGTTTAGATGGCACTGATTTCAAAAGACCAGGGCAGTTCCTATGCAATTAGTAGAAAAATATGCTTTAGACTCCCAGGACAGTTTCCCTCCCAGCTCCCAGTTTCCCGCGCAGGCTCTTTGTGAGGCGGGTGGTGAAACCAGCTTTTGTGAAGAAGAACCACACACGCAATCCAGACCTCTTTGGACAAGGCGCCATCATTCACGTCACTCGCATGTTGACAAACACTTTGGTTATGTTGCTAGGGCAGCGAGAACACCCCCGTTAAACACCCGCCCCGAGGGCGATGGGGACAGAGGGCAGCGGGACCAGATGGTTCCACTCATTCCCGGCAGTCGGCCATCGCTCTGCGCAGGACCAACTGGTAGCCGCTTTCCAGCTGGCCAGTCAACTCAGAAGGCTTGTGGGTTGCTTTTCTTTAATTGCCTCTTTTCGAGAAACATATCAAAGGCCGTTTTCTTCTTCTAAGCAACACATTCTGTTGCTCAAAATATTTCCAGGCGGCAAGGGCTGCAGCACCAGTGTGAGGGATCACCGGGGTGTTGAAACGTAGATGCGCAAGGGGCAGGAGGAAGAGGCAGGCAGTTGCTGGGGCTCGCAGCCGTATGAGGCTGTCAGCCGTACGGGGCTGCCACCCTCTCCGTGGCCTTCGCCAGCGGCTTTGTGCACAGCCCACCTCTCCGTAACACCCCTGCGTTTGCGGTGAGGGCGCGGGAGCTGTCGTGGGAATGGGAGCAGGAGAGCGCACTGACACCAGAAAAAGAATGCACTCGAATGCTTGCCTTTAGCTTCTTTTTTTCACACGAAGGTTAAAAAAAAATTAGTGGGGCGTACCTGCCTTTAGCCTGTTTTTTTTATATTCATTTCTCTGTGCTTGGAGAGGGGAGCGCACTGACGGAGGGGGTTTGCCACAAAACATGAGTTTCTCATCTCTCCTGCATGTGCAGATCCAGTTTCCCGTCCTTGATCCCAGATGATTTTCTCCCGTCAGGAGACAGCTGGTTTGGCAGAGCCGAGGACTGGGCGGCTCTACAGGCAGTCGGGGTGTGGGGCGCAGGGCAGGGAGGAGGATCGCCGCCATGGCTGGGCAGCGCGAGCCGCGCTTGAGGCTGCCTGCGGGTGACCGGCAGCAGCGAGAGGTCCTGTGAAAGCTGGCGGGGCAGCCTCCCCTGGCCGCCCTCCAGCTGGGGCCGTTCACAGGCCTGTTCACGGCCTCGCCTCTTCCACAGGGCTCAACCGGGAACAGCAAATGAATCGCTTTTTTGTCGGCCGCAGAGAGCCCCTTTGACAGGCAGGCTGACGCCTGCCATTGCTGCTTGATCCCTGTCGCCAGGCCGACCCCGGCGCCCCTGCCGTCACCCCAGCCTGGTGGCAGGTGACGCTCCCCCGGCCCATGGGGCTCTGAGCCCCGACACGGGGCATGGCCGGGCCACAGCACCTCCGCCAGGACCCTCGCCGGGGGCCAAGGCCTGCACCACGCACCAGCCCCTGCGGCTGTCGGTGGCTCCCGGCAGCAGGCGGTGGCTACTTGCAGTACGTTTGCAGTGCGTTTCTCTGGCGAGGCTTTTTTCTTTTCCATGACAACTGCGGCTTCTGGAGAGAGCCTGCCCCTCCAGGACACACGGTAGTTGATCCCCCAGGGGGTCCCGGTCACTTGCACCCCATTTTGGAGACCCTTGAGGCGGGCTTGCCCCCCAGCACGGCAGCACAGGCTAGACCTCAGAACGGCGGCGCGAAGAGGCTGTTTGGCATCGTGTGGCATCTGGGTTTTGTGGTTGGGCTTCGGAGACCGTACGTCCCGGCTTTTGTGCACCTCGGGAAAGGAGCAGGAATCGACTCAAGGAAAACAAATAAGGCCTTTAAAGACATGTTTATTTATGGACAGGCTTTCATGCATGCATCTTACAGCACTCCACATAAAATATAATTAAAACAAGCATCACGATGAATATGACTCAGAAAATAAAAATGTCTTTAAATACAGTTTAACTGCCAGCAGCTCAACATACTTCATTCCTCTGGGGAAGGAGTAACAGAGACATGAAGTTATGTGACTACAGAAGCCACAAGACGTGGGTATTTTTAGGGGAAGTACAACTGGGGGAAGTAAGTGACCTGTGACAAGGGTCTAATACAAGAAACACTCCTGAAGCCGCCCAGCTCCTGAGGGCGGTCAGGCTGCCTCAGATGGCGGCTGGGTCCTTTGGGAGGAGGATGGAGAGGGAGGTCAGGACCCACCAGCTCTGCTCCTGCGTCTGGTCTCAGGCACCCTGTGGAGGCGTACCTTCACCAAGACAGACCCTCAAACACTTCTCTTGGCAGGGCTGTCTGAAGACTAGTTAACATCAATAAAACAGTGTGACATCTTGAACACTTGCCACAATTTTCGACTATTTCTGCCCTTTTTTTCCTCCTTTCCAATTCAGGTCTGCAGCCAGGGAGGCACGTAAAGCTGGCCCGGGGACACCCTGCAATGCCATGCAACTGGAGCCACAGGAGGTGCTTCCTGCTGCTCCATGCCATATCTTACAATGCCTGCTACCAAACTGTGACAGCAGGAGTTTGGTTACAGCCTTGAAAAACCAGAGGTGCTCTTCTGTATTTGTCACCGCTTTTGCCACCAGCACTGAGATGAGCCAGCATGCTTGCTCACAGCCTCTGCTGAGCAATCAAGGATGAACACATGCGGAGCCTGAAATAACCTCAACCTGTAGTTGTTTTCTTTTTCTTTCCTCCTCCTCCTCATATTCGCCAACTCAGAAAAGCATCTTTTTAGAAGGTATTTACCGGTCTGGTATCATGTCTTAGAGCTGGGAAAAAGAGTATGAGCTCACCTGATGATTTTTACCTATGGACGTTTTACCACTTGTGTGACTTTTGCCAGCATTTTTTCCATTAGACATACCAGGAGAAGGGTGTTTCTCATGGGATTCAAAGGAGACTTTATTTTAAATACCTCTGGAAAATAATATGTCAGTCTAATACTGCCTGTGATTTTCCCACATAATTCACAGTAACATAGGGCTACGAGGATGGTGAGGGGACTGGAGCATCTCTCCTACGAGGAAAGGCTGAGGGAGCTGGGCTTGTTCAGCCTGAAGAAGAGAAGGCTGCGAGGGGACCTAATAAATGCTTATAAATATCTGAAGGATGGGTGTCAGGAGGATGGGGCCAAACTCTTTTCAGTGGTGTCCAGCGACAGGTCAATGGCAATACCAAAAAAACCAAAAGAACACGAAAGAAGTCAGAATGAATCTTACTTAACTGTAGAATTTATAGGGTAAAACTAATCCTTAAGAAAATCCTGTTTTAGACTACAAATTTATGAAATCAAAGCTCTAAAGTGATAGTTTTATATGCATCACTGCATATTCTTGAAACTCAAACATTCTTATTTTTTGTCAGAAATGCTAGATACTTCACCTGTGTAATTGTAATTGTACTGCTGTAGCTCATTTATTTCGTAAAATGAAAATTGCATATAGAAGAGTGATCAATGCTCTTACTATTTTATTTTACATGTGTTTTCCAAGAGGTTGGATTCAAATCTTGGTTGCTTTTTTCTTATAATGAGTATTTAAATTTTTTTCTAAATTTGTATGTAGGGTGGATGGGTCCTCTAGTTTGATGGATATCCTTTCTACTTTGCATGCATCTAAGTGGACTAACAAATGACACAGACATCAGAAAACAAAGCCAACTCAAGCTGTGTGTTATAGTGTGTTATAGAAGTATAGGTGCTTTAAGTGCAAGAGTTTTATCTTGAACTTCATCTTCCCATGAGAGAACAGGTAACGGGAGAGGAAATGAAAAGTCAGTAATTCTCTGCTGAATTGACTGGAATTTTGCCACTGATTTTACAAGGGACATGCCTGAGCCAACATTCACCCCAACTGCACAGGGCCTAGCTCTGCCACCTATTCCGGATTGTACACAATAATCTGGGCTTCTTCATGAGGGAAAAGATAGCGACTAGGTCAATGCATTTGACCTAGGCAATGCATCTGCTAACCTCAGTTTCCACTAATACAGGCAAACCCACACAGCTCACGAAAAATAAACAGACTGTGTGGTCATATATTTATATACACATATACATACCAGTAGTCAAGGCACTAGAACACGGCCCAGGTTTCAGCTGCGTAATATGCGGGAGCAGGTTTGGAGGAGGAAAGGAGTCAAATAGTGCAGTGGGCCTGGGAAGGTGAAAGGTGGTATGATGGTGCAGAAAAATATTCAGACTGTTGTAAAGAACAGAATTTCTCTTTCAACTTGCTACAGCTGAGGAACTTCTGAAAGATTTTTAGCTTTTTGTCCATTTGTCCAGAAATTTTGTGGTCTGAACAGAGAAGACAAAATGGTATTTGCAAACAAAAACCCGGTGTTGAACATCCTTTGTAATGCTTGCAAGTATGACTTTGTCACCTTGGAGACCTAACACCTCGTAACATCTTAAGATGAACTTGATCTCCAGAACAGATCCCTGTGACCAGTTTAAAACCTACAGGTGCAAAATCTCAAACTGCTGTATGAACAGGCTCTGACATCATAAAACCATTCATTTTCAGATGCTTAAACGCAAATTTGTGAAAATTACCTCTTGTCTCTCAAGGCTAAAATACTTGTTTTGTGGTCCTTAGTGATCACCAAATATCTCATCTCTGTCCAAAGGCATGGCTATGTTTTCCCATGCACCGGGAGGAAACGGAGCGTCTCACTGCCCTGCAGCTGTGACTGCCCCTGCAGTGAATAGGTGATGACAGATGGGACATTGGTTTTGGAATTCACATGATTTCTGAAATCCCATGTTCTTGCTGATGGGTACGACAGTGTTTATTCTCATCATTTTACACCCAAATTTTCTCTCTGCTTGTTTATCTTAGAACAGATAAAGACAATTACTATGTGCGTGTGTATACATTACTCTTATTTGAAAGAAACCTCAGTTATTTCCTGCTCTTTTTCCACTCCTGCCTCCCACTATAGCGCAGCCCAGCCCACCCCAGGGAAACACTCTTCATGCTGAGGGCGTGCATTGTGTGGGTACTGGCAAGTGCTCAGGGGTTACGCGAGGAGGGAGGCAGCAGCTGAGTCAGAAGCACTGCGGTAGCGCTGGGCTGGGGGCAGTCAGTAAGGAAACAGTAGAGAGACAGTTCTTCTGCTGCTGGCTGCTAATGAGCTTTCTGGTGGCAGTGCCGTTCTCATCAGGACTATTTGTTTTTACAGGCTCCTCTTTGTTGACTTTAGGCTTGTTTTTCTTGCCATGCAACACAAATATTCTCAGGCGTTAAGCTTTCCTTGCCCCTACTGCCTTCTTTTCATCTGGGACCATGTAGGAGCTAAATTTAAACTTGATTGATAGCACTTAATCCAGAAAGGGTCAGGTTGCTATTTTCCTGTTAAACGTTCTCTGGTTCGCTTCTTCTGTTTACAATCATGTCTCTAAAGTACTGTAATCAGTACTGCTTCCCAATGAAATCTCTTCTGCTTTCCTTGCTGCTGTGGGATAGTTGCTCCTAATTATGTTGAGCCTCATGTCGCTTTGTCTGATCCTAGATGGAAAAGAACAACAGCTATGGGCCTTTAAACCAGATGATGCCATGACTTACATACTCCCTCCATTATAATAGATAGCAGGCCCCAAATTCCACTATTGTAAACCACTAAACATGGAAATAAGAAAGCAGTCCTGGTTGTATTTTCCCTGTCCTGACAGTCCTTGAGAAACATCTTGCTTGAGAAACCACATGTTCAGCATAACCGTATGAGTTCTTTTTTATAGTTCTGAAGCCAGCAATCTTACTGTCTGTCTCAGTACTGGATGTAAGTAAAAATTTTCTCTCTGCCAGATGTCTGTGCAATCTTATACATATTATTTGCACATACTTTGAGCATGACACCTCTTGCTGATGTCAACTAACTGCATAGACTTTTACTGACTTTACCTAGTTGCTTTTTACCGTCATGGCCTTCATAGTAAAAATCTGACATTCTTAGCAAGACGGAGAGGTCTAGGGCTAGGGAAAGAAAGGCAGGACTTTAAGGTTTTACACATTTTCACCTTTTCTGTAGAGTACCTGCTCTTTTATTGAGGAGTAACAGTCCTCTGTTTTCAAAAATAATTCCTCCAGCACTGATGAAATAGACATACATGCACACACATAAAAGCGAACAAAAGAAAAACACCTGAACCACTATACAAAGTTGGAATTCTTTTTAACGATTTAAAAAGCCCTTTTCATTTGTTCGCCTCTGTAGTCCTGTCATATTCTTCATGAGGTACCTGCAGTGTTCCTTAAAGTACATTGATAGTCATCTGCCTACACATATGTGTAAGGTTAACTAATCAGTGCTTTTCCACGGTATAGACCATCAGGGTTAGAAATTAGATTTTACAAGTTGTTGACAAATCTATTCTAAAAAATGCATGTCCTGACTCCGACACTGCTCTCAAGTAGCTGGTACTTTCTGTTCAGAAAGCCTGTGGAAAAAATGTCTTTTGATATATATAATTTTGAGTATAAATTGTTTTTAAAAATATCATAGCAGAGAGCCACCTCACGGTCTAGAACCTTGCCAGTTTGTACACATTCACAAGTTGCAACTGAAAGAGCTCAAGTGTATATTCTCTTGCAGAGCTATGCAGGTATATGCACACCCACTCAAACCCTCTACCACATGCAGAGGGAGAACATATTTAAACAAGTAAGTATACCTCCTGAACTATACTACTAGAATTCTTAGGGCTTAACTGCAAGGAAACCAGCAACATTACACTGGCTTATGTGTTAAGAATTATACTGGATGCAAGAATATTTGTCAGTTGGAAGTGGAAAATTTGGGAACAGAAAATTAGTCTCCTGAGAAATGCAAAACAATGCAACACCCCCACCTCTCACAACTCCCTCCAACCTAACAAGAAAATATGGAGAAGGCAGCTGGGAGGAACTGGGGGCTAGTACTTATCCAAGACCCTGTGACCCTGTGGACTGCTTGAAAATGGAAGAAAGATCAACGCGTTTTTCAAGAAAGAATTAACATAGCTCTGCCTCTTACATATACAAGACAAGAGCTTCACTTTACTTTGGTTGTATAAAAAGTAGGTGTCTACCTTGGGTAGTGCTTTCCTCTCACTTTATCAACATGGGATGCAGGAATGGCCACAGGAATGTCTGTACTTGTTAAGAGCAAATGTCCCTCTGACCTGGTGTTCATTCTCCAACAGAAATGTCCATAAATGGATGATTAGGGGTAAATAAGGACAGGATAAGAATGTAAGATTCTTCTCTCTTTAAGTCCCCTGCCACGTCCTGCTTTTTTTGGGTGAGGATAATTTTTTGAGACCTGATGCAGTTTGTCTGTTTAGTAACCTTTAACAGATCTTTCCTCCAACTACTTGCCCAGTCAGTCTTTGAGCCCATGTCCTTGGACAAGAACAACTATAGATCTATGTTGCATGAAGAACCATCGCCTTTTGTTTGCTCCAAACTGGATCTTACTGTGTTTGTATGATGGTTCCTAGTTCATATATTGGAAGAGACAGGAAAAAGTTAATTCCTAAGCAACTTGTCAGGCCACTCATGATTTTGTAGATATTTATATCTCACTCAAGTTGTCGATTTTCCAGCCTGAAGACTCCTCCTACTACTCTGTTGTTCCTCATGTAGAAGGTGTTTCATGCCTTTCTCATTTTATTGCTCTTTTCCAGTTTCCATACATCCATTTCAGAAGAAGGAGACCAGCACATTACACACTAATATGGTATTTAACTTCTCTGAGTGACCATCACTTAGCCTTCTGGACTCTCCAGAGGGCATTTCGCTTCTTCCTGGTGTGCTAGAAGAATGTAGTCCTGGTTTTGGTTCCTTCAGCACTTGCTTCTTGCTCTCTTTTGGCTTACTTATATTTTTATATCTGATATGCTAGAATGCATGTCGCTGTATATGTTCCTTGTCCAAATACAACTTCATCTTTTTGCAGAGTATCTTGTGTCTAATAAAGCGCCCTATTTTGCTGTTTATTCACATCATCTTCCCTTTAACCTTTTTCAAGGCTTACCTAACAGATGACATGTGAGGAACCAATAGCAAGGTTTCAGTACTGAGTCCTGCACTATTATCCCCATCACATTCTTAGCTGCATCTTCTATCTTCTTTTTAACAAGCTGCTCTTTTTTTTTTTTAAAAAAAACAAAACCTCATAGTTCTCATTTGAAACTGAGCACCATTTTTTGGACTTTTTGACCTATGACATTCTGAAAGACATTAAATTAAGCACACTGGAGTCATGATACGTGGAGAACGCTGGCAGTCCCAAGGGGATTTATCCCCCCTATCTTAAAACCAGACCTGAAACTGGCTACTCTGCCTCACCGCTGACTACAGGGTGATCTGGGTGACTAACTTAGATATTGGGCTGGATGACTCATAGTTGGCATGCTATAATTAGATTCATTTCAGTGTCAAATAATCCAATGCTTCTTTCTCAGTCAGCTTGGAAAAACAGTGATGTTAGGGAAGAAACACATCACTGTGTGTAGAAGCATGTGAAATAAAGGCTCTGATGAAGACAGAATCACAGAATCACAGAATATTAGGGGTTGGGAGGGACTGGAGATTAGCTGCAGAAGTAATTTGACAACAACGGCTGATTTTTATCAGCTTCATTTGATACAAATATAATTGAATCTATTGATGTTAGATTTATATCCGCTGAAGTTATTTGACCAAAGTGTTCAACAGTTTTCTCCATCCTCCTGCTTTCCTTTAAGCTCCTGCAGCTTTTCCTTCACCCTCATACACCACTAAGCAGGGAGGGGGCTTGATAGGGGTGTTTTTTAGTCTCACTTTCCTTTTGCTTGCCTAGCTGATTGAGGTTGGTGTGTGAGCCCAAGATTGCTGTTGTCAGTAAAGGGACACGGAGAGACCTGTAACAGGAGGTAGTGGAGGGGGGACCATGCCTTTGGCACAGGCTAGCTAACAGACTGGCTTAAACCAGTCATGAAACCTCACCTTTGACTTATAGACACTAGTTATCTTTTAATGTTGCTATTGTAATCAATACTCTATTCCCATTTCTTTGTTTATGCCTCTCCCTTGGGGAATAATTTATATTTTCATTGTGTTTCTTTGTAGAGAAAAGGCTAGAAACTGCATTTTAAAAATGCATGAAAGCTTAGTATTCCCTTCATACCCTATTTTAAATCAGCTGGTGTTAAATGACTCACAATAACCTTACCTTAAATCTTAGCGTGATGTGTCTGTGGCCAAAGCAAAACTGTCTGACCCACTAGTCTGAACTCCAGTGTTTCCTCTGTCCAAATTTTATGAGTGCAGAAAGAAACCTGAGTCTAGCATTGAAACTCAGTTTTACGTCTTTGCTATCATACATGCAAATGTGTATGTCTGATGAGACAGTGAGGGTGTACATGTGGGGTTCTAGCAAACAGCAGCTGAGTTTTGGTTACTAGGCTCCTGCAAGATATGGTGGCCTCTTTAGGGGAACATCAGGAAGCAACATTTCTACTAATAAATAACGTTTATGAGAAACATCATGATACACGTATAAAAGGTGAACAAAAAAATGTGGGAAATGTCTTTATCTTCACAATGAAGACAGCCCATGACACTGCTTGAGTTTTGATTTTCCAGAGCAACTTATGCAGAGGACAGCACTATATATCTCTCCTTTGCATGCTTTGCATTTAGTCTCTCAACCTTCATGTCTTTTAAATGAAGGCCTTTCTGTACTAGTGCACAAACACCCGAGCTTCCAGAAAGTATTTCTGATAAAAAGCAATTGTGCAGGGACTTAAAAGGGACTCAGTAGTTTACAACTTTCAGACTGCCCTCTTCCATCCTGTTTAATGTCTCTCTTTAACATGGGCTTTGCCCAAGTTCAGAATTATGGAATAATCATTCATCATTATAATTCACACACGAAGTAAAACCCTGTATCTGTGTGCTCAGAACATGACCCAGCGTCAACTGTTGTAAAAGGGGAGCACCCTGTTGATTTTAATATGTTGCTTTTGAAACAGGCCTTTCTGGCATTTCTGGCGCTCCTTCCTACTGTAGGATGGTCTGCTCAGAGTATTTCTCTCTTCCCTGTCCCTTCCTCCCTCCCTGTTTCTCATATTTGTGGAACCAAAATGTCCAAAATGAAACTACAGCTAGGGAGACTACACAGATGCCAGGGCAGCATGTCAAACACTTTCTAGTTTTCATTGAATGAGAAGACAAGGTGTCCTGTGAGGTCTCCAAAAGTACAAAAGTTACAAGTTTGATCTTGGATCTCTCGGCTTCATCCTGGGTAGTAAGGGAACAGAACAGTACAAAAAACCCCGAAAAAAATCTGAGTCTCTTTCAATCCACAGCAAGTGCCTGAGGGGCAGCCTTGTCTATTATGTGCTTTTCTCGTAGGCTGTTTCTGGTAAAGAGTTTGCCTTAAAAATGTCTGTCACTATTATCCCTGCACTTAGAGGGAATGCTATTATTTTGAATGTACAAAATGCCCCACTGAGACAGCCATGTAATCAATACAAGACTGCCTGATGATGTTCTGAAAAATATTCCTCGAGGATCTTTCAGTATAGCTATTTATTGAACGCGCTCCCTGTGGTAGAATACAATTGCCTGAATTTTTCCAATAGAGAAACCTCTAGTAAAAAAAGCCCCCTGTAAAAGTAGCCTGGTGAGCTGCAGAAGGACAAGAACCTTTGTATGGGCTTTTCTCTGTAGAAATCTTTTTTCTTTTTTCATGGCGCTGTTTAGTTACTCTGAAAGATGAGTGGCCATTTCTTACTCTTTGACACAGGAACTTTCTAAAAATTAAAGTCCAAGCTGTATGCCATTCCCTTCTTAACTGCCAGATAGATTGTACTTCTCTTCACTGTGTTACATGTCCTGCCAGAGAGAACCTGAAAAGAATCAAAAGCACTGCAAATTGAGGCTGCATGGTTTTTGTGGTGGTGTGTAGGACACTATAAGAGTATCAAGTATAAAGAAGTGACACAACATTGACCAACTTCATGGAAGTATTATAGGTCTGTCTCTGTCACTCTACCATCTTGCCCCATCTGGAGGCAAAAATATTTTCACAGGACAATTCAGTTCCTGAACTACAACTGACGATTAGTTATAAAATATTAATGTGGGCAATATCTATTATGAAGTTACAGCCCAATCTGATGAGAGTTCATCAAGATCCTTATATCCACCAGCAAGACAAACGAGGACTTCAGACTTCCCACCTACATTCTGTTTTATTTAATGTAGATGAACAGTGTTACTGCAAAGAAGGAAGACTTCTGAAGTGTAACTTCAGAACTTTTATTTGTAAAATGTAGGAGGTTATTGTCTCCTCTTTCTCTGGTGAGACCTCAGTAGTCCAAACCTCACCTAGGAAAATGAAGGGACCTTGGGATCCCAGGACACTATCCCATGTGTAGCATGTAGTAAGAAGAATAGAAGGAAGAAGGAGCTGAGGTTAGGGAAATTTGACCTATGAGAAGTGTCAGAGGAAGTGAGTTTATTTAACCTAGAATAGACAAAAATGAGGGAGAACATGATAGCAGTTTTCTAATATATAAACAGTTATAAAGATTATTAACTTCTTGCTCGCTATATCCACTTGTCTTAGGACAAGAAATAATCAGCTTCATTTTAAGTAAAGGTCATTTAAGTCATGTATTAGGAAAAAGCAATTCTTATTAAAGAAATACAGAAACAGTGGCACAGCCAGCCTAGGGAGGGTAGAGGGTTTCCTCCACTGGAGATTTTTGAAAGGAGGTAGGAAAAATCTCCCATTCAGATTGTCTCAGCAAATGTCATCCTACTTCTGAGTAAAGAGAGGTCATAGATAATTCCGTTTGGTACGTTGCAGCTCTATATTTCTATGATTTTAGGATTCATTTCTGGAGATATGTAAGGTCACCAGCAGCACCCTGCTCTTTCTAAAACTGCTCAGCAGCCTTCCCTCCTCTCTGGAAAACCTGTGGCACCTGCAGTGGTGAATTGTAGACCCTCTTCCACCTTGGCCACTGCACAGAACCTTGCTATGCCTATTGGATACAGAAAGCAAGTGCACTAATAAATACCCAGGATAACCCTATTTCACCCTGGAAGGGTCTGGTGTTGTCTTCTCTTCAATCACCTACAAAAGGTGACATACAAAATATCCACAGCCATGTAATAAAATGCACAAGGATGGAAGATAAAGCCAGCCAGCCAGAACCTTATAGTTTTAATATACAAATGCTGTGGCTGGACACAAGGTGAGAATAAAGTCTATTCTTCCTGTTGTCCATCTTGGAAACCTTGGCAACTACATTCAGCATCTGTTGCTGTCGAGGCCTTGACCATATTTGTCCAACCAGGACAGAAAGATTTCCGTGTTGTTTTTCCCAGCCTTCCACCTAAAATTAAAACCTACCTTCTACAGCTTCCATTTTCTACTGTCATATCAATCCTTTGTCCTCTTGCCAAAATACATCAAAAGCAGGACTCTTACGTGGCTCTACTCATTCCACAGCTAGAAACAACTAAATTGGGAGCCAAGGAAATTGTTGGCTATTAAGTTCTGAGGGTTGATAATGAAGATGGTGCTTTGAAATTGTGCTTTTTTCTTGCTAGGTCTTCCTTTTATTCTAGTAGCCTCCCAAACCAGACCTGTTCTTTATTTACCAAAATCTCAGAAACTTGTGATGCTGCTCAAAAAGGGAAATTCACTTGCGGAAAAGAAGAAATGGTTTGTCACTAGTGCAGCTCACTTAATATTCTTCAGCTTTCTGCCATGCTTAGAGATTCCCTACTGAGTTGCCTGAACAGATGAGTTCCTAATATTTTTTGTGAACGTGACTGACTCCAGCTCTCATTCAAAATTAAACCTTTTTTTCCCACTTTCCATCACAGTCTTTGAGACCCACCTGTCCATGCTGGGTGTGTGAGGATGTCTCGAATGGCTCTGCACTCCCATGCCAGGCCTGTAACACAGCATACAGGAATGCCCTTGTGAGAAGGAATGCTGCAGGGAGGCCACAAAGCTTTGTTTCATGAGTTCTCATCATCCCATTGGGGAGAATAAAACTCTTAAATTGTTTCTTGTTCCATAAAGTTGTCTTTACTCTTCTAATTGCAACTGCATTGTTGAGCAATCAAGTACGTGATTTCTAACAAACCTCAGCCAACAGCCATTGCCCCAGTCTCTTCTAATTTGACTTGGAGCAAGCTGTAAGTTGTGCAGCCCCTCATCTGATTGTGATATAAACAGGCAGTTTAATGAAATACCTGATTTTCCTCTAAGATGTAAAATCCATTGCTTTTCTTCCAAGATGGTATTCCAACACATTCTGTTGCTCTTTGCCATAGCATGCTATATTTAATTCATTTCATCATTTCAAAATCGTTATTGTGTTGCTGTGTTACTGTCATCTCACTATAACTAAAAAAATTACTCCCAGTAACTATAAGCCACATTTTCCTTGGTATTCTTTCTTTATTATTACCTCAGAACATGCTGTCACATATGTAAATGGGCATGTCAAGCTGAAAAATTGCCTGTAATCCATCCTTTCATCCTTAGCATTTGAGATTCCTGCACACTTTCTCCGTGGAAGTTGCTTCTCATATTATTCTTTGTTTTCTTGATCAAGAACCTGTCAGCTGTTTCCACTGTAACACTGTTTGGGACTTTCTGTAGCATCTTTGTTCTCTGTCCCCTACTCTCTCCTTTCAGTAGCATTCAAGGTTTATTGTATCAGCAAAGGTCCTTTCCTCTGAATTTGACAGATCTTCTCATTCAACACTGGGCCTTGATCAAGGGTTGCAGTTTGCTCAGAAATCGGTCATCTTGAACTACAGAAATGATCCTTCTGTAGTTAATGATAAAAATTATTTTCTTTTTTACACTTATTCCACACATCTTCGTTTCAATACTCTTTATATCAAAGGCATTAAGTCTTCAACACATGAATTTCCTTATTCCAGAACATTGAGCACAGCAGAACTACAGGTAAAATAGGTTTGTATTGTCTGGATCACTTCTAGAAATGCTCTAGGGACTCATTGGAGGACTCTGTGTTGTGTTGTCATTGAAAAGTTCAATTCTGCACACAAGTCTGTCACAATCCATAGTAAAAACTGCCAGAAGTGAAGGTATATGAGCTAAAGATATGGTTGCTTTATCATCCTTTCCCTTCAGCTCACTTGTCCTTGTTCCCTTGCTCGCTGGCCCCTCTAAGCTCCTACGCACCAGAGGGTACAAACCTGTGCCTGTCACAGCAACAATGCTCATAACCTCTGTTGGTAAATCAGTGAGTTCAGTTGTCTTTAGGAAGTGATTTCTGCCTCCAGCTGCAAGGAAGGAGTGCCAGGTTACTCCAAAGCTTAGGGGAGCAGAGCACTCTCTGCCCTGCCCATGAGAGGCTGCATCCATTTCATCAGGAAAGTGAGGGAAAAGTGAGAGATTTCTTTCCCTTTCCCTCTGGTTTAAATATCCTAAAAGTAAAACACTGACTTCCTCAGAGACGAAGGGCGTGCAATCTGCTCTGGTGGCTGTCACCAGTGAAAGTCATGTAAATTCTTTGGATTTTCAGGCATCAGCCAAGCCCAAATCCTCTAAGTGTGGAGCTGTCATGTGCACGACTGGCTGATGAGCTGCATTGGCCCAGACAAGCTTGAGTACTATACAGTGATGTGCTTGTGGGTAAGCCTGATGCAATGATGTGACAAGACTAGACCACAGGTCCTAGACTGGCAAGGGAAGCACAGTGGGAGTCAGCTCAAAGTTTGGAGCCTAACGGGGAAGTGTCTCACCCCCTCCAACAAGGGATGAGCTTGCTGCACATGGCAGAAGCAGCATTGCTGTTGCCCTCGCTGTAGACACACTGAATTACAGTGGTCTGTTTTAGGCATCTCCAAATCAGAAGATTAAAGAGAAGACAAAGCTGTGAGTGGATCGCCTGTATAAAATCAATTTGCTGTTTCACTTTGTTGTGTTCTTAGTAGAATACAAACTTACTAAAATTGTAGCTGAAATTCAAAACACAAGGTATCTGAGTTTGTATTTAGCTAAGTATTTCATCCATGTCTTTAAGAGATACCAACTGGTAAAAATCTGAAGGTAGAGTGACATAACTTACTCTGCATGTACGGAGAAGTAAAGAGAGAAACTGCGTGTTCTGAGTGTTACAGCACAACATTTAACAGTATAGTAGGGATCTCTTATCACTAAAACTTACAAAAATAATAAAAAAAACCCAGAATCAACTTTCATTCTGAGTATTTCATCATGTTAAAATTTGAATAATAGCTTATTTATTATGCCCTGTTTTGAATTCCTAACCCAGATAAAAATTCCAGTAACCAGTTTCACAAAGGCCTTAGCAAGGCATTGAGAATTGGAGTAATTGTTTTTATATGACAGTTTCGCAAAGACATGGGCATGTCTTTTGAATGAAACAAATAGGAACATTAAGCTTTGCCTCCTGGGAATATTAAATATAGAGATTATTAGCTGATCTCCAAGAGCACAGATTTGTGTGAGGTTTTATTTTCTCTGTTTCTACCCCTAAATACTGCATGTGTATGTCGGGCTATGGGTGGAGCAATATACTCTCATACTCTCTCATTTAAAGTTGTATTTAGTAGCTTAGATCAGGACTAGTTTTATATTTCCATCATTCTTTTTTCTCTTAGAATTTGATTTTAATACGGGGTTTGCAGAGGTATGGATACTTGGGGTGTGGAAGGCAATGTGGAAGAGGAAGCCTGACTGGGAGCATGCAGTGCATTTTCATTCCTCCCTGGAGCAGAGATGACAGCTGGGATTCGTGCGCCTATGCAGTGTCTAATGTGGGAATGCTCACAGGCAAAATGCCATGCCACAGGCTACGGCAGAAGACATTGAGAAATCAAAGGAAGAAAACCATGCTAAGATCTGCAAGTTACTTAAAATTTAAGGAAAGAAAACTTTGCCTGTCTTACACAAAATACTTACGAAAACAAGCCTTACACAAAAGGATTTTTGGAAGTGTTCTCAATAGCTTCAAATGGCTTATTTCCAAAGTGTCTTTTGGAAATAAGGAAGAGAAGATTTATTTAAAGGTGCCTGTAGGGGGAGATGGTTGCCCGGGAGATTGGCAGTAAACATTTCATCTCCAGGTCACCAGCCCAAGCCAGCTCTGCTCACTAGTGGCCAAAAACCTACTGTATTATTGTCATTAGCAAAGGCCCTGAATCATCTGAGAATCTGTTGAGACATGAAAATGTCTGGTTCAATAATGTATATAAATTATTTTCTTATAACCCTTTTGGGGATTTCTGAAGTACACACAAACACAAACATCTTTCTGTATGTTTATGCAAACACTGGTCTAGAAAATGCTACTCATTTTAATTAAAAAAAAACTTCACCAACTAACTTGAAGTCTCTCCTCTCCATTCCATTCTGCTGCGTTCTCTTCACTTCCTTCCTTCCTTCCTTCCTTCCTTCCTTCCTTCCTTCCTTTCTTTCTCTTTCTTCCTTCCTTCCTTCCTTCCTTCCTTCCTTCCTTCCTTCCTTCCTTCCTTCCTTCCTTCCTTCCTTCCTTCCTTCCTTCCTTCCTTCCTTCCTTCCTTCCTTCCTTCCTTCCTTTCTTTCTCTTTCTTTCTTTCTTTCTTTCTTTCTTTCTTTCTTTCTTTCTTTCTTTCTTTCTTTCTTTCTTTCTTTCTTTCTTTCTTTCTTTCTTTCTTTCTTTCTTTCTTTCTTTCTTTCTTTCTTTCTTTCTTTCTTTCTTTCTTTCTTTCTTTCTTTCTTTCTTTCTTTCTTTCTTTCTTTCTTTCTTTCTTTCTTTCTCTTTCTGTCTTTCTGTCTTTCTTTCTGTCTCTTTCAATTTCTTATTTCCCTTCCTTCCTTCCTTCCTTCCTTCCTTCCTTCCTTCCTTCCTTCCTTCCTTCCTTCCTTCCTTCCTTCCTTCCTTCCTTCCTTCCTTCCTTCCTTCCTTCCTTCCTTCCTTCCTTCCTCTGCCTTTCTCTCTTTCTTTTTCTTCCTTCTGTAAATGATTTGGGTTGACTTGTGAAGTCCCTTACAGAAGACATAAAACTTTATAAGAAGCCTTCATCATCTGTTTTCTTTTAAAGTATAGCAGACCATTGGAATTTTGGAGAAAATGTAAATTATGTTTGGGACCATTTTTACTTTAGAAAAACAATAATAAACAAGGCACTACACAAAATGATTTGCAGCAGCCACTGTCTGAAGCATATTGTAGCAAGGCATGATCTGCTAAAACGCAACTTGATCAGACTTGATTCAGGGTGATGGCTTTCTTTAATCCACTGAAGAAGAGAACAAAGCTTAAATGATTTTATTTAATAACAAACAGACAATAATATCAATAGTACTTCCCATTTAACTTATGGCAACCATTAATGTGTACTGCGCGCATACCCAAGAAAGTGAGACTTTTTCTCCATTTGGTTGGTTTCATCTTTTGAAGCATGTCTCCACCAAAAAGCAGATTTCAATTTCCTTCAGGGACCACAAAATACCCAGCTCTTTTCCCCTCCCTCGCTGTGGTTAGAAGTTTATTTTTCAGTTGTGGTAAGTGCTTTGCACCATATTTATCTGCATGTTGTTTGTTTTAGGAGTGGAGCATAGAACGTGCTATTTTCAACATAGTCTTCCACCAGGGGAAAGACTAACAAGCAAAAGACTGTACAGAAATAATTTAATGAAATTGTTATGGGTAACCATACTGGTTGAATCAGAAAGTCTGCAAGAGTCTGTAGACCATAGCTGAGGAGTTTCTCCTGCAAGAAATATGCGACGGAGGCATGCGCACATGCCTAACCAGTGCTGGAGCTGGGTTGCCCTTTATTTGTACGTAACCCCAGGAAAGTCACTTCACTTTCCAGAAGCTTTGTCCACATGAGAGACATTTTCTGTATAATTTCTGCCCTTGCTTCTTTCAGTGGCCTTATAGCTTGTTGGTACTGACACGTGTACAGGGTTCTTGCAGTCTTTTAGGTTGCTGTGATGGCAAATTGACATTGATAGCTGGTGAAAGCTTACTCTTGGAAAGTAGGCGAGCTGTCCTAGGAGGGCGCTTAGTTTCTGTAAGTTGTCTGTGTAATGATTCTACCACCAGCAATTCCAGTAACTCCCTTACATTTCTAAGTGATTTGCGGGTATGTAAACCTGAGAAGGACGTGGCCTTGTTTTGGAGGACATCAGAGAGGTGGTGGTGGAATTATCATTGTACAATGAGATGAAAAGATTTGCCATCATCTTTTCTTTACTCTGAGGCAAAAAGAGAAAGTAATCGTTAAAGAAATATTAAAATGCTTTTTAAATGAGTTTGTGTATGTGTGTGTGAGAATTACAAATTCAAAGTTGAACATATTTTTTTTTTTGAAAAATTATCTGCATGAGTGGAGAACAAATATTGTAAAGTGTCGCTAAGTAAAATCTTAGCAATTTGAGAAAGATTTTTTTAATTCATCATGTATTTGTTGTGAACATCTGTTTAGTGCAAACGCTACAAACAGTTGAACCAGATGACCCAGAAGATTTTACCTGAAAGCAGCAAAGAAGCAGATGAAATTCTGATACTTCCAGGTAAAACTCATGAGGAAAAATGTGCATGTTTCTTGTTTGCATGTAGAGAATTTGTTTTGCTTGGTTTTTGATTTGTCAGATTTGCTTTATATATTTTTGCTTTGAATTTGCTTCCTAAGATTGTCACCTTTATTTGCTATGAGAACTACTGCGAATTTTGCAGCTGCAGTGATTCTGATCCCAGTCTTATTAGAAGCATCGCTTCTCCATTTTCTGTTACTATCATGTTGAAATCAAAATCAAATCAATGTATCTCTCGGTCTTGTCGCAGCATCCCTCTTACACATCACTACTCTTTTTTTCTGAAGTGACTGTTAGAGGTATCCCAAATACATTTTTCTGAAAAATAATTTTTGTTTCTATTTCCAGAAATCCTGTCCTGTCTTGTTGTAGTAATTTTTCACCCCTTTTTTGCCCTTGCTTAGTTATACTGTCTGCACGATGAACAGTACAATAGATTCTTTGCCTTCCATAATTGCCCACGTATGTATCACCGCATACAGAGCTGCATTAGGCAGTGTCACCAGCAGGTCGAGGGAAGTGATCCTTCATCTCTGCTTAGCACTGGTGAGAGCACACCTGGAGTGCTGGGTCCAGTTCCAGGCTCCTCAGTGCAAGAGAGGCATGGACATCCTGGAGCCAGTCTAGCGAAAGCCACCAAACTGGCCACGGGCTGTGGCATAGGACTTCCAAGGACAGGCTGAGGGAGCTGGGCCAGTTCAGTGTTAAGAAGAAAAGGCTTGGTGGGATCCTTGGTGGGATCTTGAACATATGAGATTGCCTTTTCACATAAGAAATGATGTATTAAAAATGAATATATTTTTATAGCTAAAAGGAAAAGAAGGCTGCAGATATGTCTTACCAGTCTGCTGAGGTTTCCAACAGCTACAAGGAAATATTGTGTGAAACGAAGAATAGCAAAACAGAGGATAAGACATGCAGTACAGACATATCTAAATCTTGGAATAGTGTGCTATTCATTTCACCTTTCGATGTAGAATACCATAATGATAAAGTAATGTCAGAGAAAAAAATTGGCTCACCGTATTTTGAACATTATTTATCTAAATCATGACATATCTCTGACCTGAGAGGGAAGCTAAGGATTTAAGTATGCAACATGTGCCCCTAGAAGTTAAAATAATATGACTGAGGAAATGCTCTATATTACTTGTTATGTAATAAATTGATATCATAAAGTTTTAGGACTTTTGGAAAATTGCCTTTTTTATATCGGGGTTTTTTTGTTGGGGGGGGGGATGAACCACTTAGAACTGATGACACTGAGGCAGCATTGCTTGTATATTGGAAACATTTATGTGTAGTATAATTTCTTAGAAAATAGGATGGTTTGGGTTGGAAGGGACCTTACAGATCAGCTAGTTCCAACCCCCTTGCCATGGGCAGGGACACCTTCCACTAGATCAGGTTGCTCAAAGCCCCATCCAGCCTGGCCTTGAACACTTCCAGGGAGCGGGCAGCCACAGCTTCTCTGGGCAACTTATTCCAGTGCCTAACCATCCTCATAGTAAAGAATTTTTTCTTAGTTCTAATCTAAACCTACTCTCTTGTAGTTTAAAACCATTATTCCTCATCCTATCACTACGCTCCCTGACAAAGAGTCCCTCCCCATCTTTCCTGTAGGCCCCATTCAAGTACTGGAAGACTGCTATAATGGGTTTCCATGAGAAGGTGAATTTGTCCCATTGAAAATAGTTTGTTCGGCCATATCTGAGAAAGCTTTGGCTTTCATTAGTTTTTGGCACATGGAACATTTTGGAGGAAAATATTGTATTTAATTAAATAGAAAAAGTGGATAGAGCCTGAACATCAAATAAAATATATTAATGAAAATCAGTGGGAACTTAAATGGACATGAACTAACAGGGCTGCTCTATGACATTTTTTGAAAGTAATTTTAAATTAATCTACAATCAATTTCTTTTGGCTGCATTGTTTTTTGGTTGTTTGGAGTGGTTTTTTGCATGTACTTGCAAGTATGCATTGGTACTTCATATCAGCCAGCAAAGAAAAATCAGATTTAGAAGTGAAAGAATGAAATCTTAGCAGCTTTACTAACTCTAACAAAAGCCATATTCCACAAAGCCCTTTCATCTAAATCCCTGTTTAAGCAGCATTGAATACTACTAAGGGATACAACACATGACTGAAGCAAAGATGAAATTAACAGGTTTGGGTTTTTTTATTAAAAATGAATCAAATGAAACAGCCTTTACAGCTTTTGTAAAATCATTTTTCAGGACAATTCCCATTGCTATCAATGAAAGCCTTGACTGAATGTAGACTAAATTAATATGAAGAAATACCCACAGTTAAGCCAGAAGTTTTTTACTGCAAGGCTAGAACATATTCTTGTTTAGGGCCATTTCCAAGTTTTCAAAACCCGCATTTAAAATATAGATTATTTTCCTTCAACACCTAGTTTCATGTCAGAGGGAGTTTAGGAAAGTTTCATGCTAAATTGTGACACATCATCATTGGTGCTAGAGCTGAACCCTTTTTTTTTTCCTTCACTTTGGTTCATCTGAACTTGTACGTCTGTAAATTTTAGGCATCATATTCAAACAAATTCACTGTCAACATGAAGCTGAAGTGAACCACACAGAACAGTGAATCTTGCACGATTCCAGTTCACTGAGCTTTCCCCCAGCTCTCCCAGCTGCTGAGCCCAGTGTACTCACCAGCGTACAGCAGCCATGTCGCAGCGCTCACCTCAGGCTCGGGCTGGTTTCCAGCAGCCTGCTCAGGCCCTGGCGCAGGGTTCCCATGGGAGGCTTGGCAGGAGCGCTGCGCTTCCCTTTAGGAGCGTCTGGTGGGAGAAGGCAGCAGAGCCATCGCTGACCTGCCCCGAAACGAGTGCTCGTCCCCCGGCGCGGAGGGATCTACAGAAGGCAGCTGCCGATGCCAGGCGTGGTAAGGCTGTCCTGTGCTATGCTGTAACACTGCACCAATAGGCTATTTGATTTTCAAATAGCACAAATTTGTGTTACAGCCTAGGTTTTATTTACACACAAAACCCCAACTCATTACAAGACCAGTTGGGACATAAACTGGGGCTTTGCTACTCAGGAGAATTGTACGTGACTACCAGCAGGGAACCTGTCAGCCACTACCCGCTCTGCATTAAACAAAGGCGATCAATAATGCTAAGTACTGTGGATGTTGACAGGTAATGAAAGCAAGAGCTAACCACCTAGCTAGCCCAAAAAGACCTCCAGCTTTAGCTGAAAATGCCTGCAAGCAGGAAGAGCTCCAACAGCAATGCTGAGGTGATTTGTGTGGTCAGCTATTTTTTGCGGCATAGCGGTTACTGTGCATACGTATGAAATGCGTGCAGTCATCTATGTAGCTAATTAGAAAATGCATGATGCTATGTCTTAGAAGTATTTTGTTTATATAGAGAGACTGGCTAATGACTTCTGGATCCTAGCTGCAGGGTGCTATACCCATTGCTTGATGTTTGGCCAGTGTTCTGCTGCCTGTCACACTGCCTGAATGAAGGAAACTTGAGTAATGAATCTGATATCAAGTCAAATTTGTAGCAAGCGGGGGGGTCTCATGTCTCCAGTTAATGGGAGTGGTAGCCCTGGGAGAAAAAGTAATTTTCATCTCCTAGGAATCCTAACTCCATGCCAATGCCTGTTCCGCGAGACCAGCATTGTCTCAAGCACTGATTCTAATCAGAGACCAACGCAGAGTCTCCCTTGTTCATGCCCAGCTCTCTTAAAAGAACTAACAGTGCCAATAGCATGTGCTATTAGCATGAAGTCTTCGTCTACACAAAGGCATATGTAGGGTGCACTTTTGGGACAGATCTTTTGCCTAAAGGATCCCAGACCTCTCTTGTGGGCATCTAGTGCATCCTGCTATGACAATAACAATCTCTAATTGTCAGTCACAGCTGCTTAGGTCTCACTGATCTTTATTCTTTGCTGCAGGACTCACCCTGCAATGAGAAGACAGGGTGCCTTGTTCTTCCCAGCAGCACAATTTAAAATTTAAATGGAGACCTCTGATCTAGTAGTGTGTATTACATAGTTATCAGTTTCAGTCCACTACTTCTCAGACTTAATGGTCCTGGGGCAAATGTTTCCTTAGACCTTTTCAGCAACTTTGCAAGCAGATAATTTGCTGAAGTCAATAGACCATATTCCAAACTGAAGCCTGCTGAGGGTACAGGGACCTTCCCCTTGCCCAGCTGGGAGGAAGCAGCTATTAAGCAGCACTCGTAAAGAGTCAGAAGATCCATGTGATGGTGTGATTGCCCTGTACAACTAATTGTCATTTCTGCTTCTGGAGACCCAGAGTAAATGTGATGTCAAGAGGGCAGTATTCTATATCTTGTTTGTCTAGTGAGGACAACTACCCAAACTATAAAGCAGCAGCATCACACTCCGTATCTCCTACTGAAACTGAGAGAAAATTAGGCTGTTCAACTTCAGTTACTCATTTTGGAATCTGGCCAAGATAACAGGGCTAATCTCATTCTTGCCAAATCTATGTCACAGGGTATTCATGTGGTCAGCACCTTGGCAGCTGCATTGTATACAGCCCCTGTTTAGATAACTATTTTTGTACAAATATTGTAAAAGGACATGACTATTACATGCAAAGTAATTGTGAACCAGAATGTACTTTTTGCATGAGTGCAGCAAAATATTTCTGGAAAATTGTTTTCCTCCTCCCCACTAATCAGTTACAATCACATGGGATAACCAGGGTGTAGTGCAGATGGAAACAATCAGGGCTCAGAAAAATATTCAGCTTCCATTAGGATATTCCCGCCCCCCCGCCCCCCGAGTTTATAGTTTGATTACCCTTATTTGATCTCCAATCTCTTGCAGCATAAAATTATCCTCTTCTCCTAAGTATCTTGATTATAAGTTTTGGGGTTTGGGTTTAAATTCAATAGTATTGAATTGACTTCTTTAGACAGGAAACCCATGTCCTGCCCAAGGTGACTCTCTGTAGACTCCCACTATAATCAGTGGAATGACAGATGCTCCTCCAACTGATGAGTCACAGCTCCCACTTCAGCCTCCTGCTCTGAATCTGGCATTGACACCAAACTAGGTACATAAAGTGAAGGTGAGTGGATCCTTTCCTTTGATTCTTTCTGATGTCTAATGGGCCAGCTTGCAGGAGATTTGTTAGGCTATCTGTTTGTTCTCAGAGAAAACAGTTAATACCCAGAGAAATGGTTCAGACATGTAAAGTAAACTAGGAATGCTCCCAGTTGCCACTATGCCTGATTGACCTTTGCCTTATGGCAAGAAAAAATACCAAGGAGTCACCACAAATCTCCCTGACTATTCATTGTACCAAAAGGTTGTCCTGATCCTAACCCCCATGCAGAAAATTCCAGCAGAAGGCATTTTGGGGGCAAGCTGAGGAAGTGAGACAGAATGCCCAAAGGAATTTCATACACTGGTGATTTTGTAGACGTTCCTTCCAAAAAGGATGCATGTTGGGGTTGCTGGTACTCTACCAAACTGATGCATATCAAGCCTCAAAAAATTCCATGTCATTAGTATTGGCACAAGGATGTATTCCCGTTATCCTTAATATAAGCCAGTATAGAGGAAAAAGTACCAAAGGGAAGGCGTGACAGATGTGAGTCACCTCTGTTAACTTGCAAAAGTCATGTACATGTGTCAAAACAGCATATTAAAATGGATTAGCCATTCATACAAATAAGAACAACATGTGCATTTGTTTCAGCTAGGATGAAAATCACAAAGGCAATGAATTCTCGTATGGCATATGTGAAAGAAAACTTGACACAAAGGACAGCTTACCCCAAGTCTTCAGCTACACATTTCAAGTACGCGTATCATTTTTTTCGGCTTTCAGGTTACTAGTCTGCTCCAGCAGGCCACGAGAGACCATGGCTTGAAGGGAGAAATAATGACTTTACACTCCCAATTTATTTTCTAAAGTCACCATTTTTCGTGTCATTTGAACTTTTTTCCATGTGACTTTAAATCCTATTCACATAGCCATGCTAAAATGACATTAAACTGCACAGCAAATACACTGTAATAAATATAGTTTTCTGGATAACAAATTATGTTGGCATTTTTCCATGACACTTTTTAATAATAATTTTACTATATACAGGTCTGCCACTCAGTATGCATATAGGACATTTTCAGGCAGTTGGACTCCCACTGTCAACCATGCATGACAACCATGTTGATGCACAAACTATAATTACTCGAAAGGTTTTCAACCAAAGAAAGAGGTTACTGCTCAGACAAGCACAAGTATTTTGGTATTATCACATAATATTTCCCATAATTTCCTCCTTTCATTGGGATTTTATAAACAGCTACCAGTCAAGTTTCAGAGATGGTAAGAAGTGTCACTTTGCTCATCGGTGCTCACACGTAGCAGAAATTTGTTGTCATGTAAGAGCATGAAGCCACTTCACATCATACAAAACAATGGGGTAGAGGAGCAGTATATCCCTTGGTATCTATCCTTAGCTCCAAAATCACTTCCACGAGCTCTCTGACGGAGCAGAGGATCAGAGTCATGTCTAGACGGCCACTCAGCATTGCTGCCTTACAGGCATAGTCAGATAAAACCATTTAGGGGTAGATAAAAAAGTAGTATTTGGTTCTCCCTCATTTCCTCTGACCGCTCAGCATATCCACATATTGCCCACTCAAATTAGACCCCGGTGTTCTGTTTATTTCAACAGCAATGACAAAATCACAGGACTACAGTGCTGCTTTGGAAAACAATTAAAAAGTCTGACAGATTCTTTTAGTCACACTTTGGGTAAGTACCTTTGCAATTGCAAAGACACTGCCAGAGTTGTCCTGGGCTTTCAGGCATGGAAGTGTAACAGTTCCTCTTCTGAAGGAGGAGCACTTACGCTTACTTGTGCAAACATGCAGCAATTGCATCAACATGCAGCCCTGACAGCACAAACTCCCTGCTAGCGGAGACAGGCTGCGTGACAAGGCAAGGTAGGAGCCTCAGGTTGACTGGGGGATTTTGTTAAGTGTTGGCTCTATTCGGTCCTGTGTAAATTGGGAGAATGTGATATAATCACAGCACCAGGTATCAGGTTGTGGCCACACATAGAGATTGCTGCCTGCTGCTGCTGAGCCAAATTAGCTTTGCCGCTGGTGTCAATAGCAAAGGATTTGATTCGCAGGCATCTGGCTGATAAATCACCTGAAATCTTTTAATTGTTCTCAAATAGTGTCTCTTCTTATATATACTTAAATAGGTCACTTTTATGTTTACCCTTCAATGCCAGAAATCAAGTGAATTAAAATGAACCTCAGCCATCCCTGAGCTTTTTGTATTCCTGTCATTCAAAGGTGGAAGGTGTTTTCTGTTTTAATTAATTGGAGAATAAAAATCAGTATCCAGCTGAGACGTAGGGTCTTTTTTTTCCCATGGAATCAATTCTCTCACAGAAAACAGACGTTTGTTCTGGAAATGCCGACTCAGATGAAATCAGAAGGCTATGATCAGGGATGTCAAGAACACCAGAGATTAACATTGCATTAAATCATTGCGGTTGAAAAGCAGCCACAAAAGTCAAGCCCCTTCTCCCTGGACACCCGCTATGCTTCATTGCCCTCCAGTTTCTCCCTTCTTTCTCATGTTTCACAACGTGAGTGTATATTTGTGTGTGTGCATACACATATGTGGGAGGGTGCCAAGCAGTGCTCTCATTACGCTCCGCTTCCTCTGGTAGTGCCTGCTTCCCTCCCCGCTGCTCGCACTGCCGAGCGTGCCAGCAACGTCTATGCACACTCAGTGAATTATGCAGAGTCGCCTCTGAAGCCAAAGGAGGAGGTGACAATTGGTGGACATCTTTCTCTGCCTGACAGGATATGTAGAAACAATCCAGCTGGACAGACTTCTTTCTGTGCTGAGGGGACCAGCAGATTATTTTTGCAATTTATTGGCTTGAAAGCTCAGCATTTTAATGCCTCGTTGACTAGAAATCTGTTGGGCATGAAATCCCGAGAACATGAGAACCAGCATTGGAAAATGGTGTTTGTGCCTCCCCCTATTTTTCCATTTTCATTTCAATGGTCAAAAAGTATAGTCAATGTTGGAAGGAGAGGTATAATAATACTGGTAATTTATAAGCTGGCAGTGGGATGCAGTTTATAAAGTAAAGCAACAGCCATTCAAGTTTCTGAAAATCACTGTAATGAGCACAATTGTAGCTGAAGTTATTTTTCCTTCCTCCTGTCTCTTCAGAGGAAACTCAGCTGGTAATAAACAGCGATGGAAACAGAAGTGGGCTTTCACTTGCAAAGAATGTACCTTCAGCTCAGGTGGAGGCACAAGGAAAAGGAAGGGTAAAAAGCAAATACTGCTGCTGCAGCTGCCGTAGTTCCAATCTCTGCTCTCTCAGCATCAAGTAATGCCACATCTTTTCGGATCTGGAAATTATTTCAACTCTTAAAAGAGTTTAAAGGTTACTGTTATACCAACGCATTCTAAAGTGGGATGCGCACGAGGCAGGAGGAAGGGGCTGTCATTCTGCTCGAGACAGCCCCATCGCCACTGTGGGAGCAGACTGCTTGCTCATGTGCTTGCCAGCAAGTTTCCTGCCAAAGGCACTTGTCTTGCTCAAAAGGCCATCTAGTTCTCAGGGGAATGATCTTATTGGGCTGGATGCTCCCGGGTAACACTCTGTTCTGTGCCTCTGAGGCCTTGTCTTGCCCAGGAGAAAGAAGTCTGGTCCTCTGGGCATGATCGCTCAGGGCTCCCCACCCTCGCTGGAGCACCCCTAGGGAGCTAACCTCAATGCTGGCCACAGGGTCTCCGCAGTCCCACAGCTGGCTCTATCAGCATTGGTGCTCATGGCATGCATTGCCAAAAGGTCCTCAGCGCTAGCCCCAACATCATCCCCCAAAGTAGCAGAGCTGCTACAAACCCCCTCCTGGGCAGCTGCGAGGCACCTGCACGTGCCAACTTTTGAGCACCTCTACTTGGTTTAAAAAGACAACAGAGACTCTCACTTCAACAGCCTTCACAGGGGAATTGTCTTAGAAAGCAGTTGTTCTCCTCCAACCATGGCAAACAGTCTTTTTCCATTACAATCATAATCAAGGCAGTGACCTAAATGCAATGGTGCTTGCACAGTGGATGCATAAGCAGCCCTCCTGCATCATCTTATTTGTTAAAAAGCAGCCACATTTTGAATCAGCATGTCTCAGCACAGGCCTTTTGCGCAATCAAAGGATATGTGATGTACAAATAATAATTCTTTTGACAGAAAAGTTGTCGTGCCCTTAGGAGAGCCAGGAGAATTTATTTTTAATATATGCATTTGGCCAAACACCAAATATTGTGAGCCAGACTCTGTAAAGCAGTTCTGTGCAAACATTTGACTCGTAATGTGATTTTTCAAGTGCTTGAGCTGGGACACGCTTCAACATTTTCCTGTGTTTGGCGTCATCTAGTCAGTTACTACCTCCCCTCGTGCCACAGAAAACATAAACTCAGCGCTGCTCAGATCACTCTGGAGTCTCTCAGGAGTGGGATGGCGCAGATGTGGATTCCTCTGCTTGCTCCGTGAGTGAGTTGTAAGCACAGGGGTTCTCCAGGTGTCTTTGGTGAGTACTGTCTAGGACAAAGAGCATATTTCTGTTTATCTCTTACCAGTTAAATAATCACATTTGCCCGGTATTGTGATGCTATAACTGCTCATCATGTTTGCCCCAGAATTGCTTATATCTGTTTTGCAAACTAAAAACATTATCTTGGGTTTTGGGGTTTTTTTTGTGTAAGCAGGGGTTCATGTCTGGAACATGCAGATTTGTTACAAAATGGGAAATCCTAAAACAATCTCATGACAGAAAGTGGAAAACAGAGAGACAAAGACTTCTTGAGTATAAGAAAGCTCGGTGATGGAAAAAAAACTGTTTTTTGAGGTAATCATGCTCTGTATAATAAAATAAAAGCTACAGTTCTTTACCTCTGGCAAGCTGAAGGACTTTTTTTTGTAGAAAATATTCAATTTTCTCTTTTACCATTCTTCTCTCAAAAGGAGCCACACTGCAAAATAAAAGATGCACAGAAACAAAAGACTTGGATATAAAAAAAGATGAGCTACAGCAGATCTGGGACACATTATCTTCCAAATGTAAAAAAGAAACAACCAAAAAAAAAACCAGCTCATAACATTTTACATTCCAATGAGTGAAAGTTCTGGATCTCTCTAAGCAAAAGCCTGTCCCTACGAGTCTATGATCTTTTTCAAGACACCTTCTAAACCCTGTCTGGAGCTTGAATGAAGTTGTGTTGTGTACTTCCTTTTAACTTGTAAATCTAAGTAACTTGGCTTAAGAGTGTTTCAAAATGCATTTTAAAGTATGTCTTTACAGTGTTAAACTAGAAATACAAAGCATTATTTTTCTAAAACAAGTCAACTTCCTAAAAGAAGCAAAGTTATACTGCTCCGGGAATTAGTTACTAACCATCCCATACGTATAACAAATGGTAAGTAAATCTATTAAGAATTTCTGGTGGTTTTGTCTATTCATACCAGGTTACTTGGGTATACAGATACAAAGCAATCTGTTTACTCTAGCCTGGGTACAATGTACATGACAGGCCATTCTTAGAACAGCAGGTACATGCAGCCGTGCTGATGGATCTCTGCCACCATCCAATAGAGGTGATTTCTGTTTCTTGCTGTTATTGCCAGTGCTTTCATTAAATATCTCCCACTGCAAACACATCTTCACACGCATGCTTCGCACCTTCCAGACACACAGCCATAGGCACACTTATACGTACAGACGTAGTCTCAGAGAATTTACAGCCAGCTATTTATTACCAATACCTAAACCACTCTGTCTGCAGAAGTCATTATTACATATGGAAGACTCAACTAGATGGAGCAAGAAGTGATTTATTAGCCCCATATTTAAATTTAATCATCGTAATCTAGGAAAGAAGTATTGTCATTCTTTGCAACAGGGTTCCACTGGATTTCCCTGACAATAATTCTAGATTTAGAACATGCCTACCTGCAGAGAAACTCCTACCGTGTCTTCTGAAAGCACAAAGACTGGCACTTTGAACTCTGGCATCATTTCTGGTGTCACAGGCTACTGAGCAATTGCAATTATTTATTGCTGGGCATAACATTCCTGCACTTTCTATGCATCCTGCAAACAACTTAGTTTTCTTTCAGGCACCAGTAATTCTGCTGATATCAGCTGAAGTCAGATGAAGTTAAATTTATTATTAAAAAATGTTCAGGACATTGATTGCTCTTTTTCTGAAATGTAGTAAAACAGTTATGAAGACAGATCAGCTGCTTAGTATTTCATAAAACCTCAGAAATAAATTCTGCAGACTTTTCTGCAAGTCTTGTTAGTTTTGAAGACAATGGGAACATGGATGCTCAGTATTTTCGAGCAAATGAGGGCGGGTCAGCTCAACGAAACCTCTCCAAGTAACTGCAACCTTCAAAAGCACCCAAGCAAAGCCAGTGTTGAAGCACCAAGGTCGTAATCAGTGAGACAGACCATGATGCCCACCCTCGGTTTATAGGGTTGGGGCTGGTTGCGTGGCCCACATCACAGGGTGCAGGAGCATGACCCCCACCAGCAGAAGGAAAGGCAGGGAAGGGGCCAAGCCCTCCTAGCCTGCCTCTGGTAAATCTCCTCTTGCCTCAGACACCTCTGTCACATTTTGATCACAACATCCATCTTCCTCTGCCATGTTCCTGTATGTTCCAGCAGCCGAGCTCAAAGCAACCTGTCTGGATGAAAATGTTTCCCAGCCCTAACCTGGTGGAAAAGCAGGAAAAGCTTTACTGGCCAATCACTACGACAGTGATTTTATGTCTGGGTTGCTCTCCTGCCAAGGAGGGGCAGGACCCGGTCTGTGGGCTACTGTCACCCAGCCCCTCCACAAGCCTCCTTCTGCTTTAGCCCGTGCCCTTAACTGCACCCCCGAGGCACTGGAGGGTCCCCAGGATGGCTTTTGGCAGTGCCTACACAGCTCAGCTGGGTTCAGCATCGCCCTTCTTCAACTCGTTTCGATCTGTGTGTCCTCCTGCGCCTGTTACCAGACCGTGACCCCAGCTTCACAGGTCCTCCCACGACGATTGCTTACAACGGATGGAGGCAGGTGAAGGAAGTTCAGAGACCAAAGGAAAAAATGGAAGGAAAAGCCTTCTCTTTTATCTATTTCAGTAAAATTTGTAACTGCCACATGCATCTTCTCTTTCCTGAAGTGATAATCCTGTCCCCCTTCCTGCATGACCTGGCTGTAGCCCTGCGAGGAGGAAGTCATTTATTTCCAGCCCTGTTGTTTTAATCTGTCTCAGCCTTTATGGTGGCATTTGAGGCCACCCGAGACATGGTTTTTCACCTGCCTGCCGGCCCGCCTGCCTCGGCAGCGGAGCTGGGGACTCGGCAGCAGCGGCGGGAGCCCCGCACAAAGGGCTGACACGGGAGCACAAGAGAGGCTGATTTGTTTCACATCATTTCCCCAGCGCCCGTGCTGACAGCCAGCCAGCCGCCCACCAGTCCCCATGGGGCACCATGGTCGTGCAGCTGGGGGGATGCCAGCGCTCTGCATCTCCTACCTGTTGCCTTAGAAACAAACAAAGGGACAGAGCCTTTTTTTTCCTTTCCTCCTTTCTTTTCCACTCTTTTTTTTGTCTTTTTGCTGCTCGGGTAACGCGCTGCGTGCCAAGTCTCAAGGTGGGAGGGAAGACAGAGGAGCCAAAAAAGAAAGGGGAGAGAGAGGAGTGAGAATACCAAAGACCAGGAAACATGTTTTGAGACTAAATACGAAAGCAAGAGGCATCGAGGCAGCTACCGATCTCGTCCCCGACTGCTGCCCTTCCGCGGCGTGCGGCAGGAGGTCGCGGCTGCCGCACCAAGAGCAGCTGTGTCAGCCAGCTGTGACATCTGGCTTGCATCGCGGCGCCTGAACGTTGGAACCGGACAACGTTTGTTTTCTCTTGCTTGAGCCTGAATCAAAGTATTAATTAAAGAAAGCTCAGAGATGTTTTCAGCGAGGCTGCCCAGGGTCGGCACGCAGAGGTGCTGTTTCAGGGATCTGAGCTGGCTGTGCTCCGACCCGCTCCCTGAGGAGATGGGTGCCTTTTGGGGTGAGGGACGAGGTGCAGAGCCTAAAGCAACAGAGATGGATTGCACTCAGAAGGACCCTACAGCTGCCTTTGCGTGCACGGAGGCCCAGACTCCGATGAATAACCACTGTCCCCAAGGATCCCATTGCCTCCTGTGTGCCTCCTCTTTTTGCCAGCTGCTATTCCCAGGGCTGACCAGCCTTGCCGCCCCTCTCCTTGCAAAATCACCTAATTCTTCCGGTGGTTCCTCCTTCACTTAAAGCCAGTCCTAGGGCTCTCCTCCTACCATTCCCAATGAGGACCACTGCAGTGATGCCCTCTGCCACCACAGGCTGCAGCTCTGTTGCCGCTTAGCTACTACTGTAAGCTATTAGTTCTCAAGCTTTTGTATTTGGAAATACCTTATTTTCAGACAATTGTGTTTCAGACTGTTAATAACTCTTTAGGATAATTTCTGAAATAGCACAGCCCTATGCCAAGTTCTGAGCAGCCAGTGCCACCACAATGAAACATTTCAAGCGCATCAGATCTCTGGAAACCCCTCAGGTCTGTTCCCAGTCCCCGTTAAAACTGCAGCAGCAGCTCATGTCTCCAGGGCTACGCCTGTTTGGGAAAACACCCGGCGCACATCCTATGCCTCCAATGCAAAGCACACCCCGTACAGCTGCAGCTTAGGCAATTCAGCCCAGAGTCACTATGTCACAGTCAATCTGTAGCAACAACCAAAAACCAGAACCTAAAGCAGAGAGGTAGGTTCGTGGGATCCGCTGCTACAAAGAATGGTATTAAGGAGCATTAGACTGTTGGATATAGCTGAGGCTTCTAGATTGGCTGCTGGTGATGTCACAGCCACCCGTGTGCCCTATAAATCTGTTTTTTGTTTTTATGTGTAAATGATGTAATGCCCACAAGCTTCCTCAGTCAGGGTTCGTTATTTAATTTCTCAGGTGGCTGAAGTCGCAGGCTTTGTGGCGTCTATGGCCACCCACGATGTGCTCTCACTGCCCAGAAATGAACTTCCTCTTAGGCCTTGTTTTCTAATGGGCATCTGCAGAATTAAAAGTCCACTGACCACTGCATGTCATGGGAACACTTGGGAAAGTATCTCTGGAATGATAAAACCATTTTGATCCCAGAATAATGTGTATGCTTAAACTAAGGCCTTCTCTGATAGAAAGAAGACAAATAGAGCCAAGTTTTGATATGGTGCCGTGCCAAGAAAAACACCAGTTTATATGAGCAAATTTCTACCTGGAAAATAACACTCTCCAAGCAAGATAAAATCCTTGCTTTACCTAATCTAATATTCTACCTTTGACAGGATTTCATCCCGAATTTTCTTTATTAAATGTCAGTGCATCTTTACTAACGTCACCAGGCTCCTAAGTCGTTCCTGGGTGTAGTTCTCACCAGTGGACTCATGAGGATTTACCTGTCTTCTGAAAAGGAGATCCTGAAAGGATAATCTTCACAAATTGTAGTTACTTTCACGAACCTGGAATCAAACATATCAAAGAAAATCAGCTTTTAGAAGGGCCTGGTCCAAAGCCCAGTGAAATCTATGAGAATTGACTGCATCTCAAAGCTAAAGAGTAAACTTTCTCGCTGTCAGAGTTCGGATTCTTACTGAGGAAACAGTACAAAAGACAATAGCAGATAAAACCCACATACTTATATCGGAACACAAATGTATTTGCAACTGTATTATATGCTTGCAGGCAAGTCCATTCTTCTATAGTAGTAAAGTCATACACAAGACACTTCAGACAGGGGTTATTTAATTAGTGTCTAATATACACCAGAAATACTGAAAGAAGAACACAGTGAGAGACTTCATTTTCTCACAGAAGGAAATCTGATGAAGAGAATTTTTAATCTACAAGGTTGTGAGTGACTAAAACATATTATGTATCTCTGAAAGAACTTCAACAGAAAAATAGCACTGTTAGAAAAATGGATGTTCATGCTGTAGACAACACAAGTGGCTCCTGCCCTTTCTCACAGTGAAAATGCTTGAAGAATGTTTTTGGACAGGATCCTTTCCAGCAAATTGTCTCAAAACAGCATTTTACTTTCTCTCAATTGAACATAAACCAGAAATTAAATGGTGTCAAAGAGAAAAAATGTTCATAAGGAAACTTTTTGTCCTCAGCAGCGCCTTTTTACTCAGGGAGAATTTTTGCTGCGCAAGAAGAGGCAAGAAGAAAGGTCTGTTGGGCAAGTGGAGCTAGTCAAAGGATTCATACCCAAGTATTTACTCCTGTATTTTTATTCAGTGTTTTCTACACCAGATGGGTATTGACCAGGGTTTCATCACTGTAAATCTGTTCTCCCTCACCTTCTGTCTGGTTTTGATGTCCTTGGTTTATCTTAGGACTTCCAGTCCCCCGGTCTCCCCCCAGGAGAGACACAGACCGCCTTTCGCCATGCATAAGCTTCATGAACGAAACCCACAGGACCCAGCTCGATGCTCAGCCTTCATGGGCACTGCCTTTTGTGAGCAGCCCACCCAGCACCCTCCCGAAGCCTCCACACTGCGTTTGGATCAGGGCAGGTCCCAGGGCGCTGGGTGATGCACCAAACCAAAACAAATTTAGCACTGCTAACTTCCAATTATCACGAAGCGACACCACTTCCACAGAGGGCACGAACAAGGACTTTGAGCCGAGATGTGCTTTGCAGGAGGGTGGCCATTTAGGGAGGTCCTGCCCGTGCCCAGCCTGCTGGCTTCGATGGCAATACTTGTCCGGCTGGAAAAGTCACCTCCTTTCGCAGACCTGCAGCTGACATCCAGAAAGCTGCACCGTGACGACAGCCAGGCTAAAACCCTCCCCTGCGCACACCCGAGGTCTGCTGCTTCCCAGGTCTCGAGATGTCAGCCCAGGCCCCAAGGTTTGCGTCGTGGAGGGCAAAAAATAAACAGCCAAGCACCGCGGGCTGCCGCCGGGCACCCTGCATTCCCATGAGAAACTTGCGAAGTCGGATAAACTGCGTCACAGCAGCCTGCGAACCAGAGCCCTGGGCGGTTTAAAAATACTGCCTGCCGCAGATTTCCCAGGCCAGATATAGCTCACGCATCTCCCGGCAGCAGGAAGGAGCTGCAAAGACACACAGAGAAGGAAGAAAGTAACAGGGGACGCGACTGCCAGCATGCAACAAAAACAGGTTAAAAATAGCCTGGGCCACAACAGCTCCCTCCTAGCAGGGGGGTGCGGGGGCTGCTGGTGCTCCCTGCCCTCACTGGCCCCGCTCTCCTCTGCCTATTTTCTGCCAGGAGGAAGGGGCAGGAAGGAAGCTTTCGGTTCCTATAGGCAGAAGGAGAGAACATGACAGCTCTGCTTGTTCCGACACCGTGCGGGCTCATGGAGGCTTGCACAGGCACCCGGCCAGTGCTGCGGGACCCCCTGCCCGAGGGACGTGCTGGGGGCGTGGGGAGATCACAGCCTGGCACGGCCTCGCTCGCGACGCCCGGCAGCGGCAGGCGTAACCCCGAGGGATGTGACACCGCACTGCCCCGAGGCGTGATGCCACGCTGCCCTGAGGCATGATGCCATGCTCTCCTGAGATGTGATGCCACCCTGCCCCAAGGTGTGATGCCACCCTGCCCCAAGACATGATGCCATGCTGCCTGGAGACATGATGTCACGCTTCCCCGAGATGTGATGCCGTGCTGCCCAGAGGGGAACGCAGCCTGTGCTTTGACAAGGGCTTTGAAACAAGCCTCATATTCCTCCCTACACCTTGCACAGTTTGAGTCCTGACCTGGAGGCAAAGCCAATCCTACTCTGGTAAAAGAAAGAAAAAGCAAAAAAACACTTGTTCTGCCCATCATCTCTTCTCTCCCGCAGCCCAGCCTCACCAGAGCCATTGCAAAGGGAAAGCAGCCACGTGCCAAAACGGGGTTATCTCTCTTCTCCATCACCTTCTCCTGCCTGGTTGCTTGGAGGGAAAGTGAGAATGTGAAAGCGTGTGCCATCAGGCCAGGGTGTGTGGCCCCAGCCTCCTGAAATCTCCTTGCCTGTTGGGATTTCCAGCAGCCAGGGGAGCACCACCTGACCTGTGGCTTGGGTGGAAAGAAAGAGGTGTTGGTATGTCTCCAAAGCCCACGTAATTAATTGTGGGGCCAGTCTTAATTTGCTCATTAGAGTGCTGGGATTTATTTCATTTATTCTTGGTCACTTGCATCCTGCAGGACTGGCTGTCCCGGCCGCAAACAGGTTCTGTCAACTCCTAGATGCCGACACGAGGCACCGAGAGGGATCCAAGCCAAAAGCCTGGATTCCAAACATCCCTGAACTTTGGAGGAGTTCAAATCAGAGCACACATCTCTAGTGAGAAGAGGGAAGCTGTAACATGACCCCAGCCCTGGGCAATAGAGGTAGCACTCCAGTGTGGTCTGAAGGTGACTTCCAGAATATGCGGTGTGGAGCAGAGCGGAGGAGGAGAGGGAAAGCATGAAGGCATTTTTCACATGTTTAAAAAAAGAAAAAAAAAAGTCTGGGAGGGAATTGGGTGTCTCTGCTGTCTATGGGAGGGTGAGGAAGGTTGCTGACAGAGTAAAGGGGGTTAAGAGAGATGGATGAACTCTGAATGGAACAAGGAGCGATACCAAAGAGCCCTGTAGGCTGTCAGAGAGGTGTCAAAAGTCAGGAAGGAGCAGAAAGACCAAGAATGCTAGCATTCAGGGAGAAGTCCATCAGAACACGTCTGCATATCTATGAGATCTTGAGACAGACAGCTGCATTCAGGCTCACACACGTCCCTGCCTTGCTCCCTGCCCGCCTTTCACATGGACCAAAATCCTCCTAATGCCCCAGCTCCAGTTCTGTTTGCAGGGGAAGGATTCTCGTGGCTAGATGGGCAGCGCTGGGCACCAGCTGTGCCGTGCGTGGGACGGCGAGCGGCACCGGCCCCTCTGTGTGCCAGCAGCACCCACTCTGGCACCCCAGCCAGTGGGGCGGCACGGGCTCTTCCCTCCGGAGCACCAGAAGCTGCACGCTGCTTCTCCAGCTCTCCGTCGGCGTGCAAGAGTTCAGGCCGGGCACTAACAATGTCAGGCTGCACAAGCAGAGGTGCCTTTTTCACTCCATGTCAGAATGGGGACTCTTTGACTCCTGCTCCCAGAAAGGCTCCTTGAATGACTAACGCTGTATTAAAGTCCTGGGTGTGCTTAGACACACCAGTCTCTACACGCCCCAGGAACACGCTTTACCCTGAGCTCAGAGGGCACCAGGCTGCAGGACTGGGGAGCCACCCCCCACCGCCTCCCAGATGACACAGCATGAAGGTTTAAGGTCAGAGCAATGCATATCTTAAGGTGACAGTGGCTCAGGCCGTGCTTGCAGGAAGGTGGGGTGGCAAGCCCAAGTGTGACCATGCATGCGGTGGTGCATGAAACGGTGACCGTGTATGCATCGTGCCCCTCTCATGGGCCGGAGGAATGAACTCCTGGAGATACCTAACCTCCCGTCAGCCAGCTGCCAGTGGCTGGTCTGATGGCTTTCGTGCCATGCCACGACACCGACCACAAAGGGGAAAGGATAGCTTCCTGGCTCTCACCTCCTCAGCTAACGAATACCACCACTAATTAACTGACAGTAACATGGAGCTATTCTTGGCCATAGGTGGATCTTACTGAGGTCATACTGGTTGCGGGTAATGTAATTTATTACCCTGTGAAGCCCTTTGGAACACAGTGTGAGAAGACCACTTGGAAAGTGCCAAAGCAATAATCCAAGGCAGGATTTTCCCCAGTAAGGTAATATGTTCCATATTTGCTGTGCCTCTGAGAAATAAAGCATCGAAGTTGCACTGGCTCCGGTGCAATGCTGTAAAGATTTCCAAACACATTGGTGGAAACAGAGGACTACTGTGCTTGAGAGGTGGGTCCCTCTCTGGAGCAAAAGAAGTGCGAGGCATTTATTTTTATCTGAAGGCAACTCTGAAGACAAAAATTCCACCCTGTGGAAAGGCACTCGGCTGCCAAAGCGAAGTATCGTGCTTTGGGCAGGTGGGCGGCTCTCCCTGCACAGCAGCAGGGTCACGCTGCCCGGCCCGCGTCAGGGCTGGAGCTGTGCTCCTGGTGAACTCTGCCAAATTAGCTGTACACGATGCTGCATTCCCTCCTTTCTCAGAGGATCAAAGTGGCTGGATTGAGTCCCAGCCTTCTGCAGATAAGCAGGTCACAGGACTGGTTTGCACCTCTTCACTGCTTGTAATACACTGTGTTACAGATCCCTCTGGCTTTCCCAGTTTCTGCCCATATACACTGGATACTGCCGGTCACGATTTTTCCCTTTAGTCCTCTGAGCTAACCTAGTGACCTGGGATACTGCTACAGACCCTTACACCAGTACAGACTCTCTGGCAGCGCTACATCTGATTATAAACTACTGCTGCTGTTCTTGCCCAAGCGCGCTTTATGATTCCCTGGTTTTATATAAAAAGCTGATTCTATCACTCAAACGGCCCCTCCAGCCAGCACAGCAGCACGAGGGCAGGTGCAGCAACTCAGCAGCCTGGCTTGGATTAAACCCCTGCTGAATGGTACAGGGTTATCTGGTTCGGTAAGCAGCCAGGCATCCCTAACGTCTAAGCACAATGCACATGAAGAGTAAGGGGGAGGGGGAAGGTATCAATAACTGGAAATCCATCTCGATTCTATAAAATTGTTAATTAGTTCTTTATCTGCAAGCACAATGCGGGCTTCACAAAGGCACACACATGTTACAGCAATTAATTACCAGCAGGGTCTGGGACACTGTCTCCATAATTAAAATTTGTGAACGAGCAGCAGCAATGGGTGATTCAAAAGCAAACAGCAGAACATGTACATATATATTCTTATTTAAAAACATAACACGGTTTTGTGTCATAGGACCAGGTGATAAATTGACTGCAATTTTAACCATTGCTGTTATTTAAGAAACAGATACCTTTCTAATATGCAAGTGATAGCTTTAGAGTGAGTCATTTTTTCACCTATGCAGTTTGTCAGTCAGTAGAAGCAGATACATGTTGAAACTATGCAAGAATTTATGTCAAATCCAACAAATAGTTTTGGATGAAAAAATAGAGAGTGAACTGAGAAAAAAAAGTATTTTCAGAAAGATTTATTTAATTTTGGAATGATAGCTCATGGCCTAATGATCCTATTTTAATTAAAAAATAAAAAGAAATCCCCAAGTCCAAAGTACTCTGTCGATTTGAAGATAAATATTTTTTCCCATTCTCACACCCAGCAATAGCGGCACATGCTCCTGGTGTCTGCCCTCCACAGAATAAAAAAAGGTCTCAAGGACTGAATGAGGGAGAAATTTAAACAGAGGCATCACATCAGCAAAGAAAAAGACCTGAAAATGCTTTCGATAAAGCTTTTAAATGTTTTATTTCATTTGTGAAAAACACATTGAGTATAATAGTAGAGTATTATACTCTGAATTAAACCTGCACAGCTCCAGTGGGAGGGGGAGCATCCTGAAAATTTTGGTTTGGGAACCTTCTTTACAACATTTTTTTTTTAAAAATATCTAATATCTGGAGCAGTGAAGACCATTCCCAAAATAAAAGTGACCTTCATAATCATTTTCATAGGCAATTTTTGGCAAGGATGATTGATTGAAAATGATTTCCAGTGAGTGTATTTCAAAAGGGACATATTTGGCTTTTCTTGTTGTGAACTGTTCAATTCACAAAGATATTTATCATTAAAAATTACTCATAACTTTTCCGGAACATTTTTGGCCAGGGGATTGTTTAAGACAAGCTGTGAGTGTTGTCCAGCCTGTGTCCGAGCCGTGTTCATCACAGACAGCAACCATGGCATTTTCTGTTCTCTGCCGGGTGGCTGAAAACCACCTGCAAACCAAGGTTTAGAGGCACCGCTTCCAGCCGTTCACCGAAACTCGAATTTCCACATTTTGCAAGTCACGAAAGATCTACTTTTTTAAAAAAATATTGCAGCCAGGAAGCCAACAGAAATGTTTGCTGAAATGTTTCCATGCAGAAAACAGAAAAAAATGAGAGAATAAAGTTCCAGCCGACGCCAACAAACTGCGTTTGGTACAGCACAGCCTGGTTCTCACAGCTGCGCTCACAGGCAAAGAAAACGTTTCCCTGGGTCTAGGGACTCGGTGAGCCGGAATGGGCTTCCAGCAGGGAGGACGCACAGCTCTGTGCAAGCAAAGCACTTCATAGCGATGAAACGCGGGATCGTACAGCAGCCGCTAACTGTAGCAGGTCTTCCCTCGTCGTATGTGGCAAGTCACAGATTCAAAGCAAAAAGTTGCAGGAAACGGAGCTGTAACTTTATATCCAAACATGTAACTCAGTTATAAACTGATTATCTTGGCCATCGGCCACAAGAGAAGAAACATCCGATTAGTCTGTGTAAAAGAAAAAAGTTGATGTTTCAAAAGTAAAAAGTTAGAATCCAGGACCAGCCCTTAATTACCATGCAATGAGCATAAAAACCCGCACAAAAAAAACCAGATTCAACTATCTGAAATCTTACTGCTTGATAGTACTTTAGCCTTCTATTTCGGACAATAAAACATTCCGGATGTAAGAACAGGGAATGGTGAGACCAACATTTTTTCCTCTGCCGACAAGCTTGGTTTTGCAGCTTTTCTTGAGCAGAATACTTTTCCCCTTCAGAATAGTGTCTACCTAAAACACCTTATAACATAGCTGCTAGGAGCTAAGTTATGAAGGAACAAGAAATTGCTAAAAAATTTGGGGAAAATATTGAAAGAAAAATGAAAGAAAAAGAAATCAAAAATAAAAGAAATTCAAGGAAAAAGAAAATTGAAATTTAAAAAAAGCTAATAAATCTTAGATCATGGACATCAAGCTTTGTGAGAAAGTAAGGAGTTCTCTTCACCTTTGTGCATGTGCTGATTACTTTTTTCATTTTATACCAGAACATTCACAAGAGAAAGTCAAATAACAGCAACGAATTGCTGACACCCCAGTGTAAAAAAAAAAAAAATCCACTATACGTGTGAAAGCAGGGATTTTAGGCGGGATTTACAGTTGCCTCTTAGAATAATAAAAAAAAAAATAAAATGCTTACCATTGGTAGAGTCACAATCCACGCCAAAACTTTAACTCATGAGCAGAGGCTGAGGAAAAAGTCATCATTAAATTAGCAGAGCCTAACTGCAGTCAGCCAAGTAGAAGACTCCCCTTTCGACCAGTTAATTTAGACAGCCAGTCCTCTCCAGCTCAACAGCCATCTGCACCTCTTTAAGTTGTCATATTTGGTTTGATTGAAATGTTCACATGGTAAAAAAAATCCAGAACTTTGAGACAGCAGGAATCTTACTGACAAGCTTTGTAAAGATCAAACATATTAACCAAAAAGGAGCAGCTAGACAAAGAAGCCAATGTACAGACACTTTATTGGGGTAGGTTTTGTTGTGAATTGCACAGTAACTCCTTTACAAAGGTCAGTCAACTACATCGTCCAAGGCAATTATAAATCTCACCCCAACAATTTTGCAGTGAGACTCTTTTGCAGCGTTATTTGGAATGACCCTCCACATAGCCAAAAAGCAGTGAATATTTTTCACTTTGAATCGTTGTTCGAGCATTGCTGTCATCTCCCTAATGTCACCGCACCGACCTGTCAGTGTCCTGCAAGGGATCGCTTTTGCACAGCAGTTTATCAGGGTGCCTTGCGCTGGGATGTCGCAGATACCAGCAGTCCCTGAAACGTTTTCTTGAGTCTTTGTATGCACGCTGTGCCGCTTTCCCATTCAGGGATCTTGCTCTTCTGCTAATGAAAACATTCAGTTTTACTCTTAGCAAAACGATAAAAAACAAAAATACGTATTCTCACATAGGAGAAACACAGCTGTACCTAGGGAGGCATATATAACATCTGCCAGTGTGCTCAGCCAAAAAGCCTATGAGAGATACAGACTTCATAAAAAAGCATGTATTGTATTTAGGTATGTCCACGCAGTCTGTAAATTTATTATAAATCAGCATAAAGTATATCCAAGACCTAGTGTCCAAATGAAGAGGTCTTTTTGGGGAAGGGGAAAAAAAAGTTCCTGTAAGTGTCTGCACATTCATCTCACCTAAAGAACCTTAGTATAAAAGGCAGGTAAGTTAAACTCAGTGTTTTTCAGCACAGCAGATATTCAGGTTGATAATACTGTATGAGGCTGCCCATATAAAAATACAGGATATGAAAAGCAGCGGTAGCTCAGAAGATGAGTTGCAATACTGAAAAATCTCTGGGAATGTCAACGGTACATGGCTGCAGGTCCTAGCTTTAAAAAATTCTAAAGATTTATGATCCGCTTGCAAAGAAACAGTAAAATTGTGGGTGTAGAGAAGCACTTCATAAAATCCTTGCATAAATTTTTACGTATAACTAAGGAATGTGGAGTCAGCAGAGCAGAAAGTGGAAATGTTAATATCTTAGAGTTCTCATTCTAGCATGTCTTTTCTTTCCTACTTAAACAGCTACTTATGGGAAGTTCCACCCTTTTTAAAGGTGGCACAAATGAATGATATTTTGCCACTGAAGATGCCCAGAGAGGCTGTGGAGTCTTCAACCTTGGAGACAGTCAAAAGCCATATGGACATTGTCCTGGGCAACCTGCCCCAGCTGGCCCTGCTTCGAGCAGGGAGTTGGAGCAGATGAGCTCAAGAGGCCCCTTCCAGCCTCAACCGTTCCGTGATTCTGTGATCTTCATTAACAAGAATGATGTATGATGTTGCAAGAACACATCTACGAGTCACATAGCAGTGAATAGTGTATGTGCTGTACAACAGAAAGGAAGTGAAGTATTTTTAACAGGAAAAAAGCCACAGATAGCAGTCACAGTTTATACAAGATTCAGTTACAAAATTCTGACTTCCTAGCAAGTGTCTTTCAGCTGAACGCCTTCGTGCATTTTAAGCTCTGTAAGACTAAAGAAAATTTTCCCTTGCCTGAGTTCTCTAAGTTTTTACTTGATGATGAACAGACAACACAAAGAGGGATAGCTTACAGATCTAAACATGGCATTTCATTGATGGTTCATCACGGCATATATGAGTTTACATGTAACATGACAAAACTGCCATTGCCCGCCACTACTCTGCACCATGTTTTTTACGAGAAAGAATGTCCACAACGCAGAGTGCAAACCCATATTTAGAAAGTCTGAACCACCACTGGGGCCTTTTCTCTTCCTCAGTCTGCGTTCTCCTGGCTGGCGCATCTGTATCACGTCACATCACAAATCACAGCATTTGTTTTTCAGTGCCTGCTATTTTTTTACGCTGTCTCAGGAAAGCTCACCCACAGTTAGCTCCCCCAGTCCCAGTTTATACTTTGTACTGGCGGATAGCCTAAAACAGGGAGCAGTGGTTGGACTTTGAATGCGTGGTCATTTTTTTATAAATTTGCTGTGCGCTGTATACACTGCATCCCTCCGTTTCTCCCTTGTCCAGCTCCTAGTCAGCATGAACTCTCCATCAGCCCCAGAGTGGCTCCCCTGAGGTTGAATGTGACTGCAACCACTTGTCTTCACATCGGTGGTTGAGCAAGAGTGCAGTCAGTCCCAGTTGTTAAACTGTGTCTAAAAGAAAAGGATTTGCAGATAAAAATCCGAGGTGTAACAAAAGTTACTTCTGGGTTAAGCAATGCTGGGTAGTTGTAAACAAAAGATTAACTTGCCCTACCTCTTGGAGGCTATAATATTTTTCCCAGCTCCCCCTTCATAGTGCCCCATAGTTTGTAACTACATTTGGCAAAATCTTATCTTCCACAGTCTGAATGTGGAAGAGTTTTGCCTGTCTACTCTGCTCATTATCATGTGATTAGGCAGTAGCCACCACTCGCTGTAACTATGATACGAAATGAGGAATGTGTGAAGATTTACTGCTTACTGTCTAAATGCAGCTTGGAAATATATCTCTACAGGAACAAACTTGCTTTTCGACTTCAAAAGTATAGCATACACCTTGCTTAGGAATACTGAGGAAAATCAGAATAGCAGGAAATCCCCATGTTGACAGGTTCAAGTTGATGCCACCATTCTGACCTGATCAGGAGAGGAAACGACTTACATGTAAGACCTACAAGCTGGGGTCAGCAGCCTCTGTGAAGCAGCAGTTGGGGTGCTCGAGGCTTAGGCTCCACTCCCATGGTGGCATTCAGTCATGTCTATAGCCCCTCCTCAGCCTCCCAGCTTCTTAGAAATAACAGAGCCAGAGATCAAATTAAGAAGGAAAAGGTTACAGCAGAAGTCCAGAAAGGCTGGTTTCCTCCTTCCTGCTGCTGACAAAACTGTTTTATTCCCTCACGGGCTTCCACAGCTGGTCCAATACCATTCTTCATAGAATCACAGAATCACAGAATAATAGAATAAAGGATGGAAAAGACCTCTAAGACCACCAAGTGCAACTGTCAACCCATCATGACCATGCCGGTTAAATCATGTCCTGAAGTGCCACATCTATGCATTGTTTGAACACCTCCAGGAATGGTGACTCCATCACTTCCCTAGGCAACCTGTTCCAGTGCTTCACAACTCTCTCAGTAAAGAAATTTTTCTGAATATCCAATCTAAACCTTCCCTGACACAACTCGAGGCCATTGCCTCTCGTCCTGTCACTAGTTAGTTGGGAGAAGAGACCAACACCTTCCTCACTACAACCTCCCTTCAGGTAGTTGTAGAGAGCAATAAGGTCCCCCCTGAGCCTCCTCTTCTCCAGACTAAACAGCCTCAGCTCCCTCAGCCGCTCCTCATAAGACTTGTTCTCTAGATCCTTCACCAGCCTCGTTGCCCTTCTCTGGACATGCTCCAGCAACTCAATGTCCTTCCTGTAGTGAGGGGCCCAAAACTGAACACAGTACTCGAGGTGCGGCCTCACCAGTGCCGAGTACAGGGGCACGATCAGCTCCCTGCTCCTGCTGGCCACACTATTCCTGACACAAGCCAGGATGCCGTTGGCCTTCTTGGCCACCTGGGCACACTGCTGGCTCATGTAAGGCCGGCTGTCGACCAGCACCCCAAGGTCCTTTTCCGCCAGGCAGCTTTCCAGCCACTCTTCCCCAAGCCCGTAGCATTGCATGTGGTTGTTGTGACTGAAGTGCAGGACCTGGCACTTGGCCTTGTTGAACCTCATACAGCTGGCCTCAGCCCATCAATCCAGCCTGTCCAGATCCCTCTGCAGAGCCTTCCTGTCCTCGAGCAGATCGACGCTCCTGCCCATCTTGGTGTCATCTGCAAACTTACTGAGGGAGCACTCAATCCCCTCATCCAGAACATTGATAAAGATATCCTGGACAACAGATCACTCACTCTCATTTGTCTTTGTAGATCTCCTGTGCTTTGCCTTCTACAGCTGTGCCATGATGAAAAACTTCACCTGTCACTTTCTGATTACTGCCACCCATTGCCACAAAACAAACCCTTCATAACCCCCCTGAGGGCTTGTGGGGCAAAAGGCAAAAGCTGAAGGTCGGTAGCATTTCACACACAGCCAATCTGGGGACAGTGGGAGTGGTACAAAGAAGCCACCTTGGACGTGCCTCCAGGTGGTGGGGTGCAGGTATTCCCTCCAGCCATTTTTGGGCTGTGGAGAGGAAAGCCACGCATACACCTCACAGAATCACAGAACCACAGAAAGGTAGAGGTTGGAAGGGACGTCTATGGGTCATCTAGTCCAACCCCCCCTGCCAAAGCAGGGTCACCTACAGCAGGCTGCACAGGACCACATCTACGCGGGTCTTGAATATCTCCAGAGAAGGAGACTCCACAACCTCCCTGGGCAGCCTGTTCCAGTGCTCCGTCACCCTCAGAGGGAAGAAGTTCTTCCTCATGTTCAGATGGAACTTCCCATGCTTCAGTTCGTGCCCGTTGCTCCTTGTCCTGTCACTGGGCACCACTGAAAAGATTTTGGCGCCATCCTCCTGACACCCACCCTTCAGATATTTATAAACCTTCAGAAGGTTCCCTCTCAGCCTTCTCTTCTTCAAGCTAAACAAGCCCAGCTCCCTCAGCCTTTCCTCGTAGGGGAGATGCTCAAGTCCCCTCACCATCCTCGTAGCCCTCCGCTGGACTCTCTCCAGTAGCTCCTCATCTTTCTTGAACTGGGGAGCCCAGAACTGGACACAGTACTCCAGATGAGGCCTCACTAGGGCAGTGTAGAGGGGAAGGAGAACCTCCCTCGACCTACTGGCCACACGCCTCTTAATGCATCCCAGGATCCCATTGGCTTTCTTGGCAAACAGGGCACACTGCTGGCTCATGGTCAATCCGTCATCCACCAGGATACCCAGGTCCCTCTCCGCAGAGCTGCTTTCCAGCAGGTCAGACCCAAGCCTGTACAGGTGCATGGGATTGTTCCTCCCCAGGTGCAGGACCCTGCACTTGCCCTTGTTGAACCTCATCAGGTTCCTCTCTGTCCAACTTTCCAGCCTGTCCAGGTCACGCTGAATGGCAGCACAGCCTGCCAGTGTATCCACCACACCTCCCAGTTTGGTGTCATCAGCAAACCTGCTGAGGGTATACTCTAACTCTTCATCCAGGTCATTGACGAAGAAGTTGAACAAGACTGGGCCCAATACTGACCCCTGGGGGACACAACTAGTTACAGGCCTCCAACTAGACTCAGCATCACTGATGACAACCCTCTGAGTTCTGCCATTCAGCCAGTTCTCAATCCACCTCGGCCTCCCCACAGGATGCTCTGGCCCATTGTCCCATCTGCATGGCTAGGGGACCAGGGAGTACTGCTGTGCCCCACAGCAAGCCATCACTGCACCCCGAGGGAACACTGGTTCTGGCTTTGGGCAGGGCAAGGAGCCAGAGCCTCAGTGAAACCGTACAGAGACAGCCACACACTGACCCCGCAGTGAAACCGCACTGGGACAGCCACACACCAACCTGAGGCGGCTGAGGGGGAAGCTGGTCTTGCATGGCTTCCCCTGTGGTCCGTGTCGTCCACAGGCTGTTTCAGAGGTAGAGACTAATTTAAGGAGTGGTATCAGGGAATGTGAAAACCCTCACCTTTTCAGCTGTCAAAGCTCGTGTCACGTCTCCTCCCGGCAATGGCATCTCAGCAGTACAGTGCCCCAAGACACAGAATCAGCCCCAAATGCTGCTGAGCGCAGGGTCCCCCCTGGGCCACCCAAATCCCACACAGCTACATCAAAGGACTCTCCCCAGAACTTATTCATGAGTTTTCTTTAGAGTCTGCTCAGCTGAAAAGTACGGTGGCATCAAACGGTACGTGCAATGGTTTTTTTTTTAAACAAACAAAGCCTCCAAGCCTGACAGGCAAGGGCAGGGATGGGATTAGGCAAACATCCTACACAGACGGTTCCTCTTTCTGTCTGTCAGCTTGTAAGTGCTTTCTCTTCTAGAACTATACAGTACTAACTGAGCCGGAAACAGCTATTTAAAAAGTGATTATAGTGTGACATTTTTGTTTGACCTAACATCAAGCCATGTGCAGCTTAAATGTCAGCAAAGCTATTTACTACAGGGACGGACAGGCCCTAGCACGCTTAAATCTACCCAGCGCCTGAAGACAGCTTGCCGTCTCCACTTGGTGCACAGGAATGACGCCGAAGCCACGACATGAAGTGCAGCGCTCCGTAAGCTGTGATAATTGACTGATGTGCTGGGTGGCAGAATGCATTCAGCGAGAGGCTCACAGGGAGGAAGATAAAATAGTGGATAATTAAAGTCAATCATCTCAGGCCTGTGCAAAAGGTTGCCTTGGATTAGCAAGGGCATGCCGATAGCTGGTGTGTTTTGTCCAGGGAAGTCTGAGGAGCTCAAATATTTGGACAAAAATAGCAAGCAGAATTTTCGTTTTGTTGACGCAGGAGCTGCCGTGGTCGCAGGCGAGGAGGGAGCCCAGCCAGCCCCGGGGCTGGCAGAGCACATAGCAGTGGACCCGGCTGTGGCTGCCGCGCAGGGTGACCCGTGCAGAGGGATGGAGGGGATGGGAGGCTTCAGGGCCATCTCACCCGCCAGCAAAATATCGGGCGAGCAGGGGGGCTAAGGCTGCTAGCTACATGCACGCCTCCCTTTGTGAGAACCGACAGGAATGAAGTGGCTTCAGACCCTGCAAAGATGCGCGAGCACGCACAGCCACAAAGCCATACTCTGAGCTGTACGGGATCGTGAGCTCTCCCTGGAAGACAACGAACTGGTGTGCAACGGATGGAGACAAGTACGCTTACAGGTCCTTAATGGGACTAGAGGCATACATTTGGACGGCGTTCCCGTCTGACCTTCTGCTCAGAGCCTAAAACAACAAACAAATCAGTGTGCCTTTATTTTGAGAGAACGTTGCTCACAGTAATAAGGGTGGGTGGGGGCACTCAAAAGGAAGCTGAGCTGTGATAAAACTTCCATTTTGTTCTTTCTTGCATGTCAGAAAAAAATTTACGTTGTAATTGAGTGCTTTTCAGAGTTTATTTTTCTTTACATTGTTACATGCCTGATCACATCTGATTTTGGAAGCTAAGCAGGGCCTGACTTGGCTGGCATTTGGGAAGCTGCAGAAAATGCAGCAGACTCCGTGCAGGATCTCTGTGCTGGTTACATGAATGCACGGTGCCTAACAGCGTGACTGGGGAGGAACGACAAGAATATTCACAGCTTTTCCATATTGTAAAACGCTGCTTTTCTCCAGATAGAGCAACTGCAATAACACCATGGCTGAAAATAACATCATGAATTTTTTTCAAATAACAAATAAGGACGGCTCGTGAATACTGGTTAATACCTGTCACAGCGCACAGAAAAAGCCTTTAAGCAAACTGATCATCAGGTCACTAGAGACAGGATATAAATTCTTTAATTTCTGTCTGCTTGCTACTTACTTTTCTAAGTGTTGACAGTGGCAGGGGACTGCAAAAATCCCTTCAAAACTCCTTTAAGTACAATAAGTGAAAACAGTATAAACTTTTTAACAGAAAATATATGAGAGGTAGTCAGAAGATTTCGTTTGTGTGAGGTTTACTGTTGTTCTTGGTGTTTTCAGTGACAAAGGGCTTAATTATTTCGTATAAAGGTTCCTTCCTGCTTGCTTTACCTTAGAAAATTCCAGACGATCAAGGCCGGTCTGTTATGATTTTACTTGGAAGCTCCCAACCAAGGATTAAAACTTTAACAAAAGTTTCTTTCATTAAAAATGTTCATTAGTCATTCAAGTTAAAACAAACATCATTTAAAAAAATAATAAATGTAACTCGAACTCCCTTCCTCTCTTGCTTTCTTATCAAATGTCATCAGTGGGTACCGCTCAGATCCTGAGTGGGCCTTGTAGTCCGGAGTGAGCTTCATGTGTTTAGTTGTCCCTCCCCTAAAAAAGGTTAAAAAGGCAAAACCAACCGTGAATGTGCTACAGAGAAAACAGATCTCTGAGTACCTTTCTTCCACCTTTAAACAACAAATAAACACGATATGGCAAAGCAAGGCAAGCTTCACATGCTATAAGCCTCTCCCAGGTAGTGCCTGGGAAGCCCTCGTTCAGTTTTTGCAGCCCTTCTTTGTTGTATCGAATTGTGAGGGATTTCTAAGTCCTAATTTGGATGCATCCCCCAGCAGCAGAGAGAAACCGACAATTACTGAAGCAAGGCAAGTTGTTTTCAGTTTAGCAGTTTTTTTCTAAGCTAGGCTTGTGGTTTCATTTAAAGTTTGAATGCTTCCATTCTCTGAGAAGCGCAGTGGCTTTTCAATGGCAGAAGATCAAATGATGTTAATCGGGCAGTGTGACCTAATCCTCTAATTCAGCTGCCTTTCTACATTAGAAATGTTCTGCTCATGTAAGATTGATTTGCTCTTAAATTGACTTTTTTCTTCTGTTGTTAAACGCGCTATTCTGAAGGTCTAGTCCTAGCTCCACAGATCTGGTAAACAAAGAAGAGAAGACCACTTTTTCTTCACTTTGTACATTTAGATAGGGTTCTGATAGAAAATCTCTTGGTAATCGCATAAAGACCAAGATGTTATGCAACAGCAGCGAGAAGAACATTTTTCTTTTTGGCAGTGATCCTTCAGGTTACTTACACGGAATGGGGCTACTCCGGTCAGCTATTGCCCACTATAGGAAGACTACCACAAGCGTAATTTCTCCTCAGCCTCCAGATATACCTTCCATTGATGTTCTCACGCGTTTCTCCAAAGACTGAAAGAGCTCCTCACTCTTCCCGTTTCTTCTTTTTTCTTCCCTCACTTTTTCTGATGTGGTGGCTCTGGTGCAGAGCCCGGTGTGACGGGGCTGCTGCACCAGCACTGGCAAAGGGCAGCCAGGGCAGCGCCTCCCTGCAATGTCCTCCATCCACCCCTCCCTCCATCCTTGATCCCTGCATCTTTCCCGCCACGCTGTGCATCTATGGGTAGATTGCAGGCCGCAGCCACACCTGACGTGCAGGACCACAGGAGAGAAAACAGCCTGCTGGGTTGCTCTGTCAACAGCTGATGGCTTATGAGATACCATCCGAAATGGCGTCACGCTTCCATGGGGATGGGGGCAGCTGCGTGGCCCCTGAACACAGCCTGTCGGACATGGCAGCTTTTCTGACACTGTAACACCAGAAGAGCTCCCGAGCTCTACAAGCACCAACAGACAGGCCATCAGCACTGGTTGTGTCTACCGACCTTCACAGCAGCATCCCCTAATGGCGGCCACACGAGGCGAGCCTAGCCAGTTGGAACTAAAAGTCCCCGAAGCCTGGCGACAGCCATGGCTCCCGCAGGCAGCACACAGAAGCCTGCATTCCTGCTCAAACCTGAAGGCCAGACCCTCCTGAAACATCAGGCTCTGTGGCCAAATGAGTGCTAATGGCCAGTACAAATTAAGTGTTGTTCACTTACCCGTAGGCTGGATTTGGCCAATATTTACAGAAGATAACCAGCCCATAGCTAACACTATCAATGTTAACCTACTTCCTATGACCTCGCCCGCTTGAGCTGCAGGGGAAGTCTCAGCAGAAGATGAGAAGATGAGAAGATGTCCAGCACTTGGCACAGACATCAGCACATGGCGCCTGTCTCAGCTGCTTTGACAGCCATCGTAGGGTGGCGCGGGGCTCCCTGGGCACGAGGACACGTGGCCCAGCATCTGCGAGGCACGAAGCAGAGGGGAGAGGGCCATGCCGCACTCCAAGGATTTGCTTCTTTTTCCCATGCTGTTACTGAGGATTCTTGCAACAGATTTTCACTGGCTACTTCTACATCATTGCTACGATTGCCTCAGGTAAAGGAAGATAGAATACAGTCTGGAGAACTAAAACAACCATTTACAGTGCCTGGCAGGTGCTCTTCAACCTTTTTTGCTGCTGCGGAGGGCATCAGGGCTGTTGTTCCTGCCTGTTGGCTCTGTCATATGCAATCATCTTGCTATATCTATCTAGTGGACTACACAACCTTTTTTCAGTTCTTTCAGTTTTTTCCTGCCAGATGGTAACAAATGAATCCAATCAATTAATTACATTGCCTGAAGATATTTTGTCAACACGAGGCTGGCAGTGTCCGTGCTGGCAGAACACGTAGGAGTTTTCGAAATCCCTCATGTTATTGTTGGTGTTACTTTAGGTAAACCACAAGCTGATTCAGATCCACCTTATGAGTAGTTAATGGGTCTGTCCCCAGTCATCTGGCATTCGTGGAGATGATTTTCATGTTACTGCGCTACCTGTGTACAACATCCCTTTTCCCCAGTGCTGTTTTCTTAAAAGAAATTGAAGCATAATTTCAGCCTGGCATTGGGCAGCAGCAAACGTGGTCTAAGCAAAAATTTGTGGGCAGAGAGCGCCATCTCCAGCTACCACACAATAATTACTCGGTGGTAACAACAAAACTAGTTTGGTATTTCTCCTATGGAATTGCCATCTCTTCCAGCAATAGATGGAGGAAAAACGCCATCTGAGATAATGTCAAATATAACAGAGACGAAATTTGTTCTGTGTTATGGTCCTCCAGCCTACAGAGAGCCTCTGCATCTCATACTACATATGATGCTTTTGGTAAGTACTTGGAAAAGCTCATAAATGATATCTCTAGTATTGTCCCAGAATGACTGGGTAGAAAACTAGTGCAAATAAGCAATGTGCAAAAATAGCATACAAAGTGCATGCAGAAGAACTGTATATATTAAAATGTTACAAAATTTGGAAATACTACAAAAATCACACAAATATTACATAAATACATTTAATTACACAAACAAAAATACTACAAAATATTACAAATATTACAAAAATTACATAAATACAAAAAATTACATAAATACAAATACAAAAGAATTACAACAGCTGTATTAAGTCAAACCGTATTTCGTGTACATTTTATCCCACATAAATGATACATATGTTAGTGTACACTTTTAAAGAAATCCATACTGAAAAACATAAACAAGACATTATTTATAGCTGATGCCTGAGAACTCATTCTCCACCACGATGCTAAATGATGTCGTTGCCATCCTGTTACCCAGCAGCTTTCTGTTCTTCCTAACATCATGGGAAACCTCAGGCCTCCAGAGCATTCACAGCTCCAAAGGGTTCAGACAGAGCAGAGATACTAAGTGCATTAGACAAATCCATCTGTGAATGCAGGTACGCTGCTTTTGACAGCAGTCTCTAAACTAAACGGACAGTCGAGGCCGGGGCCTGTGAGCCCAGCTTCATCAATGTCAGAGAGGAGTTTGTTCTAGAAATGTATCTTAAGGACACCAGCCGCAAAGAAATTACCGTACAATAAAATTTGAAAACATGTTTCCTCATGTGTGTTGTGCAAGACTCCTCCATATTAAAGAACTGTTAAAGAATTTGCAAAAACAAATGGATTACTGGATTTAAAAGGCTATGAATACTAAGCACATACCTTGGATAGACGAATCAGGAAGGGTTAAAAGACAAAGCATCTGTTATCATCTAGCCTTAAAAATAGCATTCCCGAACCAGATAGAGCATCTTCTTTAAAATGCAAATTATTAAATTACTCTGTGTCATTTTTATGACTGAGTTCAGAAAGTATTTGACAACTGTTCAGAAAACCAAAGATTCAGATTGCAGCCACAGACGCAGCAAGATACAGACATAAAGCTGATGAAGCTCTGTGGAAAAGAAACCTGTAAAGGACAAGAAGGCAATCGAGAACGGCTGGCATGGATTTATGAAGGACAAATTGCAGCTGGCCAACCCGATTGCATCCTATGATGAAATGGCTGGCTACACGGACAAGGAGGCAGAAGTGGACACAACAGACCCTGACTTCAGTACAGCTTTTGAAATAATTTCCCACAGCACTTTCATTCACAAACTGAGGAAACACAGCATGAACAAGCTGGCTGTTAGCTGCACTGAAAACTGTTGAGGCTGATGGGCTCTGTGGGTGGCAGCTGGTGGCTTGTCAACCTGCCTGAAGGCCCATAGCACGTTGAGTACTTTAGGGGTTGACACTAAGACCCATAGAGTGCATTATCTTCATCAAAAGCCTGGACCATGGGACAGGATGTTCCCTCCACATATTTTAAGATACGGCTACATGAGTGGGGATGGTGGACATGCTAAATGGTCGAGCTTCAGTTCTGAGAGACTTTGAGAAGCTTAAGGACTGGGCTGACAGAAGCCTTAGCACATACGAGCAGAAACGCTCAGCCCTGCACCTAAGGCAGAACAAGCCCTTCCACTGGTACCGGCTGGGAAGGAACGGGCTGGCTATCAACTTTGCCAAAAGGACCCGGGGTTGTGTGAAAGCCAAGTCCAGTATGAGCCAACAGCGCGCTCTCATCCCAAAGAGGACAAATCACACAGCAGCCTGCTTTAGGAGGAGTATGGCCAATAGACTGAGGAAAGTTACTGTCCTCCTTTGCTCCGTGTTGGGGAGGCCCTGGCTGGACACAGGGCCCAGACTGATGCTTCCACAGATCAAGATCGAGTATCTCCAGCAAAGGCTACCGAGACAGTCAGGATCTAAATCCCATCACCCTGAAGGAGAGGCTGAGGGACTCTGGGCCTCCCTTGCCTGTTGAAGAGCGTAAGGGGCCACGTAACAGCAGCCTATGGCTACTTGAAGGGAGTCTACAAATAAGACAGAGCTAAACTCTCCTCGGTCATGGTAGGCAACGCAACAAGAAACCACAGACAGAAGTGGCTCAGGAGGTCCAAAAAGGACCTTATGACACAAATTCTTTACTTGGAAGGCAGTTGACCTAGAGAAACTATGAAATTTTCTCTCTTGGGTGGTTTCAAGAGCTGTTGAGAGAGAACTGCACCGATGTGGCTGACTTCCAGTGCGGTGGCTGAACTGTGCAGCACCCAGAGGTCCCTTCCCCTTCCGACCAGCCCGTGACGGCTGGGCACAGATTTGAAGCTGCTGACTTTCCTGGTCCGTGATTCTTGTTTATTGTGGGCAGACAGCCTTAAAATGGTCATCGAAACATTGTCTGAGCTTTATTATTAATTGAGAAGCGTGTTTAAGTATACCCACGAGCAAAAATAAACATGCCCTGCCATCTGTCAGTACCTGGCAAACTGCAGATGTCGTTTTCTGAAAACAAAGTATTTCATAGAATCATAGAATGGTTTGGGTCAGAAGGGACCTTAAAGATCATCTGGTTCCAACCCCCCTGCCATGACCAAGGACACCTTCCACCAGACCTGCTTGCTCAGAGCTCCATCCAACCTGGTCTTGAACACTGCCAGGGAGGGGCAGCCACAGCTTCTCTGGGCAACCTGTTCCAGTGTTTCACCACCCTCATGGTGAAGAATTTCTTCCTAAGATCTAATCTAAATATGCCCTCTTTTAGTTTACAGCCATTCCCCCTTGTCCTATCACTACACACCCTTGTGAAATGTCCCTCTCCATCCTTCCTGTAGGCCCCTTCAGGCACTGGCAGGCTGCTGTAAGGTCTCCCCGCAGCCTTCTCTTCTCCAGGCTGAACAGCCCCAACTCCCTCAGCCTGTCCTCGTAGGAGAGGGGCTCCAGCCCTCTGATCATCTTCAGTTTCATCGCCACATTTAAACCGTTGCCTGCTATTTCCGCTGGCAATATGAAAATAGCAAAGAAATGCAGTGTGTTTTGAAAAGCCACCGACTGCAAAGCAGCTCAGCGCGTTACTTACTGAGCTTGCGAAAGTGACGGCAGCGCCGGCAGCCAGGCACCGGCACTCCCCAAGGCAATTTAAAACCGAGCGCGGCGGCCCCGGTAACCGCCCTCTCTTCTCTGAATAGCTACAGGCGCTCGCACTACTTACTGTTGTTGGGGTTTTTTGTTTAAAAAAAAAAAGTATGCTAAAGGTCACTGATACGATCAGTTTTGACCGCGGCTACGGGCTACCCCCGCCTGCGCGACTGCCTCCCTCCTCCCCCGGGAGAGGACACATCGGGCGGGCTGGGCTCGGCCCGGCGAGAGGAGGAGGAGGAGCAGCGGGCGGAGGCGATGGCGGCGGGGGCGAGCGGCGGCGGCGGGCTGCTGCCCTTCCTGCGGCTGCTGGGGCAGCTCAAGGCGAGCGCGGGGGCGGCGGGAGCGGGGCGGGGGAAGGGCCCGCCTCGGCGGGGCGGCGGGGGTCTGCCTGCGGCCTTCACCGGAGCGCGGCAGCGGCTGGTGGCGCCGGGGCCTGGCAGCGGGGCGGCCGGCGGAGAGCCGGGGCCTGCGGGCCGTGACCGCCGGCCCGCCGCGGCGCTTGCCAAGCGGGGACGGCCGGTGCTGGGGCTGCGGCAGGGGGGCGCCGGCGGAGGGCGGCAGTGGCGCGGCCCCTCGGCCTGAGCGCCCTGAAGGCCCGGGAGGCCCGAGCCGAGGAGGGCGCGGGGTGGTGGTGGTGGCGGCTGTGGTGGTGGTGGCGGCTCCGGTGGTGGTGGCGGCACTGGTGCTGTCGCGTTCTCCTCGGCTGTGAAGAGCAGCGCGGAGGCAGCCCGCCGGGCCGCAGCCCCGGGGGAGCCGGCTCCCCGGGACGGGCGCTTCCCGGAGCTGCAGAGCCCAGCGGGGCGCGGAGGGGCGGCGGGGCAGGGTTGCTGCCGGTGCCTCCGAAGCGAGGTCCACCAAAACCGGCGGAGGTTTTAACGCTTACCCTGCTGCGACGTTCTCCTGGCGCAGCGGGTGCCGCGGACGGGGTGGGTGTACAGGAACGTGGCGAGGCCGGAGAGCGTGTCCGATCACATGTACAGGATGGCGATGATGGCCCTGGTGACCGAGGACAAGAGCCTCAACAAGGACAGGTGAGACTGCTGCTGGTCACTGTGACCGCCTGTTAATGTTGTGGGAGAGCCGTGACCAAAACGCTTGGAACAGCCGTCGTCCTGAGGAAGAGCTTCTGAGACACACCGGAGGAGTTTGAAATCCTTTGCCCTCTTGCTTTGCCTCCATCCTTTGGACAGGGTGCTGTTTGCCTGGACAGCTGAAAGGGGCTGAAGGCTGCTACTGCTAAATTCCACGCGCTGAGGCAAGTCGCTAACGCAGGGGCTCTGAGCAGGCCTGCTCTCAAGCTGTAAGCAAGGTGAAGACACTCAGTTAAAACACAGCTTGAAGGAAAAAACAGCAAAGCCAGACACTGTGTGGATTTTGACAGATGTAGTTAGCACTCAGCAGCAGCAAGGAGCCTCAGAAATCGTGTAGCACGGAAGAGAAAGCATCATTAGTGTTGAATGAGTTGTCCAGTCTAGAGTGGGATCATGCTTGCTTTGTCCCTCCAGGAGCTGATGAAAATAGGGAAGGCTTTTTGGAGTGTTCTGCTGCAGACTGACCCAGTTGCAGAGCTGTGAGGGTCAGATTACGTGCTGAATTTGGGATGACTCCCATCAGATTACCTTCTACCTGTTGCAGCATTAGTGTGAAGTATACAATGTAGTTATCACAAAATCTCTGGAAGTCAAGCATGCAAAAGCTAAGTACATTATTTTTGAATGCTGTGCTCTTGTGCAAACTTTATTTGTAATTGAATCTACATTTATAAGCAGCAGTAGCTAGAAATCAGGGATTAAAATCATGTCTAGGTGGAAACTACTTTCCTTAGCACAGAAATGTAAAATGTTATGTAAAATAAATACCCCCCCCCCCAAACCTGTAAAAGATACAAAGGGGATAAATTATGCAGTATCTTCGCTTTCTGAATACAAAGATATAACTTAAAATGCTGAAAGCCTAATTATTCTGTCTTTGCTTCTTGTCAGATGCATACGATTAGCTTTGGTTCACGACATGGCCGAGTGCATTGTTGGAGATATTGCTCCTGCAGATAATGTCTCGAAAGAGGAGAAACACAGGAGAGAAGAGGTAGGAACATAAAGTGCAAAGCCACATCTCCGAATAGGCCACAACCGACCAAAGTTTTCAGCTCGTGATTTTTGTACTTGTGATGTCACCAAGTACAAAGTTAGGAAGGAGAACCTTTGACGTAATCTGCATGTTGGCCATTTGTTCCTGAACTAGCTGGATTTTTGGTAGCATGAAATAGTCACGCTGACCAGCCGTACCAAGAGGTGGGGAGCCGGGAGTGGGTGCACTGAGAGTTCGTGGCAGATTGTGTGGTGCCAGATCGTGTGGTTGTGACAGGAACTTTATTTAAGCTATTTGCCCAGGACTCTAGACACAGGTGCACACGTCCTGCGTCTCTGAGTGCAGTGTGCCGAGAGTTATTTTATTTTTGGCCTCGTGCATATCCAAACTGTTGGTTTGTCGTTTCTGGTTGGCTGCATTGTTTGAAGAAAATGTAAACCACTCCTCCAGCCACAGCTAGAGGGCAACGTGGTGCCTCAGAAACTTTTTAGAGGCTGCAGTTAGCGCTTCAAAGGGTGTAAAAAACCTCGGAGTGATTATTTCCTTACCCCCCCACCCCCCCCCCGTGTTTATCTGTTTAAAACTTGGGATTCAGGGGGCTGCGACTGACTCCAGGAGTAAGCTCTTTGCTAAGAAAGTGGAAATTGAAGATCAAAGGGGTATTCAGTGTTCTTGAACTACTGTCTTTACTGACTGCAGTTTTAGTATTTCTTTTTTTCGATGTACTTCCTAGTGTGTTCTTACACTAAACAAACAAACAAAAAAACTCTTTCCTGGAAGCCTCCAAAGGTTGTTTTGTCATGGGGGATCAGGCTTCAACTTTGCCTAGAGGGAATTCTCGGTTGTATTTAGGCAATGAAAAAGGTATTTTGATGCCTAAGTATGTTTCAGAAGTTTCTTGAAGTATTTGCAGCTCCTTCTGCTCCCATTTCACTCAGTGAGGACGTTGCTGCTGACTTTGTGGAAGGGAGGGTCAAGCATTAAATGTTTAGGCTGACTCTAAAGTACTTTGTTGTAAAAACACACTGAGAGTAATGGTTTCGTGAGGTAGCTTGAGCTGAATTATCAGCGTGCTGCTTCTGCTGCAGAGTTCTCTTTTTTCCCCTTTGCTCTACAGCTGACATTGAGCTGACTCTGAAGTCTGCTTGTGCAGTAAATTTAATCACGTAGTCTCACTAAGGCTAAGACCGCAGAAGATGAACTTTATTTAAAAAAAAAAAAAAGGTTGGGTTTTTTTTTCCTTTGGGGTTTTTTGGGTTATTTTTTTTTGCTGGGTAAGTCATTTTGCCCTGTTGACCTGGAAATCTGATGAGCTGCAGGGCTGGAAGGAGGTGGGAAGAAGTGAGACCTTCATGCTGCACTGGTGGGGAGCAGCTGATCCTCTTCAGCCGTACTGTGAAACTATACCCCGCACTTGAAGTGGAGAAACACTCATGACACAAAACCTTTGTCTTGCCTATGATATTGACTGTTTCGGAAGCAGCCCTTAGTGTCACTAGGAAAACAGCAGAAGTAGCCGAGCAATGAGACTGATGGGCTGCGAGAGCGTGAAGAGCAAGCAGAACAGTTCCTGCTTGTGGGTTATACCAGCAGTTTGATACTGCATTAGACCTTGTAGCAACATTTTTGTTGTTGAACAAATGGTATCTTGGTCTGGGAGCACTGTGTTTTATTGCTGCAGGGTGTTAAATGGATTTTTTTTCTGTTTTTCAAAATTGGAGATTTTTAAAGGCTTATGTTGTGTTGCCTGCCCGCCAGTCAGCGGCTGTTCTCAGCGCTGCTGGTGGAAATGTGCTAGTTGAGCGTTTGAGAGGGGGCGGTTGCTAGTCAGCACCAGGAGTTAGTATTTTGAAACTGCTTTTATGAACTGCATCCATAACCTCTTAAATTCAAATGTTCCCTCCACTAGTTAAATCTGAAAGGCAGAGCTGGCAATTGATGGCAATTCCCTGGCATTTGACTTGCCTGTTTTGCTCTGGGCTTCTTTTTGGACTCTTGGAGATACTGGATGCACTTTCAGGTTGCTTTTCTTTTGTTTTCTAGCAATTCACTTAAGCAGCTCCCAGAAAAGATCCTCCACTGAGTGGTCCTACTGCTTCTCTGGCAGATTTATGTACAGGTGCACTTTATAATAATAAGCTGTGTAGTGTATGTTGCTACAAACTTGGTAACACGTAGCTAATTCTTCAAAAAAGATAATAATAAAAATGTGCTTGCTCAAAAAATGGATAAATGGAGATGGCTTCTTTTTTTTCAGGCAGCTATGCAACAACTGACCCAGCTTCTATCAGAGGACCTCAGGAAAGAAATCTATGAACTCTGGGAAGTAAGCCTACATTCTTTCAATCCTTTGGTAAAATTCAGGGTAACCCATTGCCCTCTTCCTGTTTAACTATGAAACCGCGTCATCTCTGTATTTTGACCTCAGAAAAGGTAGATTCATTTGCTTGGGAGATACAGCCAACGGTATGAGTGAAGGTCACTTTGGAATCCATTTTGAAAAGAAACCCCAATCTTTGGTAGAATAACCAGCTTCTGCCTTTGGTCTCTCAAGAGTTTCAGATGAACCCGTCCAGGTCTTGTACAACTGAAGGAAGGTTTGTCCTCTACATCCAGCCCTATTGGACATAAATCCCTTTTTTGCTAGATAAGATTAGTCCTGTAGGACTTGTATTTTGCATATATTTTTTTCATTTGCCTTAGTCTTCTCTTAATGATTGCATGAGAGCTGGTTCAGTGTGCAGTTAGTTCTTCAGCATGCTAGGTTTTTATCATTCTCATTAACCATAATTTAACATATGCACACTTTTGATCATTTGTTCTTTGCTTCTGCCTTCAGGATGATTTATCTGCATTGAGTCTCCAATGCAGCAGTATGAGCGTAACCCACATATCAGCGAGCGTAACCTAAAAATCTGATATTCATATGCAGTCCTTCTAGTCTTATATTAAGTGAAACAGCTAGGTGCTTCTTAAGAAGGAAAAAAAACATGGCAGAAAGTAAGAAGCCTCTGATCACTTGGTGTGATACTCTGCTCTCAGCTAGCCAGAGGCATTTCCCTCTGATTTGTTTTTGTGAGTGAAGGATGTTATGGCCCAGAGCTGAACAGGGGCTGGAACAAGATCTGTTGACGCTGTTAGCAAGTCCTTCCTGCACTGCTCTGCCTTTGTCTTTGCCCCTTTTTCCCTTTCAGCCACACGAGGACTGTTTTTTGGACTGTAGTGTTGGTGGGCGCCCTGTAAGTGTACTGTAGGGGAGAAAGGGAGCAGAAAGCTGCCTCCAATGTATTCTCACTTTATAACTTAATCCAGAATACATTTGAAAAAAAAACATGACAGGAAACAAGTCAGCACTTTTCAGCTCCGTCCTGCCTTTTTATTTTCAAGAGCAAAAGCACAGGAGTAATTTTAAAAGACAGACTGCGGTGTTTGAGAGACCAGTTATGGTTTTTCCAAAGTGTACTGTTATTTCGCACTCTTAAACACCCGCAGGGAGGAAACAGTAAGTGTTTATTTCAGCACTGCTCACAGTTGCACGTATAATAGCTGACGTTTCTTGAGGTTACTGTGAGCTGAGGTATGAATAAGGTCTGGTGGGCTCTATGGCACAGAGAGGTTGTAACAGATTCATACTCCCAGTTAGCTGCTGGAGGTGGGACAGACCCTTACAAGCAGAAAGCTGTAGTTCCCCTTCCCTTGAAGTTCTCCTCTGTAATGCTGCCAAGAGTTTGTTCTCTTTGGTGGCCAAAAAAAAGAGTAGAAACAAATAGATTTAAGAAGATAAGAAGCAGTATTTAAACAATTTAAAGACGAGGCAAAGCTCAGATTGAAAGGAGGAAAAGAAGGTAAAACTTTCGAAATGAAATTGATTACTAAAATAATGATTAAAATGCAACTGGAAATCCAAAGTGTTGTTCAGATTCAGATAGAGTAGTATATGAATCAGTCATGGCTATCAAAATCTGTATTTCTGACTTTCAAAGGTAAAGCAATAAACATCAGCACAAACAGGCTGCTAAGAGTGTGACAGACGGGGAAATGACCGCCACAGGTATCTGAGCATCGCTCTGCTGGAATTACAGCCCAGGCCCTTGCCATTGCGGATGACGCCCGCAGCCAGCGTTGTCTTGTTAAGATGCAGAAGGAGATGCCATGTTCTTTGGTCAGTAGGAAAGACTCTCCAGGCTCTTGCGCTGCTCTCATCTGCGGGACGGCTGTGCGTGGCGGGCTGTGTGGCTCCCAGCGCATGGATGGGCCCGGTGTGTACTTCGGGCTCCGGTCTGATTGTTGGTGGCGTTGTTGATGAATAGGGTCAGGCCTTCCAAGGGTGTCAAGGTGACGGTGACCTGCACAGAAAGGAGTCTCTTTCTGCAGTTGGTTTTGGAAGTCAGGAGAGGACCAGCTGATGAGACATCAAATACAGTGCAGTAGATTTAGAAAAGAGAAAATGAAATGGCAGACTTGTCTGCAGCCATCACTGGAAGCAAATGACAGCGAAATTGTTCAAGTTGACCAGAAATGTGAATGACTCACAAATACGTACTGACAGTGGCTGGAGAGAGGCAAAAGGTAGCAGAGAGATTACAGGATTTAAACTCTGAAGGGGAGGAAACCCCTTACCAACTCCCCTACCTGTCTCCTAGGAGAGAAGTAAAGACATAACCAGCTCAGACAGATTAGACCAAAGAGATTAAGAAGGAGTGACAGGAGAAATGTAAAGAACGAGTCCTTATAAAAACAGCAAGTGGTGGAGAGAAGTGCACAATGGGTCTTAAAAATAGGTAATGGTAATGCATAGGCACACACACTGGTAATTCATAGCTTTAACCAGGCCTGAAAAGATCTTAGAAAGATCTTAAAGAAAATATTGTTAAATGGAACCTATTACTTAACTTGCATATCATGTAAGGTTGTCTCAATATCATCCCCGATTCAGTCAAAACACTTGGTATATTTTTAAGTTAAGAGTATGCAAAAGAATTGTGTTTGTAAGTCCTATTGCATTTCACAGAGATTTAGCACGTACTTATGGGGATTGTTCAATAGCAATCTTAAAAAAAGAGAGTGAAATGCGTAACTGAGTATTTATGGAGTGGTTTGTACTGATGAAGAAAATTCTAGATATATAAAAAGCTTCTGATACTCCATTTCAGAGCAATGCAATTTCTTTCTTTTCTTTGCAAATCTGTGCAGGAATATGAAAACCAGCGTACTGCAGAAGCCAAGTTTGTAAAACAGTTGGATCAGTGTGAGATGATACTGCAGGCATTTGAGTACGAAGAGTTGGAAAACACACCTGGCAGACTGCAGGATTTTTATGATTCAACTGCTGGTATGACATTTGGGCTTTTTTTTTCTTTCGTAAATGAAGTGCAATATATAAATTGCCTTTTTTTCTGATAGACATTCAGAGCAAGTGAGAACTAGTTATTTTACTCATTGCTCAAATACCCTAAATATTTGTGGGGAAACTTAGCAGACTGTGAACGTACCTTACGTTTATTTGTACGTGTTGAACCCGAATCTTATTTGCACCAAGTTTCTTTTACCTCGCTTTGGACATGCACAGAGAGGCCCAGCTGTCACTGCGCTTGCATGTTTTTAAGGATCTCCCTATACCATCAGAGGGGGTATAAAGGAGGCTTCGTTCTTCACCGCTGCCTTGACAGCAGCTTGTTTCTGCTTTGTTAGTGTTTCATGAGCTGGTGAAGCAGAATTTGCTATCCCTGCGCGAGCTGTGTGGTCTTGTGTGACCTGCCCAAGGTCCGTGTGAGAACCACCTCAGTGAAATGTTTTAGGTGCAGTTGTGTTAATTTTTATCCACTGCTTTTCATCCTTTCCAAAATAAACTGATAGTGGATAGGAAAACTAGGTAAAATAATAGTCTTTGTAATTTCAGCAAGAGAGTTGAACACCAGAAGAGGACTGTGACTCCAAGTCATCCTGTCCTGGGAAAAAACTAGGGACAGAGAACCTCAGGGAGAGGGCCAGCAGTCACCTGACCCAGTCCCTGACAAGTCCTATTTGTACTTTGGTGACTCCTCTGGGAAATAATAAGCTCTCTGCAAAATGCAGTAATTTGATTAGGGAAGAAGGAGAAAAAGTAGAGCATCAGCATAGCTGGAATACTTGATTCTATAACTGACATCTTTGCCTTCCTACTGGAACTCAGTAACTGAAACTAAAGCTAGCATCTCGGTAGAGCCCGGAGCGTATACCCTGCGGGCACCTGTAATTGGGATGGTTTCCTGCAGCAGGATACAGAGCATGGGATTGTCCTGGCCAGGGTACATCCTTTTTTCAGCTCTTAAGTGTCTTAGCAGAGCATGAAATATTTTTGTAAGTGTTTGGGGAAAAACAGCTGTAACTACTCTTCAGTTATTCCCTAGTTGGAGGAAATGGGAGTACTCTTTCTTAAAAGAACAACTTGGTGTTTATTTTGAGCCTAAAGCAACATCACTGCTAACCTTTCTCTGCCATCCTTTCACACGTAGGAAAATGAAAATTTTGAATTAACTTTCCCTTTTGTTTTGCAGGAAAGTTTGTTCACCCAGAAATACTCCAGCTTGTATCTCTGATTAACACAGAAAGGAATAAAAAAATAGCTGCTGCATCTCACCCACATGCCTGAGGTGTTCCTAAACTCTGTAGCTATAATAAATATTTTGTTTTACGTTCTGTGCATTGTTTTTCCTCCCATAACATCACTAATTCTGCCAGCAGCTTTTTTTCTGTGCATTCGCTGCTGAGAATCCCAGGACCGCTTAGACAGGAGCAGGTAGGATGGTTGCCTCCCAGATCAGCGGTGGTGTCAGTGACCAAATACTTAGAATTAGTTTGTCTGTTTTTTTTTCTCTTTTTTAATCAGCCTCTGATTGATGCAGTCTCCGTTACAAATAGATTCTCCACTGGGGAAATTCAAGTAAGTTTAAAATTTAGCTGATTGCGATCTAACCTGTTCGTGTAATGCACTGATTGGGACGGGTGGCCTTGCTCTGTGACTTCTGTGTGCGTGGATTCAAGTGCCGTCCGCATCAAATGGGCCAGTATCTGTTCACTGCGCCACACGGAAGCGAGACCAGCGAGCTCATTTCTCTAGAAGCTCTTGACAGAGCCAGACTTAGAGGTGAGATTTCTTCGACGTGCGTGAGCCTTAAGAACTGATGGTGAATGAAAATGATAATCTAATTAATGACGTTTTCTCAATATATTTATTTTTTCACACGGTTTTTTCCACTGCTCACGTGTGTTACCAGGGAGTGGCGCTGAGATTTCCGTAAGGTCGGTGTTCCTGAGCCCCGCTCGCCCCAGGCTGGCAGTTGTGCAGACTCTGGCACGGGTGACTGATAGTCACGGAACAGCTGAGGTTGGAGCTTGCGCAGTCTGGCGCAAACGGCTGTACGCCTGCGTAAAGCCGGCCGTCCCTTGTTCACGCTGTTACACGCTGGGACTGATTCTGCTGTAGATGGTGGTTTTTAGCAGAAGGAATATGCTAATGTAAAGGGACAGCGTGGTTGTCATCTAAAGCTGCAGTGGTGGTAAATGCCATAATGAAGCCAAGATCTGCACTTCTAACTGTTGCATCGCGTGTGCAGCTGGAGATGAGGACAATGTCACAATTACCAGATAATGAAAGCTTGCACCTGGAAAAATTACGCGGTAGAGGCCTGGGGCTAGCTTCCCTGTCTTCAGCCTCGCGTCCAATGAGGCAGCATAAAACTAAATTCAGCAGCCACCCCCTCTGGAGGCAGGAGGTGTAGCCGAGCACACGCCTCGGGCACCCCGGCTTGGAAGCGCCTGGGGCCCTGACCAGTGCTGCAGCCGAGGTGCGGAGTGCCTGGGAGCGGCTCTGCTGGGAGCGCCTGCCTCAGCGGCTGGCACAGCGCGCAGAACCCGCAGCGCGTGTTGGCCGCGGTGGGACGTGGGACCTCTGCCCGGCGTGGGAAGTCCCACGAGGCAGCAGCCCTTCGCGGAGCAATAGGACGCTGGTCAGTGCTCACTGGTGGCCAGCTGTCCGACCACAAGGGTGACGCGGAGTGGGGACGGCCCAGCTTTGTCCAGGGCCCATCGCAAAGAGTGGTTTTTACTCCCCTGAGGTGCGCACAAACCATAGTCTGTGTTAGTCTGTGCTGAATGCCAAGCGTGAGAGCTACAGATGCCTTGGAAGAGAACCGAGAACATTCTTCACAAACAAGAAAAGCGGCCTTACAGCGATGCTTGACAGAAACGCAGCGCAGGCGCTACCCCGGCAGGGACAGTTGGTTCCTCCAACGCAGCAGGAGCTTTACTGGCGGGCGATATGCCGTTCTGCGGGGAACCGAGCGCTGAACCCCCATCGGCAGCACCAGGGTGCAAGAAAGGTAAGCGCTACCCTCAGAGAGACATGGCTTGGGTGTCTGTTGGGTGGGGGGTAGTTTTGGTTAAAGAAATTGGCAGATACTTTGTGTAAAATTACATTCCGTTCTACTCACTGCAGGTGCAATGAGTATGGATTTTAATAGAAGCAGGAGTTGGCTGGAAAGAGCCGGGAGGAGGTGTGACTGGAAAGCACGAGCCATGGTGACGGGTTGATGGAAAGGTCAGCAAACTGCCTGATGCAGTACGGTGCACACTGTTCACGTGTCGGGAAGGGGGGGCCGTGCCCCGGACAGGCGACCTGCGAGGGGGAATCTCCTCTCCCACATCTGTCTCCTGATCTGGTCGTATCAGCACTGAGCCTACACATAGTGGCAGCTGCTGTGATGACAGTAACATCTCAGGATTTATATGGAAGAGAAGCTTCTCTGGCCAACCTACCTCCACAAAGTCATACTCACACAAACTTTTAAAATTATGCTCTTAATGAATTAAATAAAAAGTAATTTACTGCTTTCCCAGAAGCATTTTTCTATGTGTATATGTACATACATCCATAAATACTTAAATAAGGCCTAAATCAGTGTCCTGTAGAAGGTGCCAGTGCCTGGATTCCATCTTTTTATCTCTGTTTGGCTGCTGGCTCTGCTCAAAAGTAGGCCAACAGTTTTAGACCCAGATGGTGTTTTCTGCCATGCATTTCACTTTTACTGAACTTGGTTCAATTACTTTTCTCCTTTGAACCTCAAAATTTTCAAAACTTTGGCCACAGATTTCCATGGGGAATTTCAGGTGCACAAGGGACTGAGCAGCTTTTAGCAACTGTAGGAAGGGCAGATTATGTTGTTGCAGTTCACCTTGATACTCTGCTGTGACAGATCAAGGCTCAGAGATGCACAGTATTGCGAGTAAATACACAGAATTAAAAAGAAAACATCACAAAGTGTAAAAGAGTAAGAGAGAAATTTATTTTTAATATCAATAACTTCGTTTACACAAACTGAGGTGACCATTAATATCTTCACTTAGCGTCATGTTTATGCACAAAACCACAAAATAAGCTAACAGTCACAAGAAAACTGTACTAAAAAAAACTAATTAAATTTGCTTCCATGCTAAAAATCACACTAAAGAGGCATTTGATATAAATGGCCAAAGTTAACTTACGTCCAGTAGAACATTATGAAAGGACTTCCAACTTTGTGAAAACTGTAACAAGCCACACAGAAAAAAAAAATCACTTAAAGCCAAGTTTCATCGCAAGATTTTAAGCAGTCTGTAATGTCAAACTCACTAACACCGATTTGAAGCTTTGGCTTATGCTTAAAAAAACGCATCCATTTGGAAAGTAGCCAGGCTGTTTTCCATCTTGTTTACTGGTAAAGTTGTGCTTATCTCAGTCTGGTGAGCTGAGTAATGCAACATGCAGGCTGACACGTGCTCACTAGGCAGCAAGAGAGCGTCACAAGTGTGCTGCTCTTTTTTTAGAAAAAGTTAAAAGGATGCAAGAGAACATGCTGCAGCGAAGCCGAGATGATGGGCTCTTGGTGATTAAGCAGACACAATGCAGGTGGTGGAGTTATGTTCTGGAGTGAAACATAACAAAATTTGACACAAAAAGTGAAGTGCCTGCTCATCCTGTGTATTGTAAGACAGGAGGGTTCACGCCAGCAGCTCCGAGACGCGGACAGAAGGCCTGGGCTCTCTAACCTGTGGCTCGTCTTGAGCCAGTTGTTGAGTTTGCATTCTTTCACTTAAGGCTGTATCTTGACTGAGGCTCATAAATACACCTTCCCTTATTTTTGAGGGGAAGGTATGTAGGCAAAATTATTAAGTAGTTCCCTCTGCTCCACTTCCCTGTGTAATTAAGTTCCCCTGTCAAGTCTTATCGAACCACAGAGCGCAAACAATGGAACAGATTTTTAAACTGAAGCTTTTCCAGCTACAATGATCATCTTAAATCAGCAGCTGGGATCAGTTCAGTTTCTGTACCAGTAACTGGGTGTCTCTTCTTGTCCTCCTCAGCTCTGCTGACCAACAGGTGGAGGGCAATGCCAAACTGTACCAGTGAGAGAGAAAGAACTTTTTGTGACAGTAAGTGATTTAATTCTGTTAGGAAACAGATCATGTACAGACACTCCTGAGCAAAGGGCACCTGGTGTGGTGGGTAGACAGCTGGTACACGGACTGTTCCTGGCAGTAGCAATCTTTGCACAGCTCTGGATCCATCTGTCTGACGTGGCACTGAGAGGGGAGTTGGAAACCAACAGAGAGAAAGCAGTGGACTAAAAGAAATAAGGAACAGAGACTGGGGAGGTTGTTGGAGGGAAGTTATGTGAAAATGAAAACTATTTTCGTCACTTAACATAGAATTTAGAGCATTAGAAGTCAATTACTTGGTTTCTATGGTATTCAAAGTACCTGATGATAAAATGGCTCATCCAAAATTCAGAAAGGGAGAGGGGAAACGCACAAGGCCAGGGAGGCAATCTTCCAAAGCTGACAAAACCTTGTTGCACAAGTTGGGTGGCAAGGGACGTCTAAAAACCACTGGCCGGGCAAGTCTCTGCAGAGCGGCGCGTGAGGCTCAGGAGGGCCTGCGGTCTAACACTGGAGCTCCTCTTCGCTCTCGGGGAGGCGGGTGCCAGCGAGGGAGCTCTGAGCGCTGGCATGGGCGGTAGAGCTGAGAACTTCTTCAAAACTCCCCCCCGTGTGGCTTGTCCCACCAACCTTGGTCTGAAACAAGGCAAACAAAGAGAACTGCGAGTTCCTCTGCTCACGCTGTGGCAAGTCCTATTTGCATTCCACCCCACGGCCATGGAGGGCTGGGAACTGTTCAGGCAGAGAGCATGTCGGGTTGGGTTTTTCTTAGAACAAAAGCTCTAAAAACAGTCAGATAAAGCAACTGCTTTCCTCCCCCAATCTCTAAACTTCTAGGCTGCAATCATAAAATCTGCCAATGGCATTTATCATATGTTTAAAGGAACCAGGCTCTAAGTAGCTCACACTGGTTTCACTGTTTTTTTTCCAGTTCTACACAGGCTGGGTAAGAGATGGGTATTAAAATGAACTGGTTCGTTTGCTGAGTTAAGTGGCCCATCCGCCAGCAATGGTAACACAGCTGCTCTCAAAATTCATAAACCGTACTGGGATTGTGGACAGGAGAAGGACTATAGTAACTGAAGAACAAAACCAGCAGCTTGTCTCTCTTCAGGTACGCGTAGCTGTCTCAATACTGAGATATAAACTGCCCACAGCATTTTTGGGGGGTGGGGGAAGAGATACCAAATTACGTTAGTGAAACATATGACAGTGTGCTCACAGGTCATCCACTTTCAAAGTGCTTCATTTTAATGAATTTTTAAATAGAAGTATTAAACCAAAGCCCAGTATGACTAAATCTCTGACAGAGTTTTCCTAATGAAGACAGAGCTTTATCTAAAGATTTGGAAATGGTCAAGACCAAGTGAGGAAGAGACAAAGCTGTTTTGACTGCGTTCTCTTGGGAAGAGAACGTCCTTTTGTGGTTTGGCTTGCTGATATGCCTGCTCAAAGTTGATTCAAGCCTGAAAATAGGGCAAAACTTTTTGCTCCACCCTAGAACTGCAGCAGGACTTAAAGACAAACTGGTATGTTTCCAGCCTGCCAGCCACTGAATGCTTAGGAAGATTATTGTAATTAAATGAACTTTGTGTCCTAAGTTTCCAAAGGGTTATTAATCCTATGTAATCCTGCTTCACCAGCTAGCACAGGAGCTTGCCTAGCTTGAAAGTTCAATAAAATAAGGTAGTAGTAGGTTTGATATTTGCTCTGACAGTTTGAGTCACAGTTATTAGAAGTTCCCATCTCAAGAGGTAAAAATCAATATCCAGTCTAATGGGCTGTGCTGACTTTCAGAAAGTATCGGTCCGTCACTGATTTCTGCAAACAGAAATGCAAAAATTCAGTTATTGTTAAACACTGGTAGGCCCAAAACTTCCAGTGAAAAGACAGCCACTGTCTACTAAAGCTACTATTAAGTTTTTCTGGCAAAACTCATGACTTCTATTTACCAATTAAAATTATCAAAAGAACACTGATTCAGACTGATCAGAGTGACTGTGAAAGTAGATTATTCCTGCACTATTTCAAATGACTCAGATAAGGTGCATCTGAATTTGGACACCTCAAAATCAGAAACATTAATGCAGTTTCATTTTCTATTTGCTTTTCTGCCTACTCTTCCATCCAAAACCAAGAATCATCTACGTCACTCTAATGAATGTCTCTGGCCAATACCCCAGTATTCACACAAACATTTAATTCATCAGTGTTCTGATTTTCAGAAAAGTTGAAGAGTGTTGGGCACCCAGATGCTGTCGATTTCCAGCGAAAGCTGAACTAATACTCTCTCCTAAGAAAGCTGCAACCCAAAGTCTGAACTCCAAGAGCACACAAAATCTAATTTGAAATTTGACTTCTAAATGTATGAAATCTAAATGTCAGCTCTGGCTGACTACAGAACATTGCAGGACCACTGATGATCTGTAGCTAATACGGGGCGGGAGGGAGATGATAATGCTACTGCTGTTCTTTTCTTTTGTCAGAAGTCCCTCTGGCAAGTTCTCCACTTTTTCAGACCACAACAGGATCCTCAATTTGAAGGCATAGCCCATGATTTCTCCCCCAACCCCTGCCTCCTGGTCTTCCTAGTCTTGCGAGCCTTGAAACAGAGGCAGGCAAAAGGAACAACGGTGCTGAGATATTCCCAGTTGTCCACAGCGTACACTGGTGGCACCCTAGATCCATGACTCCACCTTCCTTTCTCCATTTGTACAAAGAAATGAAAGAAGGAGAATACAGACAAAATATTTCAGAAAATGTCAGGGTCTTTGCCAGTAAAGATGGACAATGAAGGTTTCACAGGATGTGGAAGACAACTTCAGACTCAAGACTTTTTGTTTCATCCTGGTTAACTAAAGAGTCCTTAAAGGATGATCTAAGAGCACCCTGACCACACGACAGGCTAAGAGCTGGCATGACAAATAGTCTCCTCTAGAAGAATGCCTTTCTTTAATCAGCGAAATAACATCAGGCTCCTTAAGCAGATCACTGTGAGAAGAAATGGTCTTCAGAGATGTGCAGTTTGAATTGACTTTTCCTCTTGCTGAATGACACAGAGGTGACCAGAAACAGACACCCCAACCCTGATGCAGAAAGGACATCACTAGGACAACACTCACATTTGTCCTTTAGCCCTCAAAGAAAGGCAAGCTGTCCCCCTCAAAGGATGGCCGTAAGTGTAGGAGGAATGGATCTGTGGAGTCTAGTCTACAAGCAAACTTGGGACATACAAGTCCTACGGAAAGCCCTAAGGGTAGGTTTAGTGACTGAATGATTAAATGGGTACAAGAAGTGCCGCACGTCTCCTGTGTAGTTTCTTCTAACTTGTCAGTGGTGAAAAATGGAAAAAAAAAGTCCACCTCAGATGTTCCAATGAGCTGCATCCCTTATCTAAATGGGCAGAAGCAGCATAAAGAGATAAGCAAGTGATACAGCTGACTGCAACAGACAGGAATTCATAGAATCATTAAGGTGGGAAAAGACCTCTAAGATCATCGAGTCCAACCATCCACCCAACAACACCATGCCTACTAAACTATGTCCCGAAGTGCCACATCTACTCATTTTTAAAATATCTCCACGGATGGGGGACTCAACCACCTCCCTGGAGAGCCTGTTCCAATGCCTGACCACTCTTTCAGTAAAGAAATTTTTCCTAATATCTAAACTAAACCTCCCCTGATGCAATTTGAGGCCATTGCCGCTTGTCCTACCACTAGTTACCTGGGAGAAAGGACCAACACCTGCCTCACTACAACCTCCTTTCAGGTAGTTGTAGAGAGCAATAAGGTTCCCCCTCAGCCTCCTCTTGTCCAGACTAACAGCCCCAGCACCCCACTGCATGAATGATTTCTCCTACAGTGAGGTCGAGCAATGAAAACCATTTGCAGTGAAGGTGAAAAGAATCAACAAGAAGGTGTATACAGGCACTGAGCTGGGGCTCTGTGTTCTGTTCTAGCTCCTTGGGATGCTCCTAGACTTCCCTGGGATGCTGCTTCCCACCTGTGAAACTATGATGGTGTAATGGAGATGTTACCCTGCCCTGTTATAACCTAAATTTGTCAGGACAGCCTAAATAAATGTGAACATTTAAAAGGTGAAAATGATAGAGCAACTGTGCATTCTTTGATGAACATGTGTCTTTAGAAACATAAAAATAAACCAAGCTCTCTGCTGCTTACTTTCCTCAGACACCGACTGGAAAATTTTATCTGCTGTACATTTTCACAGTGGTGTGGAAAAGACAGACCTTCCCTGTGCACCTGCTGCTTCAGTTCTAGCTCTAATTTGCATTTTCTGTAACAGGGAATGTCCTTCTGTCCCACATGGAAGGCTTTTTCTTGCCTTTTCAATGCTTTAGAAGTCGTAATGCCCTTTGACATTAATCTAGTATTTTCAGTTCTCCCTAAAATGAAAGGTGATCAATTTGGCCCTTGTCACTGACAGACTGTACTTGGAATGTGTTGGAATCTTTCTATCAGTGCAAAGTAAAATGCTATTTTATGAGCACACTTGACTTTATCTGATGAATACAAGCCATTAGGAGACAAACCCTCTTGTTCCCCCCTTGAATGTGCCTGCAGCAAATGTGCTCACTGCAGATTTGCCATGCTCTGTCCTGCCGAGTAAGAGCCTTAACAAGTGCTAGTAGTGGTAATTGGTAACTGCCATCATCAGATCTTCCCGTCCCACAGCAAACATGTCAATATAGTTTTGAAATTTTAAATACAGACAAAACATTGAAATTTGAGAGGAAACATACCTGCATTAAACAAAGTGCTAAGAGACACAGAGGTAGCGTGAATAACACCCGCGTTACACGACAGCTCCCACCAGCTGAGTAAGGGGCACTTGGTGGGAACATCTCTAGTACGCTCAGGGATGGAAGTTCTCTCTGCAATGCGCACAACTGCATCTGTCTGGCAGGGCACATCACAAAGCTCACAAGGCCACGCTGCTTTCAAAAGCTGACCCTGCATCTGCATGTGGCTCTGCCTTCAAGAGCATGATCAGCAGTGGTCACACCTTCAGAGTTGTCTCTGCTTACCATTTGAGCACGGCCGTATTGTTGGCATTTCTGAGACCATTTGTTTACTTTGGCAGACAACAGAAGTAATTTCTTAGTAACAAAGCAAAGAAAGACTATGCGTCTTCATATTGACTTCATTCTCCATTAGTGCTCTTGCAGTTCTGTGAAATTCTTGATGGAACAGCAAATTCACTGTTCTCCTCTACAAATGACAGGGACAACAAAGCTGTCACACTTTAACTCGCACAGCCATGTAACTCTGCCTCTAACCTTTACCTTAAGGCTTGTGACAGTGGTCTCAACCTTCTCCTCAAACGATTTGAAAGTTGGAGAATTTCTAGGAGAAAAAAGAAAGTTGATGGGAAGAAAAGTCAGTTGCAAGCACAATGGGTAACTCCACAATTTAATCAGTTTTTACCAGGCAACAATGCTAGGACAGAAAGAAGGCTGGTTGGCAGCACAGGGCTGTAGACTGATAGGGTATGAACAGCCACTTGTGCTCTGTCAGTCAAATCCAATTAGGGGAAGCTGATGAGTATTTATTAGCTACAAATTTGCAAAAGCAGAACCTGCCTAGTAATTCAAACCAAACAATGACTGTCCTGCCTGCCCTCTGATACATTTATCATGTTCTCAGAAGAACAACCAGAGAATGCTGGCTGTAGTGCTGCATTTCTATGGTTTTATCCATTTGTGGTGTTGCTGTAATGAAATTAACATTTTTTTCAGCTGATGAGCAAGTTCATAATCTACACAATTAATAAGATGACACTTTAATGCCCCGAGGCTAGGATGAAGGAGATCAGAACTACACAGAAGTGGGTCCCAACTGCCTTTGAGGAATTCTGACCGCTCACTCCATGATTTTGTGACTGCACGTGTATCCTGCTGCTGTCAAAGACTTTCGGGAGACTGTTCCCTAGGGTGCCCCTCTGACAAAGCTAAGCTTTTCTCTGCCTTTCATTCCCCATAGAACAGAACACAACACTGTTTTGGGGAAAACTGAGAGTTGAACATATCTCAAAAAAATAATAGTAATAATAAAGCAACAGCTATGGTATTCCTTCTTAAAGCAAATCACATATTTGGTTTGCTGGCTTGCCTGACAACCTTGTTTATTTCTTTCTTCCTCCAAGACTTGAACCATAGCTTTTCCCTCGTTTTAAATGCATTGAATCTTTTACATTTCTTCCTGCAAACAGAACATGCTGACCACAACTAGTATCTGCTATGTAATATTATGAATACAATGCATATGCTGTTCTAAAGTGAGAGTATGGATCCCCACAGAGATCTGTACCCAAGCTGCCCCTCCGTTGCTTAGGTGGATGTCTCTTCTCCCCTTTTCACAGCAGCTTCCCCACTGCTGATAATCCTTGTCCCACGCAGCAAGACATGCTAGGAGCAGACAAGCTGGAGCGAGTACAAAAGCCTGTCTCCTCCTCCAGCAGTACAGCCAGCACAAGGGACTTCGGCACATCTACAGCGGGTAAAGGGGACCTTCTTATGGTTCTCTGCTCCTTGCTTGGCAATGGAGAGCTCAATTATAGCATACTTTGTGATTCGTTGTTCGTGAAGGCTCTGCAGCTCAGAAACTGGTGTCCGGCAGGGTTCCTCTGTTACTTCCGACAGGATCTCTTTAAGCCCAGTGCAGTATAATGAAGCAGTTACTTAATCGACTGTTTAGTTCTTCTGCCTTTCTTCTTTCCCCACTCGTCTGTTGTGGTACATCCAGCAAGAGATTACAGAAACTTCTGCCACGGAAAGCACAGGGTACCTCCTAACCACATGGCCCATGGGATGCACTAAAACCACCACATCCGTTTGTTCCCACATGAAATAAAGCATAACAGCGATCTTTAACCGTAACGGAGGGTACCCTCACAGTGGAACAACGAGGCAGAACCCCTTTACCCTGGCAGGTGCCCATGCCCCTGAGTCAGCCATGGGGAAAGGCAAACACATGCAGGAGCCTCCGCTTCATTTCGCAAAGCGATGAAGCCAATGGCTGCTAAAACTTTATGGTGTTCCAGTTCATCCTCTTCCCCCATTCTGGGAACTTATAAGGAGTATGATGATGGCCTCTATTTCTGCACGTAACATTTGCATCATATCCCTCATCAGGCTAAGTTAAACTGACCCTAATTTAAGGAAAGGGCAAACAGAAGCCAGTTGGAAAAATAATGCAGATTTACTTTTGGTTTCTATTAAATAGGTGACAAACTTTTCATAGGCAAGGAGGGTCAAAAGGGGAGAGAAATTGAGTTGCAGGACTTACATTTGACTCATAGGTCACACTGGTGAATGCTTGCCTTAAACTATCCACCGGCTGCAGTTGAATGAATTAGCATCCACCATATTGTTAGGAGATTTGTTTTCCCCACGTGCTTGGCAGAGAGTGGGGATATTCACATATTTAAAGGCTAAGGGGGGTAAAAAGAAAGCTGGATCCTAATTTTATTGAAAACAGCTGGCGCTTTACTTGAACAGGCATCAATATTTGGCTGCGGTCAAGTAAAGCGTGATTATAGCCATTAAAATATGAAAGCACTCATAAAATCCCTCCATAGGAGCATGAGCCAAAGCCTGCTGGATTGGAAAGCATCTCTGATGTTAATGGGCTTTGGATGATGTTCTAGAGACAGCAAAACAACTGAATTTCAGATTCAGTAATACAAACCTGATAACAATCAACTACCCAAATTCATCTCAGAACTGCTTCATTTACTCAAAGGCTTGTACAAGAGATTGCACAGTTAATACAATCAAAAGGAAAAAAGCCCACAGATGGCCTGTCCTGCAGCCCTTATCTACATGAATAACCTTAACTGATTGAAGTGGGGCTATTCATCCAACTAAAAACTGCAGGATCAGGATCAAAGTATGCAAATCCCCCCTCATTACACTGCTGAACATCACCATAGCAAGTAGAACATGGGTAGCGTATTACCTCATTGCAGGCATGCTTATGGAATGGCGAATAGAGTAACTGTGGGACGAAAGCAAAAGATAAGGAAAAAAAGCTGTAAAATCCACTTTGCGACATGAGTACAACATATAATTTTTTACTTAACTTTGAAAATATATATATACATATTTTCAAGAGTGCTGGTACTCTTCCTCTCCTGATGGCCACCGCTTGTCAAACTCACCTGTGAATGCCAGCTCACTTTCAGCACTGACCACCACATTCTCCCGTCCACTGACCAGCAATTTAACAGGGCTCAAAAGAATGGTGCAAAGCGGTTCCTGGCAATATCCATTTAAATGATGCAGGCCCCTGATATCTACAGAGACGCACAGCACGTGACGGAGGAACAGAGAGCTACCGCCATGTCCCGCAACGGCAGGCGATCAGCTCCGTGCTGGGCGAGCGCAGCACGCCTCAGGTTTGTGAACATAAACAGGGCTGGCCCAGGGCAGCAGCCGAGCAGGCAATCGCCTGCCTCTGTTGTGTGCACAACGTACACAGTCTGAACAGCCAGTGCCAGCCCCCAGTTTGCCCAGGGTCCTGCACAGCAGGCTACCTGAACATGAGGTTTCTTCAACCAGTGAGGCAACTCTCTCTGCTGCAGCAGTTGCTTTGCCATCCCCATCTCTCTAGGACGCTTCACCTCCTCCTTTCCACCTCAACCTTACCAAGGGTAGAAAGCTGTTCTCTGCAGCTCTCGTCCAGCTCTCCTTGCCACACCTCCCTCCTCAGACTTCCAGCAGCAAGAGCGTCGGCAGGTTGGCAAGCAGAGGATGGAGCCTCTGCATCACTCAAAAATCCCCAAATCGTCTTGCACACCTTTAACCCTGCCCATGGCCGCCTGCTCCAGCTGCTCAGCTGGCATTAGCCACATTCTCCCTCCTGAGCCACCAACGCCAACTCTGCTATCACAGCATCACCTGCTCCCTGCTGCTGGGAAGCATCAAGCCGGATCAGAGTATGAATCTTTGTTTGAAGTGCAAGAACTCTTGTAAGTGCATTTTGATGTGAACATTATTAGTGAGTTGTGCACTGCAAGAGTACGTATTGTTTCGAAAAATGAGGCATGGCTACTTTCAGTGTTGACTGACAGCTGCAGCCTGGGCTGATTAAGAACAGCCAGAGCTTTACTTTAAGGGACACCAACATTTGGCTACAATGAAGCAAAGCATTATTATAGCATTAAAAAAATGAAAGCTCTTGTATAAACAGCACGTGTTGTTCTAAACTGCACAAATTCAGAGCAGAACTGTGTCCATATACACACAAAAGATTTTTTTTTTCCCAGATTAAAGATTCAGAAATGGGGGGGGGAGGGGGGAGGAAAGAGATTTTTGGCAAGCAGGTGGGACAGAGAGACCTTACACGAACTATTTGCTGTTGTAAATATTTTAAGGCTTCTGCTAAGCTCAGACAGCCAAGAACTGACAGCAGACAATACAAATATTTCATGTTCAATTTTTCACATCATATTTAAGACTTAGGGAAGATTAGCCCAAACATTTCACAAGTGCAGCTGATCTTTAACAATTCTAGTTAAATTAAACAAGCATGCTTGCCTTTTTAGTCTTGTAACACATGACAAATAGGCAAAAACAAGAATCTGGAAGTATTTCAGCAGAGACTGCTCCTCTTCTAACAGCAAAACATTCCAAATACGAAGGTCTAAGTAAGAAGATTACATTGTGCCAAATTAACCTCACACAGCTGAGAGATGGCATGTGACAGACAATCTCAATACTCAGTGCACATTTCACTGAGTTCATCTTTTAATTTCTTTATGAGGTAAGGATGCAAGTTATAGGGACAGCGACAACATCTTCTTTTACTAGAAGCCTAAAACATTAAGCTTTTTTAAAGACACACACATCTGTGATGGTGGTCAGTGCAGAGGCAGAGAACAGAGATCACAGAATCAGAGAACGATAGAGGTTGGAAGGGAACTCTGTGGATCACCCAGTCCAACCCCCCAGCCAAAGCAGGGTCACCTCGAGCAGGCTGCACAGGACCTCATCCAGGCGGGGTTTGAGTACCTCCAGAGAAGGAGATATTCTGATCCTCCAGATCCTTCCTGACAAAGGTTGCTAAACTTTACGCTTTGGTTTCATGTCAGAGTGAGATAGGAAGGTCAATCTATGCCCCATTTTGAAGTTTTCTCAGTGAAGTAAGAGTCCATGTTAAGATTATTTAGCTGAACACAAAAATTGTTCTTCAGCTGTCCTGTGCACTGGCGATGCTACCAGGCCAGGGGGACAGTAGGGGATTCGAGGCTGCTCAGCCCCTCTGCTGGGTAAACTGACATAAAGCCAGAATGCTTACAGAGACATTCAGCACACATAAAATTGTTTTATAATTCACGATATACAGAAGTGCTTTACATCATCAATAAATTCAAGCTCTAAATATAAAGAACCCTTTTTAAACCACGTTAAGAACTTGGCTTACTATTGGAAATATCCTCAAGACTCAAGACTTTTTGAAAGAGTAACCATGTACACCTATGACTAATACACTGTTGCTTTATCGAAGAGGAGGTAATTAAATTCTTTATACAATCTTTATAAAACTCTGCAGGCTGAACAGAATTTTCAGTGTGTGTTTTCTCTTTATGTTCCAACCTGTGACAGAAAAAGATTAAGAGAATGGGATTACATATAAACAGGTTTTCCCCAAGAGCAACATCTTTTGAATGTGTTCGTTATTTGAATTTGAGATTAATCAACTCAAGAGCAAGGCAAACACTTAGTCTAGTCGTTTCCTCATTATACTCACCATGCTGTAAAAATGAGGCATTACAGTTTAAGTAGCATATGTTTTTATCATATGTAATGATGCTGAAAGGAAAGAGGTTACTGCATTATATTCCATAGAACAAATCCTGTCAAATACAGAAGCTGCATTCAAGGATAGTAATGTGTCTTACCCAATTGAATGCGATCTGTGGTGGATGCACAAGGAAAGAAAAGCAAGAGTTAAAAGTATTATGAAAATGTACAAAAATATACATACATATCTGTAGCATGTCAAATTGCCCAAGAAGAAAAATAAAATCATTTGTATTCAAATCTGGATGCTGAAATTCACACTAGAACATGGACCAGTTGAGATTCCTTCAAAGCAAAAATTTGCACACATTCCTTCATTACATGGTCACCTATTCTGTGAACAACAAAGAATGGAAGTTATGTCTGCTAAACTTTGTGTTCTCTTCATTAGATCAGATTTAAACAATGCTAACTGGTTTCCCTCCCCAAATCCTACCTTAATCTCATTAAAGAGAAAGTATAGGCAAACTGGAATTGTGCATGTACATCAGCAGCAAATGTCTTTTTTCTCCTCTGGATTTCTTAATCATCTCTCAGGGGGCTTTTAATTCCTAAAATGACATTTTCCAAAATACTTTTTCCTTATTGAAAACAATACTGTAAACACTTTGACACTGTTTTCCAGCTCACAAGAAGCTTAATTAAGGCAACAGAACTGGGAGAGGCACAGTGATACACAGTATTAAAAGGATGTTATTAAGATTCCAAAGTCGAGAAACGATGAGGCAGAGAGCCTCTCCTTCATCTGTGTGTTACTGATGTAGTCTTTAATTACAGACCACTTCAAGGGAACACCTGCCTCATGCAGGGAGCCAGACAGACGGTGCACACTTAATGAACACCCCTTCAATACTTGTTTTTCACATCCTTTTCCAATGTGTGGCATGATGCATTATTTATTGCACAATATTCACATCTTGCTCTGAAGAAAAGCATTGATTTCTTCAGTGTTATTTACAGGGCTCATCATCATGTATTATTGGTGCTCCCCAAACATTCATGGATTTACCTTCACAACATGTTTCTGCTTAGACCTGCTTAAGTAATACTGTTGCCCTACGTAGCCTCCTTTTACTACCTGCTGACTCCCAGTAACGGGCACTCCCTTCTCCGTGCTAATGCAGATACTTGCACAGCCATACGATAAGGAAACTTGTGTTACTGCAGAGCTCTACCACCAGCGCAAAGGAAGAGGCCACTGTCAGCAGAAATGCGAGAAAACAACTGCCTCACCCATTAGCAAAAGAAATGCTTATGAAATTACATTCTGAAGCAAGAGAATATTAATATTTCCTTTATAGGGGATAACAGAGACATAGAGGTTTAAGAACGGTAGTTTGGGGTATGACAGCTACAGTATTTCAAGGAATTCAGCTCCCAGTGAGTTCAGCACCAATTTTAAGTGCCCAGAACATCCCTAGATCACAGACATCCTGGAAATGGATAGCAAAAGGCTGTGCAAAAAACTCCACCACCACCACCACCACCACCACCACCACAACAAAAACCCCCAAAAGGCACAACAATAAAGGCATAGCAAAAATCAAGTCCTACAGCACTAAAGCAGATTAATTTGCTGATGCCATCAGCATGGCTGAGCCATCTCCAGCAGATATTGGCTTAACCTGCATCTAAAAATCTTCAACGAGAGAGATTTCACAGCCTTCAGAAATAGCCTATGCCTCTGTTCAGCTTTATAGCTGAATGCATTACCTGGTCTCTCACATTAACTTACTACATCCTCCCTGTCCTTTCATTATTCAGCCACATTTGTCTATCCTAAAAGCCAACTCATTCAAACGCTCTCACAGGCTGTGTTTTCTGAAGCTCATTTTTATTTTTTTTTATTTTTCTCCCCATGCCTTGCAGTTCACCTGCACACCCTTCCAAGAGCAGCACCCTTGCGCTGGCCTCAATACTCCAGCTGAGCCCCCATCGGAGCTGAGCAGACCAGTTCTCTCCCGAATCTTATAGACAACGCTCCTGCAACACTTGCTGGAATTAAGTTTGTACTAGCAATGACAGGATGACAGCATTGACTCCTGCGGCATTTGTGAGCCAGCAGCCTAGCACTTGCTAGGCCCCAGTCTGCAAAGTTGGCTGGTCATCTCCGCTCTTCATTTTTTTCCAGCTGTCAATAAAGCACCATACTCTTTCCCACACTGAATTTCGGTTTATCATTTAAAATCATTTTGAATTCTAATCCTGTTCTCTGAAGTGCTTGCATTCCCTTCCACTGGGGATTTTAAGTGTCCACATAATCCCATCATCTAAACCGGTAATGAACATGCTGAAGAGTAACAGACTTGGGACAGGTACCTACAAAATCCTGCATTATGGTAAAATATTGAGACCTATTCTTTGCATATAATTTTCAACTCCCTATGCCCTCTTACTGCCAAAGCAGTAACACCTAAACTGTATTTCTGTAGCTCACTTACAGTATGGAGAGCCTTACCAAAGTCAAGCTGTTCTGCCACCCCTCTGTCCTCTGTAACAGGTGCTGCCAGTTCAGCATAATTGTTCTTGACAAATCCTTTTACATTTTTGCCATCATGCTATCTTCTAGACTCTCAGAAAATAACAGGTTAATGCATTCCCCCAGGATCTGCCTTGTATTTCCCAGAACTTCCTTTGCCCCTTTCCACAGCAATGAACTTGGCCTTCTTCCGCCTCTCTGGGACCTCAAGTGACTTCTGTGCTGATCTCACTCACCTCTGAGGGGCACATTCACCTTGCTCACTCATGCCCCCAACCTCTCCCTCCCTGCAGCTTTCGGTCTCTCTCCACACGTGCCTTCCAGCTCCTGGCAGGAACGAGGCGTTGTATCACCTCTATTCATCTTTTGAGCTGGCTCATCCCAGGCAGTGAACCTGAAATGGGTCTGTGCAGTCATGTAATTAAAGAAAATGTACAAGACAGTTGAATAAAGGATGTATATGCAGTGTAAGTGCTGACATCCTAATCTGCAGATTAGGATGATTAGCATGCCTTTGTTAGCTTAATCTTTAAATGCATTTACTTGTGTAGTAGTAATGTGTGTGGTAGTGCGCATGTAGGAGTTTAGTATCCGTAGTTTCCTTTTTTTATTTTTAATTTTCAATGCAAACAAAAAATCAGAGTTCCCCTACTTGGTATCACAACTTCTTTCTAAAACGGCCATCAGCGGGGCTGAACTCTTAGATCCACATAGACAGCTGCAGAGCAGTCCAGCAGTATTGCATGAAAAGATCCAAACTTTACCAATATGCAAAGAAGCAAGGGATAAATATCCTCAATGTCGTATCACACCTCTGCTCTACATGCCAAGGGCCACGTTGAAGTGCCAGTGTAACCTCTCCTTCTGCGAGATTTGAGCCCACACTACCACCCTGTGAGAGACCTGGGACTCCCTTCTTCCCTTTTGCCTTTCTTCTCCATATCAGAAAATGCTAAAGGAGATAATATGATTTGGGGATGGAGGGGCAACAAAAAATCCTGATGGCACATCATTAATCACAAGAGCTATTAATGAATAATCTATTATCTTAGCTATATTACTAGTGCCTGGTTTGTATCCCAAAGCAAAAAAAGTATGTGTATACTGGTTTTCTATGCATTTCTGGTACTTGTAGTAATATGATAATATTAAATAGAATGCATTACAACTGTAAAGAGACCTTGCAAGTGATAATTATTCATATAAAATTTAGAAGATGTAAAATGCTAATGATTATTCATACACAAAATGAGTTAGAGTGTTGCAACGCTGGGAAGCTAGCATGAGGATGAAAGAGAAGCACAGCAGCTGCATGAAAAGCACTTTGTCCCCAAAGGGTGGCTCCTCCATTCTCTGGGACACAGGGAATTTTGTCATTTTTCTTTCTTTCTTGTAGATTTCATCTTCTTGATTCTAACACAGCAAAATGGCACATTCGGGGGAGTCTATCTGGCCCGTTTCTGATAGATCATATTTTTAGTAAATATTTTTAGAGACAATCCAGGGTGAAATATCTTTCAGGTTATTAATTAAGACCCTGCATCTTCAGAACAGAAACATATGTGCTTCATATGCTGCTCTGTACAGTTGACATAGCAGGCAACCTGGAAAACAGAATTTTGCTTCACCAAGAATGCAGGCTTTGATATTTAGAGTTAGGCTGATTACAAACCCTTTCAAAATCATCCTCACCACAGGCAAAGAGTTAAGGCCAAACACACCAGACTGCTGAACATACTGGGAATTATGATGATCATCTGGATTTTAGAAATGAGTTTCAAGTGTCTGCTCTGAACGAAAGCAGAATAGGGATTTGCATCTGGATGCCACTAGTGATTATCAGCCTTAATGCCTAGCCAAAAGAATTAAGCCAGAGTTTGATATGTGTTTAGATCAGCTTTATGGGAGGGGGCAGTGATAATCCATATACTAGATCACTAAAATAAAATTATTTGAATTAGCAAAATAGCAAGCAAACAATAAAACAAAGAATGCATGCCCCCTTACAGCTTACTCCCCCAAACACAGCTGGGATTGGAGTGGGAGAGGGGAAGATTTTAAAAGTCAGGTTATTTAAGTGATAAAGTTTATAGTGTGACCCCACACAGAACTGCATCTGCCCGAGCTGAGCCAAGACGTTAGGCCAGCGTTGCTGCCGAGGGAAGCGTACTGACCATTACTCCAGATTTAGGATGTTCAGTAGATGCAGAAGGCCCAGGTCATGCCATGCTTTATGTAACTACAGGATATTCGCTATACTGCTTGCTGCTTCATCTTCAAGTGTCAAGAAAACTCTAACTGAGAACTTAACTGAAAACAGTAAGTGTCCACAAAAAAATGGCAGTGCTGGTAGTCCAAATTTTCTTGAAGAATTCCCAACCAGGTTCAAGGTAATAATTTCAGTTAAAGAAAGCTGCTAGAAACAAGCTTCTTGATAAATCAAAATGCTTATGGACTTAGCCTCTGCTCTGAGCCCTTGGCTAAAGGGCTAATGGGATAAACACCACCCATCTGCTTTCCAAGTGTTAGTCCGAGGCACGATCAGCATGGGGGGGGGGTGATACTGATAGGCAAGACAAAGGAATTTGGTAACAGTGAGCAATTAAGGGAAATATTAAAGGAAAAACACGCTCTATTACAGTGAAGACAGTCCTGCCTTTGCGGTTAATCTCACACCCTATGCAAAGCGCAAGCAACAGGAGCTGAGAAGTACTGAATTGTTAGAGCCATCCTTCCCGCTATCATGAAGAGCCAGTGTTCAAGGTATTTGAACACCAACTCTTTGGTTACTGCAGTAGGATCTAAAGCGTGGAAGCAGCAACAGGACCTGCTCACTGAGCTGTGGGCTTGTCTTTGTTAGAAGACGAAGTGTTGGGAAAGAACAGAAAACGAAACGGAGGATGTGTTGGTGCCACATGCAGCACACGCATCTCATGCATTTCTCAAAAATACAGAATACAACTACAAATGCAGAGGAGGCAGTAAGAATCAACAAAGGTTGGAAAAAGGCTTGTAAAAGCAACTCATGCAACTGGAGCCTCAGCCTGGAAAAGAGGGAACTGAAGTGAAATACGATAAAACCACAGGAAACATGAAGGACGTCAGAAGGGCTACACTCACTGTTTCTAATAAGAGAAGAGCCAGAAGGCATCAAAGGAAAGACCAGGGAGACACAGAACAAGGAATGAACTAACAAACAAATAAACCACACATGTCTTAACCACATAACTATCTGTTCATCTGAGGAGACACGATGTGCAACGAATGCCAAAAGCTCGGACGAGTTAAAATAAATTTAAAAAAAAAAGAAATTTAATGAAGAAAAAACTCTTTGAAGACTTTTAAATGAAAGCTCAAACCTCTGTTTTAGAAAGTTTTCAGCTCTCAGATTGCTGAATGCCGAAAAAATATACTCCAAAAATGTAACTCCATGCCTCCTTATTCTTAAATCCTTTTCTAGGCTTATAGTACCTATGGCTGTTTAGCTGTATCGAGTCAAACAGTTCTTACTTTATGCTCATACCCTGGTTGCAAGTCACTCACTAGATTTCCATCTTAAACTGCAATGTGGAAAAAGACATTGTAAACCAGAGCATACAGCGATGAAGATTTTCCTCTTTTAGTTTCACCTAGAAAAACAGTAGTACTTCTCTAGAGGGTTTATGAAACTGTATGTAAAAAACAGGTATAAAGGAGGGATTCTAAAGATTTCTTAATATTGAGATTAAAAATTAAAAATTGGAAAAAATAAGTTTTAGCTGCCAGAAAAATACCCCATACATATTTGAAATACTGTAAAATGGATTCACACAGATCTTAGGATACGATTACCTCATACATTACAAAACGACAAAAAAGTGAGTATATACCAGTATCTCTAATCAGTGAGACCCTAATTCTGCAGCTCAAACAATACATTGTAGTTCCACATGTCCACTTACTTTGTGCCAAAAAATCAACTCCCTAGAACACCTGAGAAGAAGTTCTGTAATCCTGCTACCAAGTTGAAGACTAAAGTGCTGGTTTACAACATACGATTTCTTCATTTATGCTCTTGTTCTGAGGAACTTCAGCACCAACACTTTTCAACATACATCAACATACAAAGCCTGACATGTAAGTGACAGTTCTCCTCACCTCAAGTCCTGTTAAGTTTCATCATATCTTTTTTATACATACAACTGCAGAACAAAACGTTGCCTTTGTGTATCTTGAAAAAGCTGATAAAATATAGCCTGAAATATTTTTTTTAATTTATCTTTCTACAGGCATCTCCAAGGCAGGCTTGTTTTCTTCAGATGATGTTGATTCTCCAGAATCCATGTATGAATAAATTGGGTTAATAAAGATCTAACAGAAATTTTTTGTTTCATTTTACTGGTACATTTCCTTGAGCTTGCAAAGTTATTTCAAAAGGATTTCAAATTTCCTTTTTAAAAAAAAAAAACAAAAAAACAAAAAAAAGGACTCAAATAAGAGTTGTATCTTAATTCATCATTATCCCTTCTTTTTGGTTGAAACCATGAATGTTTTATAAAATACTAACTACAAAGTACCTGAATCTTTAAAACACTAAAATAAAAGAAGAGCTGACAGACGACTTATGCTTTTTGCCCTCAAAATAAGACCAGAGAAGCAGCAGATCCCTATACCTCATATCTCCGAACTTCTTGCTGATAGCAGTTCCTACATTGCTGATAGCTGCTGTTGCTTTTTGTCCTGCATGGCTCAGGGTCTCATGTGTTTTCTTGTAACTGGAAATAAAAAATAGAAGGGAATTAGTGGTATTAAAAAAGAGACACTAGAATCCTCTGCAATTAATTCCCTTTTTCCTTATTTCCACATCTTAAAGTCCCATCCACTGAAAGGTTAAGAAACATAATCACTTCTGCACAGCTAAGTGCAGTTTAATCCCAATGTGAGCGAACGTTCTCCAGAGCAATCCTTCGCTGTGCCTCTCCCCCTTGTGGGGGATACCATCCCGAGTGGGGCAGCGCAAGCTGTTTAAAAGCAGAATGCAGTGATTTGTTGAACATTTGTTTGATGCATTTTCTGTAAATTTACATCAAACAAGCATTCTCGCAGCACACACTGACTTGGTAGCAAAATCTGCTGTCTAATGCACAGAAAACAATCAGGACATACACAAGTCTGCTCTTCCATGCATATACATATTAGGTACATTTAAAAGATGCACTTCAAAATGATTTATTGACATTTCAAATTAGACAAAATCGATTGACTCTGTTTCCATATGCTACAATTTTACCTTTTTAAATTTCCTTAAAGGAAGAAGGTTTTGGTAGAAACAGAGAAAGGAAGATGAAAAAATCTAGACAGTGAATGCATATTCTTAACAGCACTGGATCCCTTTAGAATTCACTCATTTCATGTACAGCATGCACATTCAAACACAGAATCATCTTAATTTACTGATCCGGAACATATGCTTTGACCCACAGAGGTCCTTCAGTACAGTTAAGTTGCACTCTCGGAGTAATCAGTAAGCTTTTCTGCACAGATGCTTTTTTGCTGAGTAAACTAACTCTGAGCATGTCAGAAGCTTCCTTCTGAGTAAATTATCTGATACTCCCAGTGACGCAGACAAGCTCAAAATTAGAAGTACCGACCTAGTAACAAAAGCAGAGCATATTAAAGCATTCTTCTATCCTGCGGTGTGCGTTGGTAGACAAGAACTGAAGAAATTACCATGAAAATTTCAGAAATACGATTCCACTGGTTCTACTTCTCCTTTGAACAAAATCTGTAAGATTGCAAATGTGTACCAAAATACACGGGAGATTAATAAAAAAATCCCACTGCCTAATTCCTGAAACAGAGTATTTTCTTCTTACGTATAGGTATACGAAAGCAATGTAACTTTGCGGAGGCAGGAAGGGAAATAAGTGAAGATTAACATCTGCAGTATGGCACATCACATTTTATCAGCCCTAACAGTACCTGTCACTATCGCTGAAAGTCCTCTGTTGAGGACTGTGTTTTACAAACCCCAGGCTAGAAGGTGGATGCCAAGCAATGCTCTATTCTTTCAGACAACAGGCTATCAACAATTAATTTTTCCCTACACAAATACTTTGATTTTACATTCCTATACCACAAAACATCTTACAGACTACTGAGCTAAGAAGTTCTAAAACTGCCAAGTGAAATGGCTCATTCTGTGAAGGTGCTTGTCTCTGTTTTCACCGACCATCGAGGCAGTCCACAGGGAGCAACTTAGACCAGGGCACCAAATCTCTAGAAAACTAGAGTTAGGTATGCCGAATCAATCACATGCGCAATGTTGAATGACAACAAGGGCTAAAACATTGCAACAGTGACAGAAGGAGCCCAAATTATAATTAAAAAGGTAGGAGCACAGGTTATTCCTGTTTTATTTCTTCTGCCACAATATGAAAAAGACCAAAAGGAATGTGTTCACTGGGTCTCCTTTCTCCTCAGCCCCGCTGTCTGTCCCTGGACATCGAAAGATTGCAATGCTCTTACCTCACTGAGGCCTCATTCTCTAGCTTAACTAGTTTAATAGCTCTGTCACTCTCTTGCTGTCAGTGGATGTACTCTTATATAAACTAGAGTGGGATGACACCCTAAAATTGACATTAATGATCCTTCAGTCAAATTACAAGCATGTAGCTTTTTGATAAGTGTTGCCTATGAAAAAAAACCCGATCAAATACTTTAATGCCTGTCGGTTTATACATATATATGGGCATTTCTTAAAATGCCTATGTTATTGCATACAAGCCTTCAGACATTTTCCTAACAGAGAAGTTTCCTAAACCATTCAGTACAAGTGGAATTTTGCCGATGACAAAATGAAGTCCAAGACTTGACTTCCAGGTCTAAAAGGTCCTTGGTAGCAGAACCTTTTTATGTAAAGGTTGACTGTACCTAGTAAAATACTTTGCAGATATCCGTCGGAAGTAATTTTTTGAAAAAGACACTTTGGAGTTCATTTTATTCACAGGCCTATTTAGCTTTATGAAAAAACACCCCCATTGTCTTACCTTTCTGCTGCAGGTTCTCCACACTGTGTAAAACTGTTAAGAGAATAGTCCCAAATGCTCCATACAGCAGACAAACTCCACTTTAATTGAGAAACATTAGAGTCCCCTACATACTTCCGAACATTACGCAGGTCAGAACACACTTTCTGGCTCAAACGACACCGATTTTGGCGTTCCAACTCATACTGTGTTTTCTCTGTAAACCCCATAAACCCAACATCCTCCCCAGTATTTCCACTAGCAAGGACGACATGGAGACTGCATTCATGTTCTTGATGCTTTTTACATTACGTAATACTGTTACACAACTGATCTTTTTTCAGCACCAACTTCAAAAATGACCTTTGACATGAACCTCCACCTCCCAGCAATATGGAAGAGCTTTAAGGAACAAAAACAACAACAAAGGTAAAAACGCAGTGCAATATGCAATACCCGTCAGCAGAGACAAGATGCAGTAATTTGCATCAGTACAGCTCATTGATAGCTTAAAAATCCAGGCCCCCCATCCCTGTCTCGCCACCACTATGCCTATCACTATGCTTTCTTCACAAATAACCTTTCCACAGAGCATTTTGCCTTACTGTAGTCAGTTATGCTTTGTATTGGTAGCCGGCACAGTATTTTGGCTCAGATATTTTTATCATCAGAGTTGTGTCATATTTACAGCGTTCATTTGATACCTTGCCAAAAACGCTGGTAACAATGATCTCCAACACATTCTCTCTGACTTCTGGGATCCTTCTCAGTCGTATGTCACTTTAATAATCTGAGCCATTAATAATCCGAGCCAGCAATTTTCATATCCTCATGTAACACACACCAGTCTGCAGTTTTGTTTTAACACACTGAACAGCGTACATAATTTTCAGAAACCTTCAAGAGCAGAAATAAAGATGTATATTCTAGGTAAGACCTACTAACATTTATTCATTGCAAAAAGTGCTGTACATACAGCTTATGCACTCCTAGCATCACTAACTGCTCCAATGTGCTAAGTCATCTACAGCACCTGGACACTCTCATCCTTTGGACAACCACTGCTGGCGATCGGTAGGCAAGTACTGGCCACCCAGCTCACAGGACAGGTGACAGCATCTCAACAGGCAGTCAGCCATCGGGTTTGTACACAAATACATCATTAGGCTCTACGCCTTTCTTACACTAATACAAAGTCATCATAACCTCCCTGAGTTTAACAGCATTATGCCAGATGCCCAGTAGCATTAGTAAAAGTAGAAACAGGCTACTTGATTTACGCAGTTAAGAGTAGAAATGCCTTCTCTGTTCTTGTGGCATCTAAATGTACTCCACAGCACAGAAGCATTGCTGGTAGTGACTAACAAGGATCATATTCCATGCTGTTCACTTAGCACTTACGGCAAATATTTGTTGTGTGTTTCATAGACAAGAAAGATTAAACAAACATGGTATGTGAATTGCTGTCATACTGTTTCATAAAACACAATATGTGAAGGAAACAGTGCTTCACAGAGAGTATAGCCATGCAGCAGACATATAGAGAGGTCAGGGAAATAGATGTTTAAATGACCAACATCATCTGCAAGATAAGACAGGATAATCATACTGTATGCTATTTGATCTCATCTCAACTCAGTACAGAATTGCCCTTCGCATGGCAGAGTTAAATCTAACCTTCCTTCACAGGTGCGGCATGTGCACCGCTGACAGATGCACGCTACAAATATAATACTCATATTTTGTGTGGCAAGCTGCACATTCGACCTACTACAGTAAATTATAAAGAATTTAAATCCAGCTTCTGTAAAATTAGTACATTTGCTAATCAGTACATCTTCATTTGGCATTGTGCCTCTCTCTCCATCAATGCTTGCTAGCAAAATTAATCCATTTGAGAAACCCTCTTCTATGATAAAGCTTACATAAGATGCAACAAAATGCAAACAATTAACAACAAAACCATACAGTAGAACAGAGCCTGGTAGCACAAGCCATGCCCTATGGAGCTTGCTTCTTTTTAGTTTTCAAACCATTAGTCAGCATAAGAATGACATTTCTGGGATCAATGTAAAGCATCTGGGTCTCTGAGAAACTCTCAGCTAGAAAACTATTTTTCTGTCCATTTTCTGTGAAAAACAGGTCTCAGCATTAACTAAATTTTGGTAATGCTCAAATGAAACAAATGCATATATGAATGGCAGATAACACATACATAAAACATTCTCTAAGAGCATTCATATTGCCATTTTGTCCACAAATGAACTCTAAGGTATTATGGGGCTGGTTTTTTTTTAGTGCTTGCCTAAAATTCATGCCAACTTCAAAAACAAACAGCAGACGTACTTTTTTAGACATTCTTCCCCATGTCACATATGTCAAGAATTAATTGAAGCTGTGCTGGCACTTGGATGGGTACATATGCCTAAACCAGTCAGAGGAAGATGCCCCAGGTAGCCCCTCTCCTACAGTGAGAGGGAGGGCAGGGCTGAGGGAACCGAACCTCTGCAGGTCGCAGCGGACCTGCCTACAGCCAGAAATCTGTGTGTAGCACACAGAAGATGACTGTTCCGTAGACTGGAGAGTGTCACAGGTCAGGAAAGGTGCCAGACAAAGGTGACACATATTCTGGGCTGGCCTGCGCTGTAATCTTCCAAACCTTGGGAAAAACAGGGGAATACTATTGTGTGAAAGGGACTATTTGTGCAGTGCAGTGCAGAACAGGGGAAAAAACAAGCAGTTGCGGTACAGTGAATCTCCAAGTAGAAAAGCCACAATACGCTGGCTTAAGCACGGATGAGCTTACGACATTCCAGGCCGACAACTCACAGTTCATCACACCTTGAATTATGCCAATGTGGGCTCTGTACTGTACACTAAATCAACAAAATTATGCAGATTAAACACATCCTAGCCTCTGCTTCACTTTCTTCCCCTTCTTTTCTCCTCTTCCTCCCTTTCCTGTCTCCTCCTTCTGTCCTTTTCTCTTCCCTTTCTTTTCCTTTCCTTCCCTTCCTCCCTTTCCCTTCATTTTACTTCTTTCTCTTTCCTTTTGCTTCATTTCTGTTTTTCCTCTTCCTTCCACTTCCCCCTTCCCTCTCCTTCCCTTTCCTGGATATTTTCAATCCTGGTCATTTCACACACTCCAACTTACACTCAGGCCTGTGCTCCCCTCCTTACAGTTAGATATACATACATACATACAATATATACAGTGTATATATTTTCCGGTGCCTAATGATAATTACAGCGGGTTTTTCCCTGAGAAACTAATACTACATTAATTGCTGTGGAACAGATCACCCGACCTTGCTGAGGAACTTCCATTAGCTGCAAGTTCTAGTGTAAATAAGTGGACATACATCTTTTAGAAAAGGAACAATGAGAATAGACTAAGTTAACTTCTCAAAGTCCCTTATCCAACCTTGTCACCTCACCCTTCCAAACTCAAGGCCAGAGATAGAACACGCAGAACACCAGCAAAAAAATGATCTTTGAAGAAAGCATGAACATTGCCTGATCTGACCCAAAGGACACAAAGTCATTGGAGGTGACAGGCTCCCTTTACTTCCATATAGCATAGGCTTACACTTCCATACAGCATAGGCTTACACACAGGTCATGTGCCTGCTAAAGCCAACATGCAATTTCTTCAATCACACAACTGCTACATTTACTTGCAAATTTAGAGAAGAAAATGTCAAAAGGTGATTACACATTGCAATGAACAGAAACACCCACATTTCTTTTACTACCACTCATAACAACTATGTGTGTGGGAATATGGTGTACTGAATTCCTGAAAGTCACAGTAGGGCTGAATTATATCACATTATATCTGAATTCTTGAGAAAATTCTGAACTTCTGGAACACGTTACTATATACTTAAAGTTATACTAATGAAGACTGCAGGTAGCATAGATTGTAAGTCCAAAACACATGCAGCGCAACTATTACTTTCTATTTTCTCATCGCCTGGCAGAAATTTGAATTACAAAACGTTAAGGTCCTGCCATTTGTGGAAGCCCAAATACGATTGTCCTCAAGTTCCCTGTCAGCAGAACTAAGCTTGCTCACATAGTTTTCAACTAGCAGTCAACGAAAAGAGCCTTATTCCATCTCTGGAAGGAAAGGCCAAGCCCATGTTGAATATTCTTGTCCCAAATCTCAGGTACATATTACATGTAAGAGCAAAGCAATACTGAAACCATCCTAAAAAGGCATCAAAAGGCAGCCACCACCTGAGAAAGCCCCAGGCACGGTCTAGGAGATGGGCTATTTGGAGCTGGAACTTGCTGTTCTCTTGATTCTGGCCTCCAATTCATGAGATTTGCCCTTTCTAAAACAAGGGACAATTTTTGTCTGCGAGGGCAAAAGATGAAAAGTCATTTTGAAAACACAGTTTTGTGAGATTCTTATCCTAGGCGGCACTCTTGCATGGGTCCACTTTCCATCACATCAAAGGCTTCCCAATCCCCTGGCTGGAGTCAATAAGTATGCAGGCTTTGAGACATTTCACTTCATTTCACTACTACATCCCTCAAGGAGGGAATGGTTTTTCTTTAAGTTTTTAGCTACTCTAATAATTTATTGGCCATAAAACTGCTGCTTACAGTGGTCTGAATGTCCACACTATTAAGTTTTTTGGGGGTTAGTAGCAAAACCAACCATTTTCACCTCCCTAGAAGCTATCTCTGTAGTTATATTACTATTCCATCCACAGGCTGAAAGGTTACCCATTTAAAACAGAAGAGGCTTATGCTCTCTCACAGTTGCTAACATTTCAAGAAAGAATAACACAGGAGCTTCTGGGAACTATTAGGCTGGAGTGAGGTGATTGGTGGGTAATTTTACAGATACAACTGCTCCTTAGAAACTCAGTAGTATCAAAATATCTCCTGAGAGGACAACACTATAACACCCTACTGCTTTGTCCCAGAGATGTACAGAAGAGCACCAGCTCAAAAGCTGAGGGACAGAGAAAGCTGAGAAAGGTTACCACATACATGCTTAGCAAAGGTCAAGGTATCTTGTGGATCTATGTTCTTTGTGCTTCGTGTGAGGGACTGGTAAGGAGGACAAATTAACCCCTGTAACCTCTTCCATACATAATGCAACGCAATTCTGTAACTGCATTGAAGAATACTATTACTTGGGACCTTGGCTGTCTGAAAAAAACAGGGCAACAGGAACCTCATGAAGTTCAACAAAGGGAAATGCAGAGACCTGCAACTTGGTATTAACAACTCCATGCACCAGTAGAGGCTGGGGACCAACCAGCTGGAAAGCAGCCTTGCAGAAGATGACCTGGGGTCCTGGTAGACAAGTTGAACATGAGTCAGCAATACATTCTCACAGCAAAGGTGGCTAACAGTATCCTGGGCTGCATTAGCAAGAGTGGTTACAGGTCAAGGGAAGTGACCCTTCCCCTCCACTCAGCCCTGGCTAAGGCCACACCTGGAGTGCCAGGTCCTGTTCCACACTGCCCAGTACAAGGCAGACATGGACATACTGGAGTAAGTACAGTGAAGAGCCACAAAGATGTCTAAGGGATTGGAGCATCTCCTATATGAGGAAAAGCTGAGAAAGCTGGGACTGATCAGCCTGGAGAAGAGAAGGCTCGTGTGTACAAATAACCTGATGGAAGGGAGTGGAGAAGATGGACACAGACTCTTCTCAGTGGTACCTAGTGAAAGGGCAAGAGGCAACGAGAGGATTTTCACAGTAAGGGCAATTGAACGCTGGAACAGGTTGCCCAGAGAGTCTGTAGAGTCTCCATCCTTGGAAATACTCAAAACCTGACTGGACACAGTCCTGAGCACCCTGCTCTAGCTGACCCTGCTCTGAGAGGGGGAGTTGGACTAGACAGTCTCACTACATTGCTGCCAACCTCAACTATTCTGTGACTCTGTATAAAACTAGGTCAATCTTTACAGAAGCTATCTTCTTAACTTAATGCACTACGCAGTGAAAAACCGAAGTACGGAAGGCTAGAGAGAGCTGTGGAAACTTTGTTGAAGCAACACCAATCAAACAGCTTTAACCAAGCAAACATACTGCATTCAGGTTACATAAAACCCTTCCTCTGTAGAAAAACGTTAATTAGAAAAGCTTAATTATGGTCTTTGTAAATATCCCTGTAAAGACGTTTTTAATGATTCCTTAAGGTAAAATAAATAACCTCCAAATCTGCCAACATTACCCTGCTTCTAGCATCTAAATAAGAATGAATTATCTATGTATAAAATATAAATTAAAAATCCTGCATTGCTAGAAGCTAACTGAAAATCCACCCACCTCTATTCACTGGAAACTTGGTCTTTAAAAAGGCGTGGGGGGGAAGTCATTCCAGTTGAATGCCTTACCACCATGAAAGCAAATTAAACTTGAGGCAATCATTTGCTCTCTAGTTACTGATATCCTCTATTGTAGAACCCCCTACTTCTTTAACAGATTTTACTAAAAAATCAGTACACTGAAAATAGCAGAGGAAACAAACAACGAACTTCAACAATGCATTACGATTCTGGTCATCATAATAAGCAAATGACTTCCAGGCGTATTTCATACAAAACTGAAAAAATGCAAACACCATTACAGGTTTTCTTTAGAGAAGAACAAAGCTGATAAAACAAAAGCTAATCTGATACAAAAAAAGCTGCACGTTACTGTTGCAAATCTAATGCCTTACTACTTACTTACTTATCCTCCTAGTAGCTATGCTAAGGCACATGAAGGCCAGGGAGGTGATTGGAGACAGCCAGCATGGCTTCACCAAGGGCAAGTCCTGCCTCACCAACCTAGTCGCTTTCTATGATGGTGTAACAAGAAGAGTGGACAAGGGAAAACCAATGGACACCATCTATCTGGATTTTTGTAAAGCCTTTGACACAGTCCCCCACAACATCCTTCTCTCCAGATTGGAGAGCCATGGATTTGATGGGTGGACCGTTCGGTGGATAAGGAATTGGTTGGATGGTCGCAGCCAAAGGGTAGTGGTCAATGGCTCAATGTCCGGATGGAGACCAGTGACGAGTGGAGTCCCTCAGGGGTCCGTACGGGGACCGGTGCTGTTCAATATATTTATCAATGACATGGACAGCGACATCGAGTGTACCCTCAGCAAGTCTGCAGATGACACCAAGCTGAGTGGTACGGTTGAGACACCAGAAGGACGGGATGCCATCCAGAGAGACCTGGACAAGCTGGAGAGGTGGACCTGTGTGAACCTCATGAGGTTCAACAAGGCCAAGTGCAAGGTCCTACACCTGGGTCAGGGTAATCACCGGTATCAATACAGGCTGGGGGATGAAAGGATCGAGAGCAGCCCTGCTGAGAGGGACTTGGGGGTACTGATAGACGAAAGGCTGGACATGAGCCGGCAATGTGCGCTGGCAGCCCAGTGGGCCAACCGTGTCCTGGGCTGCATCAAGAAAAGCGTGGCCAGCAGGTCGAGAGAGGTGATTCTGCCCCTCTACTCTGCTCTCGTGAGACCTCACCTGGAGTACTGCGTTCAGCTCTGGAGCCCTCAGCACCAGAAGGACATGGAACTGTTGGAGTGGGTCCAAAGGAGGGCTGGAGCACCTCTCCCATGAGGACAGGCTGAGAGAGTTGGGCTTGTTCAGCCTGAAGAAGAGAAGGCTGCGGGGAGACCTGATTGCAGCCTTTCAGTACTTAGAGGGAGCCTATAGGAAAGATGGGGACAATCTTTTTAGTAGAGACAACAGTGACAGGACAAGGGGTAATGGTTTTAAACTAAAACAGGGTAGGTTTAGGCTGGATATAAGGAAGAAATTCTTTACAATGAGGGTTGTGAAACACTGGAACGGTTTGCCCAGAGAGGTAGTGGAGGCCCCATCCCTGGAAACATTCAAGACCAGGTTGGACAGGGCTCTGAGCAACCTGATCTAGTTAGTGGTGTCCCTGCTCGCTGCAGGGGGTTGGACTAGATGACCTCTAGGGGTCCCTTCCGACCTAAAACCTTCTATGATTCTACTGGTAGTTAGAATTGCTTTTGCATACCGTAAAGCATGAACTGATGACCAGGAAACAGACTTTGTACAGAACTCTATGTTGAGCCTGACATAATCTTCAGTTATGGAGGACAACAGCCCACTGACCTCCAGCTCTAGCTTTCCTCAGTATGAAAACTATGACTTCTTTGTTTCTTTTTAATCATAACAATCCTTTAATTTCTGACATGTACATGTCAAGCATGCTCAGACTAACTCCCAAGCTAGTTGTGGCCAACCATTTACAACGTAAATGCTTAAAATTAGTCAGAATCTCAAGTTTACATTTAGTCATTCCAGGTGGCATCCACCCTGTGGGTTAGGTCATGAGTCTTAATTAGTTGTTCAGACACACTTGACAACTGTTTCTGAGAGAAGTCCACCCCTCTGCCTCTAAGTCCACTTTAACTCTAAGAATGGATGCTTAAATGGAGAGCCTAAAAAGATTATTAACAATAAGAGGACAAGAATTTGGTGCTTAATTGTTCTCTGTGGCTTTAAAAAGTTCCCCATTAAAAAAAAAAAAAAAAGTGTTTTTCATTTCCAGAAAAGCACAGCAGCTACAAAACCCAGCAAGACTGAGTGAAAGCAAAATTCGCCTCCTTAAAAACAGGTCTTGTTAAAATTTAAAATTACTAATTGGGGATTTAGAAGCCTAGAGTACAGGCATGTAAATATTTTGAATGTTAATTTTTTAAAACAATCTTTTCATCCTTACTAAATCAGAGAATCTTGGTGAGTAATGCTATCCCATTGCTATTTTGGTGCAGCAGCAGTGAATCACCTCTATTACTTAACACATCCATTCTGACGAATGCTGGATTACCATGACTTGTACTGGCATGAGTCTCAGCCAGAATTATAAAGCAGTTGGACCATGGACATCAGGATTTTCAAGGATACAAATGGACTCCTACTGCTCAGTTCCACATAACTACTTGTGGACACTTATCACTTAATGGCTTGTTGTTTTTGAAAATAATCTTCAATAAAAAGTAGCAGCTACCATATTGTTCATATAAGTCTCCCAAGTCTCTCTATCCTTGTGGAAACTGTCAACAATGTGAAGGGAAAACGAAAAGCTGTCTTGGAATCTGCTACCAAATTTCAAGTAAAAATGAAAATTTTTGTTTCAAAATTTTGCTCGTGTCTCCCAGTAACTCTAGTTCAGGTATCTTCTGCCCCTCCTTTCTTCTAAAGCTCAGTGTCTAGAGTATCCTCTCTTAGCATGTGCCAGACACCCTCATCAAGTCAGCATGAGTGCCTCTGTTAATGACATGTCATGACAAATAGGACCTAGCTGAGAAACTGTCCAGAAGTTAGAGATAGGAGACATACAAACTACATTTCCTACTAAGGGGTTTATGCCTTATTTGACCTCTCATTAAAATACAAAGAATTATTATTTTAACATAAAAATGTACATTTTCACCTATTTTTTCCAAGCCTCTGTCAGGGCTTTGAGTGCACCAAAAAGCACTGCAAACTTCTCCCCTCACTCCCATGGTTTGGCCACCTGGGCTCAAGGCCATCTCTGACACTGCACAACAGTGTAACCTTAGATAAGACTGTGGTGACAGCACTGTGTGAGAAAGAGCTGGGAGAAGCCCTGCTAGGATCCCTCGCTCTTCACTTGGGAGTTACGCTAAAGCTCAGACTGTGTTTAAGCCCTTGGTCCTTGGAAAGATGCATTACTGGTACCTGCAGCTGGCCAGCTACCTCACTGATCTTGACCCACAGATTTGACTTCCTGGATTGACCTTGGACCTGGCTCATCACTACAGACTCCTCTGGAGATCTGAACTCTTGGCTTGATCCCGTTTACTGCCACTGGACCTGCTCTGCTCTCTTTGTTCAGGTACTATGGGACTGCTCCTTCGTAGGTGACGCCACTGCCCTGCCTGCTTTGCTGTCGACTCCCAGCTCAGCTCTGTTGTGGAGCAGCTCGCTCTTGCTTCTCCCTAAGAGTGTCAAGTTGAGTTGTCAATTGGGGAAAAAAAAAATCAAATAACTTTTCAGACAGCATTTGATGAAAGGTGGGTGGTTCTTTCTACCAATGTTGCTATTAATTCAGCCCAAAAAGTTTTAGAGGAATATACTACATTCATATGTGTAAGTATAAAGCTCAGTATGAAGCAGAGACCAGCCCCTCAAGTAACTATCACGGCCTTCCTAGAGCTCTGGACTTCATAGTTTTATTCACCATCTCTCTCAGTGATGCTCCATCAGAGGTACAGAGCAAAACGCGTTTGAAGCTTACAAGTAACACTACCTATCCTGGGTCTGAACATCTTTTTGTGGCAGATTCAGGATAGGTATTATCACTATGTCCATATACATATTTTTAACTCCTTCCTTATGTGAGACAAAAGGCTTGCACCAGTAGTTCTCAGCAGCAAGCTGCAGTCCCAATAACCTCCCTCCTCTGTTTCCTCATCCAAGAACTGGTGCATTTTTAAAAGGCACCCTCCTGGAAGGCAGCAACTGACTTAAGACTACAGACTTCCAGGGTATAATTGGTCTGGGTCAAGCACCAAAAATCCAAAAACGCCCAACAAGCTAAAGCCATTTCAACAAGAGCAGCAGAGTAACAGCTCTTCACATTTATTCATTACCTTTCACATGGGGAACTCAAAGCTGCTTACACATTACACAAGGCGAGTTTCACTGTGAACCAGTTACCCATTATGCACAGTGGCAAACCAAGGCTGTGACACATGCCATGGACCTGCCTAAGAACACATGGCTGGCAAATAACAAAAAACCCGACAGACGCAGGACTTATGATAATCTCAGACGGTACAGTTACCCCAGCAATTTTTTTGTTTCTTTTGGACAACCAAAAGAAGGAATTAAACAGTCATACATCAACTGATCCTGCCAGTATTCTTCGTAATTCAGACGACGGTGCTATTTTTTAAAATAGCTGCCAATGTTTTGGTACTTCTATTACTATTATTTTTTTACATTGCCTCTCTTGGAAGTTGAAAAATATGATACATTGAGATTAAAAAACAGGCTTTCTCTCCTCAGTAAGGACTCTGTAGGGTTGTGTAACAGGACAGGAAGGTAACCTCAGTGCTAGGACACTTTTAGTAGCTGTGATTTTGCAAGAGGGAGGTGCAATACAGTAGCAAATCATGCTATTGCTGTGGGTTTTTTTCAAGTCTCCTTGCTCTGAGAAGCTTGATATGTTTGTCCCTGCCATTACTCCACTCAGCAGGTATTTCAATTCCTAAATTTCATACCAGGGCTCATCAAGACAATACCCCAAACATGCCACGCAACACATAGGAATGAATTTGTGCAAGGTCTGTACTCACGCAGAAGTTGTCTGCACATCATGCCAGCTTTTGCTAAAGTTCTGCTTCAGTTCATTCATCAGGCTTATGCCAAGCTTTTGTTTAATTTCAACCAGGTGCTTTTCTTTGGCTGCTAGCACTTGCCGTAAAGTTGAAATTTCATCCTCTAGCTGAGACACACAAAGAAGGAAGAGAAAGAAGAGCAGTGTTAGCCTGTTCCCACAGAACGATAAACACATACTGTGTCAAGAGATCAAATGACTCTCACATAAACTTGCATTTTACACAGGTGACTAGAGATACAGAGAGATTCGTGCTTGTGGAGATCACAAAGACGTGTCCAGAACAGAGCTAACACTACATTAATGGCTCAGACTGTGTCACCTATGTGCACCATCATACACATGCATCTGATAAGAGAGCGAGAGATCTGTGGTAAGGGAGTGACTGTTGAACAACTTGACCAAGATCTGCCTCAAGGCATTAGGTGTCTCAAACATCAGCTTTCCATTCACCCATAAAACGGGAATGGGCAGAAGAGAAGACTGGATAATTCAAGCAGATATCTCTCTTTGAATCTACAGGCTTTTAACTTCATATTTGCAGCTTTTTAGTCCCTACATATTTCAAAATAGTAAAATAAAAATATATAACGGATGGACTGTTAACAGGAGTGAACAGGTCCTACTCAAAGCATAGAAGCATTCAGAAGACACAGCAGATTAGTCTCTTCAGAGCTCCCAGTCATTAACGAAACTGTGCGAATTCAAGTTGCAAAGATGCCATTCAGCCAAAACCGAGGACCATAATTCTCCCTGCAGTGGACATGATTTGAAACATTTAAATCTGCGAGCACAGGTGCGTGTTCTTTATCCAGGAAGCCTCCCAAGCCAATTGCACAAGCAGCACTCAGAGGTACTGAAGCTAACAAAGGCAAGTGACACCAGAGCAGCTGCCTTTCACTTCAGGTTTACAAGTTCCCTTACCAACTGTGTTCCTTCCTCCATATGTTAATAGGATAACATACGGTAATGTATCTGACTACCATATGTTAAGTTCCCTGGAACCACAGCCTCCCTGTGATTTAACTCCGTAGGCGGCAGGGAACGAGGGAAGCACCAGCTGAATCAGTTGCTGACCTCCAGGGCTATATTTAGGATGTCAGTACCAGCATTATTTTCATTTTACACACTCATGCATTCTGCTTCCCTGTAAAACTGGCTGCAAGCTCATTGTTCTTGGAAAAGTCTCACCCTTGAATCCCCCAGCCATCAGTTTCCCTTTTGTCACTGCCTGCTATCTAAATTATTCAAGCAGCTCAGGAATTAAGTAGCAAGACTATGAACACAAAGCAAAATCATGACCTCATTGAAGCAGATATCACTATTCACCAATGACCGTGATGCCAACACATCACCAGTAGAATACATAACAATCCAAAACTGCTTTATTCCTTCCCATGTCCTTTATGCTCCACTATATTCCTAACCTGCAAATGAAATGCTGTCAATAAGCAGCACGAGTCTCTCTTCCGAGAGGATAACTCGTTAAACGCTTACAGAAAGAAGAAATCACAAATGTCAGCATTCCTCGGGCAGCAGTTCAGAGCTCTGTCTCATTCTTTCCCCCCAACAGCAAACCCCTTAGTGCACAAGTCTGCCTGAGTAACACTGATAAAGAACTTAACTTAAACCAGTATCAGTATGCTTACACATACTTAAACATTAATATTTTCCATACGGGCTAGCACCAGGCTGATCATTAGGTACCCAGATATGGCAACATTTGAGGGCTTCTACTAAAATTACTTTCCATCTGTTCCATTGAATGGGCACCTAAAGCTGTAAAGCCCTAATGCTAACCATGTCCTCAATGCCGTAAGTACGAACAACATTACTGACTGTATTAAAAATAATAAATTATTTTTCTTAGGAGATCAGTTTTGAATTGACAAAATCGTCCTCAAGTTCCATCATTTTAAAATAATGGCAGACACAAAGCCTCCCTCAAGTGCTCAGGTATCAGTGATTGAAGACTGAAGCAGGTAGAAAGCATTAGGGACTTAAAGTAGAATCTTGCAAAGCACTTAAGCAGATTACACACCCAGCTCCCATGGAAGTCAGGCATCACCTGCTCAGACATTTTTGAAAAGTCCACTCTTCTAAACGCAGACGCCATTGTGAAACTGGGGCTTAAGTCAACAGACATAGAAGCTTCTAGCCCTCACGTTCATCTTCTTTCTAAGTGCAACAGAGTCAGAAGAATACAGATGCATCATATTGGGACAAAGTTCCTTTCTCCCTTTCTGTGGGCTTAAGAATCAGAGTTAATAGCTGGTTTTTATTCCTCTGTTATAGTGTGGGACATGCAAAAGCAAGGAGAGGAGCTGACCACCTCAGACATTACGATTCTCATGATTAGCTGACATGAGGAACATGTCACAACCCACAAGACTGCATCGTCTCTATACCATTCTTTCACATAGTCCTCTTTATGCCAGAGGACACAAAGAAAGTCACAGCAAACAGACAACAAAACTGTCTCTCTAGGAAGCCAGTCCATGGGCCCCTTGAATTTTGGTTAGCTATTGTATTTAGTAAACTAGTGATTGTTATTGAATTCTTACTCCTTTTCAAAATTTCTGAGTATTATAACATGTATACTAAAATGCATAAAATGTTTGTGAGGAAATGTGAGCACCTTACTATGGTAGCCTTTTAAAGAAAGTAGTTGCAACTGTGAACAGAATAACATAGCACAAAAAATAACAGGCACTTCACCTCTGTACCAAATCAGCCAGCTCAAATTTTATACCTCCAGGCTGAGTACCTGTTGATTTATAAGTTTTTCCATGGATGAACAGCCCCCACAGACATCAGGAACACTCATAAATAAAATTAGCCATGAGTTTGCAGAAAAAGGTACTCACATCTTTCCTCAAACTGAGAATAAACATGCAGTAACACACATAGCTGAACACAGAACCTGTGATTCGACTAGAAAGCTTGTAGATCAAACCAGACAGCTGCTTTTGTGAAGCTATGGGAGGGGGAAGACAAAGTAAATGACTACTTTGATGAGCATAACGGAATGACAACTGACAGCAGCAAGCAAGAGAGCTCAAAACCTCAGCCCCATCGTGACTCGGGAGTCATACCGTGCTCCTCACACCAAGGGAGGAAGGGGAAAGCCCCCCCCAATCTGTTCTGCTAACAAGCTTCTGCCCTTATGTAAAGTTTTCAGAGTACAGTTTTCTGCTATTATTCTGTAGTGTCAGAGTGACCACTGTCAATTCAAATGTTAGAAGTTTCTGTAAGAGTTACTCATTTTACTTGCATTCTAGAAATTCCAAGGCTCGATTAGAGACAGAGCCCTGCTGTGTGAGCTGGACTACAAATACAAAACAGAGTTAGCCCCTGCTCTGAAAAGCTTCCAGTACAAAGAGACTACTAGCAGGGGAATAGGAAAAGAGTATACAAGAAACCTGTCAGAAAAACAGTAGTGCTAGTTCCCCTCGTAATGTCGGGGAGGGAAGGAGGTAGAGGAAGATGACAGAGAATACATACAGCAGATGCATGACAGAGGCAGAATATATTTTTTTCTGTTTAAATGCATGCACAACAGGTGCTCACAACAGCTCCGCGTTCTGTCAGCTGTTAAGCGATTGCAGCATTAAGGAAGATTTGAACCTTTCAGAACAGTAAGAAGGAAGGTGGTTGTTCCTACAGGCTCAAACAGGTATTACCTAACACATAAGGACATGGAATAAAACAAAACTACCACCAGTGGAGCAGAGGGGGCTTGAAAGCAAAGACTAACAGATTTTCAAAAAGAAACATTAGCCAAATCCCACAGAGGTTTCTTTCTAAAGCAGTCAAGGTCTTACACGTTTTTTGCAGTCTTTTCTAAGAATCATACGCCTCATTTAAGCTTAGATTTTGTTCACTCTGAATTCAAGTTTTCCAATCTTTCTTAGCGTAATAATCAGTTTTATTTTATTTTTAAGCATAAGCTGTATGCCAGTAAACTGCTGCAAGCAATTCAGAAAATAATTTCTAGGTCAGCCAAGACCATAATATTTGAAAGACAATCTCTAGCTTGTGTGTTGGTACACGAATTAAAGCATTTCTGCCATGAGCCACTGAGAACTCTCTGCTCCCACAGGAATCAGCAAGCAGGAAGGATGCCCAGAAACTCTTGAGATTAATTCTCTTGAGAGGCATTTCATTCTCAGATGGTTGCAGGAAGTTCTTTTTTTCTTCCTTGTTTCTATCTGCCTCTTAAGTCCCTTTCACCAGAAAAGGGAAGAATCACAACCTAGTTAAGGCTGGAAGGGACCTCTGGAGGTCACCTGGTCCACCCCCCTGCCCAAGCAGTGCTACCTAGAGCCAGTTCCCCAGGACTGTGCCCAGACAGCTTTTGAGTATCTCCAAACACAGAGACTTCAGAACCTCTCTGGGCAAACTGCACCAACGCTCGGTCAAACTCACAGTAAAAACCTGTTTCCTGATGTTCAGAGACAATCTCCTGTGTTTCACTGTGTACCTGTTGCCTCTGGTCCTGAAGAAAAGCCAATAATGAACATCCCAACTCCTACGTCATCGCTATGTGATGAACTGAACATGTAAAGTGTCAGCTTCACTGACACTTTGTGTCAGTGTGTACCTGTTGCCTCTGGTCCTGAAGAAAAGCCAATAATGAACATCCCAACTCCTACGTCATCGCTATGTGATGAACTGAACATGTAAAGTGTCAGCTTCCTTCTTACTGTTTACAGGATCAGCAAAGAACTAAAAATTAACTGGCAACTCGGAAACACAAGGCTTTAAAAAACATTAGTGAAAAAATAATCTTTTGGTTTTTGTTTCACCAGACAATCCTAAATCAGCACTGAAGGTAAATTACTTGAGAGTCATTAAGAATTTGATTTCTTAGAGTATTTAATATTACAGCTTATTATTATGATAGAGGGGATTGTAAGAAACGTGAAACTATAACAAAAAAGCCTTAGTATTTTCTAGTTTTTAGTAGTCTTTAGTACTGTAACTTGTATTTCTGCATGCATAGCTATCTAATGATGTAACTGTTACACTAATCACTGTTTTCTCATTAAGGAATGTAGTGGAAGGACATGGGCACAAGCTATCACTTAGTCGTTAGACAAAATAATTAAGTGAAACAAAAGTGGTCTTGGTTCTCAGCAAATAATTGGGATAATTGTGGGATAAAAGAGACTCCTAAATAATACTACTCCAGACAGCCCGGCCTTGGGAGGGCAAATGCACCAAGCTACAGAGATAAGGAGGCACCCAGAGAGCAACAAGACCAGAGCCAAACACCGTGAAGGACATGATCTACGTGATCCTAGAACTGAGTTTGCGCAGAAACAAATGTCAGTCAGTGAACAGCATGATGAGGAGGATGGGCCTTCATCTTGGGACCCCTGAAGACCACCCAAAGATGCTAACAGACATGCGTGAAAGATATTTGCATATGCTAATTAGTTCCTAGAAATATAATGAATATTTACATGTGTGATTGTATTTAACCTGAAACAACAGGGTGTCTGGTGCACACATTTGGAGGAGAAATCCCCTGTGTGCCCAGCGCCGCAATAAAGAATACCTGCTTAACAGTATGCATTGTACTGTTAGGTTTTTCCTACCGGATCTTCGAATCAATTAATTTAAATATTTCTGTTGTTCGAAAGACAGGGATCCATCTCTGCAAAAGAACTGTCTTCTGGATGACCCCATTCTGTGTGTAATAGCAGCAAATGTTTCACAGAGCACTATGGAACAATTATGAAGGAATGCTTTTTCCCTAGTCAGTTTACACTTTGAGGGTATATGCTCACAGTCCCAAATTTGGGGTTTCCTGTTACTGAAATGGGTTGCTATTTTATTCTTGCTGTGTGAAGTTTCCAAACTACTGTCTTAAAAATACATTAATTCAATTAAGAGAAAAACAACTCCCCAGCTTCATACAGCTGCAATTTCTGTTATTTGTCTCATATTTAAAATAAGTAAACCCTCACTTTTTCCCATTCTCCCAATTTCCATTTTGGAATTTCACTTCTGTTTCTGCGGTATTCAGCAGCAGTAATTAAAACTGAATGCATCCTCCTATTGTACACCCAATCTAGACAATCTCTTTAATCTTTGTAATAAAAAGGCCACACGGTTCACACCTTTTTCCTCTCATCTCCATGTTATTAAGTATTCTTTTTAAATATCTTCACGGTGTCATGACATCTCCTGAAGTTCTTTAACTGAGCAAACAAATGCAAACCAAAAATATAACCCTCTCCAAGCACATCTGTGCCAAAGGAAACAAAACTGTGGTGAAATTACTGTGCTCATCATCATCAGTCTCTTCTGAAACCACCAGCAGCAGCTTTGCCTCTGAGCACCACACAAAGAATCTTTTCCATCAGGTGTCACAACCACTGTAACAACAATACCACAGATTTAATAAGAACACCACTTTTCATTCTTTATAAAGAAAGATTTATAAAGACACGTCTTGACTAAAAGGTAAGGTGTATTTAACTTTTTACAATCATGAAGTAGAAGATATTTAATCTTCAGAAAATATCTAAGGAAATTAATTGCTTCACATTATTGTAGCCTAGAACAATTTTACTAAAAAGGAAGAGCATACCTTTAGGATGTGTACTTCATCCTGCAATTAATATATTCCAATTTAAAGAACCATAAACATTAACACTCACAGAAATTCAAATTCATTACCTTGGCTAGCTCAATCTTTAATTCTTCTTTTTCTTCTTCAGAAATCATACTGGTGAAATCAACATCTGCGACTACATCTTCATCAGCTTCATGCAAAGACTGGGTTTCCAACAGGCCTTAAAGTAAAGAGTTCAAAGGTCAAAACAACCATTATCAATTATTTCAGCTATAATACTGACCTCCCCTAAAATCTAAGAATGATATAATATTCAGTCACTAGGAAAAAGCCAAAGAAAAACAAAATAACCTTTTCCTGCTAAAGGTCATTTGGATTCCGCTCATCTTTGCTTCTGAAAAGCTATCAGAGGTATCAGATGGTAATGTCTGCACAGAAGCAATTTAATATGTGAAAGCACCACTCATTCCCAGAAAGCAATCACCTTGGACCCCACTAGTCCCTGACAAGGCACTTCGTTGCTTCGAAACATTTCGGGGGGGGGGGGGCGAGGGGTGGAGAAGAGAGAATAAAGAAGAAGAAAGCTTTTTCTTCAAAATAAGAAAGCTGGTTAATGTGTATCACTGATGTGAATAGTGGCAATAGTACACTGAGCAATACAGGAAGTATATTACTGAGCCAAATTTGCTTTAAAAGCACCTCTGATTGCAGCAATTTGAGAACCTTACAGATGTACACAGTTTGCACAAGCAAATGCCATACCTACTGTTTGAATTTTCTAAATGTTAGAGACAGGTACCTTGATCGCTCAGTCTAAACCTGTGAAGAGTGAACAATTGTACTCGACTGTCAGTTACTTTCTTCTTCTGTGTGTCCAAGCTCAGGATCAGCATGTATAATAATCAAGATAAGCACATACATAAATGTTTGTGAGACCTGGGCCTGCCTGGTATAATATAAACAGGGGAAACTAAATATAACCGATCTCCCAATCATCCAGTAAAGAGAAGAATGATTGCTGGGGTTCCAGCCATTAACAGCCTCTCATTTTTCATTGTCTGCAAACTAAACAATGCAAAACTTGAGATAACAGAAAACATTCTCCCTCCTTTGGAACTTGTTTTGAAGTTCTCAATCTGCTTCTGTTGCGGAAGAAAATTCTCTTCCAGGCTACACCTGGGAGACCATTTTTCCCTGTGTTTCAGTTCTTTAGCAGGCTAATCAGCCATCTCGGCTGACTCCTGCCATCTGTACACTGCTTAATACAGAAGAGAACGATTTCTTTCCCAGGTCCACAAAGGCCCGTAGATGCTACTACATAGAGTTTAGAATTTAACTTTGTTAAGTTTTGGCAGTAGGGAATACAGGTTACAAGCAGCAAGTCTGGAGTACTGGACAACTTGAAATTGAGTACTTTATACTTCCATGCAGAAAGCAAAACTCCCACCAGCTTTCTGTCATTTCTTCCTCCTCGAGTTCCCAGTGCACCTGGATTTCCTCGTATTTAACAGCATTGATTTGATTCATACCATCAACTACACTGCAGAGCACAATGCAGTGAACTCACCCTTGTTAATTACAGCCTCCCCTGAGTGGGAAGGTAAAGAGCAGCAACACAGGTGCTGAACCCCTGCCTGGCACCATAGGCAAGAACAGAGCACCACCCTTAAGCACAAAACCTTTCAAAAAACATGAAAGCATATAGAAGTAGTTGATACCTTAGCTATTACCCAGAAAGCAGCTTGCCAGGAAAAGCTAGATTGCCTAAGTCACAACAAAAGAAAAGCACATTCATTCAGCAGGAATACTTGCAAATCGCCTTTATTAACAACCCTCCATCCCTAAACACAATTGCTGTTTGGTATTTGTTTGAGGATTAATAGTGTTGCTATGGGAATCGGGATAAACTTGGTCCCCACAGATGTGAAAGCAGTGTCTTTTTTTTTTTCACAGATAGAGGAGCAGCAGCCCAGGGCAGCTCCTGGAAATGCTGGGAAGAGTCTCAGGGGCAACAGGGTTAAGGCTGAAAACATTAAGGGAATTCAGGGGGTAGATGTGAGATGAGGCGAGCTTGAAGCAACTGAGCCTTCTTTTTAGAAGGCAGATCTGTGCTCAAGGGACAGCGTTAGTTTGGGATTAGCTAGGTAAAGAGGCCAGAATTGTTGCACAATGGTTAGATAGAAGTGGAAGCCAACATAAGTCAAATATCACCAAGGACAACTGAGTAACACTTAACTAGACCCAATGGTCAAGTTCAAACTTCAAGATTGAACTGAAATTACAGTCCATTCGAAAATAGCACACACACGTCCTTCTTCCGCATCATCCTCTGCAACCTCATCCAGTGCCAGTCCCAATTCTTATCTTTTGCTTCTCGTCCAAGTCCTCCAAAACCTCGTCTGATCCTTCAGTCTCCACTTTCTCGCTCCAGTCACAACCAGAGTCCTCCCCAATGGTCACTGTCCCTCCACAAAGGCTTCACTTCAGTCACCTCACAGCTCCAGTCTGAACACCTCTCCACCATACTGTGGGTCGCAGTCTTCCTTCAGTCAGCCTCAGTTCTGAACTTCCTTACCCCAGCACTATCATAAGTAACCCACTCTCTCACTCTTCCCTTGCTGTTCTCAGTCTCTGTCTTTCCTTCACAACTCTTGTTTTTTCCAGCCACACCTAGTAGTTCTCAGTCCTGGACTTCACCTTCTGCTGCCATTCTGCTTCGTTGAAGACAGCTTCACTGGTACCCTCTCACCACATAAAACTGACCACTTCAGTCCTGGGCCAGGTCTATCAGCATAGGTAGTATGCTTCACTTCTAGCGCTAGGTCATCTGAACTTCCCAGTCTCTTCCCCACCTGAGCAACAGAAACTCCTTTCTTGAATCTGACCTGGAAAGATCTCTTCACCAGTGTCTGGGGCTACCCTCACAAACCGTTTCTCTTGTTTGCCTGTCTTAGTCTTCAGCTGAGGAAAAGAAGGGATAAAAAACTGAACACATTAGGAAGAAAACACGCTTCCTGAAGCAGAAGAGATCTCGACTCTTTCCATCTATTGAGAATGTAAACATAAAACTCTGTCCCTGCGATTTATATCCTAGAGCATTTAGCATCCACAATTTCAAGCAATTGCACAGCAAAGTATGCAGGCAAGGTTCCCAGGACTCTGTTTCCCTTAGTCCTTTTTTTTTTTTAAATTTGCATAATACCTGTCCCTATTTCCCCTCTAATAACTACTGAGTTCTGTATTAGATTTCAAATAGAGTTAGAGGTCTCTCAAAACAAGTTTATGAAACAGTCAGCTGATAGACAAGATTTAAAGTGATTTCACAGAGAGAGGGAATGCTACATGAGCTCATGAGGTATGAGAAAAACCAAACAGGGAAGAAGGGTCATTCATAAAACCTATCTTACAACAACAGAAAACAATGTCCAGATCTGTACTTCTGGGTACCACAGCATCCACTCCGTCAAAGCCCACCTTCTGTGAGGTTCCTACAGCACCTTACCCAAGAGGAGTTCAGCACAGCCTCAGGAAGAACTATAGTACTAACCGTGGTGAGAAACATTACTGTCAAATTACCAACTGGTTTTACGTGCAGGGAACTAAAACAGTTTTACCTGCATGCTCATGGAAGTAAAGACACTAAAAGAACCTACTCTGCTAGGATTCCTATCCCCGATTAGTAACTGACTTCACTGCACTGAGACACACAGTAATTCTAGAACTATCTGATACTCGCCAGACCCACACATATCGATGCTTTAATCCTGCTAGCTCAAAGTCAAGATCTGCATAGTCAATGGCATTGCTAAAGCAGCAACAATCAGCAGAGCAGTCACAGTTAGGACGTTACCGTATTTGAAATGGAGCACAACACAGCTCAGAACCCACCAGCTCAAACTCCGACTACAGCTGCATCAGTACCAACTCCTTCCCTGCCAGTTAGCCATGCCACCTCACCCAGCGCACGCTGATAACACAACACGCTGCTCCGGAGCCTTCAGCTAGGACCTCTGCTTTGGATCACAGGTACACCAGTGGCTCAGAGCTTGTGGGTGTCTCTGCACTGTGCGACACGGCAAAGACAGCAGAACGTTTCTTACAGTCACTGCTTTCTCTCTCCAGATACTGTCACCTCACACACCTACAACTAGAGTCTCCAGATGGAGGCCAGCACGGTGAGTCCCTGATGAAGATAGAGCCTTCCCTAAAGGGCAGGTTTCCAAGGAGCAGCCTAGCACTCTCCAGTGCACTTTAAGGGATGTCATGTAAGCCCACCTACAAGCACTGCTCTCATACAGTCTCAAAATCCTGGGCAGGCATTTTCCTCTCCTGCCCAGCTACGTAACCTAACAACACAAAGGCAGTTGGTCTGGCAGAGACAGTATTTTTGCGTAAAGATGCATAGGCATTAATTATGAGCCATGGAAGGTTTGGTCACTCTGGGAAGGAAGTTGTACAAGTAGCTGAGGTGTTTTCAGGATTAACATACAACCTTTGGTAGCAGAAGAAAGAAAAAAAGAAAAAAAAAAAAAAAAGAAAAGGTGGGTCTGAGGTTCCCAATGCTCCTCCTTTTCCTGACCAATACGTATGTGCTTCTTCATAGAGAAGTCGCACTCAAGCTGCATTCCCTGCTCCTCTCACATGTTCTTCCCAGAAACACTGAAGATCATGCCTTGTTTCTAGCTGTGGTCAAAACTGGAAAAAATGGAACTGTAATGTTTATTAAAATCGCTCAGATGCACAGCTTCTATGATTTCAGAATTATACAAATATCCAGGTGTGGAACTGGGAATTAACTTTTCACCCATTCAGAACAGCAATTTAGTTGTTGGGTAGGTGAATAGCTTCTGCTTCACTTTGTAGCATAGGTGTTGCAAGCTTCCCAGCATTAATCAGGAGCTTCATCTAATAAATTACCAGCCACCACAAGGACCCGTTGCATCGGTAATGTTCTGTATCTCTTATGTCCCTTACTAACAGCACAATATTTTTGGCATTGACCTCCACGTAGTCATCTAAAGCACCATTTTTCCAAGTTTCATTCAAACAGGCTACTAACAGGTAGGACATGAGGATAGACCCCACATACCACCACTTACTAGCACCTGTTTTCTTCTCCTCCTCCACCTTATCCAGATTAAGTTAATACTATTTCTCCTGAATTTGATTTCAGTTGCTATGCCTGGTGTCCAGCAATTCTCTTGCACTGAAAAATCACACAAGAGGCATCAACAGAGCAGAAGCCGTCTTAGAACCTATTTCATGAACTTCCCACCCCTCATTCTCCACTGTCAACTGAGGAGTCCTCATTGCCTGTTCCCTTCTCTTCACTGCTTCCAGCTGCAATCAAGCTCAATTCAGAAGCTCAATCGACAGAAATCTCTGGGATATGCCATCACAGGACTCTGCACAGAGACAGATGCAAGATCCAGCCCACCTCCCTCACTATCTCTTCCAGACAGCCTCCCTCCCTTCTTGTGGCCTAAGATTGCTGGGGACGAGATCTGAAGGTCTCTACGGTCTCACATAACCTTATATTCCTACAACAAATTACACTAAGAATATACGCATGTGTAACTCATTTATCCTCCACAAACAGGCAGAGTAGTCATTGTCTGGACATGTTACTTCAAAAGAAAAAAAAATGCTAATTATTGTATGTTGACTGTGAAAAAAAAAAACAAAACCACAAAAACCCAACAAAAAAAAGCCCACAATGACCTCTGTTGAATTAACCGTCATGACAGCAAAATTGAAAGGAAGATCACCAAATGTCTGCTTGTGTACATTTTCTGACACACATTTCAGGCAAATACATAGATGATCCCTTATTCTAACAAAACAGTTAAGAATTGAAGCCCTTTTACTGCTCTACCTTTTTTGTTTCCCAACCAATTAAAAATAGCATACCTACCTTGTTCTCTAGCATTCATATCAAATTGTGACAAAACATATTCTAATTATATAACCCTTCCAGTAAGCAAAATAACATGTTACAGCTTCTTTTGCCATGTCACTATAGTGTAGCTAACAGCATAGCAAGGTATGCAGGAGAACTGTTTCTTATTTGAAATTGGAAAACACTTGTTTACAAATTTAAATCACAATTAAGTCTTCAAAGGGATGAAATGGTAAGTAGAACAAAGGAACTGCCCAGACATTGCATTAGTGTCTTTGATCTTCTTTATAATGTAGTCTTAATGCCAGATATAAGATTAAGGGGGAAAAAGGGGGACTAGAAGCATGTACAGTAAATAACTAAATTGATCAGAAGCGCTATTAAAAATTGCCAGGATTTCCAGTACCATCTTTTCCACTCTGACGTTATTATGGGATGATCCAAGCAGGAAAATATGCCTTCATTTCATCCACCCAGAAAACAAACTACTTGAAGGAAGACCTTCCCTTCTGTGTTTGGTTCTAACTGTGGACAAGTCTGAAGTGTTTGAGTCTAGCAATTACCATGCAGCCTGCCTTTCTCCTAGAGGACTTAGACTCACAATAGAAGGAAGGCTGATTTTGAAGCTATGGCTGGAAAATAAATCCAGAGGCTGGGTTCATCTTGGTTCAGAGAGGGAAGAACTCAAGATGTACAGGTCACGTAAATCAAAAGTGTAAACATTAAACAAGCCCATAGATTCTACTTCCTGTGACCACGGGGGCTCAATCTCGGTTTTTCTCCAAGTATGCTCCTTGGAAGAAAGATATGGATGGGCAAGTGCCTTCATTTCCTCTCTCCACTGGGCTTTGGGTCAGGGGTGTCAAGGAGAGCGAGGGAGTGCAGCTTTCAAGTGTTCAAAAGCTCTAGGATGCAGTCTACCATCTCTGAGTCAGTGTCCCCAGCTGCCCTGGAGCAGCTCTTTACAGACTTTACTAAGGCTTTCCATTCCATCTCTTAACGCCTGCAAAACCAGTCATTAATAACAAATCTATCCATAGCTATGAGATACATTGGCAGGTTTCCAAACACAGGAACAGTTTTATTTGAAGCTCCTGGATAGTGTGCTAATTCTCTTCTCTGTTTTAGCAAAATAAAAATAAATAAATCATACATTGAGGATCTCACTACGTTATTTTTCCCCCAGAAGCCACTGACACTGTTGCCTATCTATGCCAGTGAAGAGAGACAATCTACACATGAACAGCTGGCAGAAAACAGACTCCACAGCCTGACCACTGCACTGAGAAGCCATACACATTGGTAAGGAGCTTGATAATCATCCCAAAGACAGAAGTGCAATGGATAAAACCGGGAACAGCAATCATGGTAAAAAATATAAATATCATTTACTAAAAGTAGGTACCAAGCTTCAACCTGAGAATTGATCTTCCAAACAAAATAATTATCTCAAATGTCCAGAAATGCAAGGCACGATCTTATGCATTTTGTCCAATAGCTACCTCTCTTTGTATAAAATAATAATTCTGCCTGCCTGGGGAAGACAAGGGCAACATTGCTTTCTAAGCTGTAGCTATGGAAATACAAAGCAATTGTTGTGAAATGTAACAGTTGAAAGTCAGCAGATGCTTCTTTCTATTATGTCAATACTGAAAGTAATGACAGTATTGTACCACTTACTATGCATTCTACTGATCATTCTGCACAACTTTCTGTGAGGTCAAGGGTAATAAAAAGATGCCACAAGTGTAAGGGTTATCATCTCTTTTCCTTTCTTTAGGGAGAAGAAAAAAAAAAGAAAGAAACAAGATGAAGTCACGATTGAATAATAGGGAATGAGAAAGGGGATGACACTGAGTCACAAAAGCGACTTGTTCTCTACAAATAAGGTACTCTACAAACTGTAGCAGACTGCATAAAACAAATGAAGGAATAAAGCACATATAATCAGACTAGTGAAAAAGTGATGCAGGGGAAGATAAGAACTATGACATGGAAATGCTGACAGTCAGAGGTGGAAGTTGTCAGTCATATTTCTTAAACCCACCCTTTCATACTAAAAATACATGAAGGTACATTTTTCTAATCTCAGAATAGACATGCACCTTGGGTGCCATCCTTAGCTGGCAGAAGTGACTGCGATCCCATCAATTCTATAATTAAGCTCACACATCTGCTTCACTGAATCAAAATCACAGAAACTTAACTGCAGGATTTAATAACCTTTCTCTTCTAAGAAAGGATCAGTTTACTGTATTTTTCTAAAGCCAGGTGCAAAAGAATATCACTAGACAGCAATCTAAGTGCAGTACAATTAAGCTCACAAGCCTCCTCAATTAACTTCCAACATAGTATCTGTGCTGCAAGAAGTGATAAACTATTTTTTAATTAAAAAATAAATTCTTCAAGTAGCTGTAATTTGTGTCCTTCAGATCACAAAACACGTAACTAACAAGATCTTTCTAAGTCTAACGTAAAATAAGCAAAATCTTGCTGCAGCCAGCAGGTTGCCTGCTATTCCCACACCCCTAACCAGCTATCCCAACATGTAAGGCAGATGTGTCACTTCTGATCCTGTAAACTTACCAGGGAAAATACACAGGAAACAATTATAACTGGCTGCTCAACAGATTATTTACTCTCTTCAGGCTCAAATTCATTCTTCCTATTGCTTTAATAGAGATTAAATGTCTCAGCATTGTTACATATATTAAAATACACATGTAGGAATTTTGAGAGAGAAGGGACAAATTATTGTCCCCTATCTGTTCAATCTCTCACATGGGGTGAGTAAAATCACAGTTTTTAAGGACCAGGACTGTCTTTTTGCACACTGCTTGGCACAAAAGGTCCATGATCTGTGACTAAGCTTTGTAGGCAGCATCATAACCATAAATTAACAACAATAAATCGCTCACTAAGTTGGGATAAAGGAACAGTTCCTGTTCCCAGAGTTTTTCATAAATGTTTATGTTAGACTATGTAAGAGCTCAGGGCCACCAAGAAGAGGCAGTGAATCAACATGCCCCTCAGAGCAGGCAGGTCTTGTGTCCTCAACTCCCCCTCCCAACATTCAAGCACCACCTGCTTCAGTTTGCAACAGCCCTTAACCCCTTTGCAATTAACACTAGCTACTTTGTGCTAGTGCACTTTTGCCTTCCTAAGGGGATGTCATCTGACAGTGTAGAACTCCTCCAGCCATCCCTAAACAAACTTGACCTACTCTTGGGTGCATCTACCTGCAACACAATTGCATTCCCACTTAAAACCAATAAAAATAAAGCCCATTTATATGAATATTATTTGAAAACAGTACATTTTACCAGTGACAAAGGCCACGTATCCCCTTGCACAGGCCCTCTGTTTAAGATACAACAAATTTTTATTTGTTAAAACACATGCTGTAAATATATTGAAAAGCAGCTCTAACTTGTGTCACCTCGCTTCTTGTGAACGCATTGCCATACAGCTAGGCAGTCCTTGCTGCGGTGGGTTGCTCTGGTGAACCTGCAATCTGGAGTTCCTGTGACACCAGTTCTCTGGACACAGGCCACACAAAAGACTTCTCAATCAGAACAGCACCATCTAGCCAGGCCTGTTCAACTCAGTTTCATTTGTTTTTCCTCCAGGACCCTGAACTGTTAATTGAGGTACTTATTATTCTGTTCTTAATGTTAAGCTCCCTGTTAAGGCCTTCAGAGTTTTTGGCATCATTAATTCTGTGGCTTTGCCCATTTGGTGTTTTATAGCATGCCATTACAAAGAAACATGTTTGCTTAGTGAGGCTGTGGGTGGAGACATCTGGGGTTTAGGGCCCCGGGTATCTGTGAAGTTCCCACAGAAGCAGGTATCTTGGCCTCTCCATCTGCTGGGTAAGGTTTGCAGACAGGAGGCAGTCCTCTGCAGGCGGCCCCAGTCACACAGAGGGCCATACTGCAGGAGGGCAGGCTACTGATCAGACCAGGAGACAGAGACCGGCACTTCCAGCCACACCGTGCAGTCTCAGTCTTTGAGGTCCCCAATTTACCCTCAAACACCAGCTGTCACAGGCAGAGTGTGGTTTTTTCCTCCTTGAAGATCAACAGGGAAGATAAGCGCTGAACCAAAGAGGGTCAGCTTCCCTGACAGCTGCTCTGGACACAGGTAGTGGCAGGCCGACTGGTAAGAGAAGCAAGCAGTTTAGCTAAGCACATGGCACGAGTTGCTACACCCTGGAGGTTGCATTAGGTCACAATCCGTGCCAAGAACACCACTCAAACCTCTACCCTAATCCATACAGATCACCCAGTCCGTTATCATGCCTATTGTAACTTCGGTACCTTAAGGTCTAGAAAGAGAGCACCAGACAATCCTCATCTTTCCTTCGCTCTTCTACTACCTTACGTAAGATGATTTTTCTGTGGATGTTGTTGCAGGATGGACGTAACACAACATACTTTTCTGAAATAAACTAGTACTCCAATGCTTACATCTCTGCTAATAACTTCCACCCACACCTTCATCCCTATTCAACTTGTTAAAATCTTCTCTTACACTTCTCCTGTCCTTGATTCCCATGGGCAGCACGTAACTATGACCAGAAAACTGCTGCTCTCCTTTCGGGACGTGTTCATGCTCCGTATTTCTGTGCAGACCTGAACACAAATGAACAGCCTTCTAATTCTGGATCTAGGCCTAAATCTAGTTCCCATCTCTGAACCTCTATTTAATGGGTACGAACTATTATCATTACATACTCTTCTTTTTTCCTTGTGCTCAATGGAGACTTCATCTATATTGCTCATTATCTATGCTTCTCTATTTTTTAAAGCAATTTAAAACCACAAGGTGAGACATATTTTTCCCTCTACTTGTAGTATCTGACTTCCAGTTTCGTGACAATATCTGTTATTTAACTCTGCAAAGACCTTATTTAAATCTTCAAAACCACATTGTGATTCAGTTTACATGAATTACATTATTCAGCAGCTTTTTTTTTTTTTTTAATCAGCCAGGTTATTCAAGTAATTGTTCCTTCTTCACCATCATCTTTTCTTTGTTATCAAAGTTTCTGCACCACCTAACCCACAACATGACTGAAGAATTTACTCTTGCAAGACTACATGGCTTCACTGGTCCTTCAGTACTCTCATACACACGTAACAGTGCACAGCACTGGTTAGATAGTTTAATTACATGGCAAACATCATTCTCCTTGATTATGACTTTGATTCTTTCCTCCCACAGTAATAAGTTAATAGCTGCCATCTGCCTATTAAAATACTTTGAGCAGAAGATAATCTTCTGTTCCTGGCATAATTGCCCCTCTAACTCTGTAATGTACACACATTTTATTTGTCTCTAAGGAAAATCTGGTTGTGTTTAAATGCAACTATCTCTGATCACTTTTTAATGAAAATATAGCATGCACCAACCCAGCAGAGAAAGAACATAAAGCATTTGAGGCCTTCAAAAGTTATTCTAGCTAAACACATTCGCTCTGCACCATTCTCCAAAAATCTGTCAGCATTTCCTAGAGTGACCTATCTGTGATCTGCTCAGTGGAGTTAAGAACATTTTAATTAGTGTGAAACATAGAAAGAGGAATTAGATAAGCACCTAAAATGCCTAAACCAACATCAGCATGACAAGTTATTACTAAATCCACCTAAAGCACAATGAAAACAATTATTTCAAGGAAACTACACAGAAGTATTTTAAAATGTTAAGATGGTTATGAGCGACCTTTTTGTAACCACAAACCCGTGCCACCTTAGTTCCACCCAGGTGGCAAGGCAATTTGCTGCTGAGGCAATTGTTCAGATGTTCTCTTTTCACCAAACAGATCAATGCAGGAAAAAAGTAACTCTTTACTGAAGAAGCAAACACGGAAAGCATCAGCTCCCTTCAGCCACCACTTCTAAATATTTACAGAATATAAATCATACAGCCTTTAAAATCAACACCACACATTTTTTTAATCATGCTTTCCATATTTCTTTACAACAAATTAGTAATTTCAATTATTAGGCAATTATTAAATATAGCTTTAAAGTGTGGCACAGGTACTAAAAAGAGACAAATAATGTATTTGGATGGCTTAAGGGGAAGAGTTTTTCATAAGTTAAAGCAAAACCCAGACAAAAGTCAGACTACACAAACTGAAAGAAAAAAGCAGAAAAAATGGTTCTCAAAAGAGGAAGAAATAGTTTGGGCAGGATCTGGTCCTAACAACTTCACTGACCAGCAAACAAAAGCAGCCCTTTCAGCAAGGAAGCAGATGAAAATAAACTGCACTGCCTGCTACGAAAACATTTGGTGCAAACACTTTTTACTGGGAAAACCAACACGATTATCCATAGGTACTTCATGCTTGCATGATTACAAAAAAACGTTTTCAGAGTATAATTTGATGTCTCTCTGCTAAAATCACCACTAGGGCGCCGATTCCTTTGTTATACTAAATGCTAATCTTGAGTTTGCATTTTGAGGAATCTGTTGTTGTTATTAAAAGTACTTTAAATTCTATTATCTTACAAAAACATTATAAGTCTAATTTTGCCTTTAAAACAGCAAAGCTGAAAAGTGACTGCTTTTTATTACACATGTTAAGTACCTTCACTACTTTAAAACACTTTACTGACTAGCTTCTTTGTGGATAGCAAGGATAACTGCATGCTAAGGCAAATTAGTGGCAATAGCAGGACAACTTTACAAAAACCAGACCCCAGAAGCCCAACAAAAAAACCCCAGAAGCAAGTATTTTTCCTGACAGCCCTCCTTGCTTCAGAAGAAACTGACTGCTTGAGGCATAGTGTTTCCTTCCCCTTTCTGGAAGTGACCAAGGCATTAGACCTCCTTCTGATATTTATACCCTCTACCTGCTTCTCTGAGCTCCCTGGATTCTACTTCAGTGACTAGAAACGCAAAGATGTAAAAATTGCCCAAGAACTGGATCCCTGACTACATAGTCCTTAAGCATCTGAAAGCCTGTTACTTTGACAACAGACTAAATAAGACAACCTTTTTAGCAGGGCCTGTTGTGATAGGACATGGTTTTAAACTAAGGGAGTGCAGATTTAGGCTGGATATAAGGAAGACATTTTTTACAACGAGGGTGGTGAAACACTGGAACGGGTTGCCCAGAGAGGCAGTGGAGGCCCCATCCCTGGAAACATTCAAGGCTGAGTTGGACGGGGCTCTGAGCAACCTGGTCTAGCTGAAGATGTTCCTGCTCATTGCAGGGGGGTGGGCTAGATGACCTCTAAAGGTCTCTTCCAACCCAAAGCATTCTATGATTCTATAACAGAAGCTATTTTATCCGGCCACCTGATACACACACTTGACTTTTCCTTATTTCTGTAAACCTGTCTTTATAAATTTCACTGCTGTATTACTCTTACTTGGTTGTTGTAAAAGCCCTGGCTTTCAGCTACAACAGGGACACATCTTTCAGCAACCAGCCTTACATAAGAAAACTTCATAACAGATAGTGTGGAGAGAATATCGAAACTCCTAGTACTTATTGTGGCTATTTGGAGAGGGAACTTTGGCTGCCTGGGGATCTAGTAGTGGATCCTTCACTTTACCATGCCATTAACCTCATGCCATTAATATAAACACAGTACTTTTTTACTGAAATAAGTGAAAAAGAATCAAAAAGTTCAAGAAATCTTGCACAGAAGTAATTAACAAGAACAGCCTTTCATAAGCCCTTTTTATTATCCAGAGAGTTTAAGGCCTACAAGCACAGAAAGGGTAAAATGTGTCAAGCAGGTGAGGGAAAACGGAACTCGGTGTAAGACCTTTATCATCACAGCAAGCCAGTACTTGAGGCAGTTTCAGTTCACACATGTCCCGTCCTTGCATTTGTTTTAGACTTTCAGATAATAACATTTGCAGAAAGAGCCTCGCTGCTGACACTCTATTTACAAAGTGAAAGACAGAGGGAATGACAGACAGCACAACAGAAAGAAAAGGAGATTCAGGGCTGAAGTGCAACACAAGCACTTGCTACATGACTGTGTCTTTTAGTTATCCACCTGCAACACTTAACCACACCACGGATGTAGAAGTATAACGATTATAGCCTAGTTACCTATTTTAATATCATTTTGACCCATGGATCTCAAAGATGGCTAAGCAGCATTACCTCTGTCCTAGAGAATCAAACAAATCAACTAATACACCTAAGGTTTCGGAGAAGGTCAGTGTGACATCTGATACTAGAATCCAGATTTGTCAGTCCCCTCTCACCATTTCTCGTACATGATGGGTTTAGAGAACACAGCAGTCAAAATGCCCTGTCTAGAGAGCAGCAATATGACTACAGCAGACCACATTTCTAAAATTCAGCCTTGCAGCTGTGCATTTCTATGAGACATAAATAAAACTAGCCTGCATAGATCTCATCTTTCTATATTACCCCAAGAGGTATTTTCTGATTAGTAAGAAAGGTCTCATTTTACCCTTAAAACACTTTCTCAAACAAAGGCTGACTACAGTCTTTCTAAACCCAAATTCCAGGATTACGCTAAAACAAGCTACTAAACAATATCTAAATTCCTAAATACGGCCACATAGAATACACTTCAACCCCTCTGCAATCTTCTGCCAAGCTTGTGCCACATCTTTGACCTTCAAGCAGCACATGGCCTAAGCAGAGCACCTCAGAAGTTCCAGCACCTCAGAAGTTCCACACATTTCTGTACCGTACTGCGCAAGTCTGCGAGGCACATCGGAACAGCATCAGCAGACTCGTCTTTCCACTAGTGCACTTGAGAACACTGACAGAGAGCAGACTCAGACTATACTTGTGCTGCCTTACAGTAGGACTCATACCAGCAGTACTGTGAAAATAAGAAGACACAGAAGAAAAAACAGAGCAAGAATTTAAAAACATGTTTCAGGATTTGATGTGTTTGGTCTTGTATGTTCTGCATTCTTCATCTTCACAGTTGCAAAACCAGCAAAGTTACGGCGCCTCATAAGACTGGCCCTAGATTTTACAAGAGGTATCTCTTTTATGGCTCTTTTCCAAATCCCACCGTATTCTGTTCTCGTGTGCACTCAAATTTTCTCAGCCTCAACAAACTGAATTTCATCCTGTGACAAGTATCATAAAGGTGAAAGCAGTGCAGGTTCAAAAGGGTAAAACAGAAGCACTGCATTTGATTTCAGACATTTATTTGCTTAAAAACTGATATACCAGATAACTCATTCCATGCATATACTTTCCCTCCTTTTAGTATAAAAAGGATGAAAGAGCAATTATCTTCAGCTCTGTGCACTCTTGTTAAATATTTAAGAATCCTATTATAAATTACAACCCTACCATTTTCACTTGACCTCATCTCCATGTGATCTTTTTAACACGGCAGCCGAGCCTTGCATCATGCAGTCAAATACGCAGGTTATCACTGGCTGGTTCAATTACCCCAAAATCCTCCCGCCCCTTTGCAAAGTCCTCTCTCCTCCTTTCCGCAGTGGGGCAACGGTGAGCTTCAGAAGGCAGTAAGGAGACAGCACAAACCCCTAGAATTAACTAGAGTGAATCCTGAAGACCAAGCAGCACGTATGGCCAGGCATTCAGCTTGCAAAGACAGGTGGGGAATGTAAATGCACTTATCACAATGGAAGGAACTAGCAGCTGCTGCTGGGCAAGAAAACTAAGGTTGCCCTTGCCTCATCCTTTCCACTTTCTCACGTGGATCAACACTGAACAACCTGTGTGCTGATGGACTTACCCAACCAGAGGGATTTTCTTCTCATAGAACAATTACACTAAATCAGCCCCAAGCCACTAGTTTTACTCTGCCCTTAGGGGAAAGGTGAACACAGAACACAGCAGTCGGCGCTCCTTGGTAAAGCCACCAACCCCAAACATGAGGCTAAGGAAGATGCTGCCCTCTCCAGCAAGACTCTGCTTTGGTGTGATGGTCTCAGCACTGCTGCTGCAGTGAAGGAACATCTCCATGTGTTCCTTATCCCCACCTCCCCACTGTGAGACTGACTCTCTGTCCAGATTCAAAGCTGTATTAGTAACCACGTGAGCAGCTAGAGAGGAGAAAGAGTGAAAGAGAACGCTGACCAAGCTGCCAATGCCCTGTTTCGGCAAGTCTTGTACACCCTATCACAGGTAACACAACACCTCCTCACCACTGCCTCCAACCATGGGAGACCTCCGACCATGCAACTGTGAGATGACAGGTGCCACTGTGGCAGGGAGAGGGCCACTGGGCTAATGCTGTGACTTCTAACGATTTTCTTCTGATCATAAGCTCCAGCTAAATGGCACCTGTCCAGGTGCTGCCCTCACACGGCCTGAAGACCACAGACGGAGCACGCTGGCTGCACACAGCAGAGGAAAGCAGCGCAGTGCTGCAGGCCTGTGAGATGCAGGCCTCGAGGAGGAGAAGGAGTCTAACATCTCAACCAACTACAGCCCTCGCCACAGTACTTTACAGGTGCATGCACAGGCACAGCAAGCTATTATGGCTACAATGCACAACTAGCAGAAGATGCAGAGCATCTGTAAGAAAAATTGCTAGGACAGGGAGATGCCTCAAAAATCCTTTCAGAGGCTAGAAGTGCAAGCAGCTGGCTGAGCTACCCAGGTATGCAAAAGGGCAAAGAGCAGAAAGCACCAAAGCTCTATAAGCATAAGAATCCAGACCAGACAGGCCAAAGAAGGAGGTACAAGAAAAAAGGGAGCAGTATTGCTAAAGGAGAGATATGTATTAAGACCAAAGCTCCAATGTTAAAAGTCACATGGGATTCTCAGATGAGAGACAGATGAAGACAGCCATAGCATTGTCATTACTAAGAGAACATCCACAGTTTTGAACTAGAGAACAGGACTACACAGAATAGCCAGTTAATCTGGACCCAGAGTAGAACGAGTATCTTGAGAGGCAAATATACAGTTCTGACTTTCCTGTGTTTCAGAGAGACACACTGCTCTTCAGACTTCCAAACTTCTCACTTTAAAAATGACTGACAGCCATAGGAAGGAAAACAAATATGCTCTTACGGAATTTTTAGCACCTAGCATAAGTATAGCTGGTGTGCTCCTGGGATCAGCTAGCTCTGGGACCATCAAGAGAAAAAAGTGATCAAAGATAAAAGCACCCAGAGGCTTAAAGATACAATTTATGTAAAGTACAATTTATGAGTTGTATTACACATACATATTTTTTTACATGGAACACCTGGTTACTTCTTTAGAAAATAATTTTAACATGAATTACTATTATTCTCTGTCTGGTAGACCGTCTCATCTAGTTAGCACGAATGCTGCAAGACATATTCAATATACTTAACTATAGTAGTAATTCCGTTTCAGGCCATGAACTCTCTCTACTGCTTTAAGATAAATATCAGAGCATTCAACTTCCACAGTCTTTGAGGCATGGACAGATGTTACGTTGTGCCTTGAACCACACAGAAAGTCCTGATGTTAGCTGTGACCTCTATGCAGTACCTTGATACAGTTATATGTAATAACACTTTTTTTTTTGCTCACAGGTGCATTAAGATTTATAAGATTGATTCATGCTGCTATGTAAAAATGCTGACAAAAATTATTTTCCTGCTCTGAAGCAAGCTACATTATATACTTGCATGTGTGTTTCTTGAACATGAAATTCATCTACTCAGGCATAGCCTCCCTTCAGGACAATATAAAATGGCATAAAGAACATAATTATGTAGGAAAGTCCTTTACAAGAAAGTTTTTAAAGCGTTAAATATGAGAAATTCGACAGTGCTTTCACATTTATAGCTTTTACTTTGTCTTCTCAGTTGGAATGCAACCCCCCAGTAGAGCATGCTGGAACAAACCATTCAGGATCGTTTTTCTGTGGGCATCTGCAGGTTCCTTAGAAGCAGCCTATAAATTCATTAAAACGTATAGAAGTTTCTCCTGCTGCTTAAGCTGATACTTGAAGTATGTTTTTTTTCCCAGGCAAACTGCTGCTGTTTTGTTAGTAACTGCCTATAACTATGCTCTGCAAATTGTATAGTGGGATTGAAAAAGATTTCTGGCCAGTGATTAGATGTACTTAATTGAATTCAACTGTGTTAGACACATACAGGTTACATACATTCATTTTGCCAGCAAGGCTCCATAACTGCAGTAGCACGCACTGAATTAAGTCTAGAAGGAAAGAGGGACATTTTGGAACAAAGGTTTGGTGCCGTGCAAATACTTAACACAAAAATCTTAGTTTGTACTGCTAGTGTACCAAAGAAAGATATTTTTTAAGTAACGGGAGACCGTTCTGAGCAACTGTAGAAATAAGACGTACAGGTGAGAAACAGAAGAAAAAAAAGTGATTTAAGAATTGAGTATAGCCTTGAAAAGTTCTATACTTGTCTGTCAACTAAGTTTAAGATTAAAAAAAAACAAACAAACCCCACCTCCTGAGCTCCTGCATTGCATGCAGAAAAATGCAGGGATAAGAATCTTTAATTAGATAGAATTAAGCAGTACAAAATGCTTTTCTATTCTTTCACTAGCCAACAGATATTTATCTAGAAGAAGAATTTATTAAAGACCTGTGGCAGTAACAGAGTTGCTGACTAAAACATACATTAGCAAAACACATTTATTGGCTTGAATTTTTAACACGTACTAAGAACTTATCTTACGAGCCAGGGAAGGTAAAAAATCCACATGCAGATGTACCACTATCTGCATAATTAGAATCAGATATTGCTTTTCATCAATTCTACAAAACAAGAAACAATCAAATTCTTTACTACATGAAGTTCCTGTTTAAAGAACTGGAGCTCCCACAGTAGTATCTGTACAGATGTATTCAAAAAATTAGTTTAAATAACGGTTTTACGCTATAATCTTAACCCTGACTTTTAAAAACCCTGGGAACTGAGCCACGGATCTACTTATTTTGCCGACCAGCTTCAGCCACGTATCCATTAGGACAGCACACACATCGTGCTTTTCCCTGAAAGGCTTTTTCCTTTGCAAGCATCACCAACTTAAATTTCCCACCATATTCCTTTACTTACAACCGTATTTGCAATCAACATTTGCCTCTTTTATTTGCGTTTAAGACAGTTTTCAACTATTCTTGAAGGCTACTTTATTAAGTTGACTTTGATGAGCGTGTCTCCCCCTCACTTCATCTCCCTGTATTATAGATGACATGAAATGGTTTCTGAACACTCTGCTCCTGCAGGAACACGCGTACCTCCTGCTCAGCACCGCGGCCGTACGGACGTGTGCGGCGAAGTCATCAGGTTCTTCAGCAAGGCCACACAGGTGAGCAGGATGGGTGTACGCCAACACCTTAGGCTGACCCAAACATCACCTAAACCTCGCACGAGAAGCTCCTGCTGTTCTTTGGAGACCACCTAACTTCACCCATACAGAACGTCGGCTGTAAGCTCACGCAAGCCGCGTTTGCAGCAACGCCGTGGCACACCGCACCCGCAGCCGATGCCAGCTCCGCCGGAGGCCCGGCCGCGGGCACCCCACCACCCCCCACCACCCCCCCCGTGCCCCACGCCGGCACCGACCCGCACCCGCCCGCGCCCGGGGGGCAGCGAGCTTCACGCCGAGTCGTGAGGCGGCTGCCCGACCGCGCAGCGCCTACGGCCGGCAGAAGGAGAGAGCCAGCATCCCCACGGCGCGGTGGGACGAGGAAAGCCGAGAGGAGCCCGGCTCCGGACGGCGGGCAGGGACACGGCCGGGCCGCCACCGCCGGCGGGGCGCCGGGGAGCCTCTCGCGGGTACCGCCAGCCGCGCTCCCCGCAGCGGGCCCCTCGGCGGAGAGGCGGGCGGCGCCCCGGGGCCGCGGCTCGCCCTCACGCTCTCCCCCGCCGTCCCCTTACCGAGGTGGGGAGCGGCGGAAGGGACGGGATCCCCGCGCCGCGCTGCGCCCCGACGAGACTCACCCTGTGCCTGCGGCTCCATGGCGCGGGGCGCTCTCCCGTCCGCCGGAGCCGCTGACAGCCGGCGCCGGGCTGCTGCCGCCGCCCCCCCCCACCTCGCCGCGGGAGCCGGGCGGGGCGGGTGGCGCCGCCTGTCGGCCAGGCGCGGGCAGCGCCGGCGCCCCTCACCTGCGGCTGGGGCCGGGGCGGGGCCGGCCCTGGTGAGGGGCGCCGGGGGCGGCAGCGAGCCCCGGCGGGGGGACGACCGCGGAGAAGAGCCCTTCGCGGGGCCGGGAGCCGCCCGCCCGGCTGCGCTATCGCCCTCGGGGACACGGGGGCGGGCTGAGGGCGACCCCGGTCCCTTCCAGTGCCGGCAAGCCCCTACGGGAAAGGCCGCGCCTGCCGCGGCGGCGGGTGGGAGCGGGGCGGCTGGCGGGAGGGGGGCAGCTCCCCCTCAGGGCCCTTCCCCCGGCTGCTCGCCGGCCGGGCCCTTTCCCGCGGCTTTTAATATGAAAATCGCATCTTCTTCTCCCCGTACACAGGTCCCTACCCTGCTGTTCACTGGAAGCTGGGGTGGCGATACATGGTTCACAGTACAGTGCAGATTTACTCTGAATTTTTCCTCACTCCAACGTAACTTCCATGCTGCGTTACCAGTCCATGCGCAGTCCACGTGTGGAAGGCTCCGGAACACTTGTTTTAGCAACGCCGCGTGCACCACGGCGGTGATCCGTCTGCTTGTCCGCCAGACACCGTGTCTGCTCTGCGCGTGTGGTGCTACCCGATGCCTTCCAGGGCACGCTGGGGACGCGTAGCTTCTCCAGGCCTGCAGCAGTGAGAATGACAAAGCAAGGGAGTAAAGGCAGAGGAAGGAGATACTGGGCATTTGTTTGTGAAGCTGTACAGACAGGTCATACTTTAGTTGAAGAAAAACAAATCAGAAAGAAAATGATTACGCAGGGAGGTTAAAGAAAAAAGAACATTTACAGGTAGAAAATAAGTTATTTTCCTTAAAATACTGTAGAACATAGCCAAGTGTCAAATTTACTTATTTCCCAACTTTGCTTTTCTAGCAAATTAGAAAATAGACACCAAGGCAGCTTTAATTTGTATACATCTAATAATATTTTGCTTTAATATGGACACACTGATGGTTTTGAATTTGAATTACTATAAAACATGAATTATTATTTTTTCTTAGGCAAGGCTCTCTTCATTGTGGCTTGACATCTCCTTGGGCTGGAATTTACCACTTACAAAAGCAGAACAGAGGTTGTCAGAAGAATGAATTCCTGTACTCGTATCATTTCAAATAAAGAGACATCCTACCGTGACAAGATTTGATCTCAGAAATGCCATCAGCTTCTGCATGAAAAAACCCAAACCCAAGTCCAGCCACACGTTCATGAAACAGGTGAGAAATTTCTCTCAACATGTGAGACTATCGGTAGAATTAGAACACGTTCTTTTCTGCAAATAGAGGCAGAGGTTTTTAAAACACCCTAAGCAGTTTGTATGAACCATAATGAAAACTGAGCACCCAATTTACATACAGGGCTATAACAATATTAACAACACTGGTTTTGTAGAAGCATAATTAAAAATCTTACAGAGGCATATGCTGTTTGATTTACTGACCAAGAGAAAAATTTACTGAATTTTCAGATGCTGTGTTTGATTTATTCTTTACATTCATCTATATTACTTATTTTTCCACACTAGAAATGCACTCTTCTGTAAAGAAAATCCAAGCAGCGTTTTACCTCACAGGTACTGGCAAACAACAAAACCAGATCTACATTTAAGAGATCCATAAATATCTTCAGGGAAACAAACCTGTAATCTTTATGACATCCATAGTAACATATTCATCTCATGGCACGTTACATGGGAAAAGAAATCAGTCATTTACAAGTTAATATTCCCCTGTAACATACAGTTAGGAGATCAGCATTTTAAAGGTAAATCTAATTAGAAAATTAATATCCCATTGAAATGATGTCATTTCATTGTAAAGCAACCGATTAATTTTCTACCTACAGTACAGCAGGACTCATTTTCATATTGTTACACATGTATCCCTGAGTTGGTGAGATTCCTCATCGAATTTGCCTTGCGAGAGATTTTGTTCCGCTTTTCTGTCTGAAGAGATTGACATAATTCAGACTTTGTTTTCTCTCTTGGAAGGTCTCAGTCAAGTTGTAGCAGCATAGTTGTTGTCTGAGAAAGGTCATTGTCTCTCCCATCATGCTGAAATTACAGACAGTTGGGTTTTGTTTGGTTTTTTAAGAGGTCAGACAGAATAAAACAGAAGACAAACTGTTCAATTTTTTAAATACTTATGTGTTACTGTACGCTTCAGATTGCACCATTTTCATAATACAGCAGTAAAAGGCATCAAATTAATTTATTGTGTTTATGGCGTTACGCTGACTGTTTTTTGTCCTCCACCACAAAAGCGACACCATTCAATCTAGTGTCAGACTTCAGTGGGTCTCTCTGTGCTTGTAGGCAGTAACTACATGCATTTTGCAGATGGAGGTTAAGGGAGAATTCTGCATGATGCCGAGTATCTTAAACTCTTACTAAATGTCCATGGAAAATAATGAGGACAAACTGGACTGAATAATTCACAGAAGTGCAAACAGTCTAATAACCCTGAAATATCAGTGGAAATTGTTGGTCCTTCAGGCTAAATGATTGCTTAGTAGGATAAACCGCAGCGTGTGCATACATGCATTTCATAAGAAAAAGGCAGACCTCAGTGAGCACAACATTCTAGCTCTGATAGAAAGTTAGATCCCTCAGCAACCAGACGGTTAAAACTTTCTATTAGTACACCGTGGGTGGGAGGGCTAAGGATATGCTGTGTTTCTTTTGTTTCATTAAAAGGTTGGAAAACCACACTGTCATGAGTTCAGACCAGACATTACAATTCATTTCTCTCCATTCAGAATTCTTGAGTTCTTTGCTAAATGCACTATGCTAAATGTTCAATTCTTGGCATATTGTGGGTTCCAATTTTTGGAAGAAATATTGAAAATGAAAATAGAACACGCTCAAGATTATTTCAGAGTTTTTTCCTTACCCTTTAGTAAGTTCTTTTGATTTTCATTTCTTACTCTGTGTATACTTAATGTTTAGGGCAATCTTGCAATTTAAACTACCAAGTGTGAAATGTCAGTGTTACTACAGCACTCAACAGTGAGAAGATGTCACTAGCATTGGTAAGTTTTATAGACAGGGACTTCAGTTTAGTCTGCAGTTTCATGCAGTGGGGTTCTAGCTCTATGGGTCAAAAGGTACTAGAACAATACAAAACAATATAAGAAATAACACTAAGCTAAATTACAGAATTTTATTATTAGCAAACAATATTATGCCCACTAGACCGTACCTCTTAACAGTAAGCAGTACTTTTAACTCCATGTTTTGGTTTCGGCTGCCGCCGGCAACAAAAGCGCCACGCGGCCGCCCCTCCCCCCGCCGGCGTGCGGAGGAGAATGGAAAGAAAAAGGCAGAAACTGGTGGGTCGGGATAAGGGCAGTTTAACAGAACAGCAAACGGAGGGAAAACAGGAACAACAACGATACAAATAAGGAGAAAACACAACCACGAACCGTACAACAACCGCTCTCCCGAAACCGGACCGGTGCTGCGCCCGCCCAAGCCGCGAGTGCGTTCCCGCCGCGCCGCTCCCCCCCCACCGGAACCCAGCGTGACGTCACATGGTATGGAATACCGGGCTCTGTTTGGCCAGGTGGGGTCAGCCCCCACCCCCCGGCTGTGCCCCTTCCTGGAGTCTGGTGAAAATTAACCCTGTCCTGGCCAAACCCAGGACATTATCCACCCCTTATTCCATACCATCTACGTCATGCCCAGGTCCCCCATTGTCCAGTTGATCACCACCACTTCTCCTGTCTCCAGATATCATTCCTTTAGTCTATGGATCATCACTCTAAAGTGTCCATTGAGTTCATTTAATCCATGACTTCAGGCTCCATCTGTCGTTATGGTCTTCCGTGGCAGGGGAGGTGATGTGTGGTGATGGGCGGTCACTTGCTGCATCCGGAGCTCATGGCTGATGTACCTGGTGCGGCCCGTGCCCACAGTCTGCAGGAGATGTTGATCTTGATGAAGTTGCTGGATGCTAGTTGTTGAAAACCAGGTCCAGTTCCATCATCGCTGTGCTCTGCTAGGTTTTCATCGAAAAAGTCCATCCTTCTTTAATCTGGACGATTCTTACTATGCTACTACTGGTACAAAATATAACAATTATAACAGGGATAACAGACAGTGACAGGGTTATTTAACAACTAACTTTATACAATTTATTTATGGACTATTCTCGCCCAAAATCAAATCCCCATGAGGTACACATCGGACTTCCCCATCCTTCCGCATTACCCACCAGGTACACCCAGGTCCTTGAGCAAAGGCAATCCCGCGGACGGGCTTGCCTTTGCCCGAGGCAGGACTAACCCAAACCGTCTTCCCTAACATGTTCCGCATGTGCACTACAGGGACTTTATCCCCTTCTACTGGGCGCTGAGGTTTTGACTGGGCAGGACCAGCCCGGTTGGTGGACCCTCTGGTGTTAACCAACCAGGTGGCCTTTGCTAAATGGGTATCCCAGTTCTTGAAAGTCCCACCCCCCATTGCCCTCAAAGTGGTTTTTAGCAGCCCATTGTAACGTTCGATCTTTCCCGAGGCTGGTGCATGGTAGGGGATGTGATACACCCACTCGATACCGTGTTCTTTGGCCCAGGTGTCTATGAGGCTGTTGCGAAAGTGAGTCCCGTTGTCGGACTCAATTCTTTCGGGAGTGCCATGTCGCCACAGGACTTGTTTTTCCAGGCCCAGGATGGTATTCCGGGCAGTGGCATGGGGCACAGGGTAGGTTTCCAGCCATCCGGTGGTGGCCTCCACCATTGTGAGCACATAGCGCTTGCCTTGGCGGGTTTGTGGCAGTGTGATATAGTCAATCTGCCAAGCCTCTCCATATTTATATTTTAGCCATCGTCCTCCATACCACTGAGGCTTTACCCGCTTGGCTTGCTTTATTGCAGCGCATGTCTCACATTCATGGATAACCTGTGCAATAGTGTCCATGGTCAAGTCCACCCCTCGGTCACGAGCCCATCTGTATGTCGCGTCTCTTCCTTGGTGGCCCGAGGTGTCATGGGCCCACCGAGCTATAAAGAGTTCACCCTTATGTTGCCAGTCCAGATCCACCTGAGCCACTTCAATCTTAGCAGCCTGATCTACCTGGTGGTTGTTTTGATGTTCTTCAGTGGCCCGACTCTTAGGAACGTGGGCGTCCACGTGACGGACTTTTACAGCCAACTGCTCCAGACGGGCAGCAATATCTTGCCACAATGGGGCAGCCCAGATAGGTTTGCCTCTGCGCTGCCAGTTGTTCTTCTTCCATTGCTGCAGCCACCCCCACAAGGCATTGGCCACCATCCAAGAGTCAGTGTAAAGATAGAGCACTGGCCACTTCTCTCGACTGGCAATGTCTAAAGCCAGCTGGATGGCTTTCACCTCTGCAAACTGGCTGGACTCACCTTCTCCCTCGGCAGTTTCCGCGACTTGTCGTGTAGGGCTCCATACAGCAGCCTTCCACCTCCGCTGCTTCCCCAAAATGCGACAGGACCCATCCGTGAACAGGGCATACTGTTTCTTATCTTCTGGCAGCTGGTTATACAGTGGGGCCTCTTCAGCACGTGTCACCTCCTCCTCTGGTGATGCTCCGAAATCTTTGCCTTCTGGCCAGTCCATGATTACCTCCAGAATTCCTGGGCGACTGGGGTTTCCCATTCGGGCACGCTGGGTGATCAGAGCGACCCACTTACTCCACGTAGCATCGGTGGCATGATGCGTAGAAGGGACCCTCTCTTTGAACATCCAGCCCAGGACCGGCAATCGTGGAGCTAGGAGGAGCTGTGCTTCAGTGCCGACCTCTTCTGAAGCAGCTCGAACGCCTTCATATGCTGCCAGAATCTCTTTTTCAGTGGGAGTATAGCGGGCCTCGGATCCTTTGTATCCCCGGCTCCAGAACCCCAGGGGTCGACCTCGAGTCTCCCCTGGTGCTTTCTGCCAGAGACTCCAGGTTGGGCCATTCTCCCCGGCTGCGGTGTAGAGCACGTTTTTAACATCTTGCCCTGACCGGACTGGACCAAGGGCTACGGCATGAACTATCTCCCGTTTAATCTGTTCAAATGCCTGTCGTTGCTCAGGGCCCCATTCAAAATCATTCTTCTTCCGGGTCACGTGGTACAGAGGACTTACAATCTGGCTGTAATTTGGGATGTGCATCCTCCAAAAACCCACAACACCCAGGAAGGCCTGTGCTTCCTTTTTGCTGGTGGGTGGAGACATAGCTGCTATTTTGTTGATGACATCCATTGGGATTTGACGGCGCCCATCCTGCCATTTTATTCCCAAAAACTGGATCTCTTGCGCAGGTCCCTTGACTTTACTTCGCTTAATGGCGAAACCGGCTTTCAGAAGGATCTGAACTATTTTCTCCCCTTTCTCGAAAACCTCCTCCGCTGTGTCGCCCCATATAATGATGTCATCGATGTACTGCAGATGTTCTGGGGCTTCACCCTTTTCCAGTGCAGTCTGGATTAGTCCATGGCAAATGGTGGGACTGTGTTTCCACCCCTGGGGCAGTCGATTCCAGGTGTACTGGATGCCCCTCCAGGTGAAAGCAAACTGTGGCCTGCACTCTGCTGCCAAAGGGATGGAGAAGAATGCATTAGCGATGTCAGTTGTAGCATACCACTTGGCTGCCTTTGACTCCAGCTGATACTGAAGTTCTAGCATGTCTGGCACGGCAGCACTCAGCGGTGGTGTGACTTCATTCAGGCCACGGTAGTCTATTGTCAGTCTCCACTCTCCAGTAGATTTTCTCACTGGCCATATGGGACTATTAAAGGGTGAGCGAGTTTTGCTGATCACTCCTTGACTCTCCAGTTGACGGATCAGCTGATGAATGGGGAGAAGGGAGTCTCGGTTGGTACGATACTGTCGCCGGTGCACCGTTGTGGTCGCGATGGGTACCTGTTGTTCTTCAACCCTCAACAACCCCACAACGGAAGGATCCTCCGAGAGACCAGGCAAAATGGACAGCTGTTTAATTTCTTCCGTCTCCACAGCAGCTATGCCAAAAGCCCACCGATACCCCTTTGGGTCCTTGAAATAGCCTCTCCTAAGATAGTCTATCCCAAGGATGCACGGAGCCTCAGGGCCAGTTACAATGGGGTGCTTCTGCCAGTCCTGCCCAGTGAGGCTCACTTCAGCCTCCAGTACACTCAGCTCTTGGGACCCCCCTGTCACTCCCGAAATACAAATGGACTCTGACCCTTTGAACTCTGATGGCATTAAAGTACACTGTGCACCAGTGTCCACTAGAGCTTTATACTCTTGTGGATCTGACGTGCCAGGCCACCGAATCCACACCGTCCAATAGACACGGTTGTCCCTTTCCTCCACCTGGCTGGAGGCAGGGCCCCTCTAATCCTCGTCAGAGAATTTGCTGCTCACCTGCTGTAAGAATGACTTGGAGGTCCCCTCCAGAGGATCAGAATCAAGGTCAAACTGTCTACCTGGTCTGGAGAGCTGGCTGCTGGAAACTGGAGCAGCATTTTTCCTAACAGAGTCCCCTTTTGTGATTGTTTTACCTCGCAACTCACGTACTCGTGCCTCTAGACTTGAGGTGGGTTTTCCATCCCACTTCCTCATGTCCTCTCCGTGGTCACGCAGGTAGAACCACAGGGTGCCTCGGGGTGTATAGCCTCTGTATTCCCTCTCCTGAGCAGAGAAACGCCTGCCCCTAATAGCTGAGACACTGGCCCGTACAGGTGGGGAGTAGGACATATTCCTGTCTAGTCGCTTGACCAGTTTCTCCACGGCTGAGACAAGGGAGGAAGAGAGACTTTCCTCATATTGGCGGAGTCTGACAGCCACCTCATCCACTGTTGGTGCGTCTTTACCTTTCCAGTTTACAACTGCCAGTGAGTTGGCATGCGAGGAGGGTGCGCTCCGCACAAACTTCCTCCACATGGATTGTGAGCACTGGAGTTCATCTGGGTCTGTGGGTACCTGCTCATCGTCTGTGTCACAGTAAACCAGCTCCCGCACAGCTAATTCCCTCAAGTACTGAATACCCCTTTCCATATTGGTCCACTTGCCAGGATAGCATACAAAATCGTCACTGAAGGGGTACCTCTCCCTCACGCCTGACAGAAGTCTCCTCCAGAGGCTGAGGACTTGTTCCTTTTTCCCAATGGCCTTGTCAATGCCCCCATCCCTGGCCAGGGATCCCAGCTGCTTGGCTTCCTTGCCCTCTAATTCCAAGCTGCTGGCCCCGTTATCCCAGCACCGCAGCAGCCAGGTGGCAATGTGCTCGCCAGGGTGGCGGCTGAAATCTTTCCGCATGTCCCGCAGCTCGCCCAGGGACAGGGACCGGGTGATGATCTCTGTCTCTATCTCCCGTGATGACCCTGGCTCATCGTCATCCCTCCCGGAGCGATCTGCTCTCTTTGCGTCTTTCTTTAATTTTACGGGGGCGACTGCTACTGGCACAGGTTGGTCATTGGGCTCAGTCACTGTGCCTGCTGCTGGAGCTGCCGCAGCTGCCGTGCCCACCGGGGGAGCCGGGACCACACCAGTGGCTGCAGCAGCCGTGGTGCTGGTCGGGGGGGCTGTGACTGCCTGCTGGGCTGGAGGGGCTGCAGGGCCGGCTGGGGGGGCAGCGCCAGCTGCAGTGCCTGCCGCTTCGTTTCCCCCCCTTTCCCCTTTAAGGCACTGAACAGTGTTGAACATGGCTCGGTAGGCGTGGGCCAGACCCCAGCACGTTGCAGTGATTTGTGTCTCTCTGGAGTTCCCCGGGTGGCAGCACACTCTTTGCAGATATTTTACTAGACTGTCTGGATTCTGTATTTGTTCAGGGGTGAGTTTAAAAAACACCGGTGGTGCCCACTGCCCTAGGTACTTGCCCATGCTGTCCCACACACCCAGCCACTCACAGCTATCCGGCCCCGGGGCAGGTCTCTGCACGATGTTCTTAACGACTTGCTTAACCCTAAACAAAAGCTGAAACCCATTCAGGAGGCAAAACAAAAGGAGAGTGCTGGCCTGAGCATCCCACGGGTACTCGAAATTCTCAAAAGCCGTTAGGACCAGCCTGAGGGAAAGGGGGGGGGCGAAAGAGTGGGGGAAGGTATCCCCTTCGGTTTTCCCCACAGGCTGGGTTTGATTATTCACAAATTCTAAGACATAGGACCCGAGGTACGGAAATGACCGCAGTGCCGCATGCAAATACAAGCCTAATTTCATGCACAGTGATGTTATCATGTCATAAGTCGACATCGTACAGTACAGTAAAATCATAATCCTGATCCTTTTCCCCGCGATGATGAACAGCACCACAGGGAACAAGTACAGCAAGTACGGATTCAAAAACCACAGCCATCTGATGAAAGACAGAAACATTTTTACCGGCGACTATTTTAACACAGAAAAATGCGTATAACAAAATTTAACAAAATGTAAGAAAGCAGTTTTAACACCCGCTGCTCAGCCCTGCCGTTATCCCTGCCCCACGTCTGGGCGCCAATTTAATGTTTTGGTTTCGGCTGCCGCCGGCAACAAAAGCGCCACGCGGCCGCCCCTCCCCCCGCCGGCGTGCGGAGGAGAATGGAAAGAAAAAGGCAGAAACTGGTGGGTCGGGATAAGGGCAGTTTAACAGAACAGCAAACGGAGGGAAAACAGGAACAACAACGATACAAATAAGGAGAAAACACAACCACGAACCGTACAACAACCGCTCTCCCGAAACCGGACCGGCGCTGCGCCCGCCCAAGCCGCGAGTGCGTTCCCGCCGCGCCGCTCCCCCCCCACCGGAACCCAGCGTGACGTCACATGGTATGGAATACCGGGCTCTGTTTGGCCAGGTGGGGTCAGCCCCCACCCCCCGGCTGTGCCCCTTCCTGGAGTCTGGTGAAAATTAACCCTGTCCTGGCCAAACCCAGGACACTCCATTTTCTACCTGCACTTGAGTGAGAGGAAATGTGTAACACTGCCTAAAGCATTCCAAAAACTCATCTGACTCAGTCTGTAAAGGGAATATATTGAATGACTACAAGAACTGTACTGTTCAGTACAGTGTTATTGTCACTGTTCTACTCTTTATGCCTTCAGTTCTGTCTGTACTTACATGCTCCAAATGACTCTCAGAGTGCATGCATAGCTCAGGCATTGTAGCTCTGCAAATGTTCCAGTCTGCCTAACAACAAAATAAAGATCTTCCCCAAACTTGGGGGTATTCCCCCACTCTATTGTCAGATGGTTTCCCATTATCATTCCACCTCAGCATCTCAAAATGAAATATATTTACAATGCCTCTTTTGAAAGAGATGTGTTTCTTTTAGAAGTGGGAAAATGCGGCTCAGGGAGAGCAGGCAACTTCATCATGGTCAAAGTGAAAGACTACAAAGCAGGCTCTTGACACCAATCACTGGTCATGGGCAGAACAGTCTCGACTTGGGGAATTTCAGTTAAATTAACATATTGTTAATTAACATAAACTTTTAGTTACTGTTGCAGGTATTGAGAAATAAAACTCCCAAGATAGGTAGACAAAGACTTACGGAAACAAATTTCTTCCCCTTTCCCCACACTCAGCTTCAGTCCAACACCACGCATTACACTCAGTCCCCTTGGCGGCAATGAGCAGTGCAGGAGATTTGGGTCAGTGCATAATGGTTTCTTTTTGCTACTCCTTGTTTCTGAGTCACTTCCTCCACTTCTCCTTGCTTCTTGTTTCCTCTGCTCCGGCATGGGTTCTTCCAGGGGCCGCAGTCCCTTGCGGGTGTCCCCACTCTGGTGTACGTTACCCGCAGCTGCAGTCCTTCAGGGGAGTCCCTGCCCTGGCACAGGTCGTATGTGGCCGCAGTCCCTTGGAGGTGTCCTTGCCCCAGCATGGGTCACCCACGGCTGCAGTCCCTCAGAGCTATATCTCTTCCAGCATGGAGTGTCTCCTCCCAAGAGTGCATCTTCAGTGATGTCTCCAACAATTTTCCTTTCCACAAGTCCTGTCCTGTGCCTCCTGTCCCTAACGACCACCACCCTTTCTTACAAGCCTTTGAGCAGAGGCACCATGTGCTCCTCCGACTGTTTGATATTCTGGCATGTGGTGGGGGTCAGTGCCAATCCACCACAGTAACTAAGTGTTAGTTCACAGAATCAGACATCCATAGGTCAGGCCAGGTAGGAAAGCACCTCAAAAGATCATCTTGTCCAACATGTCATGGGAAAGGGAGCTTAGAGGAGATTATCTAGCACCCTGTCCAACTGCATCTTGAAAACCTTCAGTGGGGACGCTTACCACGTTGCTGGGGAGATTGTTCCCATGATTAATTGCTCTAATTGTAAAAAAATTCTTTCTTATATCAAGATGAAACCTCTCCCAAAACTTCTTTCCTCTTCCTTCCTCAGCAAACAAGGAAATCATGTAGCAGGAGACAGGCCTGGAGCTAAAGGCATAATGGAAATGAGGAGCGTTACATTAATTTTCTCACATTGGTCTGTCTACCTTGGGACAATTTTTCCCTTTACATGCACATCTGATTCATAAGATTCTACTAACAGATCACAATTCTGCAAAACAGATTTTTCTTGTTGGTCTAGCAAACATTCTTAAGGTTTCTTACAGGCTGTAAGGATGCATGAGATGTACTAGGAGCAAGCAAAATCATATGGAATGCATTCTAAGTGTGTATTTATTTTACCTTCATGTGAGCCACAGTACCTGGAGCTGGATATCATGCCAGGCCTGCAGCAGAAGGCAACAATTCTGATCAGTAAAAAGGCCTGAAGAAGTTGTTCTTTAGTGGTTTAATCTGACTGTGAAATCTTATATTTACACTTTTATCAGCAGATTTTCATGGTTGTTCTAATGGTTCTGAAACTACTTTCCAAATGATCTTAATGGTCTGATGATAAAGTATCTGAATAGTTTCTGGGTTTTCCTACCGTGAAATGTTTTTTCTCCAGCTGTATTTAGCAGAATGTGGAAATGAAGATACAAACATTGTGTGGTTTTTGAAGTTATGTTTCAATGCTCAGAGTTGTATGAAACATGCTCTGTGATGGAATCATGTGCAGAAAATTATTTTCTTCTTATTAATATGAATTAAAAATGTCTGCCTGATTCTTCCACCGTTCGTTTTTCCTTCGAACATCCTGATGTTCTCAGAAAAGGGATCTGTGGAACTGAACTTCATAACAGCTGTCTGGCTTTGATCACTATGCTCCTCATCCCAGGAGAAATTTAGCATCTGCTCCCAACTGTGAATGCTGTATAAAGAATCTAGATCGAGATCTTTATCTGATGCCAACTGACATCTCTATTATAACCAATAAAGTTCTGATTAGCCACTGTGGTAATCTTTGATGATTATGCAACATGACAGCCAGTGACAGACTATTACGACAAGTCACAGAATATTATTGAGAAGTGAAGTTTTTTTCCATTACTCAACAGATAGTTCTGACTGGCCTATCAATGGAAAGTGTCTCTTACCCTCCTTCTCTCACTCTTTCCCAGTTTGTCTGGGATGAAAAGGGATAATGTAAGGTGAACAACGGAGGCTGAGCAAGTGGGAAGGCACATCAGACAGTTCACCAGAATCCAAAAAATCAGAGAGATAGAATATGAAGGTTGGCTCAGACTAGAATTTATAGATGAAGTGATTGCATACAAGTACGTGAATTGTAATCTTAATTTGTAATTTTGGGCCAGGAAACTGGGACGTCTATCATGGTATATTGCTGAAATACTGAGGGGCAAAACCAGAAGCTTGGAAGATTTTGGGGAAGAAAACCTAGGACTCACAAAAGCTAACTGTCATTTTTGCCAGCAGATACCAAAGTGCCTACAACTTGTCAGAAAATACAAGCTCAGGAATCTTCCAGGGTTGCAGAAAATTGTATTAAACATGTTGATACTGACATGGATGGAGGGTGAATGTGAATGCATGAGGGCAAAATACCAGCAGGAGAAGGGCTATTGAAATGGGATGTGCTGCTGACACCTGTAGGTGGCAGATCTGAAATGGAGACAATGAGTAAATCCTGGGAACTCACAGAGGCTGGAAGAGATAGAGAGATAAATCACAGTCATTTCCTGAAGGGTGTGATAAGATACATCCCAAGTCAGCATCTTCCTAAGAAGAACCCGGGAGGTGTGGGGAGGGGCTCTGAACCTGCTGCCCCTCGTCCCCAGTGTCATTGCAAGCAATCCCGGGCAGGCTGCCCGAACGTGGTGCCTTGGTGCCTGAACGCTCGGCAGACTGCTGACAGGCAGCCTGGTGTTGGTGGATAGCACAGTGTGATGTACTGAAATCAGCCTACTTTGAAATAAATTAGTCTTTCCTTCCTGTGAGGTGTTGCTATGTTGTTGCTACAGCATGGAGACTTAATTTCCTACAGGGCAATTCTGTTGTCATTGTGCCTTTAGGATTTTCTAAAAGACATGTATACCACAATAAGCATTGAACGTTCATTTATTTAAATATAACTTATGAGATGAAATACTCTATTTGTCAAAATAAAGGGTCATCTCTCGTGTTAAATCACAAAAGAAACCCAGCATTTCCAGGCGTGGGTTCATACCATCCTGACACAGAGCTCTAGAGTGGTTCAGATGAACTGCAACCACGGGAGCTCAGAGCTGAATCCCTCACGGTACCTTTCAACACCAGATGGCATATGACTAAACTTAGCGGTCTGGGTGTAGGAAGGCAATTAAAATGCCTAAACATACATATGCAGAACCATTTTAGGTGTCCCAGAAGACCTGAGATACCCACAGGAGCTGGCACGTATGAGACAGGGCCTGTGGGAGATCTGTGAAATGGGAACTTGGGACAGGCAGGTTACCCTAGGATATCTAAAATACTGCTAGACGTTTAACTTGAAGCACTTGAATTACTCTGTACGGAGAGCATTCAGTTACCCACAGACAAACATCCAGCATCATTTCGGAGTTCCTGGTGGGTCTGAGACATCTCAGCAGGGCAGAGAGGTGCAGCACAGCCCCGATGTCGTGCCTGCGCTGCTCTGGAGCAGCAGCTCCAGGACCGGTGAGACTCCTTGCCATACCTGAAGCGACAGGGCAGAGCCTGGATTCTGACAACTGAATCCTGCTCTGTGCAGCTAGATGTGAGCGAATGGTCTGCAGAAGAGTCGCTGTGAAGAAGTACTTAGTGCCATGTTGTGTTTGGAGAACTGTTGCATATTCACCAAGACTGCCTGCCATTGTGCATCCAGCCTGCTACAATCACCGCTCTTTTAAAGGAATTGTGTAAACCTTGTGTAAGCTATAAGCATCCTGGTTTGTAAGTCAGGTTGCCACTAGGCTTTTGTTCAGACCAGCAATTAACATTTTAGCAGCTTCGAAAAGTGGATTTATACTCCCAAAGCTTCCCATCTCCCCAAAAGCATAGCAAATACCTTTCCACAGAAGTGGTGGCATAGACATGTCTACTGACAAGTTGCTACTACTAGACACATCAGAAATGAAACACTGGATATTCAATTTAACTTATGCAGACAAAAACTGTCCATATTTGCGCAGAACTGGACCCAGCACTCCTGGTGTGGCCTGACCAGTGCTGGTGAGAGGGGAAGGATCAGTCCTCTTGACCTGCTGGCACCTCTTGCAGCCCAGTGCACTGCTGGCAACTGGCCTCAAGCCGGGCTTCGTGCTGCTGATCACAGCTCTTCCAGCCTGGTAGTTCAGCCAGTTTTCAGTCCACCTCTCTGTCCATTTATCTAGCTATGTGCCAATCCTGCTGTACCATAAACTTTCAGTTTTGACAAATACTGCAAAATGATGCTGTATTGAGAAAGTCAACTTGGTGAATCTATATTATGACAATTAAAAATTTAGTGGTTCAAAACCAATCTCTGATACAGGTAAAATAATCGTGACAGATCCAATGTGATTTACTCAGCCGCACTGATGTGGTTACTTGTGTCTTCTTAGAATGTTTTCTTTGTACCGAAAAGGTAAGAAGCTATCCTAAAAGCAAGGACAGAATTTATTTTTCACATGTAGCTCAGAAGTGGAATTCTTGACTGGGACTGTTTAGACTCTTTATTGGATTAGAAAGCATTCATCAATGTATGGATGCACTGGAAAGCTAGTACACAAGCTATTGCTGAGAAGCATTGAATTCAGCCTCTTAAAGGAGTTCTTTCTTTGAAGTGCTCTTGATGCTGATGGAAGGCCCAGCACATTTAATTATTGCTGTCCTGCTGATGCAATATGCCCGTTTCTGGGGCATGTCCAGGGTGAAGGGGAAGTGCATCCTGCCAGGTGACTGGGAGTAACTGAACCAACCTGACAACATTCCTGGCTATTTATTATCTGGATCGCCAAAAGAAAAATGTGATTCTTTAACAAATAACTGTAACCAATGGAGTTATAAACTCCATTTTTTGTCCTTACCCATGCATTCATTTAACTTCATGATGCAAAGATATGAATCACACTTCACGGAAAGATTACATTTTCTAACATTTTTCAAACTTATGCAAAACAGTTGAGATATAGCTTCTTCTAAAAAAATGGAAAAAAATTAAGATTTCTTTAAAAGGGGTTAACAATAGAAAGGATGCCTCTGCAGAATCAATTGTAGAATCAGCAAACATCAGAATAAAGTTTAATTATTTTTTGTTTTTAAAAAGAAGTGAATAAGGAAGAATTGTCAGCAATCCATCACGATGTGCATTCGGAGAACTGGGTGTCCAGTTAGAGTGACTTCAACCTCCCTAAGAACACAACTGATGACTGAAAATAGCGTGGGTCTAGAACTGAGTCCCTTACCCTCAAAGTCCTAACTACCATAAAGCAACTCACTTGATACTCTTGCACCATCACTATTTAAAAAAAAAATATTTCCTCTTGCATGGCAGGCAGAGCCATTTGCAATTTCAGAACCTCTCTTCTCTTCTTGGAAAGTGGCTGCTCTATGGCTGTTTGCTGTTCTGCACGTTGCTTTAGCTTGGTAATGGCACACATACAAGGAGGCAACATAATGTCAATGTGAGGATTCCAATTTTGGGTAACTGACAGCGTGCCAGTAAAACATACCACTAATTTGGGATGCCAGTACTCTAGGATAAGAGGCAGCTTACTTATTGAAAATCCAATGCACATTCTGATTTCATCTTTTGCTTAATAATGAGTGGTTAGAAACAGAGCAAGTCTTTAATGATTATTCATTTTTCACCCAATTTATAAATACAATTAAATCTCGGACTGCATATTCCTTTTTCAGAAGTCCATGTACTTTTGCATTTTTCTTAAAGCGAGTTCCACTTGTTAAGCCATAGTTTTATCCATGTGACAGAATGACATCCTTGCATGCTCCTTTGGTGTTGCAAATTGTAAATTCAAGGAGAGCCAAGATGACATGAGGATCAAACCGAAGGACGTGTGATCTGTAGAGCAGACTCCTCCTGAAATGGAGCACTCCAGTACTCAGCGTAGGCCTACGAACGCTCTCCGTGGCAGATGTGAGCAGCCGTTTGCCTTTCGGCACAGCCAGCCCGCGCTCTGGCTCCCAGGGACGCCAGCCCTCTCCGCCCAGCGCCCCAGCCAGCGTGCTGGGGTTCAGCGTGGCCTCAGCGTGGGGAGACATGGCTCCCCTTTGGGGGGGAGCTGAGACCCCTCCGCCTGCAGAGCACTGTGCAGCCGTTCCCCAGATCACCCTCCCTGCTGACAGCAAAGCCGGCAGCCACCCCTCCTCTTCCCCGCCTACGTTTTGCAGGATGACAGCAGGCAGCTGCCACCAAACCCTCTCTCACGATGAGCGACTGAGGTCTATACAAGGGGATTACGCTAAAGAAATGTTGTAGGCTTCATAAAACTCAGCGTATCTCCCTTGTCTCTGTCCCCAGTGGCTGCCTGTCTTTCTTCTATGATACTTGAACAGAGGCACCCTGAGATATTTGGGTCTTGATTCATTGTTAAGGAGTGCCATTTTATTAAGTACCACACATTTCTCTGCATTTATATTTGAGATTCTAGCATCTAACACTGGGACAAACTGAGAGAGGGTTTTCGTGCGCTTCTGCCTACTGCTGGACTCACCGGCCCTTTTCTCTCTGAGCACGTTCTCCCCCAGCGCTGGATGAGCCACTGCAGTCAAGTGCATCCAGTACTTAAAAAGCTAATTTGGAGGACTTTTTTTGGCACGTAATGTCCTAAAATTCCATCAGGGTCTCACAAAAACCCTTCAAATTTCCCTGCCCCTTTTGGAAGTCCAAGAGATATGAAAATCATAATGTTACAAGCTATGGATGCAGGAAAATGCTGAGCATCCCGACTTTCAAGGAGCCTAATAGAGTCTGCAAATGCTCTCCACTTCCCATCATCAGAATCCTAGACTCAGCACTGATTTCAAACAGACAGTAGAGAATTAAGTCTTCATCTGTTACTAAAACATTGCGCTTATGTGACTAGAGAGTAGATTTAAAGAAAGGAATTTAAACTGTAACAGTAATAATTTCCTTTTCTGATAAGCTGAATTCCATCTTCTGTATCCATAGCAAAATGGAGAAATATTTTTGGCATTGGATATTTCTCCATAGACAAGCCTGAGGAGTCAATCCAAACAAATGCTTCGAGTTATTCGATGATGTCAGGAAAAATACCTTTGACATAAGGATTTTCTGTTCACTGTTATTCAGGTTGGTTTGCTACTCTTTTAATTCCTGCCTGGCACAAATTATCTCTATTTCCTTCTCAGAGATCAGCTCATCTGCCTGTCTCTTCTTTCTCTTCAGTTGTGTGATCTCATCCACTTGAGTCTGCTTCTCATTAAAACAAATTTTTAAGTAACAAAAAATGTTACTTTAATGCGAGCAAGGTTTTTGCTTCTTTTTTGTAGAACAAAAAGGTCTTTTTTTATTCTTAATTGATAAGCACACACTGACAAAATTACAAACATTTATGTAATAATCAACCAGGATAATTATAGATCATTTTACCCCACAGGTAGGTCAATTATTTCTTTAATCAAGTTATGCATATATTAAGTGTTATCTGTACCAAGGCTGGTACTAATTGAAATGATGCATGATTACTGCATAATTTAAAATCTCTTCAGATTGCAGAACTGAGTTTGGCCTAGCAAGGGACTTTGTTGTTGTTATTCTCTTAGAGTCAAATTAATTGTGCTCTTTTAAATTCTGTATTTCATTTCTACTCATTTTGCCTGCCTACCGTTGTCTCTCTTGCAGGCTGTCTTTGCCCGTGGCTGGCCCCATTCAAGCCTGTTCAATGGCCAGCAAGGAGAACTTAAGCAAGCCTAGTAACAATGCAGGTTACTAGTTCTGCTCCCGTTTTATACAACTAACATTTTAAGGCATCACAAAGAAAGGAGAATGACAGGAAAGTCCATACCAGCTATTATCCTAAAATGAAGATTATTTCCATGTTGATCGCCTGTAAATAAACTCAACCTTAGACTGAAAAATACCGACATTGATTACTACGATATATTCAAGCTGAAACAAGGATTGAGCCAAGTTAGATTTGCTGGAAACACAAGCATTTAAATCCAGTACTTTTCCTGAGAAAACCTCAGAAACTTTTTCAAATAACCTCAGTAAAATGTATTCAAAGTTTCTTTAGGCATCTTTCGAATACGTAACTATAGAATTGTCCCGGTTTTTATTACCGAGACAGCTATGAATAAGCAGTACACCGTTTTACCACTTGGTGGTGCTAGATGCTTTACACACTTAACCAAAGCTCTAAATACACACTTTAAACCCAGGTCACCTTTTCAAATACAGTTTAAGTTGAAGATTGAATCGTATTTCATTTTTTTAGGAAACATACATTAATTATTTGATATCATGGATATCTGAAGATCAGGCATTACCATTCACCTGCTGTACCTCTGGCACTGAAAACTGTTATAAATGTGTATATCTGCCAGGGATTCCTCCGGCCTTGCCCCAAGATGCCCACCTGCTTGGTGTGTACACCCGCTCAGTACGGACACTGAGGCACCTGCAGGTCCCCAGGTCTGGCACCTCCAGGTCTGTCAGCACGAGTGTCTGCCCCACAGCCACCTCCTTTCCAAAATCAGCAGCATGTCCTCACCATTCTCAAGACTCTCATGTATATTTGAGGATAAAATTAGCTGATCTGAGCAGGCTGGCTCAGCAGTGGAAGGTGGCTGACTCTTAGCCCATGGCTTAGCACCACCATGAGCAGAGTTAGGCGGACACAAGCAGAAGATTTTGTAGGGGCTGTTAGCTTCGGTTAGCATGGTGCAATCAGTAGGATTGGTTTGATAGCGGACAGTAAGCAGTACCAGGGCTTTGGGGCAATCCAGCATTAGCAGCAGACCAGTCTTGTTAATTAGAAAGGAGGTGGGTGGGGATCCATGCTTGGTCCTTGGGACTTCGGCGTGGTGAACGACAGCAAGGATGGGGTGAGAGAAAGCGCTTAGTATGTGCTTGTGCTAAGGAGGCTGGAGGCAGAATTTACAGGCAAGCTGACATTTTGCTGTAGTACGGCTGCTCTTTGGAGAAGTCACAGGAAGGAGATTGCCCGGGTGCTGCTACTCCTACCCTTTTGCACATAGAACTTCTTAGGCCTCAGAGAAAAGGTCTCCACTGGCTTGCTCTGCTTCAGGACAGACATGAACAGCACGCTGTGTGCCTTTACAAACTCCCTGGAATACTCATCATCACCTCCCTGAGGGCTGATATGTGAATTGCAGTAAGTATCCTGCACAGGTCGTCTTTTCAGCCCACAGAGAGTTTGTAGGCTATATGCTTAACAAAGTCTGTAGAAGCCTTCTGAGAGTATGGAATAATTCCCCATGGACCTAGTGAATCTAACTGCATGAACTTTAATCACCCATCTGTTTGTTCCAGCATGCATGGGTCTCTTGTGCCTCAGAAACACCCCTGGGTCCATACCCTGCCAGTGGAACCCATTCCTGCTCCCTGGAACTGATGTCCAGCCTCCACTGAGCTCCCGAGGCATCACCAGTGCTTGGTGTTTCTAGGCAAGAGAGGACACTTGCACACTCCTGATTCTTACAGAAGATGCTGAGCAACGGCATGCATGGAATGAGAATTTTGTCAGCCTTCAACACGGAATCAGACAGGATGACATGCAGGATGCACAGGGGCTCCAGAGCTGGGGAAGCAAAAGAGATTGCAGCCTGACACCTTCTCAGATCAGGCCACATCGTCACCCTTCTGACACAGCACCAGGGGAACAACCCTATGGAGAACCATCTCTTCCCTTTGCACACCAGTATTTGTGCACTCCTTGGCTCTACTTTGCCCTCAGAGGCAGGGAAGTTATGCTGAGGGTGAGGGCAGAAGGGAAACAATGTAAGGAGGGGAAGTGCAGAAGGCACCTGTCCTGAGGACACCCTGAAGACGTTAGGATGCTGTCTAGCCGCAAGAGAGTCACACTGAGGTGCAGGTCTAGGTGTGGAGCGTGCACCATTCTGTGCACATGGGACTTTATCTACTAGTCCTGTGAAAGATGTCTTGTGACTTACTGCAACATGGGAAAGGGATTTAACTACACTTTGTGACATCTGTGCTGAGGTAGAGGAGTCTCTGCTATGGTAGAAGTGTCTCAGCCGTGCGTCTGCAATCATATTTACTCCTGATTAACTTCTGATCAGGGGTGGGATGTTGGTATCGGAAACAATGTTCAAAAATGCCAAAACTTACACAACTTTTGGAGTATTTGCAAAATACCTATTGGCACAATGATCTCACTACTATCATGCACAGCGTCTGTCTGCAACTTTTGCATGTTTAAACTGCTTCACAAAAGTCTAATCAAATTGTATTAAACAGTGCCTGTTCTCAGCCACTGCCCCAACCCAGGAACCTGAAGATACGAGCCTGTCAGAGCACAATTAGAATCTGAAAAAATGCAGATCAAAATGCAAACTACAAACTCACGCAGCTGCCTCCCCAACTCCAACGTGCACACAAAGCACTTTTCAAGGCAGCTTTTTCCTGGAAAACAGTTCTCGCTTCCAGCTTCTCCGTCAGCTCCAGTTTTTCATCTGCTGTGCTGAAAACGGTACGTAGTAACGAAAAGCTCAATTTCTGAGGCTTTGCTACTCTGCCTGTTGTTTGAAAGAACGCTGCTTTCTGTTCCGTGGAAGACCTCCATCGTTACTGTTTTCCTACCCAACTGGCCTTCGCAGCACTCACCTGCTTAGCGGGGATGGGATCCTTGGTCAGCACACATGCCTCGTCATCACTGCACGTCCAGTTCCATACAGCACTGCTGCCAGTGCTGCTGCTTAAGCACGTGTGTGAGAATTAATGTAACTATGTATGAACCTAGTGCAATCAGATGAAGAGGACTAAAAAAAAGTTCAACAATTAACAGGTTTCAAATTACACACATACATATAGAACATGTACATAGTAACATATATTTTAGTATAATAATGAATACTGCAATATGTAATAATGCATATATACCTATAAAAATTAGAGGGAAAAATAAACTTCATATAAGAAATAAACTATTTCATTATTTTACTATTTTATGTAACCATCAAAGCAGAACAAATGGCTCAGTCTAAGAGTCTGGCTACACATATATGTCCACGATGTCCATAAGCAGGCTGGAAGTTTTTTCCGATGAGTTAACTTCCTAATGTGGGTGGAGAAAAAGACAAGCAGTGAATGCTCCTTCTGAAAAAAAAAATCTGCCCTTTAGTTCTAAGGCTGCATAAGAAGTCGGAGGATAGGTGAAAGGGGAACATTTGAATCATTTACAAACATTGGTTATCCCTGTAGGTGAGTAACAAGAGGGGTTTGAAAACTGGTTGAATACACAAGAACACCAGAACTGTGAAAAATGACTGGGAAGGACCCAAGCGCTTTCCCATCTGGGCATATATCACTATTTTACTTATTGGTATTTAGAAGGAAGGTTTTTTTCTCTTGCCAGATTATTTAGCATCTGCGCAGTGCACAGTTTCTTGCAGTTCTTTTGGAAGCAATAATGGAGAGGGCTTTTCACTGCTGGAGACAGGATTCTAAAATAGAATAACTGCTATAATCTACTAGAGCTATTCTTCAGATCATAATGTTGAGGAGACGGGACATAAATGTGGTCTTATAAAGAGAAAAAAAAATCCACATTGGAGAAAACACAGAGCAACAAATAACTTAATCTAAAAAAAACGGTGTCAGAACTAATTTTCATCTTTTTCTACAAAGAAAAAAAAGAAAAAGCTAATCAAGAAGGAAATCGAAACAACCTCTTACCTCTAGTGTCTCTTCGCTGTGTTAAGCAACCTGCCCAGATCTCGATCTAGTACAGACTAACTAGGAGTCAGGAATGAGACCTTGGTGTTACAGCAGATATTTCCAAAGGACTTCCTCACTCATTAGCAGTCTAAAAAGCCACTCATACATGAAGAATGATTAAGTCATTGTATAATTCCATATTTTCCCAGGTATTCAGGACTACGTGCACATCTCATCTACCTTCTGTACTATACCACCCACCTCATAAAAGACCGGACAGAGCTGGGAAAGGAACAGAGAACAGCAATAAGGACAGTCAAAGGTCTGGAAGAATTTCTGTGGTGTGAGCACTTTGCAGGCTAGGGCTCCTCAGCTTGGAAAAGACATGCTGGGCGAGGGAGAGTGGGGAGAGTTTCACATAACTGTATATACAGCAGGGACACAGAAGTCTCAAAAGTGACATGGAGGCAGTGAGCAGGGGCTGACAGCTCACTGTCTGTTCCCATACAACACATATTGGCACCTAGCGTTAATTCCAAATTCCAAACAATCATGAGGACATACTGATTCATGTAATGTGTGCTAAGCTGTGCACCTCCCTGCTGTGGGGTGTTGTGATTAACGGAAATTTGCATTTGTTCAAAAATGATTGGGAAATTTCATTTAAAAATACCTGTAAGTCCAACGAAATACGAAAATACCACTTGTCTTCCAGAAGACCCTGCAGAGTCTCCAAGAGTGTTTAACAAGGTTTTACGCTACCCAAGGCAGATGTTTCCAGACTGTGATCCAGCACAGCTCCTCATACCAGCTCTCAAGCACAGAAGCCACTGACTGAGGTGGGCAGTTGTGAGCGAGTGGGCAAGCCATTGCTCGGCTGAACGCTACAGCCTCTGGAGGGCCAGACAGCGGCCTCGGAGTGGCCGTTCCCACTCTGCTCTGCCTCGGCCACCCCAGCGTCCACAGTCTGCTGTGAAATATTGATCAGTTCCTACCGAGAGGTAGAAAGGGACTGAAAGTCTAGGAGAAAAATGACCTGTGAGTGACCAAGGACTGGAAGCAAATATGTTGCCCGCCGGTAGCCAAGAAGAGGGTATTCATGATCAGTGGAGAGACCAGTTTACAAAAATGTAAGTGGTCTGTCAATTTGCAAGTGGTCTGTCCATCTATGAGGGCGAGGGGGAGAGGTCATGAAAAAATGCATTTCTTGAGGTTGGAAAAAGTAATTATCATCTACAATCTCGATCTGGTTATTAGCACATCCTTTTTCTTTCTGCAGAATGTTTAAACCACTTTCCTTTGCTTTAGTTCCAAATGTAAGACACCAGCTTGAGTCTGTAATGCCCAGAAGAAAATATTTCAGGTTTTGCATGGTGAAAGTTTCTTTCATCTCTTTAACTAAATGTTTCCATGCAAGCAGTCAGTTATCTGCCTTATTGTCTCTCAGGTCACACAAACAAACCTTTAAGGTTTACAAAAGAAGAAAAATAAAATAAAAACCCATATAAAAAAAAAACATATTCAGATAGAAACTTGCATGCTTAGTGCCTGACAGCATTCCACAGACTCAACATCAAACTGCTGTCACCTTCTTGCTGATATGTTCAGATGTGTGAAAACTTTGAATTATAAATATATAACATTAGTCTCAGCCTCTGTACTACCTACAGTAATGTTTCGACTAAAGTAGTTTCAACTAGTTAGATTGATGACGTGTGCCACATCATAAACAAAGATTGCTGTTTGCGAGTTGTATCACTTCTCTAAAAATATAATTTTAGACGTAACATCTGAACACATCAGTCTAAAAAATACTAGCTACCAAGGCAATTTCTACAATAAGTAATGGAACGATATGTAATTTTTTTTCTCACATTTTAAGATCGCTGGACCATCTTCAGCTGCCCTTGACTCTCACTCTTGTTTATTCCCAGCTGATGCTACACAGCTCTGTGCTAAGAGGCCTTCCTGGCTCCTACGAGTCGCTCTAGAAGGATTCCAGTTCTTCAGAGAGAGTAGGAATGGGACTCGTTTAGATTTCAAACCCCTCGAACACACCTGGGTGTGGCTCATCACGACTTACACGTGGAGCACCTTTTGTCTGAACCCACCGCATCAAACTACGTCAACGGGTGTCTGAGGCTTCTCAAGACGCAGAATTTATGCTGTGGCTCTCTGGCTTAGAAACAAGTTCGGAGGCCAGAAGTGAAGCAGGCAAAAATTTCTGTTTGTGACCGACTAGGTCAAGTCTGCAGAGAGCCAGAGCCCCTGTGCTGAGGCAGCGACATATTGAGGACCGGGCATAACATGGTATGTCGCCTCTAATAAAAATCTCTGCAGGGTCAACAGAATCCCGTGGTGGGTGAATGCATCCTTCTGGTGCAGTTACACACAAAAAAGGGAGGCAGTTCCAACTTCAGGTACCTTTGAACTCACCCACAATAAAATGCAGAGTATGCATCTGGCTAAAATCTATTTTGACAACATAATTATAGCCCATTATTTTGAAAAATCTTTCAAGATGTATGCTTTTACCACCCATTTTTCAAGCAGTTTCTTCCCCTTTAAAATATGAGCATTCTTCAAACAGATAAGGCCAATGCTAGGCTCCCAGGCACAAGGCACTTTTTCAGAAATACCTCGCAGCCATCCAATCCACTGAGGTCGGTCATAGCGTAACTTTATCCCATTTCAGTGCATTTCTGAACAGTACTCCAGTGGCTCTGTCTACTCTAATTTAGCTCTCTGTTCACGAGCAAAAAGCACAATATTCTTATTCAGTGAAATGGCTGCATTTTTTCCTTTTCATTACATGCAAAATGTCTCATAAAAATGCCTTAATTTGATTTATAATAATGAATATGCTTGATGTGCTGTTCTTCTACTGGGTCATTTTTAACTTTCCTTAACTCCTGCACAAACTCATTAAGTGCCTGGTTACAGAAGAGCGTGTCATACAATATTACTTAAACATGATGTAAACCACTGATACACAATAAATCTAACGTCACGTCTCTTAACCCACTTGATCATTTCCTTTTTCTGGCACGGTGGGCTGACCATAAAATAAGCGGGCATGAACACGAGAGATTTAGCAAAAATGAAGTGCTTTGTCTCCTAAGGCTTCACAGCTTTGCCAACACAACTAGACTGAATAAGAAAGCTTTTTCCATAGTTATATTGAACTATATTGGGGCTTTTGAAAGTGAACTCTTTACCTTGCCGGTTTTAGCCTCCATCTAGGTAAGGAAACGGACTTTGATGGACTGAATGGCTCCTGCTGAACCAACATTTTGTGGATACTCGCCTAGCAGGGCAAAACGACAGGCGAGGTTATAGTCAACTAGTAATTCCACTACTGCCAGGTGGGAAAGGAACATGTGGGTGAGCACTTGCTTGTGGACTGATACTCCAAAAAAGGACATACAGGGATTTTTCTGAGATAAAGTCTCCAGAACAGAATGGCCATAAGAAGCAGTTACACCAGCACAGCTACCACAGCATAACTGCTCTGTTTTAGCTATGATGGTCTGTTGCTTCGTCCTGAGTTTCCTTAGTCCCTAGTTACTCTCTCTGCCTGGTTCTTTTAATTAGAGCGAGGCCTTAACTGAACACGGTCAGGTGAGATAGCTGAACACGATCTCTTTCCCCAGAATGGGAAAATCTCAGAGGGGAAATTGCTATTATGGTAGGAAAATACTTTTAAGAAAGTTGAAAAATACATATTGATAAGAGTATTTGTAGCATTTAAGTTTACTACAACAGAAATTCTCCAGGGGAAAAAATGGTGCAGGCAAGCCCCTTAATGCATTTGACATTACTTTTTGTATGTCTTTATGTGCATATTTAATTCTTACAGGTACACAATAGCGGTACGCTGATGGTTACCTGTACACAGATACAGAGCACAACATCACAGGTAGCCCAACTGCTCACGTATCTTTGCAGATCAAAGCCTTATTCATCCAAAAGTTCCTTCTTCTGACCTAGGTAAAATGATAAACACTCACAGTTAAGCTTAGTGGAAGAGCAGTAACTTGAAACTATTTTAATAGGTTCTTAGAATTTGACAGCATCCTTTTAAAGCAGCTTCTTTCTGTTTTAAAAAAACCCAAACCAACATAATGCTGAAACATTTAAGGCTAGAGCATTTACAGAATAAACCTAATCAATGGAGTTATTTACTATGAATAAATTCAAATGACTGAGAAAGTTATCTGGCGATTTTGAACCATTTGTGCTGTTTCAGAAACAATCCACGGTTGAAGCTCCATGACTTTTTTTAGCCTGCGCAACAGTGCTGATTTATTGAAAGTTAAGTAATTTCTCACTTGTTGTATAAATGTCACATTTTTTAAAATTTAAAACTAAAGAAAAATCTATTTTTATTTAATAAAAAATGGGAAGCAATATAATTTATTTTTATTAGCAGTTTTTCTTTGATATCCTTCTCTATCAATTCTTTGGCTGGTGACACACAGAGCATCACAAAGGAATTAGAAAATTCCAGTTCCAGCAAATTTTTCCTGGAGATTCTTGATATATTCGGACTTGATGCTTGAAGAAATAGTCTCCATAGCCAGGAAAGACCAGGTCAAAACCTAAGGTTTTCAGGTGCATCAGTCTAATGTGGTCAGGCTCTAACCTAAACAACAACATAAAATTCACATTGGATGTGCCTTCACAACAGTCATTTTCCTTTCTTTCTAATCTTCTGTTGCCGCCATCTTTACAACTTTGAAGCCTTTTCTTCGTTTTCGTTTCATTTTTCAATATACACATTCACACCCACAACAGTCTCCCAGTTCCTTGTTCTTATCTTAAAGGTGGTGGATAATTATACACAAAGGCAACTATTAAACAAAGAAATACATTTCCACATAGGAATGTAGATAATTCAGTGCCAAAGAATGCCACTGAGATTAGAAAATTAGTAAAATAATAATAATAATAATAATAATGATAATAATACCCTAGAAATGTACATAGACAAGGAAACAGGCAGCAGTTAAAATTATTTCACCGGAATTCATTTGTTCAGTAACGTGACAAACCAGCAAGGAATGATTAATGCTATTGGTTTGCTGTTCTTATCTACCTATCTATGAATATATACAACACAATTATATATATTATTACAATATATAAATTATTGTTACATATTATATATATTAAAAACTGTAAGAGAACAAAAGCTTTCACACCATAGTAACATGATCATGCATGTGCACCATAAACTGCACCATGTGAATGCGTTGTTCTAAAACCCGTGTGTCACAGCTTAGGAAATAGCTGTTAGCTAACTTGGCAGCAGGGAGAGACACTCTGTGCTGAAGGACGCACTTGTTTTCATGTCTGTGTAGTGCTCTGCAGAGATGACAGTCCAAATCACAATACTTGGCAACATGCCACCTCCACACACGCTGATGGGAGCTGGTCCCACGCTCTGGTTCTGCAGCCCGACACCTTGTTCCAGGAGCAAGCCGGGGCTGCGCAGAGCTCTGCTGGGGCTCAGCCGGGGCCACCGCTCAGGGGGAGCAGGCACTCTGCACCCAGCGCTCTGGGACCTGCCGCGTCCCCCAGCACAGACCCCACGTCACCCCTCGAGGAGCTGGGGAAAATGCCACAACCGAGGGAATTAGGGCAGCTCGCACCCAGCCGCCCTGCTCCGAGCACTCCTCGTCTGCCGGGCTGCCAGCCGGACCAACGGCCTTGGCAGAGACCCCTGCTCCGTCCTCCCCCGGTGGCGCTGGCGTGGGGTCCCCACACAGGCTGGTTTTTAAGGAGTATAATTCTGACAGCCGCGTTTACTCGAACGCTCGTTTGTGAGTGAGAAGCCAGTCTTTCTCTCGCTTCTCTCCTTTCACCGCTACAGGAAAGGTGACAACACTGCAACTCGTTTCTCAGGTCTGAAGCCATAAAATAGCTAATTCAGCACTACAGTGAATTAATAAATGATAGTTAAATGGAGGCTGTATGTTGCCCAAGTAACCTGCTTTTAAAGATGATGTCATAACGTGGCGACACAAAGTGCTTGTTGTAAAGGAATGCGAGAAAAAGGCAACAGCAGGCCCTGAAGCTCCGACACATGGACGGCGGCACTGGAAAGCCCTGCTGGACTAACGCTGGCTCGGCTGGGCACAGGTTTGCCACTGACCGTTCGTTATTAGCTCGGACTTGTCCACCTTATGGAAGCCAGACAGCTCCCCTCGGCCACGGCGGCAGCACCCGAGGCAGCTGCCCCAGCCCCGCTGGCTGCCCCTGCCTGGCCCTGGCCCTGCCCCGGGGAAGGAACGAGACTTCCCCCGCCGCTGGGAGCCCTGCAGGGCCGGCCTCGGCTGCATGCCGGGCCCTGCGGGAGGAGGCTGTGATGATGTCGTCGTTCCTCAGCGCCTGCTGCATGAGGAATCCCTCGGCAACCAACGGGATTCCTTAAAAACCAACAAAACCCCCCGAAAACCAAACCCAAAGCAAAAAATCCCACCCAAAACAAGTTATATGGGTGCAACACTTTACCCCACAACTAAAAATCACGGAATGCGTCCGAGCGTACAGTTACGAGCAGGGGAAGCTCCGGCAGCGTCCTGTTCCACCACACAACGCTGCTTTTCATTTCACTGGCTTTATCATTTTATTCTGATTTACTGCGCTTTTCCTCCTCTCTGCTAGGACGCGGGAGACCGTCCAGCATATTTTTAGCATGGAAGAGAACCAAATAGAAACTTTCATTTCAAAAATAAAGCGGCATTGATTAGACAGAAGGAGGACAAAAGCGGGCAGCAGGCACCTAGAGCCGCAGCTGTCTTGTTAAGAAATACAGGTTTCTGGAAAGAAGCAATATCATTTATTTATTTCCAAGTTGGTCAAGGAAGCGAAGTCTGGGCCAGCACACAACATGGAGGTGGATGTGTCCATCGCTCTTACAGGGCAGCAAGACCAAAGCTCAGCTTCAGGCCATCTCAGTACTCCAGCCGGGGAAGTGTTGAGGAAGAGGACAAAACCAGCCTGGGGAAAGGCTGTGGTGATGGGAATGCATCCAAAGGAGGGCAAGGGGACAAGCTGAGTGGAAATCAGGTTTAGGCAAGAACATTGCTCAGATCAGGCGGAACAAAATCAGGCGACAGCGAGAACAGCATGCAACAGAGTGGACAGGCTTTCACCACTTCTCAGCTTTGCAAATCTGTACCTTACCACTCAGCATCTGTACCCGAGGAGAAGCAGGGTGGTGTTTTCCAGAACCAAGGAGGATAGGAGAGGCCATCTCCCCACCCTCCCCCATGGATCGCTGCTGGGATCTGCTGTGACATTCTCCCTACATAATGACTTTCAATATGAAAAGAGGGGGACCTAGAAATAATGGGTCAGAATAACGCCCCAGGGAGCCCAGTATCTGACCTCTGACAGTCACCAAAGCCAGATACCTGAGGACAGATGCAAGATCCGGCAAACAAATACTACCATCATCTACTGTCCAGCCCTCCAACCAGATAGACAGGGTATCCGCACATCTAGTGACTTGACACAAATTTCTCTCCTATAAACAGCTCCAGTTTCCAATTCATCCCTCGTCATCTACAATACTCTTTGGCAGGAGTTTGCATCAGTCTTCCACTGTTTGCACAAAGATTTCCCTTGTTTGCTGCAGCTCCCGCTAGCCTCATTTGATGCTCCCTGGTTCATCACGCCTTCGGAGAAGGAACACTGTCTTTTCTGCACCACTCGAATGTAGAGACCTTTGTTACAATCGTTATAACCATTACCTATCAGTCATTATCATTCCCATGCAGAAGAGCCTTCCTCTATTTTCTTGTTTATTGTCCAAAAAGCATTCATTTAATCATGTTTACTAGCTCTCATCTTTACTGTCCTGGGTAACTCTCCATCTCAAGCATCGTTTGATACCCCCATCACCTACCTTTTTCTCCGCATTGTCTGGAAATATGCTCAAGTGCAAAGTCCAAGCACAGATCTCTGCAGAGTTCAACTGACATCCTCCCTTCACCACAAAAGCTGTTTACTCCAACTGTGCTCTAACTTCTGACCATACGACGTCCACATTGTCTGTGTGAGATCCTCTTTCTCAGCCCACGTCTACCTGCTTTCGTTTGAGGCTATTAATACAGGACTCAAAGAAAGATTTCTAGAAATTCAAATAGACTATGTCAACAAGATGACTTGCTGACCTGCCAAATAAACGTTGTGGTTGGTAAGGCAAGACTCGCTCATAAAAGCCACGTCGACTTTTCCAAAGCGTCATACCTTTACCCATGTGGCTGCTAATTCTAATTCTGTTCTCACGCGCCGGTATTTCACATAGCCCACATTCCAACAAGCCACTGCCTCTTTTTGCTGCTGAAGACAAACTACTGAACAAATACATGAAAAATTCAAGCATTCATCCAAAATCTTTGGAATGTTAATTTGTTTTAATTATTAATGGTTAAATGTAATTTCTTATAAGCAGTCATAAATGCATTAATGATTTAGGGAAAACCCTTATCTTCATCTCCTATAATCACTATTTCAAGCACCCGCAAAAGCACATCAGTCATCTGACGGGAAGTGTCTGAAAATTACAGTTGCATACCTGTAATCTCTGTGGAGCACATTAGTCCTTTTTACTTAAAGAAATACCATGTTTGTAATTAGAATCTGCTTTTCTGTCTTTTGTCAAACAGCTGGAGATTGCAAGTGAGAAGTTTGCCTTTAACTTCAGTTTCAGCTCTCGGGATATCGATTTCCTCAGCCTCCTGACCATCCTTCCACTGCTGCACACTGCATGCTAGAGTTCCTGCAGATAAGGAACCTCTGGTACCATGCCCATGACATTTGGTTGCAAATCTTGACTGTTTTGGAGAGGGCTGGGGAGAGGGCCAGAAGGCTTGTCCTTAGCCAGAGGCACCTAGCACAGGCCTCAAGACTTTTGCTATGTATTTCACCACCATCAATTGTTTTTCAGCTTTATTTCCTACAGAACCAAGCTGTAGGCAAGTGTGCTTCCTTGTCTGCCTGTGCATGAACGTGCAAATACAATTTCATAATAGTGTCTAAAAACCCCCAACACATCAGACAAAACATTTCATCAATACTGTCAGTTCACAAAGTGTGGAAACTGAAAACAATTCCTCTCCAGAGAAGAGAGGCACCCGGTTCGATTTACCGATTACATATTCCAAGTTTACAGCTACAGACTGCTTTCTCTAAAAGCCATCTTTGAAAGAGATGGAGCTCTACATGGGAATGAGAAAACTGGATTCCAGAGCATTTTGTCCTCATTTTGTATTGGGTTATTTTAAGCTAACGTTTTAACATTTCACGAGAAGGTAAAAGTGTGTTGCATATTAAGGTGTTTTTAAAAATGAAAGCAGTAGCCCAGAGATGACACCACATGGCAGGGAGTATTTCACATAACATTATTCATCATAGTAAACTGCTTTTTTACCTCCGTTTTAGTTTTCAGTGTTAAAGCAGTTAAAGACTGAAGTGACTGTAACAGTGTTTGTGAACACAAAGATTTGGAAGCTTAAAACAGTGGGTGGGATTTTTTTAGGATTATGTAAGAATCATAAAAGAGATTATAGCTTTAAGCAAGACTCCTTGGAGCTGGTCAACTATCATTAATGCAAACAATTGTTTAAAGAAAGAGGTAAACATTCAGACAACTTTTACTTTTCTTTTTCAAAACTTTATTAGGTAGACATTACTGGATGACATTGTAAAACCCCATGTGTGCAAGTGAACGACCTCTACAATGACGCCTTCCCACAACTCATTAAATACACAAGCCCACCCTATTTCTGAATATTGATTTTAAGACAGGTGGAGCGCATTCAGATGCTACTTTACATTCTTCCATTTCATCACAGGGAAGCACTTTTTCAGTTTGTTGATTAACAGGGGCTTGGAATATCAGTGTAAGCAAAAGGAATGCCTTGAAAGGAAAGGAAGTACCGTAAGTTTTGGCTTACGAACTTCTCTCTCAATATGGACACCAGATTCATCGCAGAGTCTTTTAAATTAAACTGCCTACCATGACTGTGATTGTTTTAGCAGAGTGAAGCAGTACAGAGACATACCTACTACTGAAATACTAGTGAGGTAACATTTTGAAAATAAAACTCTTAAAAAATTCACCTACTTTCAAAAGGTCCTGTCCAGCAGGACAAACATTGGCAGAACACTGTCCCTTGTATCCATGCATGTACATGTGCATATACAACCTGTGTCTACTATAGCTTTTTAAAGAACAGGATTTCAGTTACACATTCATCAGGACAAGTTTAAAAATCAGACATTACTATGGTAGATTCAACAGAAGACTTCAGTGAACCGTCTCTAGACCTCCTAAAGTAAAAGGCACTCTGAAGAGGGCAGCAAGAAATCATCCTTTAAAGCAGCCACAAAGGTAGCACGCTCAACAGTGACTAGTGGTATACATTTAACATACCAACCTGAAAATGGATTATTTGTAAAATATTGCCCAAGACTACCGAATATTTTCGTTGAGTTATTACAGCATGAAGGCCATTGTTGCAATACTATGCAACAAAAAATACAGTTATCAGCTAAATGCAAGAGAAGGATAATGGAAAAACCTTATCAGCACTTTGGCTCTGTGCCTGCTGGTTGTACGAGAGAAGAATTTCATTTAAGGAAATAACTTTTTAAAATAAACAGTAACTCATAAGGTTGAAGAAATATTTTGACACATGGTGCCTCCTATTCAATGGGTTATAGAATGACTTAGTTAATGCCTAAAAACTGGAGGTAATACTGAAATAGAAGTTATTAAGATATCTGTAGAAGTGATAATTCACTTATAATTTTATTGCAGTATGACTCTAAATCAAATTCCCTATCATGAAAAACGTAATATATGCTAGCTGAATCCTGATTAAACACTCGTGTGTGATGCTTCATGAAGAAATAACACTGCAAGTGACAGCTATATTACTAAGAACTCCAGGGGAAAAAAAAAATAAAGCCTCTCCTACAGTTCTGAAACACTCAGGAATTTCAGAAGAACAGGTTCCAAGAGATACTCTTCTTATCTGAATTTCTGCTTTTCCTTCCTTCCTTCCTTCACAAATTCTTAGTGGAGGAAAATGAACATAGTAAAATCTTTTTGTGATCATAAATCTACAATAAATAGACCTTCTAAGCATAGTTTTTCATCTTACCCCCCATACTAATTTCCTTCTGATAATTACCTTTTTATAACTTCAATATTTGTAAGAGATAATTTCTAATGTAAGTTCCTATAATTCAAGATAATTTTAGAAAAGTAGCTTATTCTTGGCACCTGACTTCCAATAGATGGACAAAAGCAGGAGGAATGTTAGCAAGAAAAAACAGGTCCTTTAGAAAAATCTAGAACATAACAGGTAAAATTCCACTGTCTTCTGGGAAAGGAAACAATTCCAGAAATAAAAAATGAACCCTACAGTATCCACTTTGAAGCTATCTGAAGATGGTAAAACGAATACCACTTTTTCAGACCATACCTCCCACCGTGCAATGAAGGGCTGGGCAGAGATCCCAGAGCTGCTCCAGGCTTGTTTGATGGTTTAGTCCATCGAGATACCCACCCCAGAGGAATTACCTACTTATATTAACAGGATGTGTTAGATGAAGTTAAACCACTCTATGTCCCAGCCTAGCTAGAAGCGCATCTCCATGCACAGTGCTCCTCAGCACTTCCATCCTCTTCAACGAGTGTGAACAAGGCCCGGCTGAGCGCAGGAGGTGGAAGGTACACGTACCACAGGCTGTGGTCTAACCTAACTCAGCTGAATGTTCTTCTCCAAAAAGCTGCATTTCTTTAAGGTTGAAAACTCCTAGCTGGTTATGCTAGAAGACCACACTCATGCTGACAACACATACAAGATGCATTTCTGCAGAATTCTTTAGGGAGATAGGAGAGGGGGGTGAACAGCAAGTTCAAAGATCAAGATCATCAGAACTAAAATAGGCATGCCAGATTACTTTTGTAATTCACAAAAAGATAACTTCTTCACTAACATAACATTTTTCAACTTTCTGAGCAAGCAAGTATTGGTTACTTTGGCTTAACATGTCTGTCTGTAGGCGTCCACGTAACACAAATTCCCACCTTGCTCTATGCAGGGGAAGAAACACCTTTCATTTGTTTCAAGCAATAAGGCACTTACACATTTAGAATTCCTCATTACACAAAACACACTGAATACTGGAACTCAAGCGTTGATTACATGGGTATTGCTGACCTCCAGTTTTTATAACTTCTTAGTCAAATAAATACACTTACAGAAGGTTCTGGTCACTGATGCATCATGTTTGTTTATAGCCCAAACATGGAGTTAGAAATCGCTTTCTCTTCATGAATCCAGTGTTTTGGCCAGCACTCTAGTGCCAGAAGCCTGTACACTCAACAGGATGCGGTCTCTCATCTCGCTACCCTCACCTCCCGCCATTCCGATTAACCCTACTTTAAAGGGAACTCAACTTAAAATACATAAAAGAGATGGGGACAGGGGAAAATTTCTCACTGAACTGTCATGGAATTAAGAAGTTCAGCTTGGACAACCTCCTGAGAAACAGAGATCATGTTTTCTTTTTCTCAGCACCTATTATTCTCATCTCTACCACAGTCAAAAGAATTAACAAATACCTTAAAAAAGTTATTTGGACTCAGACGTAACAAAAAAGACTGTGGTGTTTTAAGTTTAAAAAAATGCAAAATGAAAAGCCCTGAAGAAAAACACATTTCAGCATTTTGCTTTCAAGTAATTTAAATACAACAAATGATCTTTTGCTGGTATAGCTCAGCAAAGCATTACTGAAGCGACTTCTTATGAGATCACATTTTCCAGGTCCAATTTAATCCTCAGCCATTTTCACAAGTCAGTTACAAATTATGAAATTTGGAAGGGAAAGGAAAGCATTGGAAATAGTGTGTAACAAATGGAAATATGGTAAACATTTTATTGTGAGATGGTAAACACAGTGAAATTTAAATCTATCCCTGTCCTTGCAATTTCTGGACATGAAGCAGAATGCAAATTGATATGAAGAACTCTTAAGAGCACATTTTTCATGCAAAAATACAGTCCATGACTGAAGACTGAATCCATCTGCTTACTCAGAGCTTGCATAAGGCATGAAAGCGTTTGACTGCATCGGCACTTTTACAGGACAGGCTTAAAAATACCTGAACACCTTGCTTGGATTCTGTAGGCAGATTTTCCTTCTAAAAATGAGGTACATGTGGCATTGTATTAGTAACAACATACTCAGTGACAGCAGATTAAAATTTCAACAATACTGTTTTCAGCCTGACAGGTTTTCAACAAGATAAACATTGAATGGGGTTAGCGTGCAACTGTGTTTAAGCAGGTATGTGCAAAATCCATGTTTATGTTAAAAATATAGAATAGTTTTACATAATAAATTTCTCCTCTTCTGACTTTGATCCATCCAAAACACTTCAGATTAATTTTTCAAGTTTTGATAAGCCAAAGAAGCTCCAAAAAGATTTTCTTTTGTGCAATATGCTTTTTAAAATAAACTAATTGCTGTTATAACTACTATTTTGGGTTTTTTTAAGCCGATACATTTAGAAATAAATAGCTGAAATTATGCTTAGAAATTTATGCATTCATTTTTTACTAGGGCCTAAGTAATTAAAGCTTGTTACACGTTTTTACCTTTGAAATCAGAGCATGCACTCTGAGATCAGTTTTTATTTCCCTACCTTATGGTATTTCACCATCAGGCTTTGAGGAGCATCAGCGATTAACTGCCTACCATGAGCACTCCATTCTTTACCGGAGAGAGAACGTACAGATCCTGAGCCCCTACGCACAGAACGATGTGGAAGAATCAGCCAGGAAGCCACAGACCTGTGTAACTGCAACAAGCTGCATTTGTTAGTTTTATTAAAGAAGAAAGTTTGGAGGTGGTGTGTTATAGCTTGAGCAGTACTTAAGTGAAAACACTGCTCGTCTTGCAATTGAATCCAGGCTCAGCTGGTTCTTCATTTATCAGTCGCAAGACAAGCCACGAAATGTATCAGCAACGTAACTTTTTAAGTGTTGTGTGCCCTTTTTTTCAAGTTTATGTGTTAAGTCCGAAAAATATTGAACGGCTGTAACTCCAATTCTTACACTGTGCTAGTATCTGTTACACAGAAGAAACCAGAATTTTAAGATATGTTATTTAACACTGTTTATGGATGTTGTTTCTAACTTTATTAGTGACTCAAAGCATTACAAAGGTCTCTATTACACTAAAAGCTAGTACTCCTTCCCCTGACAAATTGCTTTAGTAAGAATGTCGCTTGGAAATTCTTCCCTACTCCCTGCTCTCTCCTGCATGTATTAAACAGCACTAGTATCATTCTGCGAGGGAGGGGACCGGCTCCAGAGTAGTTCGCACTTCAGAAGTGAAACAGATTTTTCAAGTTGCTGCACAGTGGCTGTCAACAAGCTTCCAGACATTTCTATCAAAGTATTTGGGGCCAAATTCTGTGCTAGAATAACAATGGGTACAACTTCTCTGGTTTAATGGGGCTATGATTGACGTCAGGAATGGAGCTGACCTGTTGCAACTACAAGGCTGCAAAATTAAAAGAAACAAAGAAATTACGTCTCTAATAGTTTCCTCAGGTAGGATTCTTCCCATCAGCAAATCAGAGCTCTAACATTGATTATAAAAGTAACAGCAGTCCATGGTTCTCATCCACAACTTCTACCTAGACAATTACCATACCAAGAATTACAAATGATGCAAGGTTTGCTCAAGAAACAAACCACTACAACTAAACTTAAAAAAAAAAAATAAATCTGAGTCTGCATGGCAAATTATTTGGCCATTGAATACGAAACAGTTTCTCAGATCTAACTGGCAAGAGAAACCATTCAATCACTGGAGAATTTGTATCCTCTGACAGAGTTACTGCCCTGCCCACAGATTTAACATCACACAAGCTATGGCAGTCTTCAGAAGAGCAGAAAGCCCCTTGGCTAAAAGGAATATCTGATAGCGATCCAAAATGCCTTCTAGTTAAATTGGCAATAGTCTCTGCAAATTACTATTTTTAATGAAGTAAAACTTCACGTTCATCAGACTTTCAGAACCAACAGATGTAAATAAAAAATCCTCCTATCATACAGAAAGAGTTCTCAAGTCAGCACTAGTAACATCAAAACCAAACACAAAATGCTCCCTTCCTTACACATTTGCACTGCCCCAGAGGAAGGTAACAGATCACTCAAAGTGCACTGTATCTTAATGACATTTGAAAGATACGAATATGCTGTTCATTATAGAGGTGGTGAGAACTGAAGTCTAACAGACTTTTTTGTACAGAACTAAAACTGATGGGCCAGCTACAGCACGAGGCTGCTCAGAATCGCATTTCTGCCTCTCGCTTGTATTCCTACTCAACTTCTTACACTACACTCACAGGCTAATAGACCGACACAAGGAAAAGCACAGTCATTTTCCAGTCAGAACTCCTGGATAAGCTCTGCAAATACACCTATGTTCTGAGGGGTGGCAGCAGTCAGAATCGTCCTGCCACTGATGGCTGAGCAGCCCTGAAACTTGACCCAATTAATGAAACGCAACTAATTACCCTTAGTGGAGAAAGGGAAAGCAGCCACCAGTGGGAGCAGGGCTGGGCACACACGGCACAGCACGGCGCTGCCAGGAGGGCACCAGCCCTGACTGCACCCCTGCAAGGAGGGAAATCCATTTCCAGGCAAGCTAGAAATAGAAGGCGACAGTAGGATGGATTTAAGCATTTCCTAGTCTGGATACAGATTATCGGTGAGCAAGAACTTCACACAAGGATAAATAATCTTAAATATTAAATGCGGTGAAAGCAATCCCGACGATGAGTGTACAGTAACATGAAATCTGCCTTAGCAGGTTAATTCAGCTGCCTGATGAAGTTTTCTGCTAATAAAGATGGAGCAGAACAGTCTGATGATTTCTTTAAAGTACAGTTAAAGACCAAAACACATTTACATAATGAAAGGAAAACATCCTTGAATCTCCGTACCAAGTTCATTCCCTTTCTTTCAAACTGATAAATTAACGCTTGTAAAAAAAAAAATTATGTGACTTTGATGTATATAAGATTTCCTATCATATGAGAAGAACTGTTTAAAAGCTAACATTTTATTGAAGTTTTGTACTAAACTACTTTTCATATTTCAGCTGGTTACATAATATTGATGAAAAACTGTGTCTGTGCACTATTCAAAGGGCAATATTTTTATATGGATGGAAGACGACCTCCATATCCCTATTCTGCCTGGCTCTCGCAGTTTTTTCCCGTTCTACAGGAAAGTAAAAGCAATTATTGTCATACCTATTTTTTTCTACAGAGAAAGCAAGATTAGACACTCATCTTTACAATGTCAGACGCCTCATTTTGCTATGTGTAGAAAATGAAGAATCATTTCCCTTTGATTTAATCCATTTCATGAAATCAGAATGGCCTAGATGAAATGATAATGTAGGAGCTGAAATGTGTGTTCCTTTCCTCCACCCACAATGACATGCTTTCTGAATATAAATAAGTGCAGATCTAATATCTTCCTTTTTATGCTCTTTATTCTAGCATCTTAATTTCAGATCTTAGTGAACTCCCATCAGAAACTGAAAATGGCAAACACAGCAGTGTGAAAACAGCTACAAAGACTGTAAGAATATCTCACATATTTATAAAGAACCTGGAAAAGAAAGGAAATTAATCTATCGTATAGTTAATTACAGATAATCTCAAGTACTAAAATATTCTCAAGTGGAACAGTTTGACACCATATTACAGACTGCATTGTAAACCCAAATCTATCTACCTCTATATATATCTCACTCTCTGAGGTCTGAAGGTTTTTCTAAATAATACAAAAATATCTTCATTATTTGACATTTAAAGAAAGGAATAAAAATCCCTGAGTAAGCCAAAGACAACTGATATGTATAGCCTCAGAAAACACACTCAAAAACAAGACTGATTTTAAGGCAGCTTCTAACCTCAGACAGAACACAAATAGAAAACTGATGCGTCACAGAAGAAGAAATCAAATTAATGTGTGGATTTGCATTGACAGTATGCTTTGAACTTTACTTCTAAATGTCACTGCTTCCCTGCTTAATTTGCAAATCTTAGAAAGGTACTGTTTCTACTGTTAGGACAACGGGGTCAACATGCCCTTAAATTCAAATGGAAATATTAAGTGCTTGTTGACTGCCATGGTGTGCTTGTACACAGTTTCAACAGGAAAAACACAGAACCAGAAGCTGACAGAAAACAAGCATACTAGCCAACTACGGTAAGCTGATATTTGTGTTTCCAGGTAAACAAAACTCATCAGTTTCTTTCACTGAGGCTTTGAAGTCAAAGTGGGTATCTTCTAACAGCATTACCTTGGTGGGGCAGAATACTATCTACTTAAAAATTACAACTAGATTCACATTTAATAACAATTTTCAAAGGAAGTGGTGCAAAGTACATCTTCTCAATGACATGCTATTTGCAGGCCTAAATTTTGAAGTCTGTAGACTCTTTAGGACATTGCCCATCTCCCTGCTTCCCCCTCTCCCCATATATATACACACACACATATATATATATGTATCTTCAAACACACACTGAAAAAGTACCTTCATAGTACAAATCCAATCTTCCTTTAAGATCAGCTTGTATTTTTAAAGTATAAAGCAGATATTTCTCTTATTCAGTCCCTTTCTTTATTGTTTCAGTGTTCTGCTTAGACAAGTTTATTTTATTGTATTTTTTCTTTTAAATTATACCTGTATGATAAATTTGGATTATAACTAAAAGTGACTAAATTCTCATTAGCTGATTCCTAACACTGAATTACATTGTTTTTGAGGCAATATGCTGAGAAAGAGGTTTGGTAGCAAACAGCAGTACTCTGAAGTCAGGAAAACAGAGCAAGGATAGCTGTTCTCTTCAGCTCTGTGACGTGCCACGAAGAGAAACACTGGAAGCAGAGAATGAGAATGAAATGGTCTCCTAAGAATTTATGGCGCCTCCCCTTACCTAAAATTCACAGATTTTCATCCTGAGACATGAGTGGATGCTCTAAGACTTATGCAGCCTACTTAAACAAATGAGCAAACAAAACATGCTACTTCAGTTATAAAATTTCATCCACTCAGTCTTCACAGAACTAGTGTGTAGCACGTGTATTACATGCCAAGTCAGAACAGACGTGCAGGTTTCCAGCTGCCCTGCCAACACATCTCCTTGTGCGTTCTGCATCACGCTTCAGGAATATCTTGGGACAGAACATGAAATACCAGTGGCCTGTTATCGAAAGCCTTCAAATTTTCTCTCTACTGGGAAAGTTTCAAAATCTTGTACTCTTCTAACAAGACTGTCACCCCCCCCCCATCAATATTAATGGACTGTCATAAATAAAATACTCAAGTGAAACCTATCAGCCTACTTGTAAGTATCACGGAGGTTCAATACCAGGGATATTTCCCTCTGAGGCACTGCAGTTTGGCAGTGGCCATCTCCACTCTTGCCCACTAGCAGGAGGACTCGGAAGACAACCAGCTGTCGTGCTCTAGCATGTGACGGGGTTTCGGTATGCTGAACAGAATGCTGTGTGATGGAAGTTATTTACAGAAGTAGTTTTTAATACCAAAAGTAGTATGCTCAGTATACAGTCAGAGTCCAAACACTTCTAAGCATTTCCCCCTTAAAGGCTGACACTGAAGTTAAATGGAGCACATGTTAGCAGTTAAATGCTTTCTTCACAGGCCAAATCGGTAGAAGAGTTCTGGCTACAATACAGGCTTTGATTGTCTAGTTCAGAAACTTAGACTCAAAAAACCCCTCCAAAGTAACAATTAAAAAAACCAAAACCCAAAACATTTAAAAAGCAGCAGTCAGGGGGGCCCATCTTGTTCGGAGTGCACCAGAGCAAAGAGGCTTTCTGGTCTGCAGTAGTGTTTTCGGCTGAAGGAAGATGGCGGGCGATCCCCCGTCCTCCTCCCAGGGCGGTGGCTTGGACGCTGTCACCAGCGCTGTATTGCTCTGCTGCACATGAAGCGCGCGCAGCCCTTGCAGGACCAGCTCAGTTCAGGTGAGTAAGGTCCGTCTTTACCAGGGCATACCTGTCCGTGACCTTTTCCTCTGCTTTTTACAAAGGCAATAGATAGGAAACACAAATAAACCTGCCAAAACAAGAAAATAAGAAAACCATAAACCTTTGTGCGTGCATTGCGTTCTTTCAGTGTACACAGCGCTCAGATGCAGCTTTCCATGTCTCAAGAGAATTTAGACAATACATTTGGACAAGAAAATATTAGCCTGCAACAGCCTCTTTGGTAATGAGTTATGCTACACTTTGTTTACTTTACAACAAATTCCCGCTAACCCTACTCCCATCTCTGACAAATTAATTCCTGAACCATGCTGTTTTTGTATAAGATACAAACTTAAAACTTTTAAAAGCACTTTGGCAATCCTTAGATCTAAATCCCAAGGCTGATTTACCTGAACTAGTTTTCAACCAGTTTCACACGCAATAGAGGCAGCATGTTATAGCTTTTTTTTTTTTTATATTATTTATTTCTACAAGCATGCTCATCTATTGTGAAGTAATCACAAACATTTATCCTTGCCTGAGCAGGGAACTATATTATGAAGTCTTTTGAGAGAAAGGAAGCTGTAAAAGGAAAAAATAATAAATCAGATTTGTTCAAGTGAAAAATAGTTTGTCATAAGAGGCACTCCCCAACTCAAATGAGAAGCATCTCCCCCTTTCTCTTGCCACCAGCTGACTGAAATGGTGAAAGATTTCCTTTTCAGGCACCATTACAGTAACAACACTCTACAAAAGACTACTACAGTGACCAAGATCGTTGCTTTGCTCAATAAATGGTGTAAAATGGTTTTCAGCTATGATACTGAGACTACTTTAACAGTTGTGTTGGCAGTAAATACTGCTTTTTTCAAAACCGAAACTTTCCTATAAACAATCAATGTTTATGGAACTGCTCATAGTGCTGTTCTTGACTGTCTCTTATCTGGCCATACCTAGGATGGGACTTCAATGGCATACTGGGTATCATTGCTGTTATTACCATTGTATTACAGCAAAACCCTCTTAATTTTTAACATAAGCAAAAGAGTGGTTCTTTTCCAGCATAGGTTATACCAGACTGCGGAGCACAATAAGCTTTACTGGCACTAATAAGTCTTTATTGCTTAGATTTCTGGCATAAAAATGCCACTGAAAAGAGTATTTTAGATCTCTAACTCAGAAAATTGATACAGGGAAAAGAGGTCCCTTCCAACCCCTACCATTCTGTGATTCTGTGATAACATATTCTTAGCCTAAATACTGAAATCAATAGCAATATTCCCTACTTGCCCAGATGTAGTCTAGAAAAGCTATAATGGTATGTTGGTTATATGCTGACTGGTTATGTACAATCTTATTGATGTAACTATCCTGGTATATTTTGGTTTTATTGTATCAAAATAAAGGTGCCGCATTCCAATATGCCTCAGGCCTGGGCACACACTGCAAATTTTCAACGGAGTAAGTAGTTTGGTGAAGAGCTGTGGAGCAGCATGATCCCTGATTGACATATTACTGCCAACATATATAGTGGATATGCACCTACACGAGCAAAATTATACATTTATCGTTACGGCTTATTTCATTTCTGCGGGAGGAGGAAGCCAGGCAAACAGAAGATTCGCTAAAATAACTACATCCATATTAATAGAATCATATTAACAGAGCTTTGACACTACATCAAATGAGTTCACAGTACCACTTTTTGTGATGGAACCCAATTTGGCAGCCTATGCACTGAATCAGATCGAGATTGACTCATCCCAATTTGCTGCTTTGTTGTTGTTGCATCTTCAAAGTTGGAGGGCTCTTGGGACTATGCCTAGGTGCTCCAAAAATCTTGTCATGCACATGGCCAAGATCTTAGAACTGTGATCCACTGGGGTCATTAACGGGATGGTTCAAGTCAGCCAGCTCACAGCACTATGTTTAAATTACTCTGTCCTTTTTATTTAACTATACTAGTTAAAGATTTTCGTCCAGAAAAGCCTTAACAACCAAATAATTGGGGAGAAAAAAAGTTAATAGGCATAAAATGCAAGTAAGAAAAAAACATTCTAGAGAATTTTTTTTTTAGAAAAATGTGCTTTATGCTAAAACAGTATCTAAGAAATTTGTACTTTGTGTCCACCTCTGAGAAAAATACCGCGATGTTGTACAGAAAGTCACTGCAAAATCAGAAGACTCATTCATGTATGTAACTCTTACCTATTACAACAGCTACGGCTCCCAATGCCAGTCCCAGAACCAGTATTAGGGGTGTAATGAGTAGTTTTCCAGCTGAAATGCAAAATTTATTAAACAATTCAGAGTAGGCATTTTGTTTTTCCCTTTCCAACCATGCCTAAATATTTTGATATCAGACTCCCAAAAGCTGGTTCATTTTTTAAATACTTTACTAGGATTCCTATTCGTAAACTTATCCTACAAATCCAGGTAGGAGCTATCACCGCTCAGCCAGCTCCCTGCACACATTCCTCTTTGCCCTCTTCACCCACAAGTCTCCGAGCACAGCTCATTTTGTACATTAATAGTTAGCTTGCATTTACTTCTGTTTCCAGTCTGAAATCCCTCAGGCATCAAAAGGAACGTGATAGCTATAAAGCTACTGTCATTTGGCTTCTCCGGAATCCTCCTGTATAGCAACCACCCCGGAAAGATGCCAAGCAAACCAGCATCTTGCAGAGTTTAGGTTAGCTCAAGGCAATGAGACCACTGCCTGTAAATACACTTCTGCTCGCTTTAAAAGGCGATGGTGAAGTCCTTGTGTATAGTTGTGATTTAGGTCTAAATCAAACCACAGCCAAGTCTATTTTGGATCCGCATTTAGAAGCATGTGTTGCTGCTCTTATGCGAGTAAGACAGCGACATTGTGCAGCACATGGGCTAGAGCATAAGACACTAAGAACAACTGAAGCACGCTCATATTCATTGTTTCTGTTGAGTTCACGATCAGTAGAAATGCACGGAGGGAAGGCAGGGTTCCTTCTGAAACACGTAAGCTGAAACTGAACTTTGAATCCAAGTTATCCTTCTTGTGTTGCATGCTTTCCACTCAGTGGCAGAACCCCCTCGGCCGCGCTGTCTGAGCAGTTGGATCAAAGCTGTCACTTGTCCCAGCTGTCTGAAAACACAGCCGGGCAGGCATTTTCACTGATGCACCAGCAGCCTGATCAGGGGTTTGAAATTAGGCAATTCTCTAAATTAATCCTGTGTTTGAAAGATCACCTCTAGAAAGGGAGGAAAAGCAAGTTTGTTACCTCTCTCTTGCCTGCCCTTCCCTCTCTCAAGTCACTTGTATCAGATTTCAGTAAGTGGATTACTTCATTCGATAATGATGTAAACCTCTCCATAACCTGAGCCACTAATTTGGGCGGCCTGAAGGAAAAAGTGAGGTATTTTGGAAATATTTACAGCAGTTAAATGAACTGGTCCTTTTCATGCTCTGTTTTAATAGCTTTTAAATTTCATAGGAGCGTTGTGGGTGGGAAAATATAATTCCTAGAAGAAAAAAATTGGCAAATATTATTGGTATTACTCTAGTTGCTAGGCATCCTAATGGTAGACCTTCTTGGGACTACACTGTGCTGCATTCTATACGCACAGAGGTTGTCAAATAAGTTATTCGAGCGTAGACAGGAGAAGGAATATAGAATGATGGAAAAACCTCAGGAAGAGTCCAAAAATGAGCAATTAAAAACATTACAGTACCAGAACCTTTAACAATTTCAAAGTAAAGCTTATAAAATACTGTTTTAAGTATGAACTCTCTATTTTACTAATAACCGTGTAACTGGAAACAGAAAATTATGACGTTTAGTACCAAAATTATTAAAATCTTCAGCCACTGAACTGATGACTAAGTAGACAGAAATAGTCTGCAGAAAGGGCTAAGCTAGCTTTTGACTGGAGTAATTAATTTCTCTGCAGATACAAAGAATGGTTCCTAAGCTAGTCAGTTGAAGAACTTGTTTACTTACATTTGACCAACTAACTCAGAGCTGAAATAAAGCATGAGTGTCTTTTTCCTTCCGCCTGTGAATATGAGGTTTTAAGTGTTGTGTAGTTCCAAGGTCTTATAGGATAAAATGACCTTTCATCATCATGGGATAGTATCTTCCTTTGGTTATCAATGCATTCTTTCCAAAGTTTAAACTTTAAAAACAAAACAAAAAATACCTTTTCTCCTTATATATCTACCATATTTAAAACCTTTATCTTTCTTTACCTTTGTAAACTAACATTAAGGAACAAGTTCACAAGAGGTAAGTCTTGCACAAGTTCCCATCAGGTAGGAGTACAAACAGCAGCAGTCACTGCAAAGCAGCAGATAATGTATTTTTTACCCCAGTCATTTTTATCAGCGCTGTATGAAACAATTATAAAATGCTCCATTTTACACATGTGAATTGAGCATAACTTCATATCCAATTCCAGTGTGAAACACACCATTTGTCGTAGTGTGAAGGAGTACGAGGCTTTTAATCATAGAGGGAATTGTGATGTACCAAGAAATGCTGCTGCGACTAAGGATGTTTACTGTAGGCACTAAACTTCCCAAAGATCCACTGTCCTATGTCTGTTAGCTTTGAGACTGCGAGCAGAGAGAGCACATGTACAACTTGGCTCAGAGTTGAATAAAATCTTGAGTTATTAGTCCATGTGGTAGACTCAGCAGTAGGTTATGATGGCCAGTTTGGTAACGTTCAAAGCCAGTTTTTAAGGATAGCTTAGACAGAAATGGTTGTAACTAGAACAAGCCTTTTTACAATTCTACTCAAATCAATGGTAGACAATTTCACTACTTGGCTACTTAGCATGAAGATTCAGACATCTGTAGTAATACATTAACTGTATTTGCAGGTACCTCAGATGGGCTGCATCATTTGTGATATAGAAAATTAAGTTTTTCTGCAAAATGAGGAAACACTAGGAAAACACAAGTGAGTATTATTCCCTTGCATAGCTTTGGATTTGGTCGTGGCTTTTAGGATAATATATACAAACTCCCGTAAATTCTTGGAGAATTCTTTGCCATGTAAAAAATATACTAGTTTTAGAAAACAAGCTTAATCACTAGTATATGAGAAATAAAAATTTTCTCTTCCAAGTTTAAATATCATTACATGTTTAAGCAACAGAGCCACTAAAAGTATCTACTTACAAGTCAAACCAGTCTATCTATGCAGATTTAAGTTCCAATATAAGTTTGCATCTGTTCTTAAAGAGCCCTATCAAGTACATATACAAGACATCTTACAAATCAGACCAACTGTCATTTAAGTTGCCAATGAAGGTTGGATTCTAGAAATGCATGCTTCCTTCCTCAAAGCCACGCATATATAAAGTGAATCTTGCACTCTGTCTTGGGACAAGAGTACATGCAGTCAAGATCTGAAAATATGCTGCTTTCAGAATTATATTTGAAATGCTGTTTACCATGAAAAAAAATTCATTTGCTTTAATAGCACCATCACACATTGCATTCTGCTGCGGATCCATGAAATACTTAGCAATCGATTTAGAATTTAATTCACCCAGCTGAACTCAGGTGGTACTTAACTGGGATTTTAAGTACATTTAAGACAGCTGAACATGTTTTTTCTTTCTGTGCCATTGATCACTAACTCCAGTTACAACCAAACAGTCTTCCTTCAGCAACATAGCCAAATTATTCCTATGAGAATGAAATCACTAAGTCCGCTGGGACTGAACGATAAAAGCTATTTCACCTTACTACACTGGTCACAGGACAGAGTTTCTCTACAAAAATACGCTAAAGAAGGGAGAGAAATGTCAAATTCAGAGACCATTTCTGCTCTGAGTTTATTTTCTTCTCTTTGTGATTTCTATTACCTTCAAAAAACCATTGGTTTATGAAGAAAAGTATGTTTAAATTTATGCCGCCATAAATGCTTTTCCCTTATTTTTATTACAGAACAGTTTGTGATTGTAGGCACAAACACTTGCTTCTCAACAGAAACCATGTTCGCATGCCAGCCTGCCATGAAGTGTTCTTTTCTTTCTACACACCTCACCCACCCGGATTTCGTAGAAACAAGCCAAAAAACCTTCACTGCACAAGGCTACAGAATCACTGCATTTACTTAAAGAAGTATTTCCTCTCCATAGCAAGAAAGTAAAAAAAGGCACAGAAGAAAATTTATCTAGGCAACACCTCATCAGTTTCCCCCTGACAGCCAAGACAACATCCTCCTAATTTCCACTACTTAGCTAACTAGCAGAGGCATTTTACTACAGGAAATGCAACCTTTACTTCTTGCTACATGTTACTAACTATGTTTCTAATAGCCTCTCTACTACCATCTCCTCTTTCTAACATTAACTGCTGACCCTTAGAATGGAACCAAAACCCAGGCTTGTACAGTAACACCCACTAATGATAACGCTCCTCTCTTTCCTGATAAAGCCATAATGTATTTACATCTTCAGTTCTAGCTACCAGGACATCTCTGAGCCTAGGTATGATCCCTAACTGGAATTAAACATTTCTGGATTTTCAACTTGATCTTAAATTATTAAGACAAGGAAGCTTCAGTTCAAAACAAAGCAGCCAAAAATCCACCTTTCCCCCCAAAAAAATCAAAGATCATGACAAAGAAGAATCCGAGGGAGGGTCTGTAAAAGAAATATTTGAGAAGGTAAGCAAGCTATTATGATTTACTGACTTGCATGATAACAGAAGTAACCAATGAAATTATCAAGAATCAATAAAAGCAGAGAGAAATGGAAGTACTTTCTCCACACAACGCATAGTGAAATCCTACAGCCCCTACCAGAGATGTTGCCGAAGCCAAAACTTAAGAACTGTATAAAATGGTGAAGGATGCATTTATTGATAGTTATTAAGCAAAGATTCAGATAGAAACCTCAACTAAGGAAGTGTCTAAAACAATGATTAGTGGAAATACATAGAGAGTGACATCTTATTTCTAACTGACTGCTCTGGACAAACTCACTAGGCAGACCTTTACATTCATCCAATGAAGAGGCACAGATAACTCTGCTGAGGTTTTACAAGGATAGCTGATCTTGCCAAATTTCTATGATTCAAGAGGGCAGAATTCACAAACTGAAGTGATACTATCACAGGGATTATGCCATCTTGAAAGAAAAATGTCAGGAGATATAATCTTACAATATAATGCCTTCTTAAAAAAATGTGTGCACAGCCACATGTGTGTATGCATGGAAAAAAGTAAAAAAAAAAATCTAGACTGGCTCACGTATGCCAGTCATAGCCAAAATCTAATCCAACAGAGGAGGAGCAGTGGGCTGAACTCCTGAATTCTAATCTGATGTAAATTGTTTAAGCTTTTATTTTTTGATTTTCCTGTGTGAGTTCTGTTAGGGTTCTGGAGTGTTTTGGTAGCTATTTATAAATTGTATGAGGATCAATATTAAAATTTAGAGCTCTAGAGATGACAGGGATTTAAGGTCATGAGTAGGAACACAAAATTCTTTGAATCATTGTCAACTTGGGTGTTAACAAGCTATTTTAAAAATGAGGGCAATTACTACATGTGCTGGCAGGTTGAGCTAGCTCTGTTTCTATTCCAGTGATGACCATTCCTGTAAGAAATGACACTGTAGGACAGAGGTAGTCCTGGGGAAAAAAAATTATCAGAAAACCGTATGAGAAATTTAAGCTGAGGCTCCGAGATTTGCTAAGCTTTCTTGTTTACTAATTAAGACAAACCACAACTACATTTGCAAACAGGAAATGAAAGTAAGATATCTTATACCTTCTCTATGCATGTTTTTATATATACAAACATACACATCTGCACCACTGGACTTTAACTCATATATACATTTCCACATTTACTCTCATGTGCTGGAATTCATCTCTACAAAAATATATCAGAGAAGGCACATCCAATCATTTTGAACTTTTATCCACTTTCCTATTTATTTCTGTATCTCTAATTCACCTCCCTCAAAGTCTGTTCTAATGCCTTCTGAGTTCCTGAGGTCAAACTAATGGGCCTGGATGACTTACTGCCATTTGTTAAACAAGCATTCCAGGTTTGTGAGTCTCCCACAACTCTGCTGGGCAGCAAGACTGGCATTCTTATTGCCAGGCCTATGAGTTTGTATGCCAACTCTTATGTTACTCTAAAATGCAAATCACCTAGTTTTCATACTGGAACATGTTTGGCTCAGGAGTGTTTTTTTCACCGTAGGTCTGCTGACTTCTCTTTCCATGCATTCATTCCATTACCTTTACCTCTACTTTGAGCATCACCAATCGATAAGCTCAAAGCATTTCCTCACCCTAGGTGAACTCCAAGTCATCTTCAAGCTCTATGCCTTAATTCAAAATACAAAAAGTCCTGTTTTCCTTAACAGGTCCTCAATTTCTGACAACGCAACCATTTGCTATAATGTTGTAGATACCTTTACGTGCTGTAAACTCACTACAATGACTGAACTTAATGCATCTGCAAGATAACAAAGTAGATTATTACTTTATGTGGTATCTATTTTTCTTGTGCTTCTATCGGTTGAGACAGGTACACTTCTGGTTCAAAAGCAAATCAGGAGTGCCTTTCTTTTTAAATAAAAAAGTCAAGCTTTTCGCATCATATTGCTTCTGAGAGAAATTAACGTATATAGTTGTATTTAGTTTTAGCTGGTGAATCAAAGCTAACAATTAAAAGATGAATGTCCTCCTATTTAAATGGCCAAACCTGAGTGATTTGGTTTTTCAAACGCAGACCAGGTTCAAATCCAAACAACGCTTTATTCAAACAGATCCTTGACAGAAGTTCATTTAAAAAAGGTTCCTGCTCCAGTACATTTCTCCTATATTCTTTTAGAAAAACAATCACAGACAACTACATGTATATTGAGAGTATTTTTCCAATTTGCTTATGTATTATTAAAAACGTTAGGAAACAGAAGCTAGCAGAAGGGGACACCGTACTTATTCATACACAGTCCACTGAAAAAGTAACTGCAAATACTATATTTTTAGATACATTTAATAAACCACCTTTTACATAACTAAACAACAGGCTGCCCATCCGATACTTTACACCACTAGTTTTTATTTAACTATTATTGACACCCCCCCCCCAATCACCTCATTGTGCAGCTCTCCACAAGGAACATTTATCCGCTTACCACAGACAGAGCCTCGCACTAATCTCCTTAAATGTGGTCTCTCGGGGAGGTAGCGGTATTTGCATCCAAAGATACTGAGGTTTGATGTGTGATCTCCGAAGAACCGGAGCTGGCGGTATCTCTCCCCACAACGGTAACAGAAATTAGTGTTACACTGTGAACAGGTCATGTGGTCGCACCCTTCTGTTCTCTGGATGTGGATCTTTATGAGCAGAAGAAAGAAAAAGAAAAGATTATTTTTTTTCCCCTCCTCCCTAAGCACAGGAAAGTAGGCACTACCCGGTACAGTTGATGCATCAGATGGAAAGTCACAGTAAGCAACCCCCTGCTTAACTCAGTATTTGCATTAATTAATACTGCAGCTGTCCTACAACAATAATGATTTCCTGAGGCATGTTTCAGAGCATCAGACATGAGTTATAGTTGTTTTCAGATTTCCATTCGTATTTTTCTATATAATTTTCCTTCTCTGTTTAAACACCCTTTGTATCAGATGAGAGTCTGAGCGATCCCTGCCCTTACTGAAAACTTGTTTATTACTTAGATGTATTAGTACCACACATTACTAAAAATAAAGGTAGCACAGTAAATATAGTTACGAACTCTTTTTGACCCCTCCACAGCTGGGCTTCCCTCTTATGCCACCTGTGGCCCCACTTTGATTTGGCATTTTGTAATAAATGCCAGAAAGGCTCTGCTGTTAGAGTGAATGATTTGAAAAATGGGTTTTGGGGTGTTTTTTTTTTTTGGTTAAAAAAAAAAAAAAAAAGTCCACAAACCGTATAAGAATTACGCCAAGCTTTCACAATGCCCGCAGTAGAGCATCAAGCTGGGCTGCCTAGGTTCTACACCCATCTTTCTGCTGTTCACCTGCATGAAATAACTGCATTCCTGAATCTCCATGTACTCTTCTGCAAAACTGGTATATTTATCTACTTTGTACAGATTTTTTAAGGTTTCAGTTTTAGTTTCTAGTTCTGAGAGTCTTAGGAGAGATGGTAGTCCTGGGGCTGAGTATTTCACTAAATCAACTATGATTACGCAACTACTTCTAAATCTTGCCAACTAAAATTATAGCTAACAGGGTGGTAAACACAGTTTTCCTAGCTCACAAAATTGCTGAAGACCCTCCCCACCCCCTTGAGACCACGCTCCACAATGGAACAGCAGATAAAGTTAACTAATAATTGAAGTTGGAATTGACCCTCGGAGGTCATCTATTTTAACCTCTAGCTCCAAGCAGGGCTAACTTCAGTGTCAGATCAGATTGCTCCAGGCCTTGTCCCGCTAGATCTTAAAAATTTCCTAGTATGGGTATGTCACAGCCTCTTTGAGCAACCTGTCCCACACTTCACCACCCTCCCTGGGAACATTCCCCCCCCCCCATCCTTACATCCAATTGGAATTTTACTTGTTGAAATCTGTGATGAATGAATGACTCCTGAAACTCTTATCCATATCTACATGTATTTATTTTGCAGGGAGGTACAGGTAAAGACACTACATCAGAACTCAGCTGCCCTGCAAGCACCAGAGATGCTGAAAGCTCAGGGACAACCAAAGACTCCGACCTGAAGAGACAGAATCACAGAATAGCTTTGGGTTGGAAGGGACCTCTTCCCTTGTCCACTGATGCAGTCACTCCATCATAGAGGGACACCAGGTTGGTTAGGCAGGACTTGCCCTTGGTGAAGCCATGCTGACTGTCCCGAATCACCTCCCTGTCTTCCATGTGCCTTAGCAGAGCTTCTAGGAGGATCTGTTCCATGATCGTCCCAGGTACACAGGAATGGTCAGTAGATGCTCATGACTCCTGGGGTATCTGACATTTCTGAAAGGGTCAAGCGTGTTTGGTAGTGATCAGGGTTCATCTGGGATGTGAGAAATCTCGTTCACCCAAACAGCTACTGAAACTGACACTTCATACATGTAACAAACTGATGTTTTCCACCAGCAGTTCTTTCAGTAAAAGATTCCAGGGCAGATATAGTTAAAAAGTAGCTCCAAGTACACCCGCCAACATCGTTGTACAAAGGATAGCACTTTCAGGATTTATATTTCTACATTTCCAAATGCTTCTTTTAAGCACAAGAGGGGAAAGGCATTCAGAAAAAGAGAGGACTGGGCTATAAAATGTTACTCTCTAGTAGGCAAGTAGGGGACTTGCGTTCATCCCACAGAAGGGACACAAACAGACTGATGAAGCAGTTATGCCCCTCTGCCCTGAGGAAACTTGCTGTTTGGCTCATCTGCGTCATTCCTTCACCTGTATCATAGGTGCCCTGTTTTCCAGAAGGACCTGAAAAAATACTATTGCTGATGAGCTTTGTAAGATACTTGACTTCAAAACTTTCACATTTAAGCATTTACTGCAAGCGAGGTGGAAAGGAGAAAAGTCTACCCAATATCATACCAACTTAAGCATAACTTAAGCTATGCACTTTTTCTTCTAAAATGTATATTGTCAGTTTGACTTTTGCCTTTACTTTCCAGGTTTGCTATCACAAAAATGTTGACCGTACTCATGGAGCCATAGTTTATTTCATTTAATTCCCAATTGATTAACTTAAACTGAAGGAAATTTAGTTCCAAATTGTGGAGTTTGCACATAGGGCCTTGGTGTATTTTAACAAATTACCTTTAACATTAAATTCCAGTTAGTTTTTCAGGGGACTGAAATTCAGACAGCAATTTTGTAATATTTGTAATTTTAGAGATACCTTTCTTATCTGCTGATACAGTGACATATCTCCATCTTAAAATGTAAATGATGGAATTGGATCTTATGAGATTAATGTAACTATTTTTTTTTCTTTTCAAATCAAGACTGTTGAATTCTCTTCTATCTTCTCCAACTTACCAACCCAATCTACTAAGTTATCATCCATCCTAATGGAAAATCTTTACAAGCCTGGAGCCTATTAAAACCCTAGATGCAAACAGTAATACCAGAACTACTACACATTTCAAAAATTAATTTGTTTTGGTAGTAAGCACTTCAAGGAGCTGCTGGCAATAGCTTTATAAATCCTACTCTCAACACCTTTCAGAAACACCCACCTCTTGGACACTGCTTGCCGTTCTCCTACGCACGCTTTCCTAGAAGCATCCCAGCTCCAGTTAGCCAGGCACCACTCCAGTCATTCCTGTATCTGCTTGTTTCTGCTCTAAATCCTCCACACTTACTGTCCTCTTAAAACATAAAGAAGTTGATAACGGATTTATTTTCCTATGGACACATATTGCAATTGTGTGTACATTATCTTTGCCTCTTCAAAAAGTATTAAATTTTTTTAGTGAATATTTATCTGCATATACATAACTGTCTTCAAGAGCTGCAGATTTGGAACAACTGGTTGTACTTGCCTGTATTTTTTGTGCAAAAAACCTTCCCAGAGACTTCATTAAAAAATTAAATAAAGAAACCCAAGTCTTATGTGTGAGGCTTGTACTCCCTACCATATGCACGCAGACTGACAATGCCAGATGAACTTTGTACGATTCAGTCAGGCTGCTTTCATGCCCAAGACATGACATCTCACTTGATCAACCTCAGCTCTGGTTCACACGGACGTGCCTCCCTCCCCTGAGGATAATCCACTGACAGAGATGGATTGCAAATCTATCGCTTGGGAAAGTGATGACCAATGGGTCAGATATCGCACAAGTGTTCTGCTCCATGGGCAGCACCGCGACACGCAGCAGGCAGCCGGGGGAATGCGCGGGGCCAGGAATGCAGCTCACTGTGGGTTCGGTGCCTTGCAAGCGCAGGCTCCCCAGCAGCATGGTGAGGGCGGAGGAGGCAAGGCGAGAGCACGAGGACTGCAAGCCCAGTTTCTGTCCCCAAGCATTCAGCCAGTGCTACTGGCTTCACCCTGCACACAGAGCCTGCTCAAACCCGAAGACATACCCTCACCTTACAGGGAAAGGTTTAGTCATTCAGAAACCCAAGAATGGCTCCCAGAACAAGAGGGGTGAAAATTACATGCCAACAACAGTGCACACAGAGCTCAGTGAAGGAAACAACTGAAGTAGCACAGTGGCTGTTTCAGACCCACACTTTACCTCCTCTGCTTGTTATGCACTCTTACAGAAATCTTCCAGGGAAATTGCTTCCAAGAGATGAGGGTGAGAGTGGCTATTTCTCCTCCACTCCTTCTAAAGGAAACCTGGTGCACAGCTTTAATCCTTCATATACAAGCAAGGGCTCTCTCCCCTCCACAGGATGAGAAATAATTTGCAGAGCACCTTCAAAAACTATGCCCCAAGTCATTTGATAACGTTCAGATTAATCAGAACAGTGAATCCACAGATAAGATACTCCTTGATTTGCACTGACATCCTTGTTTACTTAAATTTCTGCTGCTGTTCGAAGCTTTCTAAGCTAGAGCTGCTGTTTGATGTTTTCTCAGACAGTGTTGTTTTTGAAATTTATGGTAAGATAACAACAACCTGAAGTACTTCCTTGGTTTGTTGCACTGTAAAAACACTTGTCGAAAAATGGCATTCCACCACAAACATGTTGTTGCATGAAAATGTAAAAAATAAAACCCTGAAGCTAGCGGGGAAAGACAAATCAGGTTATTGATTTTAAGAAAAGGCATCTAGTAATACATAGCAAATATACACTCATTAGCCAGCCCCTTCTAGAACCAGACCAGCACTTTCTGGACAGGTCTTGTTGAAAAAAGTGGTCTATCCGGAGCTTCTCAAAATAGTGTACAATAAATTTGGAAGAGGCGCTATTAAAAACAAAAAATGTCAAAATTCAGATATGGTTTTGAAAAAATAGTATTTTGTAGTATTTCCATACCGATATATAGTCACAGAATGAATCTACAATTACATATTTTGACAGTGCATAACATTTATTTGCTTATGAAAGCGTATTCAGAGAAAGCAGGTAAATATAAGCTATTTCTATCAGGTGTGCTAAAGCTGTATCCACCTACAGGATCAAGTTTGAGCTTAACAGTGCCGTTAGCATTCATATTGCGAAGCATTATATTCTTTCAAGGCACTTACCAAAACCACTAAAAAAACCTGTGAATACTTGCCTAAGGATCTGCCTATATATACACACATGCAGACACATCATAAGAGTGTTCCCATTTTCTTACCTGCATGCCCAGACAAGATAATAATTGTGCATTCTACTTCTCCACGGTACAGCTACCTAAAGAAAGAGTCTGTGTGTATATGTGCCTGTGTGTGTATATATGTTATTATCTCCAGAAGATATCTATAAAGTATGGTCACAGTTTACATTGTGATCAGTATCACACTTTGGAAGTTACCAATAATTTTACAAGCAATCTCAGTAATCTACCTCTACTGAAGTTTCTACCTTTAATTTCATAGAATCATAGAATGGTTTGGGTTGGAAGGGATCTTACAGATCACCTAATTCCAACCCCCCTGCCACGGGCAGGGGCACCTTCCACTAGATCAGGTTGCTCAAAGCCCCATCCAACTCAGCCTCGAACACTTCCAGGGAGGGGGCAGCCACAGCTTCTCTGGGCAACCTGGTCCAGCGCCTCACCACCCTCAGAGTACAGAACTTCTTTCTTATATCTAATCTAAACTTACCCTCTTTCAGCTCAAAGCCGTTGTCCTGTAACTGCAAGCCCTTGTAAAAAGCCCCTCTCCTGCATTCTTGCAGGTCCCCTTCGGGTACTGGAAGGCTGCAATAAGGTCTCCCTGGAGCCTTCTCTTCTCCAGGCTCTGTTAGCCCAGAGACGTTAGCTTAAGTTTCAGCGTAAAGATTGAACACTAATACCTCGACTAACAATTTAATCTTGACTTTGCTTCAGTTTTAGTGTAAAGATTGAATATCACAGTTTAATCTTGACTTTTCCTTAATCTCTTTGTCAGTTTTGTCTGCTACAAATTTTTAACCAAAACATGAAAGAGATTCTTTAAATAAACTATATGCACATATCAAAATAAAATACATAGTCACCTGAAACATTGCCTGTGTGGCTCTAGAATAAGAATAAATAAAAGAGCATGTTGCCAACTCTGTTTTCTCTGTCACTCTATTTTATTTGGAAATACGATAGTCATGTGATTCAGTGTTATTTTACATAGAGGTTTTTGGGGGAGGGGGTGTGGCTTGAGAGATGCAGAGAAATTATTAGCTCCAACCCTCCTGACTCCAAATTGTTAACAGTTGGTATGTTTATCCCCACGTGCCCAGACATCTATTAATGCTTTTTTGATGAAGAATGTTGTGTAAGATTTATTTTTTATCTACTCAATAACCGATTAAGAAAGAAAAAAGAAACAGAACAGTACCACTAACCACTGGCTAAGTGGTTCTTTTGATAACTTGCTTTAAAAACAAACAACGTGTTGATTCAAACATTTTGGAGGTTGTAGGCAGGAAGAATTTTTTTCACCTCTAAAGAAAAAATATCAGGAGTTGGGGTAGCAACACAGTTTATGAAAAGGTTGAACTCCCTCTTCAATACTCACTTGTAATACCACATTACCAGAAAGGACTGTTAACAAAGGTCCTTTTTCTGTGCTAGTTTCATAACTTCCCATACTGCCTCCCACCATGCAGGAGGTTTTATTTTCTTTTAAAAAAAGAAACCTAAAGCTTTTTGGAGTTAATAGTCAAACTCTTGCAATTTCAGGCTTCAAAATTAGCGACTTCACCTGCGTAAGTTTCAAGTGTCCAGCCTCTTCCTTTAAAGATGGTGAAAAGAGTTGTACAGTTGGCATTTTAAATCAAAACTTACTAAGGACAAACATGTCAGGGTTAGCAGTTTTAGCTCCTTTCTCTTTCCAGCTAGCAGCCCTCTTCCCCCTGCTCTTCCACATTCATACTGTTTTGCTTGGTGCGTTTTCTTCATTATTTTTTGGACAACTTCTTTCAATAGTTACATCATTTACTTTGTCATAAAACCTGAACCTGGACACAAGTTCAAGCATTAAAACAAAACCAGATACTACTTCCCACTACAAAAGGAGTGAAGTTTGTAGAAGGATTTACTGCGAGACTTCCCAGAAAGGAAACATTTTCTAGAACTGGCTTAAACCTATCAACTCTTACCAAACAGCAAGCTGTGAAAACTGTTCAAATGCCACACGTGCGCGGGAGGAAGGGTAAACAACTGACTGCTGATACAACTGACTGCTGATTTCAGAGCTTTCCAAATTTTTCATAGTGTTTTGAAATCTTTCAGTTTCAAGCTATGGCATTACAGGCATTTCTTTCCCCAAGACCAAAATAAGATACTCAGAAAACCGATAAACATTCTCTTATTTGCCCAGGGTAAAGCTTGAAGTGTGACAAAACTTAGATGTAGAAGTAAATCTTCCCATTTAATATATATTTCCTACCAAATGTTCCAGTTTCCTTACTTTGTCCTCTCCATGAAGTAGATGCAGAGCAATATACAGGTTCAGATTAGGTACTGCCTTTCAAAAAAAAGGACAGTCTCCCACCATCATGGTGCTCTCAAGGTTTTGACATACTACTCTGTCAATAGTTGGAGATAAGCGCTGTGACAAAAACCAGTGAACAAACATAACAGCCACCTTCATTAAGGGCAGCCGGGGCAGGGGTCTGCAGGGCTGCTGCATCTCATTTGAGTAGCAGGAAATACTTCCTATCCTGGAAAGGATTAACGACATTTTTAGGGTGCGGGACTGCACTTCAGTGTTAAAAATTAAGGTAATTCATAGAAAGGCTTGTGAAGAACTGACATTTAATCCTAAAAAACTTCTGGTTTTGCCAAATCTTGACATCTCCCTTAGTTAACTTGTTGATAGAGTACTTTCTGCCTTACTCAGAAATCGAATTCACCCAAGCTCATTAGAAAACCTAACAGAGGGCATCATATTTCTCTAAAGCTTTATATTTCTTTAAAGCTTCACTTTAGGAAGAATTTATGCTGCAACATGCATTCATTATAAGTATACATCAAAGCCCCCTCTTATGATTTCCATAATGCTGCTTTGATATGCAGAGATTCCACAGAATCAGTGTGGGAACCAGCAAGTAAAACATCTGGCCTGTTTTTCTCAATGGATCATTCACAAGAATCTGCACAGCAAGCGTGAATTCCATTTTCAGTGCCGAGCAGAAGCTACAAATATTTACTTTAAATAACATATTTAATTGGTTTGAAGCCACTACCTGCAAGCCAAGGGAGAGCAGCTCACCTTGCATTTTGGACACTTCTGGGCATTCCTCTGCCCGTGTTCGATTTCGTTGGCCCAGTGACGCAACAGCTTGTCTCCCTTCTTGTATTCTTTGCAGTTAACGCCTTCATGCCAGGGAGAGTGGCACTTGAAACACCAGACAAATTGGCAGGATGGACACTGGATCTGTACAAATGAGAAAACACCACACGTTTGCAAGCTGGGCGCTGACCCAACTGGAAAGCCTGTTTTAAAGCCACTGCTCTTCAATTAAGAGAGTAGCTGCCCAGCAAAGGTCTAACACCTTTGGAAGGATCTGTTTTAAAAACACAAGTTGCGGAAGATAACTTGGGTTTTTTCTTTTTAAAAGAAAGAAAAGATGCAACTAATTGCTAAAGCCAGGAAAGGCCTCAATCAAACACAGCACAGATGGCTTGGTGTAAGCATAGGAACTGATTCCCAAATTCACCGTGGGGCTCAAGTGCCAAAATGCAAAATCCAGGAGGCTTATTCAGTTGCCTCCAGTACGTGTGTGAGATCACCTAAAAATCAGCAGCCAGTTTTCACCGCAGTGGATCTCAGTCTTCTAGTTATAAACTTCACTGCCAAGGCTATTACCAGGGAGTACCTGGTCTTCTGAAGAGGCTCTACAGAGCCCAGAATGCATTATCAAGCTTACATTAGAAATGGTCCTGGGAAGAGGGGCCAAGAGCAAGGGTCTCAACCAAGGGTCACAACTACCACCTGGAAACCAGGCACCTCCTTTCGTTCTTGATTGCATAAGGGTGAGCTGAGCCTGTGCCAAACAGCCTGCTTGCTACAGACCACACCTAACAGCACAAACCACAAGCCAAGCTCCTTAAATTGAAAAAGGATCTATTCTTCCCGCCCCCTGGGTTTTAAATCATTACATCAGACAGATACCATCGTCATCATGTCTTCCTCCAGAGCCTGGCTTGCTTTTCTTTTTCTCTTTTTTAAAAAAGCTGCAGCAGCTGCTGTGTTTGTAGAAGTAACAAACAGAGGCACACTGCAGGTGCTTATCTGATGAAAGACAGTCATCCAGGTAGGAGGCCTAAGGAAAGCAAGAACTTGAAGCCACATTAGACACAGGCATATCTAGGCTACTGCAGCATCTTAATTTCTGCTGTGTTTGGCAGCAAAATGTCTCAGCCTGAAAGATGGGAAGGCACATCTCCCAAGCGACTGCTGAGTCCTGTCCACCAGCCCCAGTTGCTGTGCCCTCTGCTCAAGACACCCTGACTGGACTGCTGGTGTGCTGCCCCCGGCTCCAGTCAGAGTTCAAAGCAGGCCCTCAGATCTTCCTTCAGTATCTTGCTGGGGGGCAGCCAAAATTACTATTTACATGTGCAATTCCTACATTTGTCACTACTAGAACGCTAATACAAAGCTGATGTGATCTCTGATGCATGACTGAGAAATGAAGCCGTCTGCTACCCTTAATGCTACTCCCCAAATTCTCTATGTAGAGATAGCGTTTAGGTTTTTGCCTTTAATGTTTCACATTTAAAACCTAATTGACACAATGGCTCAAGCTGAGCATTTTTATGACTCTAGCTGATCCATTTTTCAGTGGCTGTCTTTAACTCCACCTGTAGAGAGCAAATTTTTTTTTTTTAAACACTGGAGCTTTGTCTCACAGTCATAGCTTCATTTGTATAGTGATGTACCTGTCTGTGCAGCACTGTTTAAACAAGTACTTTACCTTTAATAGTGGACCACATGATGTGCTGCTCACTGCATCACTTCAGCTTACCTCTTTATGCCAATTCACATCTACAGATCAGCAAGTGCAAGAATGGGAGTTAATGGTCAAGAGAACTGATAATTCTCTCACTACCCATAAGACAGCATTTCCCCCTCCAGGATTCTTTGCCTGGGCACAAGGCTAAAGCGCAAAGAAGGAAAGCAGCATCAAGAAATTGACAGATTTTCTCCTTGTACAACACATCAGCATTTTAGTCAGTTACCATCTACTAGTCATTATCAATGTTAAAAAAAGTCATACATGCATTTAAGTGTTAGAATACACACATTTCATTCATACCAAGCAGACTCAAAGAGCATGCAATATTCAAATGGATGAAATTCTGATATCCTGCACCCGGTGCAAGTATGACTTGCTGCTTTCTCTAGCTACAAAGTGACATTTTTGCTAGGGCATGCAGTAAGGTACCTCACACAGAAAACTTCACTTATCACATGGTTCCTGACAAAGAAATACCTTACTGAAGACACAGGTAGGCAGCACAAAACCAGCAAAGAATAACAAATGAAACTTGTTTGTAGGGAAACAACACATTAAAGCTGCAATGCATGGATTACAAACATTACTACTTTTTGCATGAAAACACAGTAAGGTCTAAGGCCAAGATGAAGTAGAAACCAAAAGCAATAAACTAGAACCAGTGCCTTTTCTCTGATTTGTTGGTCTACTGCACCAGACGCTAGACCAAAGGAAATACACTATCCTGCATCTCTGCTTCCCCAATGAATTATCTTAATAAAAACAGCTTAATAAGAAAGAAGAAAATTTCCACTCTGAAGAACCTAAAGAACAGCATATTTATTGCTATTAACCAAACTAACACACAACACTGATATGTTTCCACAATCCTTTGGCAACCAATATGCACAAAATAGATTAGATTGCTAACAACTATCCAGTCCTATATGGAGATATCTTTTTTTTTTTCCTCCTTTCCCCACGCCTACCCCCCAAGCTTTGAATTTACGTTTTTCAATAATGCATGCACAGTGACCTACTGCTGGGAAGACAGATTACTGCAGGCATCGCACTGTATTACTCAGTATTTGTTATGCCTCAGCCAAAGATGAAGCTTGTAGCCACAATTCAGTGTTCTGCAACCTGAAAGCTTTTACAAGTCGCAGTATTCAGACATTTGAGAAGTAACATGACTTAAAAAATACAAATCCAAACCAACAGATCTAGGAAGCTGCAAGATCAATTTTCCTTCTTAAACAAAATGCTAACATAATTTAAAACATAAGCTTTGTGTGTTTGGTTTGGGGTTTTTTTCTGGTGAAAATGTGGCACAAATTCATTGCAGGGTCTTTCTTTCTATTACAGCATATATATAATTGTAAGAAATATAGCAGCAGCCACCAGGATATATATATATAATCTTATACACGCACACTGACATCAGATGTTTCCAAATACATTACTTAAAAGCACTGAAATACAGGATGAAGCTATGACCACATGAACTCCGAATAACACTAGTCACCCTGAACAGACCTGGTAACTGAAGTAAACTAGTGGGAACTGTGTACTTCATCACCAGGTTTGGAATTCCCAGTTTCCTCTTCCACCTGCCGCCCCTGACAGCACCTTCCACAAAACTGAACTGGTAGGTGTTTTTCACATTTTGAATGGGCCACTTGACTTCTCTGTTGTTCAATACTGTCTGAACATACATTGAACAGGCAAAGAAAAGGATGTTCTTTTACGTAGTTACGAACCTTTTTTTCTTGGAACTAGCGGCCACAAACCAAAACTCTAAACCTATTCAAACTTGGATGCAGTGTGTGACACCAATGTGCTTAAATAGGAATATAATAGGGCAATTACAGCAGTCTTTCAGATTCTTATTCAGTACTTCCTCTGTTTTTCTGAAAGAAAAGTCAAGTATGATTTGCTTTATGCTTCAGTATTAGTACATGAAATCATCAAAATGGACACAAAAATGCTACCTACATATAACTTAAAGCAGTAAAATATATTATAGTCCACCAAAGCAAACAAAGTATATCTGAAAAACCTGACACATTAATCTAGTGTTTTTTCAATCATGTTTTTCCTCACACAAACACTTTCCCATTTATTTTATGACTTCCATTTCAGTCGACCAGAATTGAGAGGATGGATGTATACACAAACTTCTATGCCATGTGGAGGTCAGTCTCCCCTGAAATAGAAAAGATTACACAACTCATGCTAACCCTTTTGGTTCTCAGCTTTCTGAAACACTGACCTTTGAGGCTAACATTTTCCATTTTCTTAGCTAGCCTCTTTACTGCAAACTATTCTAACTATCATTTTCCTCACCTCCCAGGAAAAGACCTTTCAAAATTGGTAGGTAGCAGCAACAGAAAACACTGCTCGATGCAAGATGATGATAGAAAAACTGGCTGCACATTAAAAATACTTTGAGAGCCTGAAGCTGCAAAAAGCTTACTGGGATTTTCTGCTGCTTAGTGGAATGCTAGCTATATAAAAGGATAGCCGAATTAATTGTGCAACTGATTACATGAATTACAATCGCTAGAGCTACACAATCACTTTATTCCAAAATAAATATGGACTCCTGCCAAAACAGCTGCCACCACCTTGTCACCAACCCATCCCCTCTTTTCTACCAGCTGAAAATAAGCAACAACAAAACAAGTCTTGTACCCTACTGGAGCTGATCTTTGATCCAGCTCCCACTGGACACCAAAACATCAACACGAGCAAAAGCAAGCTGGCAGGTACGAAGAGCTGAGAGCAAAGAGGGAGAGTACAGCAAAGTCACCACATCCACAGCAGTGCAGGCTCAAGGCAGACTCAAGTGATGTGTAGCCATGAAGGTATCTGCTACTCATGGATGAGATTTTAACCAAAAAGGCGGAAACTACACAGATCCACTCTATCACAGCATCTTTGCAGGTACAGATTCCTACTAGAGTAATGAGTTTCAGAAACTCTTGAGCAATTGAAACAAAAGATAGTTTACATAACTGCATTGAAAAAACATTTATGTTTCCAAAGCCAAGCACTCAGGCCCTTCTTTTATGTGACATGTATCTCTTGACAGAAGTGAACAAGAAAACTTCATTCTCAGCTTCACAGGCTGATAAGGCAGAAACAGAGTCCAAGAACTGCTTCTTCATGGCAGGTGGCAGGTCAAAGAACTAACATTAAAACAACAGGTGGAGTCCAGGGCTTAGAGGAACGTCCCCCGGCAGAAAACCCCTCACAGAACAAGCCAACATACTCACTCTTGTGAAACCCGTGTCTGTTCCATGCATAGGAACTGAACTACCAGTTATTCAATTCTTTCCCATTTCCTTTGCACTTTGGCATACCAGCTTTGACCAAAGGTTTACTAGGATCTTGTCCACAACCAAGTCTTATGCTACCAATTTAGGTCATAAGAGAGGGGGGGCAGGGGGTATTTCCTTATTTAAAGATGGATCCGTTTATAGAATCCTAGGTTGGAAAGACCTCTAAAATCATCAAGTCCAACCGTCAAACCAACACCACCAGGCCTACTAAACCATATCCCAGTGTTACATCTACACATTTTTTGAACACCTCCAGGGGTGGTGACCCAACCACCTCCCTGGGCAGCCTGTTCCAATGCCTGACTTGTGATACAAATATTTGACACAGGAAACAAAACAGTCACACTGCTGTACTGTGTTGTCCTAAGTAGCACTAGTAGAAGAAAGGTTTGGATAGCAAGTTTTCCCTTTCTTCTCCTCCTGCTCTCTCAACATGCATGCACCAGTTAACTTTCTATGCATAGCACACCAAGATTTTGTTCTCAAAAATGAAAAACAGCAGCAGCAAACTGAACTGCTGGGCTTAGATCAGTTTAGCTGACAAAACAGGTGTAGTAAGGAAAATGAATTTACCTAAAAACTTTGCTACCTCTTTAAATTGAGGTGTTAAGTTTATAATTTAGATACTGTATCAAATTTTAGGAATGCCTTTAATAAGACTTCAAAAGTATCTCTTCAAATGTACTCCTGGATTTAAGTACTTTCCTGTTGCGGTGTACAAGAAAGCGAGGGTACTGGCACTGAGCCCTTGTGTGCAGTGATCCTACTAGTAGGCTTGTGCGTAGACTTTCCCCACGCATGACACTGTTCTTCTGAAAGCAACACTTCCAGTGCCGTAGCAGAATTCCTCTGATGCAGTTGCTGTTTATACTGCTTGCATGCGAATATGCGAGTCTCCCAGTCTCCAGTCAGGTGTCTCCTATGCTATATGCAGAAGAAAATGAGCCTGTACCTCCAAAGTGCCTGTAATTCAAGGCACAGACAAGTTACCATACAGTCACATTAGAATCCAAGAAAATGGAGATAATAATGGTCCACAGCTACGTGTATATGTAATTACTCACATATACACAATCTTACATATAGTCTTCTTTTTAAATCTTATCCCTGCAGCAAAACTCTTTCTTGTGCTAAGCTTAATATATGTCATTAAAACCATACTTATGCCAGAAAATAACACAGGTTCAGGGATTAGGTTGAAGCCCTGGCCTATAATCATCCATGCTGTTTGCTAGCACCTTCCTAATTATATTTCTGACCAACATCAACTACACATTCTTCCAGGCAACACCCGGCCATAGCTCAAAGGACACATTTTGCCAGAGTCTCTTCCCAGGAGGAGACTTGAGCTCTGCAGATCAGAGCTACACACAATGCATCACCACAGCACCAGGGAGCTGCTCCTGGCTTGCACTATTTCACGCATATCACAGCCTCCCAGTCCTTCTGATTATGATTCGTAGGGAAGTGGTGGGAACATTTTAAGTACAGCATTTTAACTCATAAAAGAGCACTGATGGCCAGAATGACCCATTTTGTGCCTTGAGGAACATTCTCAGAGTCAGCATCCCATGACAAAACAGCTGCACCGCCCTGATCTACCCTGGACCGAACATCCTGTCTACACCTGAGGGAATGTTAAACAGATGGGTGAAGGAGAATGGCTGTGGGTGGAAGGAATTTCACCTGCAGTTTCAAATTTCTCCACCTATGCATAAGATGCCAAAAATCTGAAAATGATGAGTCCAACAGACATTGTGGCATGTAATTCATGCACTGCATAGATATACGTAAGTAGCTCATAACTCGGAGTTAGCTTTACCAAGGTTTCAAGTCCACTGAATACACAACCTTCTACCTTTTAATCTCCACATTGGGCTGAATCTTATGCTGTGTAATTAAGGCTATCTAAACAGTCATCTAAACTCCTACTGAGGAGAACTGGTTTGTCCAGGATAGGCCAGTTCAATCATGAAATTAACTACAACAAATCTAATAACCAGATGGAAAACTAACACAGAGCACGATGCTGCAGGCAGAACCTTCACCTTCTGGAACAGAGATGGACCTTCAGCAGCTCAAAGCTTCTTCTAACTGTAATCTCTTGCTTTTTATCTTTGATTGAAATCACAGTATAAGCAAATCTTCTACCAAAAAAAATGCTGTAAAAGTTTTTTTTCCTATTTCTCAAGTTATCTGTATTGCAAATGATGAGACTACAGTAATGTCTAACCTCTGGTAATGGACTGAATAAATCAAAACCAAACAGCAAGACTGACAACAGCTCTATTTCTAAGGAAGGAGCAAACCAACAGCTTAAGACCATAAATGCCCAGAATTCATTGGCCCAGAGTTTCGCGGAAAACTTACCTTCGCTAGAGTTGTGTGTCTAAAGTTATCAGTTATAGTGGCAACTCCCCTTCCCCAGTCTCTTCTGATCATGACCATATTGTTTTAATGTCAGAAAGAAAACATTCTTTAAATTAAAAAGTGTGTCAGGACCAAATTACGCCAGCTGCCAAAGAAATGAGGGCTGAAGTTCAACTGCTTGAACTGTTAGAAATCAATTAAGCAGTTAATCAATGATGTACTACAGATTCATATTCCTAATCACAGCTTGCACACAGCCCCAGTGATGCAAGAAAGCTAATTTTAAGCCCATCAAATGATGTCCTACTTCTGCAGTGCCATCTAACCCGCAGCTCTGGCAAGCATGCTCACTTTGTATTTGTTCTCCAATTTGGCAGGGGTAGGAATGTGGCCTCTCCTCCGGAAGGTTGTAAAGTGCTTGCACTGAGGGCATGGCTTGGTGCTGGAGTCAATACGACTGAGTTCCAGGAAATACTTATACTTGATGATGTCGTCGTGGGGCAGGTTATAGAGGACAGTTGTTTCATCCAGGTGTTCACTGCACTCTGTGATCGGGCATTTTATATCCGCTTGTCCCAGCTGCACCTGCATATGAAAAAACCCAGAAGAGCTGTATGATCTTTTGCTGGGAAAAGTTACACACACATTTGTGAATTTTGTGAGGAAACTTAGTTTGAAGTACTATAACAATCTACAGACTATCACGCATATAGTCTTAAAATTATTTTGACTTAGTCCAAGCACACTGCAGTTTTTCCAGAGCCCATATTCAAATTCAAACTGAAAAGCTAATTACCCTTATGACAACTGCCTTTATTAAACATATAGTCTCGGTGTACGTACCATGACTATGTACTCCACGAAACCAAAACACAAGTCCTAACTAGCAGCACCCACCCAGGACTCCATGCTTTAGGTGTAATTGTCAGCGCTCCACTATCATGGCTCGCACAGGCTGTGAGAAAGCAGGCAATAGAAACATTTATATACTGTTTCACTGTAAAACGTGCTGAGAATCACAGCACAGAGAAATTAAAGTTAATATAAGATCATCAGTCTGGCAGCTGACTCGGTGCTAGCCCTGAGCTGGTTCCTGCTCAGCAAGCTCAGTGCCTCTGCAGTCTGCTTCCATGCCACATGCACAGAAAGTGTTAGCTGAGCTTGAGGTTGAGCAAGCAAATAAATTTTCCCTGAACTCACGAGTTTCAAAAGAATCCCCAAAAACAAAACAAAAACATCCCAAAAAAACCCTTGGGGAAAAAAACCTAAAAAGATGACCAAAACAAAACCAGAAACCAGCTTAGGGTTAACAGGGCTGAAACCGTTATTGATCTAATGAGCCCTGATGGTCTCAAGCTGATCCATATGGTCAGATACCTGCAATGAGTTTCCAGAGCTCCTCGATCCAAGAACTGTGCCGGACCCAGGTCTGCACCTTTCACACTAGGCAGGCTTTAACATCTTGGACTCCATGCCAAAACAGCAAATCCTACTCTGTCTGGGAGCAGCAGAGTTGCATTTGCTTGGCACTGAGCTTGAGTTAATAAACCCTGCTGGATCCTGAGAGTCTGCAAGGACCTGGCTTGAGCATGTTTGTGTCTGCCTCAAGTAATCTTCAATGAACGAGTGTTGACTGTACAAGTGGAGCTGACCACCAGCCCAATTCCTTCCTTACTGAATATCTCTGCTCAGAGAAAAAGGGGTTTAATAGTGCAACCAGCATCTCTTTCTAGGAACTATTGTTTCAAGGTTGGTAAGTGTCATTCCCCTAGACTGCTTATTCTTTAGCAGGCTTCAGTACGGGAATCTGCCAAACAATACACTAAATATGATAGAACACTTCAGATTTGGATGCAGATCTCACTGCTGCATAGTGATACCAGAAGATACGTCAGAGACTTCACCAATACAGTATTTAGGCTAAAAAAGGAGGAAAACCCCCGAAAAAACAACACAACACAACCCTGTCATTGCTGCCTCTACAATGGAGCCATATGGGCTCTAACTAAATGATAATTAATTTAGTCAGGAGCCAGAGGATTAGAGCAGTGATAACAAAGTGGTATAAACCCCAAGATTCAACCTGACTTCAAAAAAATCCCTATTGCACTACTTTTCTTCTCTCCATGATGTAGCTAAACTCAAGCAGAGCAAAGAGATTAGGTGTAAGGGAGAGAAAAGCAGGGTGAGGATGGTGGCAGCCCATCCCAGACCAGAGCACAGCAGCGAACACCTCGGCAAGCATTGCTGCCATGGTGCCCTGCGCTGCCATGGCTCGGGGTGCAGGCAGACCTGCCAGTGGCACAGGAAAGGCAGCTCCTCCAGCAATACACCCAGGGAACTGGTATCTTAGGGGTGAATTTGCTCAAATTTCATCTCCAGCTCCAAAAGGTGAGGAGAGCTCTACCACATGCAAACAAGGCCAGGCTCAAAGAGCTTAGCTTTTACATGGATCAATGTAAGTACAGAAGGAGTAAGTACTCAAAGGTATTAAAAAAACCCACCAAATCCACAAACTACATGCTGGGTGAGGAATGTCCACATCTTACATCTGTAAGACACTAATTCACCTGTAGCATATGAAAACTGAACTTGAGCATATGACACCACTAGAGTGACTCTTCTCAGAAGAATCACACAGTACATCGTGGAGCTGTGCTTAAAAAGCAGATGACCATCAATCCAGCACTAGAGCACTCAAAACATGCTGAATTAGGAAAACAACTTGCTACAGAAATATTAAAAAAGCTATTGCACTACATCAAGGATTAGCAGGAGCTTCTGTTTAAAGAAGCACAGGTACAACAATTTAAACCCAAATAGTCAAATGAATCACATCTGCAACTACTTCAGGCTTTCAGGGTTTTTTTAAAAGTTAGGGAAATACTCAAAACAGAGGCAAGCCCTTTTGCTAGGAGCAAACTAAGCTACAATGGAGTAACACTTCACAGTGAGAAGGTACATAGTATCCGGCATCTAAGCTGGTACTTAAGAAGCACTGCTCATATTAAATGTTAGTTAGAACAAACCTGCATTTATAAAATGAAGGAATACAAAGCTGAACACTTTCTGTATTTCATGTCCACACAGAATATGATTAATATATGTTGTAAGAGTCAAGCGTGGTTTCAGTGTTTATTTTGAAAATATGTTTTACACCCACTTGAAGTAAATTATTTTTATCCTCTGTAATAGTTTCAGCTTTTCAAGTTTGGCAAAGATTGATCCTTTTCCTGTGTTTTGAATGGGACTGAAGTGAACAGAGCTGGTTTGCTTATTAGCAGTGACTTCAATGGAGCCTTGTCTTACCAAAACAGTCCATCTTTGTTTGTGCACTAGCATCAGCAATTGAGGTAAGTACAGCTTTAGAGGTAGCCTGTTGGCTACCTGCTGCTTGCAGACTCAGGAGTTGCTACGGAATGGAAAAGAAAAAAAGAAAAAAAATCTCTTCTGCCATGGTAAAAATAGCTGGTTTTATTTTTTCCTTTTTTTTTTAATTTATTTTGAAGACCCTTATCCTTCAATATCAGCTCATCACAATGTCAAACCCCCGAGTTTTCAGAAGTCTTTGAATTTCAAAATACCACTGTGTATTAAGAACTTCAGAACTCTCAGTACACGCAACAGCATGGTGTGTTTTCACAGCGTGAGGAACGACTCAGATTTGTCTAAAAGAGGCTGAGCTCCAGTACAGTGTTAAATGTCAGGCAGCATCCAGTTCTTATGCCCAGCTGTGCTTCACTTCTCTAAAGCATCTCAGGAGGGGCTAGCTCTGCTTACATTTCATAAGGAGAAAGCAGGCTCTCACGACTTTCATCCTACAGAAAGGTAACATTTAAACCATCAGGAGAGCAATACATACTACCCCCCCCCCCCAGCTCTTGACATCGTATTTGAAAATTTTTTTTTTTCTACACTGGTCCACTCACTGCCCCAAAACGCAGTGACACCAGCAACAGAAAACAGAAACAGATGGCCTGGTACTTTAAGTTAAAAAATTATTTCCACCCCCTGAGCTTTCTTTTAAATGAAATCTTTGTTAGCTACACAGAAAACAAAGTTCAAACCACACTGGAAGCACTGATTTATACCCGTCATTTAGCCTGGCCTAAGCTGGATGTAACATAACCTGTGCAGGCTGTACTTGGGTGGCTGTATTATGGCTATATTCCTTAAAGAAGGGGCCATTCTACTTTAAAATAGACACGTACAAATGAGCATTTCTGACTGAAACTTCACTCTTAGTTCATAGATGCATATGCTAAACAAACCAGTAAATTGTTCTTACTTCTCACCTACTAATGCTGAAAGAAAAGTGAACAGTGCCATGTCTAATCTGCACCTCTACTGAGAAATCCCGCTTCTACTAGTGTACCAGATTCCCCCCCTGTAAACTACCAAGGATGCTACGTACAAAAAAAATTTTTTGGGAATGCACAGGTGCAAGTGAAGGGACAGTTTGGTCTACAGGACCTTCACAATCTACAGGCGATTAAAGTTCCCTTTATTTATAAACAAAATTCTAGTTCACAGGGAACATTGCTCTCATTTTTGCTGCTAAGTTGTAAATCAGTGAAGAATTACTTTTCTTGTAGGTTTGGGAAGCAGAGTGTGTCATTTCAAATTTGTTGTTGGTTTTTTTTTTGTTTTTTTTTTTTTTTTTTTTTTTTAAATTGTGGAAAATACTTGAAGGGCTCACCATGGTTCAGGACTCCATAGTGGCAGGTGCTAACCAAATGAAATCCAAGGAGACATGATTCAACAAGTGCAAGCCACAGACTGTGCAAACTCCCACTAAGCATTTTGCACCTGCCTTTAAGGTTGTGGCTCCATGACCATTTCTGTGGTTTGAGTACTAATTTCAGCAGTCCGGATCCCCTACCTCTCATTTGTGTCAGTGATATCCTGGCATTCTCCATCAACCTTCTTTTAAAAAAAAGAAACGCTATGAAACAGATTCTTTTTCAGTCCATCCATCCTCCCTCCTTACTGTCAAATGGTACCAGTCCTCAGTGCTGCAAGACAGGCAAGTATGAACAGCTAGAACTAATACTAATTAGATTAGGGGCTACTTGAGTTGTATCACCACCAAACAGGAAAACAGACTGGGTTTCTTGCATGCCACCTCCTCCGCTGGACGTCTTGACACAGGTTCTTGTCTATCATTCATTACTTCACAAACCATAGTCCATGGGGTATGTTTCACTTTTATTCCCCCTTTTACTCATTTCTCAATACAGCAGACTTGCAATAAATTACTCTGAGACCCTTTCTCATTCAGTTATGCCACCGTCTCCTCTGTCAACCACCACTAGCAACCACACTCTAGTTGAGAGCCATTGCTCCCCTCCGCAGCCAGGAAAGGCTTCACTGGCCTTAGCGGGCCATGTATTGCTGACCTCAAAAGGATTGCAGAAAGAGTTCAAAATGGTGAGGATCTCTTGCATGCTGACAGTGAATTCATAATTGTTATTTTTTACTTTTAATTTATATTTTTTGCTGTGTTAGGAAATACCTGAGTGACCACCAAAACAACTAGAACGACCAGTCTTTCTTCATAGTCAGTGTAGAATGAGGAAAGTGATGGAAGCGATTCAAAGAAGGTGGCAAATGTCAACCGCACCTTTAAGATGCCTAGGAGAAAAACCACCCCACTTTTCCCCACCTCGGGACTAAAAGTAGCCCAAGAAACCTAACTTCTCTCAGCACCAATGTCTGACAAGTATTTAAAGATAAAAGACCCAAAGAGTTTATATTTGTGACAGATGTCCCTTTTAAGTTGTATTTAAAATGGCCATTTATTATTAATAAAAGTACAGCCAGACTTCCACTAAAAAAAACACCAGCATCAGATTTCTATTTTGTCACAAGGTCACGTAGACCAACAATAAAAGAGTCCATCAGGATGTTCACCTTCACATGTCCTCTAAGGACACAAAGTCTTTGTTCTCCTTTCACGTTGGTACCACACATCCAGATGAAGTCATGACAACGGCGTGGTGGTTCCTGCTCCACATGACATTCAGAAAGAGAAACTCACTTGGGCCCAAACCTTGCAGGCGTGAGCAGACACCACCTCTTGTTATACGATTTGCATTAACTATCACATTGTCAACACTAAAAAAGACGCAAAAAGAAATAAAATCTCAGGGCCTTTGAAGAACATGTTATCCTCTCATCCTTCAGAAGCATGGCACACAAAAGCAAGAAGCTGGGAGGGAATCACGGCATACATAACTGCAATCCGACCACCACCAGTACATCAAAGGTTTGACCTTTCTGCTCCAAAAGCATGTCTGCTGAATGCTTTACAAAGCATATTTAAATGCTGCATAAACTTAAATCCTCAAAGCTCATCTAGTTTTCACTACCTCAGACACAGGCTGGGATTCCAGCTCCACCCGTAACACCGAGGATCACTCTCAGGAGTGCACTCACACAAGCCCAGGTCCCTGTGCACTGCGGGACAGTGCAGATGTGCCCCAGCGAGAGCTCCAGCCAGCACTGCCTGGGTGGGCAGCCACCATAGCCGCTTTAGCCCCAGCAACCAGCCAAAATCTTCATGGGCAAAACTGGCCTCAGCAGCCTGGAGCAAAACCCCAAACCACGGTGTCTGTTTCCAGTTCAAACTCTTAATTTTCCCTCCACAGGCACATATAGGACTCTCCTAAAAAAATCCATGACGATAAAGTAGCAAGATATTCTTCAGAATACACCTAAACTCAACCAAAACCTTCTTAGAGGCCTCCTGATTTGCTTTTTCATTTGATGACACACTGACATGAACCTCTACTCCTCTTCCCTTCCTTCCACAGGACCAGGTGTTACCTGCTCACAGGGATTTGATATCAACAGGAACATTCAGGTTTTATTTGTCCCATTCACAGAGGGACAGGACTTACAGAAAATTACTCGCAGAAAATCAAATTAATACTGAAATTCTCCTTCACAAGATGTAAACAAGTAATTATCAACCTGCATGAGCTCTACCTCTCTGCCCTTTCATCTCCTGGTACTTTCTCTAGCAACAAGTAAATTAAAAAAGGAAACGATTTTACCTCAGTGTTTAGAAAAACTACGCTGCATTAAGCCATCCCTCTGCCTGTTACTACTCATCAAACCTAGTGCATCTCATGAGCATGTATGGAGGTTACGTGCTTTCTGCTCCGTTCTCCTTGGCATCCCCAGTGAGCCAAAACCCACAGCAGAGGCAATGGTTAGTCCCATGGCCAGACAAAACCGGGGCTGGCACACCCAGGCAGCTGCCCGCTGAGCTGGGACACTCTCTGTCAGAGAGGCACGCCAGAGTTCGACCGAAAGATCGGCTGGCAGAAAGCTTTCACAACCTCCAGGAGCCCTGGAGCGTGCGAGATAAAGCAATCTCATCTCTCCTCTCGGGGCATGCGTGGGGGCAGCGGGAGGGGGAAATCCTGGCAGAGGAAGGTAACCTGGGAGGAAACGTGACAGAAACTGCAAACCTTGGAGGAATCCAACCCAAACCCACAGGTCTCTCGGCATTCATTAAAGGGAACAAGGAAATGCACAAGAGCTTTCTTGTTTTAGCTAGGATTGGTAATATGCACACCTGGACAAGTACAGTTATGGTAATTTTTCTGTTCCATGGAGGACACATTCACTCTTAAGTAAGAGACCCAAAGATGCTGATGAAAGAGAAGCTTTAAGGGCAGCAAGCTGAGCCAGATACCTGCCCTTTTTGGTGTGGAAAATAGAGGCAGTTACTCCCGCCTAGGCTTCGGACCAACAGACCACACTAAAACTGAGCACATGTGGGAAGGGATTACAGGAAGAAAGTAAGGGCCAGGAGACCATCCGCATACCATGAGATGTTCGAATAACCTGGCCATCTTGGGAGCAAGCCCTGCTTGCAGGGGCTCAGTAGCAATAGGAAATACAAGTAGCAAAGAAGCAAGACCTTCATGAGATAATGGTTTGTTGGGCTCCCATCACCAGAATAAGTGTCACAGCCAAATGACACAGAGCCAGAACAAGACAACTCCGACAGTTGATTCTTGTCAAATAACTGAGATTAAAATCTATCAGTTAACTCTTTAATCAACAGCCTTAAATTCAGAAAACAGCCTGTTCTCCTACAGTCAGCACAAGACGTGTAGAAACTGTCATCTGTGTTTGAACTCATCAGTAGCCAAGCCCAACCCAGGTCTGTCCAGCCCACCTGAGTGCCCTGGTCAGGCACAGACGAGCAGGGAGGGCCCAGGCGGACACCCCGGGAAGGCGAGGAGGGAACAGACCGAGCGGGATGGGACGCAGGCACGGCAGTGGTGCAGGAGCCTTCCCCATGCCCTGGGGCAGCACCCCTCGCTTTCAGCATGCCTGACCTCCCAAAAGCAGCAACATCATGACATGACTGTTTACTGTAATTGATTTAAACACCTCAGAAAACAAAAAATTAGAAAGAAAACATCCCAAAACCCCAAAATCCTATTCTCCCTTCCCACCTAAGAAGATTAAATCAAAGTGTGTTTAGTGACTTGAGCTGATAATTTTTATGTATATGCTGCTCTCTTACAAGAGGAATGTTTAAAAAGGTACATAGCTGTTTCCTTGTCTTGCTTACAACAGAAAGTCCTGAACAGTCAAACTCCAACCTCACCAGGTTCAGACTGGATTAACCCAGATTCAGATCAATTCCAATGGAATAATGCTGTTAACTATTAACAATAATTAGTATCAGAACCAAACCCTTCCCCATACTTTTCTTAAAGACAGACAAAAAGTTAACACCCATAAACTGTTATAGAAGAGTGAAAGTACATGGTCTCAATCAGGTGGAGCCTAGAAAATCCATCAACAGCGACAGAATCACAGAATCACAGAACAGTAGGGGTTGGAAGGGACCTCTGTGGGTCATCTAGTCCAACCCTCCTGCTGAAGCAGGGTCTCCTACAGCAGGCTGCACAGGATCTTGTCCAGGCGGGTCTTGAATATCTCCAGAGAAGGAGACTCCACAACCTCCCTGGGCAGCCTGTTCCAGTGCTCCGTCACCCTCAGAGGGAAGAAGTTCTTCCTCGTGTTCAGATGGAACTTCCTGTGCTTCAGTTTGTGCCCATTGCCCCTTGTCCTGTCACTGGGCACCACTGAAAAGAGCTTGGCCCCATCCTCCTGACACCCACCCTTCAGATATTTATAAGCATTTATTAGGTACCCTCGCAGCCTTCTCTTCTTCAGGCTGAACAAGCCCAGCTCCCTCAGCCTCTCCTCGTAGGGGAGATGTTCCAGTCCCCTCATCATCCTTGTAGCCCTCCACTGGACTCTCTCCAGTAGCTCTTCATCCTTCTTGAAGTGGGGAGCCCAGAACTGGACACAGTACTCTAGATGAGGCCTCACCAGGGCAGTGTAGAGGGGAAGAAGAACCTCCCTCGTCCTGCTGGCCACACTCTTCTTGATGCACCCCAGGATCCCATTGGCTTTCTTGGCAGCCAGGGCACACTGCTGGCTCATGGTTAACCTGTCGTCCACCAGGACACCCAGGTCCCTCTCCGCAGAGCTGCTCTCCAGCAGGTCCACCCCAAGCCTGGTGCATGAGGTTGTTCTTCCCCAGGTGCAGGACCCTGCATTTGCCTGTATTGAACCTCATCAGGTTCCTCTCTGCCCAACTTTCCAGCCTGTCCAGGTCATGCTGAATGGCAGCACAGCCTTCTGGTGTATCTACCACACCTCCCAGTTTGGTGCCATCAGCAAACTTGCTGAGGGTACATTCTGACTCTTCATCCAGGTCGTTGATGAAGAAGTTAAACAAGGCTGGGCCCAGTACTGACCCCTGGGGGACACCACTTGTTACCAGCCTCCAACTAGACTCAGCGCTGCTGATGACAACCCTCTGAGTTCTGCCATTCAGCCAGTTCTCTATTCACTTCACCGACCACTCATCCAGCCCACACTTCCTCAGCTTCCCTAGGAGGATATCATGGGAGACTGCGTCGAAAGCCTTGCTGAAGTCGAGGCAGACAACATCCACGGCTCTCCCTTCGTCTACCCAGCCAGTCATGTCATCGTAGAAAGCTATTAGATTGGTCAGGCATGATTTCCCCTTGGTGAATCCATGCTGACTACTCCTGATAACCTTCTTTTCTTCCACTTGTTTGATGATGGCCTCCAGGATAAGCTGTTCCATCACCTTTCCCGGGATGGAGGTGAGGCTGACCGGCCTGTAGTTCCCTGGGTCCTCCTTCTTGCCCTTTTTGAAGATTGGAGTGACATTGGCCTTTCTCCAGTCCTCGGGCACCTCTCCTGTCCTCCAGGACCTCTCAAAGATGATGGAGAGTGGCTCAGCAATGACATCCGCCAGCTCCCTCAGCACTCATGGGTGCCTTCCATTGGGGCCCATGGATTTGTGGGTGTCCAGATCGCTTAAGCGATTCCTCAGACAGTCCTCCTCGACCAAGGGAAATTTATCCTACTGCTATTTATGTTGAAAAAGGAGATCTATAGCTTATTCTTCTACTTTTTAGTAGGCAGGGTCCCAAGCAGACACAAAAGTTGGAAAAGGCTTCTGAGTTTGCACCTGTCAACCAGAGTTACCCTTTCAAACAAAATACAGCCTAAAGCACCATACATTTGCACAATCTACTCAGTAATCTGCATTACTGACCCTCTAATACAGATTAGCCTCACTGGTATCATCACCAATAGTCAACTGAAACTTTGGTTTCACCAGCAGTGGCTGCTGTTGTGTTTTACTGTTGTACCTATAGAAACATTTCAAGGTGCTTAACATTTTCCCAGCTGAAACTGGCATTTAGCACAAACTAAAAAAAAAGCTCTCCTAATCGAGGGAAGGAGGTAGGAGAGGTATGCTCCCATCTATCTCACTACTTCATCCCAAAACATGGTTAGAAAACCTAACAGAGCTGCCATAGATGTGGGTGATGACTTAGAAGCAGCAAGAACTTTAATATAAGCGTCTCAACTATTCTCTTGACAACCCTGATCATCTACCTTCCCTGGTCTGTAGAAAAAAGGAAAAGAATTTTATAGCCATTCTTAAACTGCCCTGCTTTCCTTAAGAAAGCTACCTACAGCTATTTAGTTTCCACGTCTTTGCTAGGTCTGAGGCTGTAGGTGAGTTTTCTTGTGCACTTATTAATAACTTATGTTTTAATTCTTGAGTATCAGACATGAACCAAGCTGTGCCCTCTTCATAAATTTCACACAGGAACAGCAGAGTTACATAGGTGCAAGCAAAAGCTGAAGAAAGCCTGAAAAGCACTTTTTAACTGGCAGATGATTGCCAGGAATGATAGCAACATTCCTCATTTCTAAGATTCAAGGTGGAATATATGAGGTTAAAATATCATCACTTGGCTTCCCCTACAGTGTAACCTAAAGAAATTTGTTTATGCACTGAAGTTGTTACAAAATAGCTAAGATTTGAATTCTAAATAGTTATTATGCTCTGCCTTCCTGAAGAGAGACCAATGTCAGCACACCGGTACCTATCCACAACAAAGCAAGCTGCTTTTGGTGAAAAGCTGGTCTACGAAAGCTACCACAACGTGAAACAAATTGGTAACTTTTACATAGCTTAAGAAGCCTAGTGGGCAAACTGACACATTTTTAGGAATAAATACTTCCTGGGAAACACTAATACAGAATGGACTTCGAAGCTTCTCCCTATGTACATCATCTGGACAAAACCCAGATACTGTCCTAAAGCTCCAACTTCACATGACTTCATGAAGTTATTTCTCATACGGCACTAAGTTTAAATGACATTTTAATACACATTTAATGCAGTGATGGATACAGCCACTACAGGGAGCAAATGTACAAGATCAAGACGTGCGAACAGTACAGCCTTCTCCAGTGAAGAGTTCGATGCAAAAGCTTAAGCGGTGGCTCTGATCCATACTTGGAGAAGCAAAAGTGAAAGCAAAGCAAAAGCGTCACCCTGGTAGGAGCGAATTACCCATCATTAAACAGTTGAAGTGTTACTTAAGATACCTCAGCATAAAACTATGGCACAGAAGAAAAATCCTCTTACAAATGTTGAAAGAAAAATTCTGCCCCAGAATTGATCTAATCCAGCAGAGAGCTACACTAGTCTAGCACTCAGCGGTTTCTAAGCAGCACATTTAACAGCCAGACTACCAGAGTTAGTTCTCCTGCTGATCAAACCCTGGCTGTAATTTGGGGGTTGCTACCACATAGGCCAGTCTCTCTGAGTTTGCCAGAGCTGGGTCCCAACTGAAGCTGGAAGACAGCCTTCACCTGGATTAACAGAGTGTTTGTTGTGTATTGATTGCTGCAGGCTTTGTTTGTCACAAGCAACTAGAACATCACAAAATCATTAGAAACAGCAAGGGGAGAAGCAGACAACACAGATGTTTTACACCAGGAAAAACAAACCATAACTGTGCTCAGAACAATGTATTCTGCTTACCACTTTTTCATTAAGGAAAGAAAAGATGAAGCAAGCTTGTTTAAATTCCTAAAGGCAGTTCTATCCGCTGATTAGGCTGTTAAAATACTCATTTTTCACATCAGGTTTGCCACAAGAGAATAAATTATGATTGCCCATTTGTTCCAAGTTCTCTTTAAAAAAACAACCAAAAAACCTTACACACTACCACTTCTTCACCTGTGTTTATACATTTAAATCTATGTCTAAAAAAAAGTATAAGAAGATAATATGACCTTTACTACAAGCCCTTTACTAGTTCAAAGTGCTGATATCTATTTGACAAACCTGTTACATGTAGCGTTGTGCTCCGAGAGCCTACTTTCGTTGTGAGGTGCAAATGAAGAAGAGAGGTAGAATATGTCAGAATTCCCCAGGTTAGACTCCTGTCTAAAATTACAGAGTTAACAGTGAGGAAGAGATTTGATTCTTCCAAAAATATTGTTGTGATCAGATAAGGCTGTGGAAATACTTGCATGCAGGAGAAAGAAAAACACAAGGTAAAATTAAGGTTTCCCTTCCCTGCCTCATCATGTTTTTAATCAGTTTTGCTCCTTTAAGGATAATAACAGTTCCAGCCAGCGGCTGAATATGAAGAGAAAGGTAGAAATACCCATTGTAATCACTGAATTCTGTTCCCTGCAACCATTCTTTTTGGCTGGTTAGAGAGACTGGCCCAAACAGTAAGAGAAAAGATGGCTTCTACCCGCACAGATGTCTCTTCCTGGATGCTGTGTCAGGCTTACCCTGTATCACTGGGATTTTAGCCTGGGATTTTAGCCCATGATCTCCAGTTATATGATCAAATACCTACATATGCCTGCAAGGTTTGGGGTGCAGGTCCAGCCAGACCTCTCACATACCAGCTGGTCCAGGTATCCCTCCCCAGATCTCAGACCGCTTCAGCCATTCCACCAGGTCAGTCAGCCAAGGCTGCTGTTATCACAGACTGCACCCTGCCTAATGGCTAAAAATTTACAGAAGTAGTCAATATAGCTTTCCCTTCTCCATGTCTGTGTTAGAGAGCAATCACGAGGCTGCAAGGAGAGAAGCTTCAGCTGGCCAACATAGGAGACTGAAATGTTTTCTAATTAGTTTTCCAATTGATCAGGCAGCTGAATTAATTCTCCTAGTGACACATGATCACTAGTTCACAACCCAGGAGAAAAGCGGGAAACACACAGCTAAGCAGAGTGACTCTCGCAGAGGTAGCAGGCCACCAGTCGTCTCACCTGTCATGTCAATCTACACCTTCAGATCAAGTACCAGGTACTTCTTGTGTTAACTTTGCTTACCTTTACGAAGCTACAAGACTGAAATATGCTTAGAAGCTCCTCTCAGTAAAAACAGTTAATGGCAACTATAGTACCGGGGTTGGAGGGCTGCACCCAGTCCCTTCTCCACACAAGTCTATGCATCAGTGTTTTCCGCACACATGTCCTAAAATTGCTGTTCTTCAGAAAGCACCCTGTATTTTGACATAGCTAGATGATTATTAGGTTTATGAGTACTAATGTACATTTTCCCATCCTGTACAAGTACTTCAAATGCTCAGAGGCATGCATGGAAATCCTTCACTGAGCTCCAGGTGTGAGCTGGCATCTGCCCTGACACCCACCCTGCGGCCCTTCAGTCCGTCTTCACACTTTCTGCCTCTCTCGGCACTATTTCTGCTCTCCTCTCAGCTGTCTCCCTGGAGGATACAAGAGTCTTACCTGGGAAGCCAAAGCAAAAGGAATAGTTATGAAGTAACTAGGCTTTAAGATGAAGAAATGCATTACTTGTACTGAAAAATTAAGTCAATAGGTATCCTCAGCAACTTCTGAGAAAGAAGCAGGGAGGAACTTTATCAACAACTGTCACACATGCTACAAAACACTGTGAAGCAGCTGACTATAAGAATAAAGCACTCATAAAAGATATATGACAAAAATGAAACCTCGTTAACTTGACATATACTTCAAAGAATTTTCACTAAATATGTTTGATTGTACTGTTCCAAGAGTAAGACATCACCTCCAAAGACTCCAACTTAAAAACAGTTACGGTCAGAAAAAATGCCTACAATTGAAGGAAACCCAGTATTTGTAATTTCTGAAGATACTGCCTATCTATTTACAAACAAAACTACTTCAAACTAGCCTAAACACTCCCCTCCTCCCCCCCAAAATACATCAATGATTATTGACTATAAGGGTTTGTAAGGTAATGAACAGGTTGTTAGATACCTTGAAACATCACTTCTGCCAGCACTAAAGTTTTGCAGGGCTCCAAAAACTGGGTTGCCACACTGAATATTTAAAGCAGCAGCTTTTTTTGTATCAGTAGGTATCAGAGTTTTCAAACCACCAGCAGTAAGGACTGCAGCTTGGGGACCAGGAGGTGGCCAGGTGAAGTGAGGTGAAGGAGGTATCAAGTCAACTATATCCACCTCCGCTTCTGAAACCACAGACTCTAGTAGTAATTGAATTCAATACCAGTTGAGGAAATTCTAATTTCATTAATTATTTCCAAAGAATATATATAGCCCTTAGTGGGAGGAAGGCTGACAGGTAGGAACTGAAGCAGCACAGGAGGAGAAAGGAATCATTGCAAAGCATGGTAACAGAGAAGGTACAAGAGGGCTTGTACATAAGGACACGTATCTCTCCAACTCCAGATTTTACAAAACCAAAACGAAAGGATTGACAGCCTTCATGACAAAGAGACAAGAAAATAAACAGAATGTTTGTTAGCAAGAAGACAAAAACCTTTCAAAGTATCTGATTTAGCATTTTATTGTATTTTCATCGAAATGGAAGCACACTATATGACATGAAACAACACTGACCTGCCTGTCCAAATATGACCCCTCTCAAAATATTAGTTTTGTTTCAGATTTTTAATGGGATAAGAACTACTTTTTTTTTTAAAAAAAAAGATACTTCTACCTAGTAGTTGCAAACTGCAATTACCCTCTATGATTAAGCAATCATTGATGATCATTTGCCACCCATATAAGCCTCTGTAGAGGCCTGGCCAGCTGCAGTGGTTTACCTCAAAGCAAAAAGCAGTCACAGTTGCTCTAGCTTGTTTGAGGAGAGGAAGACGACAAGTAGGGAAAATTCAGGAAAAAGAAAGAAGAGGTACCCACTTCAGCCTTTCTTAGGAAGTCTCTGCCTTTCCTTTGAGTTACATCTTTTCTCTCCTACAGTTTTTCCCCTAGAACATAATGTCCTCTTGTCTTACATACAAGGGGAAAAAAAGTCTACTCTAAAATTTTCTGAAACCACCTAATTTCCCTCACTTTTATAACACACATACAGAGGAGAGGTTGGCTACCCTCTGAACTGCTCGTGCTGCCCTGTACCTTCACCCAGGGAAGGTTCCGCACTTGTAAAGTCTCCTTTTAACCTGCACTGAACAGCAGAAGCTGCTGTCACCACCCAGCAAACTGCTGCCTCAAAGCACATTGATTTTCCCTGCAGAAGAAAGGCAGTACTATTTGGGTTTGTGACTTTTGTGGTTTTGGGAGCACATCCAAACACCAAGTGATGTGTTTGTTAGGCACTTTTCACCAAAATGCTGCCTACAGTGAGCGAAATGGGTGGCATCCTGATGCAGAACTAAGGTCTGAATTGTACTGACATTTCTCTAAAAGAATCAAAATCATTGCCTGAGAACAAACACGGCTCTGCTAATTTCCTAGTAAACTCAGCAATTTTGGAACTTGTGTCCATGTGTGCCTACTTCTGATTGTTCAGTGCCACCCCAATATGCTACAGGTTTTTGAACCAGAAGTATCATAAAAGCTAGAATTTCTGGCAGCATCAGCAGGACAGAAAAACAGCTTGGCAGTACCCAATAAAGGATTTTCCCTGACAGTTAAGATTTCTAGTTCTTGTTAAAACATGTCTCAGCATTTTCCTTAGTGGAAAGAGATCAGGCTCAGTGACTTTCCCACCCCCTTATTCCCAACTGGACAGGGAGGGATGGCAGAAGCATCCCTCCACAGCTACTCCCTGGCACTTCTCTCCCCAGTACGATCAGCTGATGTCCCGCCATGTGCCTGTGCAACTCCATCATTCCCTACCAACACACAGGCTTAATAAACTTTTAGTACCAAGTAACTAATGACACTAACATTAAGGTGACACCTCTGAAATTCAGTGGTTAATTGAATGAAAGCCATGCTTTTACTTTCCCCCCCTCCCATACTCTATGTATTTCCTACATAAATTGAAGGTGACATAGTTGAAACAGTTGAAAGTGTATAAAAGACTATTTTTTTTTTTTTTTCAAACTTCATTTGGGAACAGGGTAAATTACAAACATCAAGAAAAAACCCTAAACAAATCTGTTAAAAATTATATTAAAATATAATCCTTTACTCAGGTAAAAATAACAAATCTGAAAAAGCCAAAGGATGATTACACTTAAATCCACAAGCCACTTGCTGTCAAGCACTGGCAAGGTAGTATCAAGGGGAAGTTTACAAACATTTTACGAACTCATTTAGATTTAATAAAGCATCTTTTATTAAAGGCAAAATTAATTCTTTGTTGTATTCTGGTACATAGCGTATCCTAACTATAAATAAATTTTTAATAATGAGGTCTCTGGAGTCTACTTTCAACCCCTACTGAAATACATATTTAGTACAAATATTTTAACCTACGTAGACAAAGAATTATAGAAGACTGAAGAAGAGACATACATAGTTTAAGTGGAAAAGTGCTTCAGTCTTCCAGTTGATCAGTGATTCCCCCAAATGATCAGGTGCATTTCATGCTTTCACACGCAGAACAACTATGCAAGTTTTGCACAACGAATGACGTACATGAGGAAGTCTGACAAAATTATACACATCAGCAAAACAGCAAACATTAGTAAGACTAGGAAAAAATTAAGACACCCCACACCAGTGCTAATTTCCATATACTACGCACATTTTGTGTGCTAAGTCTCCAATGTACAAACAGCTATGCTTAACTAAGTGCAAATTACAGTTCCATTTGATTTCTCATTTTCAAAACTGTAATCAGTAAGAAAGAACAAGTTAGCAAGTCTTTAACCACTCAGGAAGAATGATAAATAGAGATCATAAAAGCGTTTTTTAATGTGCATCCTCAGCTATTTCTGCACACCAAACCTCTGAAGAAAGTTATCAGTCTCTCATTACAGCATATGAACATCTTGCAGATAAGAATGTCTTTTTCCTAACGTCACCTTGATTTACCTCAAAGCATAGCTCCTAGTGACTTCGAGTGCCAAAGGCGAGTTCATAAACTGAGCCACTGCAGTAAGTGGCCATCTGTGAGAAGTCTGGATTAGGGGCCTTGGCTAGTGTCACCCTGGAAGGCTCTAATACTGCCACGAAAAAAACACCACCACCACATTTCTCCCACCTTAACTATTACATTATTCTCTCTCGTCTGAGGGCTCCCAGACTCATGAAAGCTATAATAATCTTCCTCTTCAAAACCAGTTGTACGGGAGAATACTAGCTTCTACGGACTTTGCCAGCAAGCTGGAAGTCAAATGTCACGTATAGAGGGAAAAAAAAATAAATGATGCTTGAACTTAGGGAATAACCACTAGCAGTACTAGGCAGTTATTTTATGCTGCTCAGCTGCTAGAGAGAGATTTACCATAAGAAATCTCACCCTAGGCAGAGCACAGGCAGCCAGCAAGCAGAGCCCTGCAGTCACAGCCTGCAGCCAGCCTGCCCCTGCCATCCCCTGCCCCCATCTCTTCTGGGCTCTCTGCCCCAGGCCTCCCCACGCCACATGGTTCTCGCTCTTTGCGAAGCCAGCCCTGGTTAGCCTTCACCCTCCACACTGGAAGCCCTACAGGACTGCCATCGGCATGCAGACTGCCTTCAGCTCCCACGTAGTGGCACTGCACCCAGAAAAAAGGCTTCCCGCCCCAATTTAATTCCTCTGCCACCTCCGTCCTGCTGTTCTTGCCGCATTCTGGTTTGCCCACTCTGCATGGACAGCAGGAAAGTAACACGTATGCACACCAGAAAGTGCCACTCTGCTCCAGGATCCACCACAGGACGTTTTACAGGGGTCTAAAACAGCTTGGATGGACAAAGAGTAAATCTTGCTCAAGTCCCACAAGACTGCTTGATGCTGTCGGAATTACTAGCATGTTAAGCCACCTAATGAATGCATGTTTAACTGCAGTTTTTCACCATATATCACTGTGGACACATCATCATACTTGTGGATAGCATTTGTAAACATCAGGACAGACATCCTGCAATGTTGAGTCCCCACTCAGTCACTGAGACACTAAAGATTTTTAGTGAACTAGCCTGAAAGGGATTTTTTTTGTTTGTTTGTTTTAATATACTGGTAGGAACAACAAAATAAGTGGGTTTCTCTAAAGTTCACTCTCTGAGGTATCCAAATCAACTCTTTGCTAGGATTTTCCCCACAGGTTCAAGTGGGACAGAACATTGCCATTTGGAAGAAACCAAGAAAATCTAGAAATTCAGGTTAGGATTACTCGATTTTAACATCAGACAATAAATTGTAGCTATGACATATGGAAGACACTTTTACTCCGGAAAAAAGCACTTGCTGAATTCACATGGTACTTCAACAACTTTCCTCCTTAGCTACCACAGCAGATAAACATCTTGCGATTGAAGGTGGTGGATTCACATCCTACATGGGACTAGACAAACTGCATACACGCAGTATTGACTACCGCACAACAGAAGTGCTTTTAAGAGACACTTGGAAAGTAAAACCCAGGAAGATGCAAATTCAAGTGTAGTACAGCAAAGAAAACCTAGCCAACCAGCAGAAACGCTTAAGGGATCTAACCAGACAAGCGGAACAAGAAAAAAAAAAAAAAGAAGAAAGTGGAGGGAAAAGTGCATGAGAAGAGACTAGGACCGTTATTTAACTGCCACCAAGATGGGAGCATCACAATTCTGCCTACATACCAGGAGTATTACAATTTCCTGAGGCATGCAAGTTCAGAAGGAAACTAATAGGAAGAATCCAAACACAAAAATCCAAAAGGAAACATGAAAGGAAAAAGGAAGCTATGCAAAACATATATATTTCCTCTTTCATGGAATGATCTGCAATTTAACTTCAGCATGAAAGTGTAATTATCAGCACAGATATTTGTATTATTACAGTAGTCAATGTCATTCCATACAATATTTACAGGTTCAAAGGAAATTTCAACAGTGAGGTACCACTCCCCCAAAACTTACAGTTTGAGCAGAAAAGCATTTTTAGAATTTACAAGTTTGCCACTAGCTTCCGATGAAACCATACCAAAACCCACATCCTTTCCACTAAAAACTGAAGCAAAACTGATTTTTAAGGTAGTTTAAAATGGAGTTACAAGCAGGCACGATTCCAAGGTTTTTCCACTGTGGTCACCATAGGATAGCTAAAACTGATCAGCTATCCTAATTCTGTATTTTTCCAGTTTAAAAAAAAGCTATGAACAATTTCTTGTTTGCTTGGGTTTGCAACATGTAATAATAGCACAATTAACATATCTGCTGTACAACTCAAGACATGGTACAGGCACATAACTTCTCGAAATCCTAACCCCCCCCCAAATATCATTTCTAAAATGCGAGTGGTCAAAGCAATAGTATGCTAAATCAACCCTAAATTTCTTACTGCCACATGATGTGCTCTCTAAATTGGATAGCGGCAGCTGCTCTTTCTAAAATAAAGCCCATTTTCTTCCTGGCCTCATTAGTGCAGCCCTACCTGCCCAGCTGTATTAGTCACTTCCCACATGAGCACTTCAATACCTGTGCGGAATCAGAACACCTCTTATTACATCCAACACAGTGTACAGGTTTAACTGAAACATTAAAGCTACAACTGAGCAAACCTGTCCCTTGTGCCATTGCACATAAGGGAGCACACACCTGTGAGGCACTCTGCATAGGAACTATTGTTTCAGAGAGAGAACAACTCCTTTTCCCAATGCTCCCCGACCAAATTATGTTCAAGGAGAAAGAGAGGAGAAAAAATGAGAAAAGAAGGCAACTAAAGTCTTAATCTCATTGTTGCTCCACCCTCTTCTCATTTCTAGAGCTTGAGACACTGGTAAGAAAAGGGAGAATAAAATCAGTAATTCCTCTGCTACTTGAGGGAGGTGGGGTGTCTTCAAAAAATTTTTTGTAATGATTAACACAAGAGTAAGATAATAATCTGTTACAGGCTTTCATGATTATACTTCCAAGTTTCACAACTGCTCCACTTTGCCACAAAAAAAAAAAAAATCTGTGTAACAGAAGCACAAGGCTATTGAGCTTGATCTTCAAAATCAGCGTGCTGAAATCACAGTTGAGTAAGAGTAGCATAGGCTAGTCCAGAAAAGAGAGAAATCTCAACTTCTCCAAGCCACAAGTAACAACGCTTCCCACCACCCTGCAGTAAAGGGGGGTAGGGGGGGAACCCCTTCAATTTCACTGCTATTAGCATAGTTCAGCCCTCTCTCCAGAGGTGTACAGCAACAGCAAGACATGGTGGAGAGCTTCTTCAGCCAGCTGTAACTGCTGTGTCAAAGGTTCAGCCTTGGCTTAAGCGTCTTAGTTTACCACTGCAGAGTGACACCCCCAGTGCAAAGCGTCCCCAGCTCTCAGAGAAATCTGCCACGTGGATTACACTTGCTCAAAAGGAGCTGGACGGACAAAAGGATGTGACATCTGATTACAAAGATCTTCCTGCAAGGAGATCTTTCTCTCTTGATCAGTTATACATTGCCAGGAAAAACACCAAGACAAACACTACGGCAATACAACGGAGGTAAGAAGGGTCCATGGTTGAATAGCAATTCCTTCCCCCAGAGTCACACAGCATACAACAGATGTTAAATTTCTTCCAACACAAAACTTTCACTTTAATGACACTGATGAACAATATACAACGTGACCAAGTTAGTTGTAAGTTGTATAAACCTCTACCTTTTCCCAGCACAACTGCAAATACTGTAAGCAAAAGGATTGCTACGGAAAGGAAATACCATTTAAAAAAAGCTCCCAACAGTGGAAAGGAAGCTCATCCAGGAAAGCGAAGAAGAAAGCAAGCAAAAGTTGGAAGTCGGTGACAACAGAGGTCACTCTCCAGGTTCTTCACAGCACTCATTAGATAAGCATATACCTTTTGAAGAAGCTCAACTTCCTGCCACAAATAAAGGTTTTATAACCCCCTCAAGATACTACCAGCCAGCCGTTTACTTCATTTCACCTGCCTTTTCTTATTCCTTGGGCCATAATTCTGCATTTTCAAGCGTCACAATAGACCACTACACAAGATACACTATTATTTTATATCTTCCAGATATAGTTCTCAGTTTTTCCACCATAGCGTACATCTATGAAGTAACCCATTAAAAATCACAAGCTTACACCTTTCAGAAATATTTTTCATGTTTCAACGCCTAATGGTGTCAGCATATATCAGTCTTCATGTTTCTGTAAGGTTTTTTCAAATCCAGAAGTAGGCTTGTCATGATCAGGTTAGTGCCTGATACTTACTTCAGAGCCAAAAATTAAATCAGTTAGTGCTTCCGTGAAATTTATCTTCCCAGACAGACTCCACTGGTGAACTCAGAGACACTATGTGAAAACAAAACTCTGCAGGAGACCAGTTTAGTCTGGTATAAAGCTAACTTTACAAGAATTGAATAAAAATATTCTTTAATGCTACACAGTCTTTAAAGGTGCAGACACACATAGGACATTAAAGATGTAAGATACACGTGCTTGGCTACCCAGCCTCTACCTCTATGCAAGATTTGTTGATTTTCCCTGTGGATCTAGCTTCTGCATACAGCTGCTATAGAGAGCACAACAGCTTCAACAAGTTCATTCAGGCAGCCTGCACATGTATTTTGTGATGAATACAGAAGCACAATGTTTATTGCATCTCAGCAGCAAAGTCCTCTCTATGTACGCCAGGCCAGGCACAGAGCCAGGATGGATTTCACTAGAATCCCCAATAAATCACCTTGCCACCACCTCAAGCTACCAAAAGACCATCCGGCAGCCAGAGTACTTAAAGGATGCTAAAATCCTCCCACAAAACTTGTCAAATATCGGTATAAAAAATGGAAGGGAAAAAACCTTAGAATGAGACATCAGGAGATAAATCCAGAATGATGATGCTGCAGCCAGTCAAGTGAAGCATACAGCTAAACAAAGACTAACAGAAAGACAAGGAAGTTCAACAACAATCAGCTACCACCTTCCAGTAACTTACAGCACTTTCACCCAGCTGGTAACTGCAGTTTCACAAAAAAAAAAATTCAAAACAAACCCCACACCCCAACCACCCAATTTCACAGACTGTTTTTCAATGCTACATAGCTTTTCTTTGGTACCTTAACCATCTGTTTTGTTCACTGTTCTCATGTAAAAGCAATCTGTTGAAACTAAAACAAACAATCACTGGTCTTTGCTAATTGTTCTTTCTCTGATAAGTTTCTTTATACAACAGTCTGTATGAATTCCCTCGGCCAGTTATTTCAAAGTCATCCTCTATAGCCCAGGTCAACGCCGGTAACAGCAACACAGTCTCTCTTTCGATGGTGGAGGGAGGGGACTACTTGGAAATCGCTCCCATTCAGCCAGATCAGTCCAACCAAAAACAGCCTCGAAAACAGTTTTGAAATTTATTTAAAAGCCACTTCTCCTAAAAGCAGTGCAAGACATTTGACTTCAGATTCCTTACGGACCAAAAAAAAGAAAAACAAACCAGACACAAAGCATGGTTTGAAGTGCACTGCTCACAGGTGCACACTGGGCATAAGAAAATCTTTTGCCGTTTTCAGTAGTTAAAAAAAAAGTAACACCAGACAGTAAAACTCTTCTGCCATTTCCTCACTGGACTCAAGCTTCTCCTCAACAGGGTGCACTGAGAAGCACAGGCAGCCTCCTCATTCAACCAGGCCAAATTTAGCGCATAACAGTGCCACATAGCAAGTCCTCTTTGACAGCATTGAAGGTGCTGGCTTCGAAAACTGCTCAGATACTGTGCCCTTCTTCCCAAATTCAGAGACTGGAAGGGCTCTCTCAAGTGTTTCCCTTCTATCCCAAATACACAGGCACACGCTGTTTTCTAGCCTAATTTAATTCACTGCAATTTTTATAGTCTGTGTTGTGCCTAAACTTCTTTAGAAATGCCTACCCAACATATTACCCCCTCTCACATTTAGAGAGAGCAGTTGTTTCTCCTCCCAGTTCTCCTTATGCTAAAATAAACAGTTCCGCATCTGCGCAACAGCACTTTGTTCCTTGCAGTCCTTCCTGGTTCCTGCCATCTTTCTTAAGAGCTGGTGCCTGAGATTCCAAAGCCTTGCCACATATCACAGCCTTATTGCTCTCTTCTCTCTACTACATCCTCAAATTGCATTCACCTTTTCAGTGGTTCCATCATTATTAGCCACTCACATCATCTATCATCAACACAGATTGCTGCCTCCTACTAATGTTCCAACAGTCAGGCAGGCTTCTACCTGAAAAACAAAAATAATAGTAATAAAAAAAATCTTCCTTGCTCTTCATCATAAGGACTGATAAAATAAAATTCTCCTAGATCAAAACTCCATACAGAAGCTAAATGGTAAGCCAGTATCAGTAGACTTACCATCTGGTGCCAGTTCATTAATGAAGACAAGGAGAAGGGACCCTCTCCTTGCCTCCTTCCCCTTCCCCCAAACATCTTAATGCTTCTCACTGGGAAACATACTTCTAGCTTGTGAAAGCTGTAGTTACAGCCCGTTCATGCCAATGTACATGCTAGAAGTGTGGATCACATACAGCTTAAAAAAATTCTATATCCATTGTTAAAGTAGGCTTAAAATTTTTATGGGTCAAAAGCAGTACACCTATGGAAACATAAAAAGTCAATTAGAGTGGAAAAGAATATATTGGAATAGTAATGAATTTATTTTGGTTGTCTTCTTCAAAACAAGTTTATCTTTTTTTTGTACTTGTACCAAGAGACTGTATGGTCAAGCTCAAAAAGAACTTTCATGAGCAAAGGTCTCAAGATGATGCATACCAATTCTTCCATGATCATGTTGTACCTTTTTCAGCTGTGCATTTTTAAATAACATCGTATTTAATAACACTCTTCAGGCATTTTGTCTCTTTGCAGAAAAAGAAAAAAAGCCCACAACCCACATAATAAAACCCAAAAATCCTTCTAACATTTTGAAGTCTACATCCTTCCACCTGTTATTCAAATAGGTAAGGAGCAACAAGGAACTACTTTTGAGAGCTTTTTGGTGCAGGAAAAATGTCTCTCAAGAAAACGATGATCATACTTGCCACTTCTTGGCTGCAGCAAACTAAAACTGTTGAAACAATCAAGATCAAAAAACAGGTTCCTCATCTGCAAGAGTATTCACATGAAAAACTTCACTCGTGAAACTGCCTTAGGAGTAATCTGTTCCATGCTATAAAACAATTGAGGGTGCTTTAAAATGCCAGTGAGTCGAAAGCTTCTTATTTGACTATGCCACAGGCAGCAGAGACAGGACTGGTGGGTGCCAGCCTGGGCTGGACTGGGGAACCTCAGCGCTGCGAGCAGCTCAGAGAAAGGCCCTGGACAGTGTCCGAGAGCCGTGGGTGCAGACGCACCTTCGGGCGCTGGACAAGCCGTGACTTCCGTCGGGATTGCGAAAGAGGAGATGATGCAGCAACAGGACCTAACTGCAGGTCTGATATCATCGCGCTCCGGCTAAAGCCCTGATGTGCTGTCATCTTGAACATGTTCTGTCCCCTTTCCTCACACTGCTTTTTCAACCGTTTTGTTCTGACAGGCCATCGCAGCTGCCAGAAAAAAAAACAGCCCTACTTAGCCATAGACACTTTATTCGGTACCACGTTACGGTGCAATAAACACTTGCACGCTGTGCATGAGACAGTTCGAAACTGGAAGACCAAAAAAAAAAAGTAAAAAATGGTTGTGCAAGATTACTTTTAAACCCACCCATTTTTTCTGCCAGTGGATCAGATGGTGCAGAAACGGTAGGGAACAAGTTGCAGGCTGGGGTGAGCAGCACTGCTAAAATGACTGTAGACCTTCAGCTTTAAAAAAGGTCTGCTTTTCTTGATATAGAAAGAAAAAAGAACGAGATTCAGAACTTATTTTAGAAACTTAGTTTACCAGAAGTGATGGCTTGGCCTTGTGTCACTACCTGTCTTGGCTTGGGTAAGGTCCTCATCAAGCCTTACACTCTGGAATAATTCATGCAGGATTTGCTGAGTTACTCTCACAAAAAGAATAACAAATCAAGCCTTCACATGAAAAACCTACTTCACTGAGGCAAAAGCACTCAGCAACGTCCATCAGTAATTGTGACAACCCACTGCAAGGAAGGTTTAAATCTTAGGGAGATGGGAAGATGCTAGTAATTTAAAATAAAATTACCACTCCAGATAATGCCTTGAAAGAATGGGCATCTTCAGAAGTTTGAAAATTACTCTTTAAACGTTACTGAGAAATACAACAGAAGCAAGGCTGAATCTACTTTCCATTATACAAATGGGTGAAAATTTCCGAGGTTGCTTAATTTCTGCTGCTTCTGTATAAGAAGAATGGGGACCATAGGTATGTGCCTACTTTGAAATATCCAGATTTTAATAATGTATATCTCTCTGGCCACTTTGAAGTCTAGATGGCCATGTATATGTCAACATCTGTATCTAACAGCAACAACATTTAGACAGAACTAGTGTTTCACGACTCATTTTCTGCATTAATCCAAGTAGGATTAGTTCCCCACAATAAAATATACTACCACCACCATAATTCTGCCTGGAGTCCTAACACCTACACTTTGTAGTTGGTATGCAACACTTGGCATCTAAATACTATGGGTCATATTTGCTCTTCTGTGCATCTGTCCATTCCAAAAAACTTCTAAGTTGCACATTCTTTCTCCTTTTTAAACTGCATGCTAATACCACCAAGTTAACTAAGCAGAGTTTCCAAGCTATTGCACAACCAAGCTGCATAAGCACTTGAAAAAGCACCGAGCAGTTCACAGCCTTGCTTCCCGTCAGGCTCTACAGGAGCACTTCTGAGCAGACAAATGATACCTGGCACTGCACAGGTGCGCTGGAACGGAAAGGCACAAGGTGTCCTCTCCCCCGAGCGCACCCACTCCCTCCGCAAGACACGCCAAAACGGCTGGAAGCGCTGAGGCACCCTCCCCCACCACCCCTCTGCCCCCACGCAGCCGGGGTAGCACCGACAGCCCCGAAGCATTCCTCTTCACCTGCTCAGGAGCGCGGCACCTCGCAGAGCCCCTCGGCACTCGTGTCACAGATGGCTCGCTGCACCTACTGGCTCCACCCCTCTCTGCTGCTGGTACGGTATAAAAGTCTTCCAGCAGGCCAGGAAAACACTAACCCATTATTATCCTGGAAGTTCTCTACTTCAAACTGTGTTTGAAATCCAATACTCTTTTTTTCCTTTTTAGGTTACATTTATTTCCTGCCCGCTGCCATCCAGCAGGAAATCAGAAACAGAGCAAGCCCCATTTCACTGTCTGACCACCATTTACCAGAACAACTGGCCAGCATTTGGCCACAGGTTTAAACACAGGCCAAAGCTCCACCTCATACCTGGAGGCCACCAGTCTCCATGATTTCCTTTTGTTTCATGAAAAGCTTACCCCGAGCAAGCCCACCTTCTGGGGCAAACTGAGTCTTACACGGCCAAGCCCTTCCCATCCTGGCAATCTTCTTCTTGCTCTTCTTCCTTCCTTGTATTGTGTGAGCAGCTCCACCGAGCCACATCACAGCCGAAACAGCTTGGATAGGACTTCCCCTTCCTACAAGCCAAAGGGACGGAGTCGTTCAGATCCCCATCCTATACCCCTGAGCTGATACACGCCATTCATACGAGATCAGGGAGCCAAACCAGTTAAACTAGAGAGGTACTCACCTTCGCTGTCATTCATATCATGTCACTGGTAGAAAACAATACACAATGGCATCAGCATGACTAGGCTCGAGAAAGTTAAACTTTACCTCTTCTACTTTCCACTACAATATCCAATATAGTTTGTACTGTACTTAATAAAAACACCTTGGGGAGGGGAACACAAAAGTCCACAGAAGGAGAAAGGTACTTCTATTATTATCTCAATCTGCTATTCCTTGTAAGAGACATACGCAGTTTTAAAAGTGCACTACAGTCTACTAGCAAGCTCGTACAGAAAAGGAAGTGGGATAGCTTTAGAAATTTCTTGATCTTTTCACGAAATTGTAATCTAGGAACTGCATAGCCTTTCTCACAATTAAGTAAACAAACAGGAGCAACCGCACATCCCAACGAGCTTGTCAATGAAAATATACACCGATCTTAAACTGAAGCAGTGAGGTAGCTACTAAGGCAAATGTGGACGCTAAGCCATTTCAGGTTCCATTCCAAATCTGGCTTAAACTACTGTTAAACTTCTGACCTTCTGCACTGAAATCCATAAAGGTTTCTTCTCTGTGAGTAAATTCTTGAATTTGTTTTTCATCCTGATTTTGTCCTACTTCACTTTAAGCAACTGCTCTCACAAGGCTTATTTACTTATTTAATAAATGTATGCATGCATAGCAGGAAAACACACATTTAAGAACTGGCTATTCAGAATGCTGTTATTTTTATGTTCATGTTAACTTCCAAATAAAATCCATTTCTTTGCCTTATCAAAAATTTTAAGTACTTAAAAATGGACTCAGAAGTTAAATAGCCTCTTCACCACTAGACAAACTTGTCACTTATTGTATACTAGAAAAAGTTTTAGGTACTTGGCTAATAAAATCCAACAGGCAATGACCTAAAAAAAATATAATTCATAAAGAAAGTATTTTAAAAAAAGAGCAAGAGAAACATAAGTACAAGTAAATAAAGCACACTAAAGACCGATAAACCAGCTTAACTGCGTGGGTAAGTAATGCCCTCCACCAGTTGAAATTCTTTAGAAGAAGTTACATCCCTTACAACTCTTCATCATTTTGACAACGTACTTGCATCCTGGCCATGTAAGATACGTACTTTCCTTGAGCCTGGCTGGTTTAGACAGCAGGAAGCAAGATATTTGTACAAGAAGAGAGGAATGAAGGGCCAACAGGCCCCAGAGCAGTTGGAAGAACAGTTGTTCTGGGTGGAGAAACAGAGGAATAGGGCAGAAGTGAGCTGAAGGCCTTTCCAACCCCCATTTAACTCTTTAATTTCTGTTTCGGTTTCGGCTGCCGCCGGCAACAAAAGCGCCACGCGGCCGCCCCTCCCCCCGCCGGCGTGCGGAGGAGAACGGAAAGAAAGAGGCAGAAACTGGTGGGTCGGGATAAGGGCAGTTTAACAGAACAGCAAACAGAGGGAAAACAGGAACAACAACGATACAAATAGGGAGAAAACACAACAACGAACCGTACAGACAGCCGCTCTCCCGAAACAGGACCGACGCTGCGCCCGCCCAAGCCGTGAGTGCCTTCCCGCCGCACCCCCCCCCCCACCGGAACCCAGCGTGACGTCACATGGTATGGAATACCGGGCTCTGGCCAGGTGGGGTCAGCCCCCACCCCCCGGCTGTGCCCCTTCCTGGATTCCGGTGAAAATTAACCCTGTTCTGGCCAAACCCAGGACAATTTCTCTTTGTTTTGGCAATTAAAACCCAAAAGTTCAGTTTTCAACTCATTTCAATTTAAAATCCCTGGACAGAGTCCACACCTGTGCCTGGTAGCTCCCAGTAACAGCTGGTAGGAGTGGTGGGAGCAAAGGCACATGCCAGATGAGATCATGGCTCAGCCTGTCTGTGGTCCCCAACATCAACACCACTAACAGAACAGAGAGGTGCAAGACACTGGCTATGGGAGGCAGCTGACAAGCTTCCACTTCACAGAAAATCCATATTTTCAAAATTGGATTTCAACTCATGCTAAAACTAAGCAGTTCTCCTTCATTTCCCATTGCAACTTCACATTCATAGGAAGTCTTTACCCTTCAAAATCAGCTTTACCGTCAACACCAACGAATTCATGGCGCCACTCTAGGACTTGCCATTTACCCTCAGCCCTTGCTACCAACATCAACAATTTCATGACACCATTTATCCTCACCCCAGGAATTCATGCTTTCCCCCATTAGCAAAACCATTCCTGCAACTGTTCAAATGTGACATCATCTTTTGTATTCCCAACATTTCTGATCCTACAGATCAGAGCTTTAACGGACATCTTCTTAGCTGCAAGAGCAGCCACGCTTTTCCCCCTTCACTCCGTAACAGCATGGCTAAGAAACACAGAGCTGGAATACATGGCCTACATCTGGCAAAGCCTTACCCAAACCAGAGAAAGTCATAGCTATCCATGTAGTGTAAGCTTGCAGCTGCTTCTACTCAGGGAACAAACACACCACAAAAAGTGGTGGTATGTTGACAGACTATCTAGGCCCACACACACTAGGACACCTAAACAGTATTATCATTAAAGAACATTGTTCAAAACTAGTTTACCTTAAAAAGAATTTTAAAGTATTTCCAGCAATGCTTGATTTTGTAAAACTTTGTTCCAAACTTAAGTTTTGGCCCAAACTGGATCCATCAAGAAGCATTCAAGAAGGACTAAAAGCCAGCTACATGCCTACTCAAGCTTAAAGACTAATGCTGACAATCTTAAAGGTACTTGGGTGTCATCCTGAACTGTGACAGTAACCTTGGCCATCTGGCCAGGCAGCAGCATTTCAGCACTGGCACTGCACACAACACATCAGGAGAACAGCATAGATTTTCAGAAGCTGTTTGCTGAAAATGACAGTGAAGCAGTTAGGTGCTCCTGAAGCTTGCAGGCTGCTCACGGCTGACGGACCAGGTCTATCTGCCTTCTCCTCCTCCTACTCGTAAACACAGCCACCTTACAGTGGCTGAAGTGGCAGGTTTGGTTTAGAAACCCTGTAATCTAGCAGGTAGTACATTCTCTTCTCCTGCACCTTTCTTACTCCTTTGGAAACTTCCACGTTCTTGTAACGTCAGCTGGAGTGTGGTCGCTCACCCTGCCATCACCTCCTAGTAGCCAGCCTGCAGCCATCCTAGCAACTCACTTGCTAGCATTAAGAGCACATTTTTGGATTAATAACCCTTGCAAACACAGAGCTGAATGACAGTGGCCCTTCTGAGCTCTGGTTTGACTTGGGGCACAGGTAGCTCATTAACGATCAGATGATCCAGCAGTTGGTGCCTCCACTTCTGCTGGCTGCCTTTCATCAGCAACCAGACTATAGCTTTGAAGGTCTATCATTTGTATGATACCATCGGACAGGTGAAGAGACACACAGGCGTCAAATCCCTCCAGCCCCAAGACGGTACTAGTTTTAGGCAATACAGGCTGCTGCTAAATTCTCTTCACTACGTGGCTTTATAATCCCATCCCCCACAAAAATGCTGCTGCTTTTTTCTCCAGGTCTTTCAGAAAGACATCGTGCACAGATAAGGAAGGGGTCAAAACCCATATCACAGGTCACGGAGAGAGGAAGACTGGTAACAGGTCCCAGGCAGAGGGAAGACATTCTCCGCACTTCATGCTCAGGAGAGCAGAGCAGGACTTCGGTCTCACCAAAATCATCCATGCACAGAACACTGCTGGATGGGGCCCCTCCCGCCCCCAACAATCCCTTCCGATTTACTCATGGCCACTAATCTCGTTAGAGTTCCTATAATTAAAGCACCTCTGATCGAGAATATAGTATGCTATTTAAATTAACTCACCCAAAGTCCTTTAAGAACGACCGCTCCAAGTGAATTACAAGATTTACAAAATAAAGCATCACTATGAGCACAGGATCAAAACTGGATTATCAAGTTTCCCGATTTGCATGTAGAAAAAGCAGGCAGCCAAATCACCGAGGTTTCTACAAAACTTTTACAGCCACCTTACAGGAAAAGTGAAAGAAGTGTAGATACAATTATACATACATAGCTTCAAATATTTATTAGAGAACGTATTGTACTTTATAGATGTTAGGAAACAGCAAATGTTATTTTGGTCTAGTCAGTACTTGCTAAAAAGTGAGCAGTGAGATTATTGTTCTAACTAGCACTTGTCAGGTTTACAGATAAGGGATATGAGAGAAAACATATAAACCTTAGCCTCTTTATCAGTCCAGGACAAGTTAAATATATAAACCTAGTTAAACTTTAGGTCTTCTCCCTCTCTTAAGTCAAAATTCTTCCCACATGTATTTGTTTATTTTTCAAGAAAATTTCTGAACACCCCCTCCCCCCCCAACACACAAATGGACAAAAAGCAAAACCAGGAGCAAATATTCCTTCTGACTCAGAAATACAAGCAGTCAGGAGAGGTTAGGAAGTGAATCACTCATTTAGCAAACCTAGGTGTACACACAGTTTCTGGAATAACCCGGGTTTGGTGCCCTGTTAGATGGAGAAGATGATGGGAAGTGAAGGAGATGTCAATGCAATATTACACCTGTGAGACGGAGTGCCCCGGTTCTTCCCTCCCTGTCCCCAGTTCCTATGCTGGATGCACAAGTGCAGAAGCCCACAGCACCCAGCTGAAGGTAAAATGGTTCTTCCACCCCTCTGACCCCCACCTCACTCAGCACATGCCCAAGAGCTCACAGAGACAGCCCCTGTGAGCACCACACTCCTGAAGAGCACTGACATTTTAAACATTCACACTTCCTGGCCTCATCTGTCTTATGTTCGTGATTAGGCATTAACAACAAACAGCAGCTTTGGGCTGCACCGATTCCTGGGGACAGGGCTTGCTGGGACCTGACCCGGGCTCTGTGGGACCCACACCAGGTCCTGACATGCTAACCCATCACCCATACCGACCCCTCCCTCAATTTCTCTGGGTCCAAGAGAATAAAGTCATAGTAGATAAACTGGTCGTAGTCAGACCTTGAAAAGCCCTGAAGGGTCTGTGAGTACTAGACTGGGAGGAAGAATAGCTAAATTGAGGCAGAGATAAAGTTAGGCAATTTACCAAAAGTCAGGCTCCAGATCAGCCTGAGAGCTCCAGGCTGGCCTGCTAAGCTTCTGCTCCAGCAGAAAATCTTTAAATCTTTGAAAGAGATTACGCAGCAAGGTGTTGGTGATAAGAAAGACTGGATTTGACCTCTAAAGACCTTCAGATGCAACATTCCTAAATCAATTACCCTCATTTTCCAGCATGCCAGTAACACTATGAGCAAACTCTGCAGTTGGAGTATTTTCATCTGACTAATCATCTTTTCAACAATGCCTAAAACCTCAGTTGATTTTCTGATCTATAAAAGGCTCCAAGGCAGAAGTTTTGATGCTATCATATGTCTGACTAGAAAAGAGCAGAGTGCATTAACAGGGTTTTTACTTTGCTACCCCATTAAGCATCATTTCAGAAATAACAATGAAACCATCATCAAGAATCCAGCTTTCTTCAGTTGGAAAACGCATACAGACATTAAAGGCAACATGAATTATTTTAAGCATTCTGCTTCTGCCAACACACTCCACATTTTCAGCATGAAAGACTACTGCTTCTCCAGAGACTTCGAGTCATCCAGTGTCCTCTCAAACAAAGGGCACAGATTTCTACTTCTCTGACAAGGAAACCAGATCTAAACAATGCATATTGCTATGTGGGGTGTTGTTTTTCAGTTGGCTCTTGTTTTCAATTTCAGGTACATTCCTAAATCAAGCTGACTGTATCCAAACTGAAAATCTGTTAAGATTTTCAAACAGAAACAGCTTTTCAACATTTACTCCTTTTGGTAAATTTTCTCTTTTTTCTTTGTCATACAGAGTGCTAAGTCTCAAAGATGAAAGACGACTCTATTTCTACCCTATACTTCCTTTCCACTCATCCTTCCCAGAAACTCCTCTAATATAACTGACATGGAGGAACCTTTTCTCTTTCCTTAGGATGAGTCACAGGGTCCTTCCACAGCACAAAGGAAAGATATATCACTTCTTGTTCTTCTCAAAGAAATATCACTTTCTTGTTCTTTTCAAAAAAGGAAGATAGGGGAAGAACACATTGGACTGATATTTGAGGGTATTTTGTTTCCTTTTTCACCAAACAAATTTATCATGCAACTGAAATTCTGCCTGGTCATAACAGCATCTGTAACAGCGTGCCTACAGAAGTGCTCTGTGAATCTCCCACCTCAAGGTCAGTATCCACACTGCAGACATCCCCTCCTCTGCATCTGTAGTATCACTGCCCCATCTTCTACCCACAGGAGTAAGTACCCACACGGCTAGCTGTCAAGCAGACCTTTTAATAGCTGCTGGGATAAGCTTTGCAGAGTGCTCAGCAATAGCAGTGGCTTCCTTGAAGGAGGCATCCCCGCACAGGCAATCCAACAGCTGGTCAACGCTAATCCCTCTTCACGGGGCATACAGACATGGTTACCAGGCCAGTCAGCTCTTCCAGCCACCAAGCTGCTGGATCATCCTCCACAACTCCAGCCTAAACCAGGCAGAAGAGTTCTTCGGTACGGCTTTAGCTATCAGATCACGTAACTTCCACAGATCACTGCAAGCCACTCCCTGTATCACTTTAGATCACAGCTAATACTGAACATATTTTGGGTTTGGACAGAATTTTGCTCTGATACACTCTTCCTCAAACCTTGTAAGATCCTACACCCTTTCTTACTCAAAGGAAACAAACAGGACAAAACAGGCACATCTAGTGGCATTTCAACTACTTTAGACAAATTATACCCTAAACCCACCTCTTTTTCATCACTGATTTAAAAAAAAAAGGGGTCTTAGATAACTGAATTCAGTGCCTACACTGCAGACATTTGAACTTTGTCATATGAAGTCATTACTGATGCCCCTGCCTGACCATTCCTTGAAATATTTTACTACCTGTTTTAATGGTGAAGAAGTACCACAATTCATCGTGTCAACTTGTAGAGCAGGCTGCAGGCATCTGTAGAAGCTAGATAAGACCACCCTGACACCACACCACTTTGCACCTTCCAGCTTCAAAGCGAGACAACATTCTGACTTGTGACCTCAGCAGCAAATACGAAGGCATCACAGATGTGCACTGGCAATGTACTCTAAAAAACTCAGAGAGTTTCCAGTCCACCACTCAACTGCAAACCACACCACTGTGGGCTCTGTGCATGAAGTCTCAAGTAGACTTATTAAGTGTTCCCGAGTTTGTGTTACAGGAGACAAACAGAACACAACTCTGCTTCTCCCACCCACCAGTTCCCGTGTTAAGCCCTTCCCTGTTACCGAAACAGAACGAAGGTGGTCCATAAAAATGCTAGCGAGTTTACTATTTGCACAACAAACACTACCAGCACTAGTAAATGCTGTGGAGGCCACCAACACCCGGAGAGGAACAAGTGCTTCACTTGACCCTGCACGTGCAATTTCTAAGCAGCGAAACGTTCCCTGGTAAGAACAGCCCGACAACTATTTATAGTGCGCGGGGGGTAGCTGTAGCCATCGATCCCATCCCGTCGCACACAGCCCAGCGGGAGCACAGACGGCCCCAGCACGGCTCCCAGCCCCAACGGGTGTAAAAATTCATTCTACCACCACACCAGCATGTCTCCACTGAGCACATCCCAAAAGTTTCTGCTGAATAAAAACATAAAGATGGCAAGCAAAGGGTTTATTTGGTTTTGTTTTTTTCCCCACATACTCATACTTCTCCCATTGCTCTCTGGGTTTAGGGCATTCCTACACTAGTGGCAGAAAAAATGCACAGGTGTTTTGTGATGCTAAGCTAGCTACTAAAAATCACTGGCAAAGACAGAGCTTTGCTTTCAAGCTGCTGATTTCGGTTTGAAACCACAGTTCTGACTGACAAAACAGGGATGAAGATACAAGCAGCCTTCACGTGAGCAACTGTCTGCCCAGGATGAGCAGCCATCTGCCCAGGATGGAAAAGCTGCTGCGTTTTGGGGCTTTTTTCCCCCCAGAGAAGTTCTTGCCCGCTGCTGTAACTATGAATCTTCACAGTGGCACTGACCTCCCCACTATTTCAGTCTTACACAACTGGCATGGGACCAAACGCGACATCTTCTCTGCGGCGCGGGCCGAGCGGCCGTGGAGTCCGTCGAGGGCGAGCCGAACCGTGCAATGGGCAGGACGGGCGTCAAGCAAGCGGCACGGGGGGCTGCGGGATGGCGGCCAAAACCCCAGCCCCTCACCACGGCAGTCGCCTCAGGGGCGGCTACCGAGGCTCCCGAGCTCCGTTCCTCACCACCCCCTGCGCTCCTCGCTGCAGGCGGCTGGTGCCAGCCACACCGCCGCAAGAACTCGAGGACTGAAAGAGAAAACTCTTTAACCGACGGGCAGAGCCTGGGGACACAGAGACGACCCCCCCGAGCCGTACCTGGGAGCTGAGGTAGCGCTTGAGGCACTCCTCGCACACCGCCTTCTTGCAGCAGGACAGCGGCTTGATGGGCTTCTCCTCCAGGCACACCCGGCAGCTCAGCACCAGCAGCGGCCCGAACTCCCCGGCGATCAGCCCGGAGAAGGGCTCGGGCAGCAGGTACAGGTCCACCACCTCGATGTTGCCGCCTGCCGACAGCGGGTCGCCGCCCGCCGCCACCCCGCGCCGCGCCGGGGGCTGCCCGGAGCCGGGCCCGCCGCGGGGAGAGGCGGCAGCGGGGGCCGCCGCCGCCCGGTCGTTCTCCACGCAGTAGACGGTGCAGTACACGTGCCGCCGGGGCGGGCGGCGGCGGCCGCTGCCCCCCTCCGGCCCCGGCCCCTCCTCCGCCGAGGCCGCCGGCTCCACCGCGCCCGCCGCCTCCGCCTCCTCGGCCCCTCGCCGCTCGGGGCCGGCGACGGGCGGCGGCTCCCCGCCTACCCCCGGCCCGGCCGCCCCGCCGCCCGGGGCCCCCTCTCGCGGCGGAGGCGGCTCGGCCGGGCCGGGCTCCCGCGGGTCCCCGGCCGGGCTCGGCGGCGGCGCGGCGGCGGCGGCGGCCCGCGGGTCGCTCAGCGAGCTCTGCTGCTCCCCCATCGCCGCCCGCCGCCGCCGCCGCTCCTTCCCATCCAGCCGCCTCCCGGACCCGCTTCTGCTTCCGGGTCCCGCGGCCCGCCGAGCCGAGCCCCGCGCCGCACGCCCGGCCTCCTCCTCGCGGGGCAGCGGCCGGTGCCGCTCCGCTCAGCGCCGCCCGCGGGGCCTCCGCCGGGGCCCGACCCCCATGCCGGGGAGGACGCGGGCAGCCGCCCCTGGTGCCGCGGGGCAGCGCGCCCGCCCGCCCGCGCCTCGCAGCCGCCCCGGGCTGGCCCCGCCCCGCTCTGACGCAGCGCCCCTTGGCCTCGCCCCTCATTCAACCGTAAACACCGCGTGCCGGCCCGCACGCCCCGGCCCCGCCCCCGGGCGTCTCCCCCCGCCTCCGCCGTGGGCGGTGCCTGGGGCCGCGCCGCCTGCCCCCCTGCGGCCGCCTCGGGCTCGCGGGGAGAGGCGCGAGAGCGGCGGTTGGGAGGCAGCGGGCGGGCTGGGTTTGGTAGCGGCTCTGCGGGCCGGGCGCAGCCGCCGGCGGGCGGCCGGGCGGGAGGGACAGAGCCGTCCCCCGGGTGCGCCGATCGGAGCGAGCAGCGGGAGGCCCCGGGCAGGGGATGCGGTCACAGAAATAATTTGAACGATTAAAAGCAAGGGGGTCCACACGGGTGCAAGATGGTGCCTGGTGGTTCGGGTGCTCGCAGCTGAGGGGACTGCGGGGTCGTGCTGGCGGTGCAGGGCGTTGCGGGAGTGTCTGCGCGTTCTGCCCCGCGGGCCTGCCAGTGCGTCAGCACCTCTGCCTGAGGACGGTACCTCTGCCACCGGAAAGCGGCAAAATAATTCACTCCCTAAAACTTCAGTTTGGAGTTTTAGAAAGCAGTCATAGAATCATAGAATCATAGAATAATAGAATGGTAAGGGTTGGAAGCGACCTTGAAGATCGTCTAGTTTCAACCCCCCTGCCGTGGGCAGGGACACCTTCCACTAGACCAGGTTGCTCAAAGCCCCGTCCAGCCTGGCCTTGAACACTGCCTGGGAGGAGGCAGCCACAGCCTCTCTGGGCAGCCTATGCCAGGGCCTCACCGCCCTCACGGTGAAGAATTTCTCCCTAATATCGAATCTAAATCTGCCCTCTCTTAGTTTAGAGCCGTTCCCCCTTGTCCTATCACTAGACACCCTTGTGAAAAGTCCCTCTCCGTCCTTCCTGTAGGCCCCCTTCGCTGGATGCACACGGGCTAGCTCTGCCCAAATGCGCGTGCTGAAAAGACACATTACTAGGTATTTATGCTATGCTATACATATTTGTTACATTTGTGAGAAATACTTAGCATATTCGTGGCTTTTCTGAGAACTCATTAGCATATGCTAATATCCTTCACGCATGTCTGTTGATGCCTCTGGGTGGTCATCAGGGGTCTTCAGATGAAGGCTCATACTCTTCATCACGGTGTCCACTGATTGACCTTTGCTTCTGTGCAAACTCAGTTCTAAGATCACGTCTACCATGTCCTTCCAGGTTGCTTCGTTCCGGTCTTATGGTCATCTTGCAGCCTCCTTACCCCTGCAGTTTCCACATCTGCTCTCCCACGGCCAAGCCGCCTAAAGGGACTATTCCGGAGTCTCCTATCTTACAACCGTCCCAGTGATTCACAAAGAACCAAGACTTGCTCTGGTTGTGCAATGACTCTGATGACCCAAAGTGATAACTTATATCTACATCTGCTACACCTGTTACATTTGCGACATTCACAGGTATCACCTCCAGACCTCGACATCATCAGTTACATCATCACATAGGGCAGATGTCATGGAGCTGATCCTGCAGCAACGGAGTAACTTAACAGGGACTCTGCATTTCATATCCCAAACTCCATCTAGAGTGTTAATCAGAAGTCAATCAGTTGCTCTGCTTAAGAGGGCCCAGGGCTGAGCTCGCTAGCATGAGAGGAGGAGGAGGCCTGCAAGTGGGGAGATGGTGGTGTGGGGCACCAGGGGTGCTGCCTGCTCAGCCCTGGTGAGCTCCTTGGCTCAGGCTCACGCAGGCCCTGTAGGACGAAGAGCTGCTCTGTGTGTTTGTCGGGCTCCATGCTCCAGCCCAGCAGCCCTCCAGCTGTCTGACCCCGAGCGTGGGGTGTGAGGACGCCGGATCGGGCCAGCCCAGCTTTGGAGGGCCCGGGGTGGCTCTGCGGTACGCCTGGGATCGGGAGGGGAGCTGAGCCTCCTGGGAGAGCCGTGGGGAGCCTGCCCAGCCCTGCCCAATGCTGGAAGGGCAGACACCTCAGTTTCTTCTGCGGGGTGACAGGCAACGTCTTCTGGCCTCAGTTCTCTTCTGCTTGAAAATGCTGTATTTCTCCCAGGCTGGCCTGAAAGTCGGTGTGAATGAATGTATGTTTATCTCGTGGTTTAGCCTGGCTGGACACTGGGTGTCCACCAAAGCTGCTCTATCGCTCCCCCTCCTCAGCTGGACAGGGGAAAGAAAAATACAACAAAAGGCTCATAGGTCAAGATAAGGACAGGGAGAGATCACTCACCAATTACCATTATGGGTGAAACAGATTGAACTTGGGGAAATTAGTTTAATTTATCACCAATCAAATCAGAGCAGGATAATGAAAAATAAAACCAAATCTTAAAAACACCTTCCCCCAACCCTCCCTTCTTCCTGGGCTCAACTTTACTCCCAATTTTTCTCTACCTCCTCTCCCCAAGGGGCGCACGGGGACAGGGAATGAGGGTTGCGGTCAGTTCATCACATGTTGTCCCTGCCGCTCCTTCCTCCTCAGAGGGAGGATTCCTCACTCTCTTCCCCTGCTCCAGCATGGGGTCTCTTCCACGGGAGACAGTCCTCCACAAAATGCTCCAGTGTGGGCACTTCCCACGGATGCAGTCCTTGAGGAACTGCTGCAGCGTGGGTCCCCTGCGGGGTCACAAGTCCTGCCTGAAAACCTGCTCCAGTGTGAGCTCCTCCCTCCACGGCTCCACAGGTCCTGGCAGGAGCCTGCTCCAGCACAGGCTCTTCATGGTGTCACAGCCTCCTTCAGGCATCCACCAGCTCCAGCGTGGGGTCCTCCACAGGCTACAGGTGGATATCTGCTCCACTGTGGACCTCCATGGGCTACAGAGACACAGCCTACCTCACCACGGTCTTCAGCACAGGCTGCAGGGGAATCTCTGCTCCGTTGCCTGGAGCACCTCCTCTCCATCCTTCTTCACTGACCTTTGTGTGTGCAGAGTTATTTCCCTTGCATATTCTTACTCCTCTCTTCAGATGCAGTCGGTGTTGTGCAGCAACTTTTCCCCTTTCTTAAATACATTGTCACAGAGGCGCTACCACCGCCGCTGTTGTACTTAGACTTGGGCAGCTGCGGGTCCGTCTTGGAGCCGGCTGGCACTGGCTTCATCAGACATGGGGGAAGCTTCTCGCAGCTGCTCACAGAAGCCACCCCTGTAGCCCAGCTGCTACCAAAACCTTGCCACGCAAACCCACAACAAATAAATAAATAAAGTGCTTCAATATTTACACAATAACTGTAGTTAGCTCTACAGGAAAATCACATCAAGGAATTACTTCTTTTAAACAATACAATATTTACTGGGGCCAGCCTTGTTTAACTTCTTCATCAATGACCTGGATGAAGGAGTTGGAATGTACCCTCAGCAAGTTTGCTGATGACACCAAACTGGGAGGTGTGGTAGATACACCGGAAGGCTGTGCTGCCATTCAGTGTGACCTGGATAGGCTGGAAAGTTGGGCAGAGAGGAACCTGATGAGGTTCAACAAGGGCAAATGCAGGGTCCTGCACCTGGGGAGGAACAACCTCATGCACCAGTACAGGCTTGGGGTGGACCTGCTGGAGAGCAGCTCTGCAGAGAGGGACCTGGGTGTCCTGCTGAACGACAGGTTAACCATGAGCCAGCAGTGTGCCCTGGCTGCCAAGAAAGCCAATGGGATCCTGGGGTGCATCAAGAAGAGTATGGCCAGGAGGACGAGGGAGGTTCTCCTTCCCCTCTACACTGCCCTGGTGAGGCCTCATCTGGAGTACTGTGTCCAGTTCTGGGCTCCCCAGTTCAAGAAAGATGAGGAGCTACTGGAGAGAGTCCAGCGGAGGGCTACAAGGATGGTGAGGGGACTGGAACATCTCTCCTATGAGGAGAGGCTGAGGGAGCTGGGCTTGTTCAGCCTGAAGAAGAGAAGGCTGCGAGGCGACCTAATATATACTTACAAATATCTGAAGGGTGGGTGTCAGGAGGATGGGGCCAAGCTCTTTTCAGTGGTGCCCAGCGACAGGACAAGGGGCAATGGGCACAAACTGAAGCACAGGAAGTTCCGTCTGAACATGAGGAAGAACTTCTTCCATCTGAGGGTGATGGAGCACTGGAACAGGCTGCCCAGGGAGGTTGTGGAGTCTCTTTCTCTGGAGATATTCAAGACCTGCCTGGACAAGGTCCTGTGCAGCCTGCTGTAGGTGACCCTGCTTCGTCAGGAGGGTTGGACTAGATGACCCACAGAGGTCCCTTCCAACCCCTACCATTCTGTGATTCTGTGATTCTGTGATTCATATTTGGATTCTTTTTATTTAGCTTTTCTTATTTAAGCCTTGAGAGTTTACGCTCGCAAAGCTTACTTTGAAAATACAAAGTATAAAACTTCTAATGAACGAATAAACATAAGAATTTCCTACAGCCCTACCATTTAAGAAGCTGGACCTTAAAGAAAAAACCTAGAAAGACAGCATCATTGCAAGAGCAAGCAATATCGCTCAGCTGTTAATTCAGAAATGTGTGTACTAAAGCACAGTGGGGGAAAAATGGTCCTGGGGAATTCAGGACGACAGTGCTAATTGTGCTTGGCCGAGGGGATGCATTAGGCAAATACACATAATGGAAATCCCTGTGTCCTACCGACTATGGGCTGAGGATAGCTCAGTGGCCTATGCCCGGCCATGGGCCCTCCTGGTCTCAGCCATGACCTGTGGGCAGGCTGCACCAGGTGACCCTGCTTTGGCAGGGGGGTTGGACTAGATGATCCACAGAGGTCCCTTCCAACCCCGACCATTCTGTCATTCTGTGGTTCTGTGATTCTGTCCTGGCCCCGGCTTCCTGCGGTGCCCCCCACCCTGCCCTGCTTCTGGCTTGGATGGTGGGACAGAGCCATGGCTGGTGAGGTGCTGCCTAGCTGCCCCTGGGAGCCGCTGGCTGCATGGCTCCTTGATGTCTGCATGCTTTACAACTAGTCTTTGCCGTATTCTGTACATAATATCTCATGCGTTGTAAGTGCTCAAAAGTAGGATATTATATAGGAGTAGACCAGAAGAAATACTGGACTGAGGTAAACAACATAACATGACCGCCTAGTCAGGTGTGTACGTACTGATTGCATGTCCCACCAGGCCTTCACACAAATTCATATTTGAACAACCTCGAGGAAGAAGAATTCTTGAAAAAAGACCACCCTGAGCCCCAACAAGCCCCCAACAACCAGACAAAGTGGGATGCTGTGTTGCACGGAACTCGCTTACTCCCCACGGGAGCTGACGAGCAAGCAAGGAAGCGGTCTGTGAGTGATGCTGGTTCTGCTGCTCAGCGTGCTGCTGGTGGGTGTCTGGCTGTGGGAAGTGGGAGCCCGTACGGCGCTGAACGCCTGGGTCCCAAACAGGCTGCTCTGCTGCTGACTGACAGCTTGCATGATGTGTCTTGGGCTGGCTGTTGCTCAGGGTTTGGGAAAACAGGAGTCAGATTTGCATCCAGAATGTCTCTGTTGATAAAACCTTTTTATTTTAAAATGCAATTTTAGATCCACACATTTTACATTCACTGTAGAGCATGTCTAGGCTTTATATAAAAACTTATGGAAGATATTAAAAAGATAGCAGCACTACTGGATTTGGATAAAATAACAAATTAAAATAAATTATACTACAGAGATAAACCTTTTTCTCACCAAACTGTTTGGTATACGAGAACTTCATTGAACACAGTTGTGTGGAACCGAGTCCCGTTGATTGAAAGATTACTTTTCTCCCTGTGATATACCGCCAAGTCAAACTCCACAGAGATTCACACATTTGAGCTCTGCACATGAAGTATGAGAAAGCAGCTGGCAGGGCATTCATTCTCTGTGAGGGGTCTCCAGTTTTGGAAAGCTGTATCCACCGTCATCCACCAGAGCCTGGATTTGCTTACCTCCGGGAATACGGTAAAGTCTGTCATTTTTTATTTCTTTCTTAAAACTGTTGGAAGGGTTGGTTTGAATAGATGTGTATATGGGTGGTCCTTTTACTCATGCCTGATTTTTAAATTCCACAGCTGAGATCCAGGCCAAGCACCTGTAATTTCAAACAGTAAATGTAATTGACTGCTGTAGCTCTGGCAGTGCCTGAATTTATGACTGGTTTTTCTGTGTTTACAACAAAGAAACAGTTGCAGAAGACGCTATTGCATCAATGAATTAAATTTTTTCCCGGTTTGTAAAACTGTACAAAGTATTGCCTGAGAATTTCCATCCTTCCTTGTTTTCCTTCAGTTCTTTCTTTCCTCCCTCCCTTCCTTTCCTTTAATCAAACAGCACAAGCTTACATAAAACTTCAGCAAAAGAAATCACTAGGCTATGCAGCCTGTAAGCAAACTGCAGAATTCGTTACTACGCACAATCACGGAAGCAGTTGTGTAGTGAACTGATTGGGTACTTTTAGCAATACAGCAGAGCTAAAGCAGGCTGTGCTGTCTGTACCAGCTATGTACATTTATCTGTATATATCTCTCTGTGTGTGTATATGCATATATAAAAGGGGGACTCGATTTCCTAAGGCTGTAGTTCTTGAGGCTTCATGAAAATTACCTTTACTGAAAATAATTAATATTTTTAGGATGAGTAATTAACTTTCATTCTTCTGGGCTTATGCTGATGGCCTCTGAGGAAATCTGAAGGCTTATTTTCCTATGTATAGCAGTAAGTAACTGGCAGCACGGTACTGATCATTGGGTGTAGAACTTACTTTGAGGGGGGGGGATTCTTTTTTACCTTGTTGTTAAACGTTTTCTCAATGTATTTAAAATGTTCATTTTCTGTTTTGTCTACCATTGCAAATGTATTCTGAGTTTTTTCTGAAATATCTTTGACCAAATGTTTGTATTTATTTTGAAAATTAAATAAAAATTTGGGTTCTCATGTTTGCCCCTCAACACTTGTAGTTCTTACTATTCTGTACAGGTCACATGTAACATATTGTCTTTCTCTGGAATACATCCCGTATATACCGTTTACACTCTGGACAGGGGCCTGTTTTCAAAAGTTATAAGCTGGCTATGCTGGACTGACAGTTTTCGCTGAAAAATATCTATAACCTTCTGTGACAAAAGCTTGTAGCAATCGTATAGCAGTAATAACAACAATTTTCTGGGACTGCCTAGTAAGAACAGAACTCTCAAAGCTTCTCCTTCGTCTGCAGTTCTGAATTTAGGTGGGATACATGGCCACACCTTATTTGTTGGTAACGAAGACATAACCGTATAACTCACCTAGAAAAATCCTCCTAGCATCCAAATTATAGTACGCAAAAGAAAGTATCCTTGACAGTATTTGGTTTTAATACTCATGCAGTATGTCTCTGCAGCTAGAAGGAAAATACCGTTATCTCCTTTGGCTTCTGTTAATCTTGTGAGGTGAAAGAGTCATGTATGTTCTACAGAAAGTGTAGGTTAGAAAGAGGCATGCGCTAGAATAATTTCTTACAAACATCCTAATTAAATCAGGAAGAATGGCTGTGTGCCTATTTTAATTGCTACAGTATTTGTTTTGAAAACAGCCTGTGCCATTATTTTTATCTAGCACTATAGAAACAACCTTCAAAATATAACTATGTATCCTGAAAGTATCTCCAGAAATTCAAATAAATAGGTTTTGCATTAGAAACTGTTGGGAGCGTGTAGTCATTGGCACATCATTGGAATTACAAGGTAGATACATTCGCGTATGTGACTTTCTTCAAGCAGAGAAAACATTGCCTAAATGAATAAAAACTTTTGGACCGTGTGTGTATTACTATCCACATCTGGGCTAGGAAGAGAAAATGCATTTCTGAAATTTATGCATTTTTCCAAACAGATCTTATCAATGTCTCAGTCCTGTTTTAAAGGGTACGTACAACCTTAATACATCCTCCTTAACACTTCTCTTGTTTCGGAATGTTGTAACCTACACACAGTTTTTCAAAATCCTCCTTTATATCTGTGACACTCTTTTTTTCTTAGTTCTGGGCATGCATCACTAATTTTCAGTGTCTTTCTCTTTTTTCCTATCACAACTTTCTCTTCCTAAAAATACCACAAAAGGCCGCGTTTAGCCTAAAGCTTTGTAGACGGACTCATGACCGTGTTTCTGTTCCTGAGCTTGCTAAATCCAATTTCCCATTGAGGGCTAGACATGCCAGCGGCTTAAGCTGATGGAAATTACTTCCTCCTCCTCACCCAAATCTTTTAGTCCTCCTAGACTTTCTTACCACATTATCATCCCTCATGTCACCTGGTTTCATAAGTTGGGAATCACTTTCATCTTCAGCAAATGCCAAGAACCGCTTGAGTGAAGCAAGGTACTTAAACATCAAACTTTTCATAGACTAGCAGTATATACTTTTAAGTTCTTGAGTTTAAAACTGAGAGACTGAGCTGAGAATCTCATGACCACAGATGGCTTCCCCAGGTGGGCTGATTTGCTGTTAGTGCCAGAACCACATCTGAATCAAGCTATGCTCTGTGGATCCCACAGGCACCGATCTTCTCCTTAACAGCAGACAACACCTGAATCATTTGTCAGCATTAATCTGGAATTAAATGTCTAGATGCACAGCCTGATGCGATGCAGTCATTTTGAGGAAGCTGAAGTTATTTACCACCGTCAGCAGCGGCACAGACCTGAGACCGTTCCAAACTACATCACCGCTTTTAGACTCTCCCAAATAAAGAAACCTTCATTACTGCATTATTTTTATTAACATGCCTTTGAAGTTATTTTTATAGCAATAGCTGGACACAGAATTACCTGACAACAGCAGAGCAAGAGTAAATTCTGCTGAAGGATAAATATATTTAATAGCTATTTTTGTTTTAATTAACTATGCAGAATGACACACAAATAGAATGTTTTGTAAAATAAGGACTTAGCAGCCACGTTTTCGAAAATATTGTGAGTAATTCTGTGATGTGCAAATTGCTATCTTTTCCTTCTTAGCTTCAGGCCTGAAAAGCAGTTGAACATTTGCTAAAACAATTGTCTACCCTTATTACAGGATTATCAAATTAAGCTTTTATCATTTTGTATGAAGGTTTTTTTTTTTTACAATGTTAATAATTTAAAAGGATTTCAGAAACTAATCAAATTAAGTAATTAACCTGATCAGGCAGCAGGGATACATAGAGCTATTCAAATTAGCTATTTTTTAATTATGCTTCTTAACTACTTAAAGCCAGATTTCAGAATGATTTTGAAGGCTTCCTTATGCTCATCTCTTTAATTCAACAAACCCTGCTGTTATCGGCAGAGGCTCCCATTACACGCTTTGTGACTCCATTGGGACTTATCGCCTCTGCGAGGAGCCTCTGTAACAAATAGAGCTGCCACCGCGAGCCGAGCAGGGACGGACAGCATGGTCCCGCGGTGAGGGCACTGAGGTGGGGGCTCGGGGGCCCCTTCCTCATCTCAGCTCTGTGACTGACCAGCCGTGTGACCTTGGATGAGATACTGCTGTATCTCTGCTTCCCCTTTTGCCCTTTGCTTGTGTCAGTTATTTAGACTGTAAGCCACGTGTGACAAGGAGTGTTTGCAGATGTGGCACCGCATGGCCCGGTGAATGCCCCCGTCTCGCCTGGGGACTCAGGTATTGCCATACCACGGACAAAATGCAGTCATTTCAGCATCCAGCTTGCCACGTGAAATTAGCTAATTAATAGCACATTTTACAGTTAAAAGTAAAATTGTCTATGTTCAGATGCTCCTCCCTGTTTGCACTTTGTTTGACTGGGGAACACCACATTCACAAGAGTTTCTCTGCTGGGCTGTAGTCGCTACTGAATAGCACGTGTGTGCTGTGAGGGTTTTAGGTGCGTAAGCTAACACCAGGAACTTAACCCACCTTCAACCTCACGCTCTCTTTGTGTAAGAAGGCAGTAATCTAAACATTTTGCCTTGCTGAGGTAATGCATTCAGATTTCCAGTGGGATTTTACCCAGTGTACCAAAGCAAATACTTGGTAGGATGTATGTGACAATTCTACCAAGGAAAGAAAAGTCAGAATAAAATCTAATTCACTAGCAGGAGCAAAATACTGTGATTCCACTCCACAAATGTGTTTTTATTACTGCCACAAGAAATAATGTCTGCTTACACTCAGTAAGTCATTCTGCAGAGTAAGAGGTGCCATGCTTAGAAAATCTTCACAGTTGGATGGAAAATAGGAGGCTGAATTATGACTCTGCAGAATTAAAGTAGTGGTATATTGTTGTATTGATTATTCTATAGATAGGATGAATGCAGTGGGGATTGAGAAGCATCAGAAATGGGAACAGCCAGCAACTGCCTTGACAAAAACTAACAGTTTACTTGCTGCAATATACATCCAATACGTGACACAGTGTCAGGTGACACGTCTTTTCTTAAGGGCTGCTAAGACACAGCAATTAACAGGGAATTAGTTCAATTATTTCCGTGAAAAGTAATTTCACTAATATTGCTCTGGACTGTTGGTTTGCGTGGGGAGTTCTTTGCTCCCCCATAGTTAAGCTAAAGGCTGCTTCTTAAAGACTTCATTGCATACATTGTTGATAAATGGCATGCATTTTGCCTTAGGAATTACTGTAAACAGCTGAAAACAGCCGTACGTTTGTATATATGCCAGTAGTAAGTCTGCACACAATATCACGTGTCTTTTTGAATGTAGTACTCAGCAATCTTGAAGTTCCAAAACGTCTTTTCCTATATTATATTACCTAACACCTCTTGTTTTAAAACAGGTCAAAAGTCGTAATATTAAAAAGTGCAGGCCAGCTAGGCCCATCTACAGAATGCAGTAGAAGGCTGTTTTTAAAGAAAAGAAAAGTTCAGCTAGGAATTTGGTAAAGATAGATGAGAAATAGTTTGCATTCTTCCTACAAAAGTTGTGTTTTAGTAGCCATTTAAGAAGCAGTGTTAGTGTGTCTTGCCGTAACAGTAAGGTTAGTTGCTTGGTTTGCAGATGAAGTCCTAGGTGGAGTTATAAAAAGGAAGAAAGATGTTGAAACAATCCCTGGAGTAGTGAAAGGGCATCAATAAACCTCTTATCCTGGGGAAGCATAACTGGGGGAAAAAATGTAACATTTTGAAGATACTGTCTGGATGGAAAACAAAATCCTTAGGCTGTCAGAGTGGAATCTCAGGCAGCTGGCAAGCTAAGGTTGCGGCGAAAGCCCTGCAGTTTGTTTTGTGGATCTGGTATGCTTATCAGCAGCACAAAAAAAAAAATCTCAGAAGTGCCGAGCTATCATAGGAGCCTTCCCAAGGAGCCACTCACGTGCCTGTCTGCTGGGCAGCCAACAGTTGTCATGGGTTCTTGCTGCATGAGTCGCTACTCATGAGGACAAGAACCACGACTAACTCACTCGATGTAGCTTGACCTAGTGTGACTTCACCTGCTACCGGGAGTGATTTGGTCTACTTATAAGAGAGACCATACAAATAAAGAGAAGAGAGCAACTGTGGGAGATCAACACAGAACTGTGTAATTGCAATCAGATTTGTCTTTTAAGTTCTTATCACCTATGAACTTTTTGCCTGTGAAAAGGTCTAACACTAGAAGGCTGCTGGTTAAGCAATTCATATGTGAAACAGCTGTAGGCTTTCTTTATGCTGCTGATACTAACGAAGTGCATTTTTCAGTACTACTTCCTTTGCATTGAAAACATTTATCTGCGATTCCTTCAGGACACAACCAGAGGGTATATGGTAAGTTTTTATAAGCTAAGAATTGATCTGAACACAGCACTAACAGCATGATTTTAGATCAGTGAAAGTAAACTGGTGCAATTCAGAGCCAGTGAAGGTAGACTGGTATAACCTGTGTCAATGTCAAAGAAACAATGCCCAAAACAAGACATGTTTGTTTAAATAAATCAGTTAGCAGCATGTGCTAATATCATGTACCTCTAGATAGTGTCTTCCCAGCTTCCTTAGTCACATCAACAGGACAAGTAATTGGTCTAAAATGTCTAAAATTGACTAAGTATGCCTGTATATTAAAATGGGTGAGGCATTTATTTTAATGCTGTGTGATATTCTAGTTTTAGAACACATGGCACTGCAACAGAAATAGCACACGTGTACAATAGATGAACAACTGGTAACTGAGTTCAAGAAGTAACTATCAGTAGGAAAGGATCATCAGGTGGGGCTGTTTCCAATAGGGTTCAATGGGGATCAGTGCAAGTCCTGGCGTTGCTTAATTTCATGAGCAGGGTGGAAATAAACACAGTGGTTAAAAGCTAGTGAGTAACTAACAACAGGGACAGAGCATTTTGTACAAAGGAGTTTAACTTGAATGTGTTAGTCTTGTTCTGATGAAATGTCTTAATGTAATAAAAACTGGTATGATTCAACATGCATGTCTACTATGTAATAGGCTTTGTAGTGCTTAAAGTCTGCAAGGATGGACACTTACCCAGAAATTATCTTTCCATCAAAGGTACATTAAGTGTACTCTGTAGACATTACATAAGTAGGAAATCAGACTCAATTCTTGTAGGAGCATCCTTTCTGGTGTTGGTTTTTATGAATCCATTTGTAACCAGTGAAACTTCTGCACATTGAGCAGACCTGATCAAAGCAGTTGTTTGTGTCACCCGAGTGCTTGGGCATGGCGCTGCTGCAGGAGTCCGGGCTTTTTCTCTGTGGCTGTGTTAAGCATGAATTAGGGTCCCAGTGCTGCTGGAGCACTAAGATACACAGGAGTGTTATCTGGAAGAATCACAGCAATTCCTGCAAACAGAGCATTAAGGAGGCCGACCTGCTGCTTCCAGGTTTACAGCTTTGATGGCAGCGCATTTTTTTGCCTGGGAGTTATACTGATGCAGCTCCCAGTGTGGATGTAGATATGCTGGATGCTTTTATATGGGAGCAGTCTTTTCTCTCTCCTATTTAGAAGGCTTAAGCCTTTGAACTGGCAAAACTGTGTCCATGCGAATGGGGTTACAGCACTTAAAGGATTCCAGCACAGCTGTTGCCTTGCTTTCATTTAGGCAAGGTCCATGCTGCTTAGGCTGCTGAAAATGGATGTCTTGAACTTTCAGTTCAGAAACTGAAAATATGACCTAGCAAACAGACATACCATTTTAATTCTGCTCGATTGTGCAGTACAATGTGAAGTAATGCTAAAATGAGACTGTCTAATCTAAGATATTATTCAGTGTTTAAATAAGTGAAAGAGCGAGAATACAGCCAAGAATATGCCAATAAACTTGTCATGATTTAAAATGCCTGTTTTCCCATGTCTCTTTCTTCGGGGTAGAGATATGCACGGAAACATTTGAAAATTTGTGCAAAAAACTGTTACTTTCACATTTGTTGATGCTAACATAATTTCAGCTTGTGATCTTCTTCTAGGTACATTTTGAAATCTTTATACTCTGCATTAAGCACCAATTAGAAATTGAAAGTGAAGAACAGTAAAGCTTAATTTTTTCCACTTCTTACGATTAATATAAAAAGTGTGTGTGACAGAAAAGGATTACAGACCAATAGCAACACTTCCCCTGTAATCTTTATCCCTTTCCTGACTGAGTGCTATCTGCTAATACAAATCCCCAAGATCCTGACCTCTCTTTTTTTGCTTTCCTTCCCTGCAAGCATGGTGGAGGAAATGATTCCTGTCACGTAGCCAAAGGGGGCATGTTTACATGGCTCCATATAATGTGATGAGGAAATCCTGTTGCAGGGAATTCAGGAGGAAAACAAGAAGGTTGCCTGTTACTGCCCCTCTGTTTTGGAAGTTCTGGCTCGGCTCCTCTAGAAGTTTACTTCCTGAATTGCTACTTCTGTGACTTTATCAGTACAGATCTCTTTGTTTCTTGGTTTTCTTTCTCCATTTTTGAAACAGGAGGTTTCCAGGACATTATTCCTGATATCTTGCCATATATTAAGTGATTGTGGCATTGTCTGCTACAGCTTTTTGCTTTGCAGATTTTGCTTGTTGTACTTATACTTTTTTTTTGTTCCTCCACTGATCATCTTTAAGCTCTGCACCAAAGCAAGGAACCACTGCAAGTGCTTTAGTTCTGTTGTTTTCTGGACTAGGCAAAAAGCCTCCACTGCAGACAGGAGAGTATTATAATTTCAAATCCTAAAGCATTCAAATAGCTTTGGCTGTAGCCCAGATGAAACCAAACATATAAGGGTTTAAAGTTTGGTATAAAATGCGTGTAGTATATGTATAGTACTGTAGTTAATATTTTCTAGTTTATATAGTAAACAATATATAAAAACTCAGTGTGAGAGCTTTCCTTCACCTACCAGGTCAACACCTACAAGGCTGAATTCCCTTCCCTACTAGCTCTGAGACCTGTAATCAAAATCATCAGTGAAATGCATCAGTTGACTAGAAATGAAATCTTTAGTAAATGTAGGACCCTGAGTAAGATCAACATGGAGCTTATGCAAAAAAGCAGTTTTATTAAGTGCATGTGGTAGTAAAAGCTACAGAGCAGTTGTTAAGAAAGCATGATGCAAGTGAGTGTCATTCTGCAGTTTCAAAGGAGGAGTACGCTCCTTCAAGAGCTAACTGCTCCTTCAGCTGGCAGCCAGGTCGTGTGAGTTTAGAGCTGGATCTGATCAGAGACCACAAGATTAAGAACAAAAGCACTTTTCCATTGTAGCATTAGTTTTGATCCCCAATGTTGGATGTTAAAAGCCTTAAGCTTTGGGGACATTTAGGTCTAGATCCCACTTCATACCTCAGAACCATGTAGAATGGACGACAGACTACTTTGAAAAGCCTCCACTTTACGAAGGACTTCATCTAAACAGAAAGATTTAATGTTTTTTTCCAAACCCATTATTCTACGTATTTCTTTCGGCCTGTGTCTCCCATTTGTAGTCTTTCAGAAGGACATAGAAGGGACACGGCAGGTCTCCAGTGATTAAATAAAATTTACCAAGATCAAATGATGGTGCTGTGTTCTGCCTTTTGCCAGTCTCAGGATATGGAGAGTCAGATGCAATTTCCTAGTCTGGCACCTCCATCATGGCAGTAATTTAGAAACACAAAGAACTAATGGACAAAGCCGTGCCACACCAGTCAAAGAGATTGAGTAATCATTATTTGCTTAATTTTTTAGTGTTTTTCTTCTTTCCAGTAATACTGGAATTTATCCAATGCCAAAACCATTTTTGACCTGCTTAAAGATGTTTGGGCTGAAAACCTGACATCTTGTGTTTAAGGTTATTACTAGAAGGAGACTACTGGGCAACAACCAAGTCAGACTTCCACAGTATAAAAGTGTACAACCCTCTGGAATAGAAAGCTAATATGGTAAATATCTCAGGAGAAAAAGCAAATTTTCTCCTAAAAATAATAAAAATATTTTAGTTTTCAATTAGGAAAAGCCAAAAATACTAATGATCTCTCATTCTATAGTGTAGCACTTTCCCCCTCTCTTCTTCAGAGCACAATGTGAAAAGAGGTAGAAGTGGAGTACAAGGGCAAAGGCAAGAAATACTAAATGTATACACATTCTCTAGTTTTTTCTTATTTTATTGAAAAACTCCGAAACACTGAATAAATTTAAAATTCCTATTGCAAATTTTTGTTTTATTAACAGATTGCTGTATCCCAGAAGGTGAATAAAACTCAGAGATGAGGAGACAAAAAAGACAAGAGCTACAGTTCTAGCCCTGCCTTAGAATTTTAAAGGAAAAAAAATCCAAAAAAATTGACTTGGAAAGTCAAGTTGTCACAGGTTATGAGCTCAGGGCTTTTTACCCTCACAATTTACGTTCAACAAGTATCTAGGGAATAGTGAACACCCTGAAAAGGCCTGACCTGAATAAGAAGCCAGCACTATGAAAATGTTGACTAACACTTCTCATAAATACCGGACTTTGACTATTGGGTGATTTGGGGTGTTTTCCACATGCTGCTGGGCTGTGGGACCAGGGCTCTGCAGCTTTCCACCCCTGGGCGTTGTCCCTGTAGCCACCTGCCCCACACGTGGTCCTCAGCTGGCTGTGGGACAGCAGCGCCTGTGCTGACCTGGGCACAATGCCTATGTGTAGTGGGATCAGAGCTGACAGCACGTGCTCAGTTTAGCTATGAAAAATACAATTTCTGCATGTTTAACTGCTACTTTATGAGGCCATCAATGTTTAAGAGGGTTTTATGAAGTCTTGATCTGGGCAGACATAGTTATTAGATAACTTCTATCTTGTTTTAAGAAGAAAATAAGAACTATATATAAAGTAATAAAAATGGACAATAATAAAATCCCTTAAGGATTTTGTGTATGTAGGGTGAAGATTTAGGTTCAGTTTTGACTGACAGGAAGAGAGGGATCTGTAGATCTCTAACAAGAATCATTGTCCCTTGCTCACACTAAAGTTTAATTTTCAAGTAGTTTAGCCTCAGATTACCGGAAATAATTCCTGGTTCCACTCTAGATAATGTTGATGAGACAGCTGTAGATTTAAGGGTCGTTAAAGAATTCTTATTCACAAAATTATGCACTTACCTTTAATCATATATTTAATTCTCATTGAAGCAAATGACATTTAGAAATGTCCTTCAGTCCTTTCGCTTTCAATGGAACTTTAACATTTCCTTTAGCTGTAAATTTACTAAGATGTTATTCTTAGCTGGGGACTTTCCCATCTTCCTGCTTTGCAGAATCAGCCTCCAGGTCATTGCCCCGCAGCAGGCACTGGCCTCACAGGTTGGGGGGCAGAGAGAGCCAGGATCTGAATCGGGAGCAGGGTGAAGCTCTACCACCTGCCTTTACTCTGCAATGGGAGAGACACTGGAGGCACCACAGTGGGCAGGGTGTGCGCACACGGGAGGTGGTCTGGAGCCTCCCTGGTAAATCCATTTCTGAATTACTGCTCACGTGGCACAGGTAACAAGGACCACACCTTGTTTTTCCTGCTGCAGATACAATTAAAGGAGGTTTTCCCTGTTTTTCTACAGATTTGGATGGGAGGGGGAGTGGTTTTCATGTATTTTTCTTCTGTAAGTGCATTTATGAAGAAATATCAGTTAGGATCTGATGGATGATTTTCAGTCATTTGTCCTCAGCATCCCTTTGGCCCTTGTGATTTTTCTGCTTTGTAGGGAATTTTCCATTTCATACATTCAGCTAAATATCCCCAAAAGCACACAAGAGAATAACTTCTTAATATTTCATTTTAGAAGATTTTATAAAAATTGTTATGGTGATTAGGGTTTACTATTTTATTTAAAGGAGAAGCTCCATTCAAGGGCAAAGAAAACAACCCATTTGGTACAACCGGTCAAATGAAATTCCAGGAACATTCACGTCACTGAGGGTCCCTAGTGACGGAAACTTCAAAACGTTTGGCTTCTCTTTGTTTATTTAGTGACAGAAAATGTGGAACACTTTTGCCAAATCATTTGCAAGAGACTTAACGATGAGTAATCTGAGTTCTCTCTCTGTTTTTCCATTCTCTGTGAAATTCAGGACTAATACCTTAACTTGTGTGTGGTGTAATTCTAGCCACAGAATAAGAAGAATAAATGAGTCTGTAGTAGAAATATCTGAAAAAGTTTTGAATATAAGGCCAAGATGGAGAGCCATGGGGTAGCCAAGGAGAAACATGGGTAAATTTATTTTTTATCTTCTTCAGTGTAAAGCAATGAAGAAATTATTTCTTTCCTGCTACCTATCAAACAGGCATGTTTACCTAAGTTTGTATTTACCAAACAATTAGTGTATCTTTTCTTTTTCTTTTTTTTTCTAGATTTATTACTACATCACTGGAAGGAAAGAACATTGTTTACTTTTATTTTTCTTTGCTAGCAGGTAGAAATGTCCTAATCTGGCGTCTTTAAATCTGGAAAGGAAGGAACATAATTCTAACAATTCTTAATTGTTATATTGCTTAAGCATTGGAAAGAACCATAGCTATAGATTATCTTAAAGAAAGAGTTTACAAGTTAGAATTATGCCAGGTTTAACTTTATAACAACCTTACAGAGATCAGTCTGACAGTAGGTATATTGCACCAAATAATTTTGCCAAGTGGTGCTGTAATTTTGTTTAGAAATTAAAAGATAAAAGTTTAGTAATTCAAAGTTTTGTCAAACTTTGAATGTAATAGCTCTCAAGAAATTTCACATTGCTTTATGAGTGTAGGTAAATATCATCGTGCATGTCCCATGTCTGTCCAGGCACAAACATCTCTGTCTGTCCGACAATCTTTACGCTGCATTACAACATCCAGCTAGACTCACAGTGCTGTAGGGGCTACCAGAAATTCCTCTAACCCTGGTTCACAAAACTCCTGTTAGCACAAACACTTGTCTGCACCCAGGACAGCCCGTAACTGAACGTGCCACCTACAGAACTGATTTTGTGCAACTTCTGCCAGTTTCAGCCTTTCCTTGGATCTGATAGAAGAAACTCGGGGTCTTGGAGGGTTTGTTCTTCCTCAAAAGTTTTTTTCCTCAGGACCTGTCTGTATGTCCATGTGCTGTGCGCTTGCTCTGCAAACCTAGCTGTCCCTCTGAAAGCCCAAGGACCAGAGACCTGTGGGGTCCCTCTCTTATTTCCCAGGGGACCCCATCTGCTACGGATCTTGAAAGTATACCCAGGGCCGGGCCAGCCGATCTGACCAGTGCCAGCAACACGGCTGTGAACACCTCCCTTGGGCTTATGTGCAGGGTAAGTGTGGGATGGCTGGGGCTCCCATACGAGTCCTCTCCTCAGGGTAGTATCTCAGGAGACAAGTGCTGCACACTATTTCTGGCAAGAGGCAAAATCTGTTGTTGTTATTCAGTTCCCAGAATAACTTTGTTCTTTTGTCCCACAGAGGCTGAGGTGAAGAAGGTGTCCCTGAAGCTGCAGAGGGGAGCCTCCCTGCAGGCTCCATGCCCCAGGGCGGTGCAGAGGTCACACCAGCTGCTTTTGACAAAAGAGCTGATGAGCAAGTCTAGAATATCCTGAAGTGGGTCATTTAACAAAAAAATGGAGCAAGCCTTGAGCTTAGCACATTTCCATGTTTGTCCCTCTGAAGATACCTCCCTCGGCTGCAGGGACAGCGATGCTCCTCGACTCCAGTCCAGCTGGCCAGCCCCTACGAGGTGTGGGTGAGCTCTGCCTGGGCATCCACCCCCCTCAGCTGCATCCAGCAGCACTACAGGGTGCCCCAGGGAAACCAGAACCTGTTGCCCCTTCACAGCTCACCCTGTCTTCTCCTCTGGTCTAGTAGGAGCTTTAAACCCTTGGCTACATAGAGCGTTTAGAGGGATGCCATCCTTAAGGCATCCCAGGGCAAGAGCTCTGCTCTCTGTTTCAGTAGTGCATATGGAACCAAAAAAGAAATACTCGTGCAAAACCTGCTCCCCTGCAACTCCTATATTCTCTATAGATCTTCTGTATGTGCTTGGTCTCCAGAACAAGACTGATTGCCTGAAAGGGGTCCCTCACTCCCAGGAATGTGAGTGTAATTGTTGTACTCGGAAGAGGCCTTTACCATGACTAGGATCCTTGCCAAAGACCAGCAGAGGAAGAGGAGGGTGGTGAGGATGAGGACAGTGCATTTGATGGTAGGTGGCACTTACCACTGGTGGCAGTGGAATGGGGCAGGATGGTAGGTACAATACAATATTTTGTGTCCAGATAAAAACCATGGATGTTAGGCTTGTCCCTGTGTGAGTATTCATGCATCTGGGCTAAGAGCAGGGCCGGGGACAGTTTAAGTTGGCCAGATCGCTAGAATAAGCTCTGATGACTTGTGTTTTCTTTTGGACTGGGAGTGGGAAGGAAAGGAAAACAAGGAGCTGCCCAGGAAGAAAATTATCAGATGCACGCTCTTTTGTGGTGCTAGCCAGTGAGCTTTTCCAGCTCTGCTGAAATGGGCTGCCAGGGAGGTTTTGTCAGCTGGTAATCACTGGTAATGGAGAAGAGCTCAGGATGGAGAAGGGAGGGCAGATGCTGTAGGTGTGAGGCAGGGAGAGGTGTGAGGGGGAGTCCAGCCATAGCAACCACAATACCCAGGCAGGCAACTCCTGACTTTGGCCATAGCCTGTCCCTGGTGAAAAAGCACGTCAGCTCAGCTCTGGTGATCAGGAAAACTCCGCACAGCTGTTCTCCTGCAACTGCGTGTGGCAGGGAAGTGGGAGTCTATGCTGTCATGCAGAGCACAAGGAGAGGCTCAGCAGCTCAGCACATGTGTGAGCAGGGGCAGTGCTGAGCTGCAGACCCAGGCTGGCCAGGCTCTGCTGCATTGTGGATCCTTCAGTGGACTTGGACTTCTGTCACTCCTTAAGCCTAGAGGGTGTGCAGACCACCTCAGAAGGTGGAGGACTAGGTGCCCTCAAAGCTTTCTTCCCAACAATCAAGTTAGAACGCTATTTTTTCTGACTCTGGGTGGCTAGATGAAGTCAGAGGGTGCAGAAGTTAGCCTTGAAAACACTGGGAGAGACAGCCGAGAAGATCATATCAACCTTGTCATCCCACCTTGTTCCTGTGATTGTGTACTTGCTTGTATGCTCTTTGCCACCTTTTATTTTGACTGCCATATACATTCTGGTTTAGCAGCAGACCAAACATCTAAAATACAGTAACTAGGTAGCTACCATAGAAGAGAAAATATAAAAAACTTGTTTAGGAACAGGAAACAGAATTGGAAGAAATAGTCAGTTCTTGAAGGTGAGCGGACTTCACCAAAGTAGTTCTGATCCATCTAGAGATCTGTACTGTTCTCCATATTCATAGACAACCGTAGTTCTGTCAGTGGCAAAGAAAGATTGTAGATGACCCTGGTTTGTTGAAGGTAGTAAGGCTAATTGTGGGATGCAGGATGACTTCACAAGACTGAGTGAGCCAGCAGCAAAACAGCAGATGAAATTCAATGTGTGTACATGTAAAGTAAGGAGGCGAGCCTTTCCTCTGTGAGATGTGGATGTAACTTCTTGACCAAACGAGGCAGCTGTCAGAAGCTGGAACAAGTTCACAGAGGAGATACTAAATGCATAGAAGCTATATCTAGCCCTGAAAGTCCCCAAGCTGGAAATAATTGATGGCTGGAAGAGCATTAGAGGTATGCATTGGACATACTTGTCCTGTTCTCACTTTCTTACTCTTCCCTGAGCAATCTTTTATGACTACTTTTGGCAAGAGCACAATGAACTAGATGGACTGTTACACAGCAAGCATTATACAAAATAAACCATGAGCATGGGTAGCATAGTGCTTACTATTCCTTCCTGTCTTCCTGCCCTCCTTCTTTCCTCCTGTCCTTAATTCAAGAACAGTGTAAAAATGCTGAAAGCTTAAACAGACCTTTCAAATTTTCAGCAGCTGCTGTTTGTAGGAGGGAGGAAAACAAACCCTGCACCATGACTGAAGGTAGGTGTTTCCAAAAGGAAACTTAATTTCCTGCAATGCTCCCTTAGCATCCTTTTTATGCAGACACAGGCAACAGGGGACAGGGTTACATTGACTGGAAGACAAAAGGAGACCGAGGCAGAGAACAGTTTGCTCCCTGTTGGTGGGACGATTTAGGGTTTTATTTTATACAAATGGCAACACTGTTGTAATTGTGATAGTCCAAGGATATAGATGCATAAATTTTTGAAGAAGAAATAATACCTTTTGTTAGGCTGATTGATACAGCAGCAAACCCCATCGGGCAGTGCTGGTGCACAGGCAGTGCGGCCTTGGACACACAGCCCTTCCTGTGGGCTCGGACAGACACCTCGGTCTGGGACACACAGGCCTTTCTTTACTCTGAATCAGGAGATTTTCCCTGAGATGGGAAAAAGGGCTTCTGTGCCTGAAAGCTTGCTTGTTTTCTGCAACTCTGCCAGCTGGTCTAGTACAGGAGACCATGCCTCACTTGACTTGCTTGTATCTGCTAGGGGTCTCATAGACAAGGTGCCAAGAGTTTCCATTCAAGAGATTTCAGCACCGTTTTTGGATATTGCAAGACTATTTAAATTTTTCTGCAAATGTCTTCCGTGCACAGTTTACATCAGGACTTTATGACAGGGACTTCATAAAAATAAAGGATAGGCAACCTAAGATCAGAAAATGCCAGCAAAAAATATTGATGTATTCAGTGGCTAGTCACAGAGAGATTATTAAGGCTCCCCTTCAGACAGAGACCCGTCCAGCTCGGGTTCAGGGCAGCCAGCACAGGTCTTTCAGACCCCCCCAGGATGAGCAGTTTTCAGGCTTCATCTGTGCTGCTGGCTGTCTTGGGAGGTGGGGAGATGGTGCGAAAGGTGGGCAAGGAGCCACAGCTTGTCCTGTCTTCAGTTGTCTGAAGTTTACTCTTTCAAGCAGTGTAAGTGTAGCCAGGACAGTCCCACATTTGCAAAACCATTTTGCGAACTGAGGAATGCAGACAGGGAGGAATTAAGGGATTTACTCACCCTGATGTAGAAAGGCAAATCACAGCTGACAACAGCTCCAGCATCCTCAGTTATGTTCAACATCAAATACTAATAAAAGACCTGTATCCTTGACTGTCTTGTGGTGTGTTTGATTGTCTTAATCATAGTATGTGATCACTTGACCTCATCGAAACTGCAGCTTAACAGAGCTGTACTCGTAGTCATCATGCTGTCAGGGGCAGCAGCTTTGGCTGCCTGCTTTTCTGCTTCCCACTGAATCGCTTTGATGTGGATCCACCACATCTTGAGTGAGCTGTCTAATAAGTCACCTACTGTGTAAAAGCTGGGTACAGTTCCCCCTCCCACTGTATTTTTTAATGAAAATAACCATGGCATCTGCTTTAATCAAGCCTTCAGGGACACAGCTTGTCTCATCTCATAATAGGACTTGGGAGGAAAATAAGAGCCAAAATTTACCTAGGTAACCAACAAAAAAAAAGTAGGGATTTTTTTCATTTCAAACAAAGTTTAATTTAACCCTGTCCAGGAGTTTCATTTCATCTAACACTGGTCACCTAAAAGGGAGGCATCTGGTCTAGTCCTGACTTTCTTCCAAGCAATGGAGAAAGTACCTTCCAACAGGAGGGCAAGTCATCCCCTCTCATCTAAGTCCCTCTTCAGGGATGGGGTAGGAGGAGCCCATGTTTCTTCGGTTCTGCCAGTCTTTCGAGCAGGCCAGGGCTACCTTTCTATGCATAGAGTTTCACTGATGCTAAATATCCATTATTCAGGTGGTCTCACAATTATGCATTGTGAGTTATACATATGCACAGGCTGAAATACAGTGGTCAGGTAAAAAGCAACCATGAGTCATTACAGGTCTCTAGGAAAAATGCAAAAAATCCTGAAATATTCACTCTGAGGTAGAAAAAAATCCAAATCACTTCCATGAATGAGTTATTGGCCAAGCTCTTCAACCAAGAGCACGAGCTTCTCATTACTGTAGAAGATAAAGTGATAAAACCTGCAAAACATACAATTCCACAGGATCAGTTTTCCATGGAAAAAGACATTTAAGTTTCTGTCTTTTCTGATTATAAAGACAGAATGTCTGTGATTCCAAGCACATCATAAATATTAGCAAAAGAGATCTGCAATGTGTGGTTTATCTCTGATAATGGCATCAGAGGCACCTGAAATGCAATGCCAAGGCTGCGTAAGAGTCTGGAAGTCAGGCACTACCGAAGACATAGCCTCCAAAAGCTCGGTTTAAGAAAACAGCTGTGTCTGAACAAGAAAAAGTGCCTTGTGTGGGGGAAAAAGTACTACAGTTTTGGATAACAGTTCAGATTTTTCATAAAGTCATGATAAATACTCATGGTAAATCTTACTGGGAGCTTTCTTTTACTTGTTCTTTTATAGTTGAAGGAATATTTATAGTGGATGCCTGTGTTTAAACCTGCTGAAACCATCTTATTGGTTCAGTTTTTAGAATGTCTTTCAGAAAGTTATCTCATGGTGCAATGTTTGAGCTGTTGTGATGAGATCAAGGATATTCTTACAAAAGTTATAACTATAAAGGGATGCAACCATTATTGCAGCACTATTTGCAAATGAAGTTTCAAAAAGTCTAAAGAGAGGCAACCTGTAACAGATCTTGTGCATGCAATAAAGTGACAAGAACAGACATATTAAGGTAGAAAAGTTATTTTTGTTTTTTATCTCTAAACTCCGTGTCTCTACTGGACGAATGTAAAATTATCCTGATTGCGCTCCAACTCCCATCTTTCAAGCTAACCTATCTCAGCAGTTCCAGGAGCCTGTATTCCACTCGGCTGCCCCTTCAGCACTCACCAAAACTTATGCCACGCCGATCTCATCATTTTAGGAGGTGCTTATGTGATGCAAAGCAGTCAAAAATCTTTGTGAGAAATATTTCTGCAGTTGAAACCTACAGGTAAGGTTAAGGGCATTCATTGATGTTAAAGTCTTTATGTCTTGGCTACATATAACACAAAACTATTTAGAAACATTTAAAAAAATGGCTGATGTTAAAGTTCAAGCTATTTTCTCATTATTTCTATCATCCTTTAACCATCGTTATGTGTTCAGCTTTGCAAGGCTCCGCTAGTGAAAATCAATCTGGTCCTACAGCCCCCTCTCCTGTGCATTTATCACCAGTGCAAGAAATTCAGCAATTTAGCTCTGACTTGCATACTTACGTGGGGACTTGAAGCTTGTTCAATATTCTAGGTTTGAACAGTTCATAGCTAGTACTGAATTTACAGTCAGTGTGTTAGGGGAGTACTATTAAAGGGAGCCACTAAAAAGGAGGCAGAAGCAGCTACGGTTTTTCAAAAACTTATGAAGGTGCAGATCAACACCTGCTGGGTTATTCAGAAATGCCTGAGCAGGCTAAGAATCTAATTATCAAAGGGAGTTTATTAGAACCTGTTTATGCTTATTTGCCTGTCGACTAAATGTCAGCCTTCACCCTAGGGCTTCTAAACACCTTTGAAGATCTGCTGGAGAAGAACAGCATGTCTAGGCTCCAGTGGAGGCATTAAACTAGTTGAGAGCAGGATTTCATTTTTCATTGTCACTCCAAGGTCAACCAGAACCTGTCTAGTAGAATGAGAGATTAAACCAGGGATTTTAATCTATCACTTCTAAGGTAACAGCTCAAGATAATTTTGTAGTTTTATTTACTGTGCTGACAGCTCTCCCTCAAAAGCCACCTCTGCCAGGGAGTCTGACCTCTCTGTCACACACAGTCCAGTCAACACTCTAACCGTGGCTTCCTTCACCCAGGCAGTGCAACAGGGAGCACAATGGTGGCAAAATCCTGGTCAGCCAATAATCAGCAGAGCCTTTTGTTCGCTGGGTGAAGCTTCTTTTCTGTACCAAATTTGTCTTCTTGTTATACACACTCGTTACAATGAAGTTAAATACAGGATTCCCACAGAAAGACCCATCTTGTTGATAGGAAGATCAAAAAAGAGAGTGAGAAACAGAGTACTAATGGATGAGGTGATGTACGGTTGGAAGAAGAAAGTGTCAGAGGTTAGTACTGGATGCTTCTGCAGGCATGGCCCTGGTTGTCCCATGATGGCTAAGCAGAAGAGAAAGATGCTGGGTGCAGTCAGTGCTCAGCAGTGAGCACCTGGGTTTAAACGCCCTGGTCAGGATCACAGAAGTTCTGTGATGGAGGGTGTTAGAGAATCCATTTCCCAGTATTGAAGCTGACAGAACTGGGGCAGTGTTTAGTCCCTTTCCCGTGAGACTGCCCTGTCCCTTCCTGCAGCTGCCAACCTCATTGACTACACACTGTTTCAGTCCTGCAGCACAAGATTTGTGTCAGTACTGCTACCCTTCACCACACTGTTCCTCAGAGGTCTGTCCCTTATGCTGAACTCTGCAGAATGAAAAAAGAGTTCAGGAACAAATATGGAAAATAGAGGTGAAATAATGTCTTTTCTCTTTTCTTCCATCCCACAAAGCCTTGGCAGAAGGACTGCAGAGAAACTGCAGAAAAAATATCTTATGTTTGCCGTAGCCCAAAATGGAAAAAGATTTTTTGTTCGGAGCACATGATGTATCATATCTGGTAAGTAATGAAAAGCCACAGGGAGATACGACATAGCTGCTGCAGGTGGAATATTCACATTTTTTTTCTAAAAACTCAAAAGTCTTTGCTGTGCTTGTGGGTTTGTGATGGTCTTATAACTTGACCGAGTTTGGAAGAATTTTTCACATGAATTATCAAAGATAGAGTGTTGAGAACAGTTCTCACCTGAGACCTCAGCATCACTATAATGTCTCAATAAAGAATTGTAAAGATGTTTCTAATATCATGAAACATATTGTCACCTGAGTTAATTTTTTTGATGCATAAAAAAAGTTTTCTTTGGGTGGAAAATTTAAACTGGAAGTTTCTTCATGCTTTAATCAGCTGAAATAAGCTCTCTCTGATAGGAAGATTTGGGTATGTCTAGCTACACCAATACCACCAGCTCTGCTTCTCCGGCTTCACAAACCAACAAACTGCATCAACAGAGCTGCATCCATGTACTCACCTACTGCCAAAGAGGGCAGATTTTGTACTTGTTGATCAAGCAGACTGGCATGTCTTACTGCACCTTTTCTGCAGAATAGCATACGTTGTAGATATATCTATTGTAGTCTAAAACAAGATTATCTCTTAGACATCATGTTATACGTTTTGCAATTCAAATAATCTTGCCTTTCTGAATTACACTTCTGCAAAACACTATGTCTGTAAATCACAGTTGTAAAAAAGAAGTCACCTCTGGAAAATAGTCACTCTGATGGGAAAAAAGGGAAACAGAAGCCTTTATCTTTGCCATTAGTGGTAGAAGCACTATTGCAGATGAAGAGTTTCAGCATTTGTCAATAAAGAATTTGGGTTCTGACTGTATCACAGTTTAAAGTTGAGGGGCCAGCTGTACTCCGAAATAGGGCTTTGCTTTGCAACATACAGTTTACAACCATAAGACTGCCTGTGCTGTCACTATTTCCTTTCTTGTTTTCTGTAGCTGGGGTAGGGCAGTGCTGGGGCTGAGGCATCACATGTGACTGCAAAGAACAGACTGCCATGCTTTGAAGGAGGGAAGTCTTGACCTATGTTAAGCCTGGGTGTAGGACACCCCAGCAGTGACTCCACCCTTAGTACTTGTGGATCTATATGAAGAGCAGCAAACTGACATTTCAGTTTAAGAAATCACCAAGGTAGAGGAAAGCCTTGTTGAAGACATGAAAAAGTTGTCATTTACTGCCTGTTGTTGGTAACTGGTTTATCACCACTGCTGTTGACCCATGCATGGCCCAAAGTGCCAACGAGGACCAGCAGTGGTCAGTGCTCAGACGGCTCATTTGATACTAACAGCCGGTGCTGGCAGCCAGGAGGAAGCAGCTGTGACCTGGAAGCTCCTGCCATGGTACTGCTCCCTGTCACCGAGGTCTTGTCACTTCTGCTGCTCACAGCCACAGTGCGAGTGTCCTCAAACTCAGCTTTGCCTGGTAACTGGCAGGGCAGCCAGCCACGAGGCTCCCGGACCAGGTCTCCTACTGCTGGTCCCTCCCAGGCCCCAGCCCTCTCCTGAACCGTGCACCCTGGGAATCCCCACGGATCAGGGATGTTCTCGTTAGTATTTGGAGCCAAAACTATCTTGGGAAATGTGATTTACTTCAATAAATTTTAAGCAAAAACTAGACCTGAACCCTTGAGCTTTCTGGAACGGTGTTTTTCATTTTCCATCTCATCCATCGTCCTCAGAAAAACCCCAAACTTGGTGCTCCTCCGTATGCCTGCCCTAGTGAAGCTAATCTGAAGGTGATCTCCAGTGAGGCTGCAGAGGAAATACACTGGTTAGTGCGCTTTCACCTTAAAAAACAAATGAAAAGAGAACACTCTCAATTATTTAGTACCAAAAGGGTGCTCTGGGACACAAGAGAGTGTCCTCTTCTGCCTGAAGTAGCACAAGTCGTGTACCCCCCCCCCCCCGAAACATCTGGCCCAGGTTGTGGAGTGGTAGCATACCAGTGCGAACAACCTAAATCCCTCCTGTTGAAGCTACTCTGCTTCCCATGAAGTAACAAGTGCTTCACAGGAATCAGAAGACAAAGTGAGCACTGTTCTAGCCGAATAGTTGGGATAACCCCATGGTTTCCGTTCTTGGCTCCAAGGGCTGCACACTGACTTCATACTGTGTAACATGTAGGCCTGAATGACATGAATAGAGAGCACTCAAAGGAGAGATGGGAACCTGGGGATTCCTCTGTCAACTTCAATCCCTATCATATTTCCTCTTTCTTTTCTTCCCCTCCTCCTCCAATGTTTTCTTCTCCTTTTCTGTGCTATGACTGAAGGAGAAAAAGGGGACAAATTTCAGTTGCAGTGAAAGCACTGGATTTTGCGGGGCTGCAGATGTTCAATTATTGCTTTTAAAAATCACTGCTTGGGAGAAAAACCATTGTAAACCTAAAAATCATTGTACCATTTAAACATTTCTGACCAATTGGACTAGTAATTCATGAATATAAAGAAAACAATGTCTCTGTACTTCATACATTATGGATATCATGGTATTCATTAGCAAGGAAAAAAGCACATAGCAATGAAATGTAGCATTAGGAATATTTTAAAAACTTTTTTATTTGCGAAATAAGTACCACAGGATTTTTGTGGAGGGTACAATTTTAGGACACCCTCCTGATGTCTACTGAGGTGTGGGGGGAAGAGCAAATGGGTATTTTTGTCCTTCTTAGTTTTGGTTTTCTTGTGAGTCATTACTCACTTCTTCTTAGTGCTTCTTATGAGAGTCTGCATAAGCTGTATATAGTATTAGCTTATTTATGGATACATTAAGTATCCTTTAAAGTTCAGTGCATTGTCTTCCCTCCAAGCTACTCAAGCCCTTTTATTACTTTGTTCTTCTGAATCACTAACAATATTTTACCCTACTCTGATCATTATACAAAAGTAGCTATTATAAGGAAACAGAGATATGAAGAAATGCTTTCTCTTATTTTCCTGGAATGAAAGCCTCATTAACCAGACTAATTCTGCCTTGGCAACTGCTCATTTTGACCCTGGTCTGGAAATATATAATGCTGTGTGTAGCACACCACTAAAACTTGGAGACAGAATTTTGTTATTTATGATCCCAGTGGGGTGTCTAACTCAATGGGACTCTCATACCTGCTGAGAGTCTCTAATGTGATTCAAAGAGAGAAGCAGAGTTAAAAGCTCGGAAAAGAAGTATCTTGTATTTTATCACGGCACACAATTAGATTGAGTGGGAATAAGATAGCAATGAATAGATTCAGGTTTTCAATTAGCAGAAAGGGCCTAACTATCTGGGTGGAAAGGTTCAGAGACAGCATGTTTTGGCAGCAAAACAATCTGACCAGTTTTAAGGAGTTTGATAACTCTTCAGTCATTTGGGTTAGTGGAGGACTAGGAGAGCTCATCCGATGCTCTGTTCCCACTCTGCAGATGCTCGGTGTGGCTGTTTCAGAAGGAATTTCGGCTGAGTCAGTGCCCTTGCCTTGTTTCCTCTGCCTCCACGCTGGTTTCCTACATGGGTCTAGATACTGCAGTGGCAAAGTTAAACTGTTGTTTCGATCTCTCTTCGTCGCTCAGAGTGCATCCCCAGTTCAATGTCTATTGATATCTCTCTCTCAGAGGAGACTTGCACTGCTCTCAGATCATGCCCTGGACTGCTGCCTCCTTTGTCCCTGTGTTTACTTGAGAGGCCTAATTTACTTGTAATGCCCGCAACACTCTGGGAGCGATAATTTTTCTTCAGAAAGAAATGTTATTACAGAATTATTTATTGTACAAAATCACAGACCTTAAAGCAATACAGTCATGCACATTCACTCCTAGTTTACAACTTTCACTTCCCAAGGCCTTGAGACCCTGAACACTGCCTTACAAAATGGCAAAATTGTCCCTTTGCTCTGGAATTTATCATTTAAAATCTAACCCAGTCCTTTGATCTCTTCACCTAGATAAAGCCACCACTGCTTAGCTGTTCATAGCCTTCTACTGTCAATGACTACCTCCAGCAACAGTAAACCGGTCCTGTGATGTAATGGAGACAGAACTGAATAGCTGTGAATTGAATAGCTCCCAACGTTGTTTAACAACATACATCAGAAATCCCACAACCTTTATGCTTATATTTCCAAAACTTTTTTTCGCTCATGTTAATAGGTGAAGAAAACCTTTTAGATGCGAAGTTTTAACAATCCATTGAAGTTATTTGGTGTCTCTGACCAGAGCCAGGGCAGCAATCGCGCTGAGGAGTCAAGGAAAGAGTTACACGGTGTTGAACAGGTGGCCTTTTTTTGAGTGGCTGGATGGTTTTTGTACGCATGAGCTCAGGTTCAACTCCAGATGAAGACATCTAAATCCAAATGTCTACACAGGAGCCTGGTGTCTAGACTTCCACTATTGCCAGAGGCATTTTGGGTGTCATTCAACAGAGCAAACACAGGTGTCTCATTTGGGACAAAAAACTAACCAAAAAACTGCACAGATGGTATTGTCTAGTGCCTTGACTCAGTTGTCTGAGCACAGGACTCTAATGTCACCTGAGATGTCCGAAATTGTTTGGCAGGTATGACCAGCTACAGAAACCCATGGCCTTCTGGAAGACCAGCTGGAGGCCAGGGGGACACTCCTGGATGTATTACTTGACTCTGTGCATGAATGTTTCAGCAGAAGTACTGAACCCTTGAATTCAGTCAACAACTAGCTCATCTGTGGAGGTTTAAATAGGTTTCCTAATCTGGAATTGATTTGTACCTGTAATGTTTCTTTGCTGGCTGGCTATGAGACTACTTGGTGGGAAGTGAAGCACAGCTAGATGGCTGCTGTTCTTTCCTGTGTGGAGCAGGAAAAGCCTCCTGCCATCCAACATAATCCTAGGGGAGTACTGACCCCTCCATTCCCTACTGTCATTGAGCATAAGGGAGAAATGCCACCAGGAATCGGGTGGATACCGAGCCCCAACAAAGGCTGACAGTGAGCACAAGGACAGCCCCTGCGTCTTGCAGCTCCCAGGAGATCTTCTGAGTCTGAGAAGAGGAACAGGCACAAAGCCCAACCTCAGCAGAAGTGCTGTGAAGGCTCTGTAGCCCGTTCCCCCCTCCTGTGCTGTCTAGCTGAAGGTCGTTGCATGCATACATTTTGCAACAAATGCCTTCAACTTTTACTCTTTCATCAATAGATGGCACTAGGCAGTTAGCAAGAACCATGTCTGTTTATGGCATTTTTGATCAGTAAGTGGACTATCTATTTCAATGCTCAGTGCCAGGTACTTTATATGGCTTAAGATCATATTTTTACAGATTCTACCACTCCTTCAAAGTTTTCTTAGTTATAAGGACAAAAGATGTAACAAGAAGCTGGCAGTCCTGACAAAAAGCCTCAGTAATGGTACGCATGATGATTCTTTAATTAAGATTGTAAGCATGGCCTGCAACTGTAGTTTTCTCTGTGAAAACTTTGACCCAGTCTTGATTTGCCTGAATTTTGTTTATACCCATAATTTCAGATTAAGCTCCTTAGCACTATTCTGAGCTGCAAAGAACACTTTGAGGCTACTGACAGACTACATTTTCCAGTTTAATGGTGTATACTGGAAAATACCATGTGGAAGAGGGGGGAAGGAAAAGGTGGTAGTGGGGGAATCCCATGACTTGCTGATCTGATGAATAACGTGAATCTATCACATGCGATCAGGAGGTGACCAGACCTTTATATCACTAGGATTCTGAGAAGGGACAGGTATTAAAATCTCACCTGTAACTCTACAGCTTTTTCCATCAGGTCGAAGCAGTTAATCCCTCTGCAGCATGGCTCATTCTCTCTGTAACTGTGTGATTGTTAAAGAAAAGCAAGGGGAGAGCTGATAAGGTACTTTTAGCTCTTGTAAAGAACATTTATGGACCAGGATTAAGATTTCTTGATGGGATCAAGTTGAAGTGTATCAAAACCCCTAAAGAAGGTACAAGAAGACCAATGGGAGCAGACCCTTCTATTTGTGTCTGGTACACAAGGTACAAAATGCTGTTTAGTCTGTTTAGCCTGGGTCTGTTAACAGACCCAGCAGTTGTCTCAGCAGACTGCATATGCAGCACTCTGTTAATGATCCAAAGCTATTTTATCCACACAAGCTTATTTTATGTATTAAAAATATTGAGGCAAATTTAATTTTACTTTTCCCCCAAACTAGATTGCCACATAATGCTAGGAGTGGCTGCTTCTGATGAGGCTGTCGCATACGTTTTGCTCTATAGGGCAGTCTAATCGGAGTGTTGGAGCCTGACTGTGTGTCAGATCACAGGCACAATGTTGAGTGCAGAAGAACCTGGAATTAAATAATGGAAGGTGTAAGTTTCGCATTTTTTTATTTTGCCTACTATTTTAGTAAGGCAGGGCATCTTGGTCTGTCTAAAACGCATGCAGTGCTGGGCTGAGATAACTCTTCCTTATCCCAGCTACCGCTATCTACAGTATGTGCTAGGGACTGTTCTTGCGTTGTGATTTGACACGGATGACACTCTGCTGCTATCATGAATGACGGAGATCAAAAAGGCATCAGGAGGTGCCTTCTTTTGCTTATACTTGCTGGGTCTGGCTTCTCTCTTCTTCTTGTATAAAAGAGCTACAAGCAACAAGCAGCCTTAGTTTGGAATACACCTTGCCACAGTCATTAACTGCTTTTAAAAATAGAACCACAGCATTCACGAGTGAAGAAAAAGCTGTAGTGCTCTATGTTTGGATTGCACTACCGCCTTTAATTACGGTGTCACACGAAATTGTAATCTCAAAATTAATTCAAATTGACTTGGAAAGGGAAACTTGTCATGCAGATTGAAAGCTGATGGCAATACCATAAACAAAGGACGACAGTAAATGTCGATGTACCCCATTCAAAGCCAAAGGCTTGTGGCCATTCTGAGGACTGATACCATTTAACGACCTAGAGAATAATCTGAAGTGAGAAGCAAAGGTTGTAGTGGTCTCTTGGCTGAAACTCAGTACTGGAACAGGGAGTCTCTAGGGTTGAAACACAAGGTTGCTATGTAGCCTGAGCTGTGGGTGGGGGCTGGAAACAAATCATCTGCTCTGCAAGTTGAAATACCAGGGCGGTTTTTATCTTCCATGCAGCAATGGGTTGCATTGATAGCATATATACTGCTGAGATGTGTAGATACTGGGAATAAATGCAAACACTCAGGAAGACAAACTAAAAAATTGAACAGTAATAACAACCTGACCCCAAATCTCATAAAAATAAAGAAAGTCAAGGGGAATGTGTGTGTATGTGTGTGTTTGTTTAGTTTTTTTTTTTTTAACATCCTTTGGTTGGATCAGGCTAGGAAAACAACAAAATGCGATTGAGAGTAAGAGAGTGGGGAAGTGGGTGGGTGCAATTTAAAGCACGTCCAGAGGGACACAGGAATGTGGGAAGCACCACAGCTGAAAGAGACCCATGGGTGACAGCAGACAGCAAAATTGTGCTACTCTGAGGGCCTCACAAGCTCAGGCTGCGTATATGACAGTGCAGTTGTGAAACAAATAATTTTGTAAAATGACCAAGGCATATGCTAGGCAGAATATGCCACTTTTCAATACACTAATTTTTTAAATGTTTAAAACATTCAAGCATTTTAGGAAGTGACTGATTTTCCTGTGACAGTCAGGGTGCATCTTGTCATGCTACTGCTGTGAAGAGTCAAATCACTACTGGGAAACAGCGTCCTCAACAACTTTTTACTGAAATAAATATTCAAACTAAAATTTTGGCTACATAGAAAACTTACATAATATATTTGACAGCGTGTGCTGTGAATATCACCATGTATGCACCCTCGTATCACAACATCTCCAGCTATATCTTTCAGGCACCACATTATGTCTAATGTCATTGAGGCCCAAGAAGCTGTTCTCTGACGAAACTTAACCTGAGCCGCAACATAGCATGGCAGCCCTTTCCAGCTGATATATGCGGCAGTCCTTTAAACATGGAGTTCTCCAAAGGCTGTGTTAAACCGTCGAATAATCTTGTACAAAACAGCAGGGGAACCATTGCTTGAAAATGTGTTATGGGACAGAGTATTAGAACATACTAATTTCAAAGTACCTGAACATGGAGCATTTGTAAGCAGGCTCTTGGATTACTCCTAAAAGAACAAACTCCTCTCCCATCTATTCTGCAACTTGCAAATGCGTGTGCTAGAGTAAATGTGGCATTGCACTGTAAACCCAGTGGCCTAAGCTTGAACTTGCCTCTGAACTCATGTCCAAAATAACTTCCCTTTACCCAGGAGAAAAGAAGTGACTGGGTGATTCAAGCTGGTTGCGAGATGAAAGTGGGCATGAAAAGGGGTGACTGGGCGTGAAGGCGGCTGTGGCTGTTCCCTGCTGGCGCTGAGCTCCCAGCCCCTTTGGCCACAGGCTGCTGCTGCCAGCGCGGAGCTTACGGAGCTGCTCCTCCAGAGGCTGCTGGTGGGGTGGTACTAAGCCAGCATGCCCTGCCTTCACCTGTCCTTGCCGTGTAGACAGATGATTCAGAAAAGCCCAAGAAAGCACTCTTCTTCCTCCCATGATATCCAAAGAGGTTGAATAAATCCGATATCAAACTGATGAACAAGCCTTGAAATGGTGGCTTGCCTTCTTGTGCTTATTAGATTTACAGATAAGCACCAGCTCTTTCTTTTGTGAATCAAACTCCTTGACAATAAGCAAAGCAATTGTAGTGGGCCTTCTGGGAATTAAATGTATTCACTGCTGATGTCATTTTTAAAATAGTTGTTTACAAGGTGTCAGATAATAAGACTGTGTATGATTCATAGCAAATAGCAGCATACCAGAACTTTAAACTCTCCTTGCATGGTAATTTACCTGCCAGCTTGGCTGGATGGAAGGAGAATATTTAGCTTTCTGCTGTAAATATATTTTACAATTAGCACTCCTAAAACATAAAATGAAAAATACAGCATAGCAACTTCTGTTAAATTTTATACAAACAGCATTAACTAAGTGCTCGTTGCACTTATGTCCCAAATTGGCCACTCTCTTCATCCTAGAAAACATTTTCTGTCACAATGTCTACCCTGTGTTGTTTGGGGTTTTTTTGGATGTGTATGGTTTGAATTCCATTTCAACAATCTTGGTAGATATCTAGGACATTTTTGCCCCTGTACTCGGCACTGGTGAGGCCGCACCTCGAGTACTGTGTTCAGTTTTGGGCCCCTCACTACAAGAAGGACATTGAGGTGCTGGAGCGTGTCCAGAGAAGAGCAAAGAGGCTGGTGAAGGATCTAGAGAACAAGTCTTACGAGGAGTGGTTGAGGGAACTGGGGCTGTTTAGCCTGGAGAAGAGGAGGCTGAGGGGGGACCTTATTGCTCTCTACAGCTACCTGAAAGGAGGTTGTAGTGAGGCAGGTGTTGGTCTCTTCTGCCAAGTAACTAGCAATAGGACGAGAGGCAATGGCCTTAAGTTGTGTCGGGGGAGGTTTAGACTGGATATTAGGAGAAGTTTCTTTACTGAAAGAGTGGTCAGACTTTGGAACAGGCTGCCCAGGGAGGTGGTGGAGTCATCACCCCTGGAGGTGTTCAAAAAACATGTAGATGTGGCACTTCAGGACATAGTTTAGTAGGCATAGTGGTGAGAGTTGGACTTCATGATCTTAGAAGTCTTTTCCAATCTTAATGATTCTTTGATTCCATGTACAACAGTTACTTCATTATTTATTGCACTGTAACTGCCCAGAAATGAATGGAGAATTTTTCTGTATTTGCCATGGTACTGTTGATGTAGAACCTGATTAAATCTGCTAGTGTGATGCACACATGGACAGCTGCAAGGAAATTTTTTTTGTGTCCTTATAGAAACTGCTCATACACAGTGTGGCAGCTGTTTTGAGCAGCTTAGACAAGGAGGCATATACCAATTATTTGTAGGCTGTTTTTTCTTACCTATTGGAAAGAAAGACGTCTTCTGCATGCGGCAAATGTGCCATATACTCTTTGTAGAGCTATTTAGCTGCTTCCAAGAACACTTTCTGTCCTGAACTCAGATCAATGGTGTTAGAAGTGGTCTAGGAAGTTCCGGGAGAAGGTGTCTGCACCTACTTCCTGGTCAGTGGCATCATGAAGGTATCAGAAAAGCAGGGGTAGAGAAACTGATGTATGTGTCCTAAACCTTCCTGTAGACAAAATCTATTTTACGTATTATACCAGGAGCTAGAATAAAGACTGTGGCTATGTATCCTATTCCATGCTGAGAATAAGTTTCTTTATTTTGCCAACCTTTTAAAAGATTTGTATACTTGGCTGGCTGTTGGACAGCACTGAGGTGAGAGATGAATTGTGCTCTTGATAGACAGATCGTCTACAATACTTTTATTAATTAATTCTCTTTCTGCTGCAATGTGCGTACACATGCACAAACAAGCAAACACATACAGTCACTCAATTTCTGCAGATATTTTAAAAATCTTTTTGTATAGGCATTTTTCTTGCTTTATATCCTGCACTGAATGTCTCTATTCACTTTCTGAGGTGAAAATACCTGCATGAAATCAGAAACGGTTTAAACAAAATTTTGCTTTTATATTTTCACTGCAAATCAGAACTGAAGTTTGTGCTTGTACCCATGAAAATCTTTGACCTTAAGGCAGACTTTAAGATCTCCAGATCACACATCACCATAACAGAATTAAAGTACAGTGGGTTAAGCTGGAACTCAGAATAATGGCAACATTTATCTAAAATACATGCAGTGAAATGTTCGGTGTATCATTCTGTTTAACAGTTACAGTTTTCAGAAGTTCACTTGTCTACTTTTTTCATAGTGAAAGAAAAATAAAAGTAGAAAGTCAGCTTTAAACTGGTACATAAAACAGTAAGGGGAATACATCATGGACTAGTTTTTCTGCTACTGTAGTTCTAAATATTAGAAGAATGAAAAGTATTTTTCATTAAATTAATTTATTTCCATGTTTTTCTCTCTTTTCCTCTCTCATCCCAATTATTCTTTTCTTTTTTATAATGCTCTTATTAAATACTTACAATCCAGCTGTAATCTGTTGCCACAGCATTTGTACAGCTGAAAAGAAAACATTACTGAATTGTCAGCATGTTTTTAACTTCATTAAAGATGACAACCTGGTAATCAGCTGTACAGACTGTATTACCACAGTTACAGGGAAATCTGAGCTATTTTACTGTCATTATATCACCCCAACAACAACCGGCATACTCCAGATTTGAGTTGCTCAACTCACACTTTCATTTTTCCTAAGAAGTTTTTTTGAGAGAATTTGGAAATTGCTTCATGTGGCTCTCTGGAACACAGGGTGCTCCTGAACTGCGACTTGAACTGGTGGTAGAGTGTCAGTGTAGCTGTGATAAGTTTACTGAGGATGACTGGTTTTGAGATGAAGTTTGAGCTGCTCTTCCACTGGATTAATGAACTGATATTTGTCAGAGACCAAAAGTCCCATTCAAAGAGAACTGACTTTGCATAATGCTGGCTAAATTACATCTTCATTTCACTAAATTGTGGTCTTTTGGAAATGTCATATGCGCATAGGTAGGTCATTTTGATTTCTCTGTAATTCCACCAGTACAAAGCATAATGCTTCATTGCAGAAATATTTTGAAAGAGTGCAGAGACTAAAATTGGCACAAGTGAAAAGCAGTGCAGTCAGAGAAAGAGGAAAACCCAGAGAATTACAATGACATACATAAGTCAGAAGAAACAATTTAATTTTTTTCCTTAAAAAAAGAAGAAAAATCTAATTTGCCATTAATGACTAGACCTTTAGAACTAGGACAAAAATATTTTAGGCAGGGTTTAGTAGAAGGAAAGAAATGACTCGATGTCAAGTTTGGAGATGTCCATTCAAACCTTAAAGGGTTAGAATGGAAGGAAGTGCAAAGATGCTGATGAGAGAAAAGTCTAGTCACGGTTTGTTCAGACAAGGCTTGGTGACAGAGCAGAATTGAACCACGAGAAAGGAGATTAATTGTTTGTCATGTAAAAGCAAGGTGATGTTTTCTATAGGAAATAGAAAGGAAATAGTCTGAAGGTGATGCAAAGAGAGTCCTTGGAATAGTTTAAGAGACAGAAACAAAGAGATATGCAAAACACATGGTTCTCAGGCATCAGATGAATTAAAGCGGGAAAATTCATATAGAAGGAACAAAGTGACAACAGCTGCAGTAGTCAGATCAAACATCTCTAAGAGAAAAAAAAGATCAATTTCAGACAGGGGAGGACACAATGAATGCATGAACAGAGGAAGACAGGAAAGGAGCCAAAGATGACTTCCTAGGTCATAAGAATAATTCAAGAAATATATGATGGAGAGCCATATAGCCAGAAAACATATGTATAAAAGAAGAAAAAAAGTATGACTGCAACATCAAGGTATGAAAAGCAGTTGAAGGAAAGCGTGTGGCAGAGCACAATCACAGGAAGTGTGCAGTGTCTGCCAGACCACATCATTCAAAGAAGAATGCCCCAAAAAGGGCTTCTTGCCAAACAGTTGATGTTCCAAGACCAGATAAATTTGCTGTTGGCTAGGGCCCTCGCATTTTCCCGATCAAAAGTGCCCAGACAAGAAGCATACAAATGCAGTATATCAGCAGCAAGCATCTGACACATTGTGCATGTGTTGTGCGATGGTTGTGCATGCACTGGTTGCTCAGATTTGCAGTGCATGCCCAGATCAATCAGGCAGCACATGCTCAGTGGTTTTAATGAACTTAGGTTACGTCGGTCTTGTTCTAAGGGGAGACAAAACTACCCTGTGTGTGGAGAGTGACCATTTGTCTAGGATTTCAGGACATCTGCCAGCCCAAATTCATGGCACTCAAAGAGTTGTGGTCAACAGCTTGATGTCCAAGTGGAGACCAGTGAAGAGCGATGTTCCTCAGGGGTCTGTACTGGGACAAGCATTGTTTACCATCTTTATGGGCAACAGGGACAGTGGGAGTGAGTGCACCCTCAGCAAGTTTGCCAATTACACCAAGCTGTGTGGTGCAGTGGACACACTGGAGGGAAGGGATGACATCCAGAGGGACCTTGACAGGCTTGAGAGGTGGGCCTAGACAAACCTCATGAGGTTCAACAAGGCCAAGTGCAAGGTCCTGCACAGGGGTTGGGACAACCCCAAGCACAAATCCAGGCTGGGCGGAGAATGGATTGAGAGCAACCCTGAGGAAAAGGACTTGGGGGTGCTGGTTTATAAGAAGCTCAACATGACCCAGCAGTGTGTGCTCACAGCCCAGAAAACCATTGGTATCCATGGGTGCATCAAAATCAGTATGGCCAGCAGGTCGAGGGAGTTGATTCTGCCCCTCTACTCCGCTCTGGTGAGACCCCACCTGAAGTCCTGCATCCAGCTCTGGAGCCCTCAGCAGAGGAAAGACCGGGACCTGTTGGAGCAGGTCCAGAGGAGGACCACAAAAATGATCAGAGGAATGAAACACCTCTCCTGTGAGGAAAGACTGAGAGAATTGGGGTTGTTCAGCTTGGAGAAGAGAAGGCTGCGGGAAGACCATAGAGCAGCCTTCCAGTACCCAAAGGGGCCCTGAAAGAATGCAGGAGAGGGACTTTTACAAGGGCATGTAGTGATAGGACAAGGGCTAATGACTTCATGCTGAAAGAGGACAGGTTTAGATTAGATACAAGAAAGAAATTCTTTACTGTGAGAGTGGTGAGGCACTGGAACATGTTGCCCAGAGAAGCTGTGGCTGCCTCCTCCCTGGAAGTGTCCAAGGCCAGGCTGGATGGGGCTTTGAGCAACCTGGTCTAGTGGAAGGTGTCTCTGCCCAAGGCAGGGGGTTGGAACTAGGTGATTTATTAAGGTCCCTTCTAACCCAAACCGTTCTACGATTCTATGATCCTTTTCTGGCAGGTGGAAGAGGCAATAGAGGAGGAAAGCTGTGGCAGTGTTGTCAGACAAGGCTATTCATGAAGCATGTAAGAGCAAAGCATTCTGCACAACACGAGCACAGAGAAAACTACAGTCCAGGTCCTGGCAGAGCAGGGATGGAGAATTTAGCAATAGTGCAGCCATTTTCACTTTTACTGCAATGCAGTATGAGGAAATGTACTTATGCCAGGTGGTTATATTACCTGACCTAGTCTGCCGGAATAGGCAGAACAACTTGGAATGTCAAGTCTAAGCCACAACGTTCATATACTTTATACCAGTAAGGCTGAGAATGTCATAGAGGTATACTGGGGAAGTGCAGGTTTAGATGTAAGTATTTGGACAAATCTTGGTGCCTGTGTGATTGCTATGACAGCAGAGCTACTCCTAAGAACATTTGACTTAGCGTCAGGAAGCATGATATCACTTTCATAGTCTATGGGATGCCTATGAATTTGTCTTCCAGAAGAAAAGACCAAGGAAGCGTTTTTTTGGTGTGTTTACAGGACACCTGATGCCTCCCAGTCTCCAAGGACTCAGCTACGTCCAAATGCAGTGTGACTAGCACATGTGCCATGATGACTGCCCTTAGTGACAGGAGACAGCAACTTACAGCTGAGCGTAACTCAAAAAGGGTGAAATCTCAGCAGCTGAGATTACCAATAGCATGAGATAAGCATTGGCCTTCTGCAGCTACCAAAATCAAGCAATAATACTAAGGGGACTGTCTCTGCTGAGCCTGAGTTACCGTGCAGCTCCCACTCTTCTCCCTTTTTCTGCTAGACTACGTGATCACACAGGACATGACCCTTGGGACAAGTGTCTGGCTTGTCTTTTCTTCCTCTCTACAGCCCAGCTACAGTCTAACCATTCTAGAGGACATCACTTACAGGCCTGCTTCAGCAGTTACAGTCTGCTTCTAGACATTGTGTCAGACTGGACAAAGGAGTCGAAGCATACCCACTTGTCTGTCCAGAAGATGGCTCTTCCAGAATATGCCTTCTGGTATATTCGTATAGCATCTGCACATATCCAGAAAGGGTACAGTGAAATACTAGATGGAGTAGGAGTCCTTGCTGTTGACAATCTAGCATATAGAGATACTCAACAAAAACCTAATAGCACTACTCATAAGATGGAGTGCCATCTAAAACTGAATCACAGCAAAATAAAAATTGGTGTTGTGTGAGTTACTTTGATAAGATCTTGGAAAAAAATACCTCTGGACCTGTTCAAACAATGTGACAAAACAATAAAGCTTTTTCAAATCTCCAACGTCTTTGTGGAAGAATCAGAATCCATAATAATCCTGATGGTTTAAGTAGTAGAGATTAATACAGATCCCTATTATGAAGCCCAAAATAAAAAGCAAAAAGTACATCTTATTGGGAAAATTTGATGAGAACTTGGAGAACACAGGTGCTGTATCATTTTTAAACCACAATAAATGACAACAATAAATGGCAGCAACAAAGTCACTGGATGTGTTCCAGGATATGTCCCTAGAAATTCAGGTCACAACACTGAAAATGTAGATATGCCGTAAATAGTGGACGAAGCAGTATTTTGCAGGAGACATTTTGGGGGCATAAGGATTGAAAGTGTAGAACTATCACAGGAAAATTATACTCAAATAGAAAAGAATTTACCACTGTCACTGGATGTCAGTACATACTGTGCAGTGTAGCTGAAATAGATCACAAACCTTAGGGGATATTCTTGACAAATCTTAAGCTTCTGCACCATCTAGACTTTGCACATGATCATAAACCTACAAAGGCATGACTTCAAAGTGAAATACAAGCCCAGAAGAGAAATTCCTGTAGCAACATGTACTGGTGTCTGCAAAAAAAGGAGCAGAAATTCTGAGGAAAAATAGTGAGCATCAATGTGATGAATCTTTTAAAAGAATAGGTCAGGATGGCTTGCCCAAGAATGAGTTCTCCTGGCCTATCAGGACTTCTGGAGTGTAAAAAAACAAAGTTAACCTGGAAAATGAATGGAAAGAGCAGTGACACTGAAGAAAACTCCTTCCAGGCATCTGAAAAGATTTATGAATCTGACAATGATGTTATGGGAATTCTGAGGATCAAACATACTTCACCGGTCCCAAATGTGCATGAAAGACTACACATGGTTAGGATATGTTGATGTTCTGTATCTGTTTCTTTCATATGGCAATACAAAGTGCATGGCAACATTTGAAACATTTGAATAAGCTAATCTGCATTAATGAATTGATAGATACTTTCACTATGGAAATGACTAGAGGCAGAAGCAGAGGCTCTGATGTTAACGGATGATGTACTTTAGAGAGCCCAGGAGCAGTGGATAACCGGTCTAGAGGATACCCTTAACCTGATGCTAGATTATTATTATAAAAATATTTTTGAAGTAGCTGCAATAGACAATGCATCGCTGATCTCTGGACTGGGTGAACAAAGGTTATGTTCACCAGCTAAAGCAGCAATAACGACCTCATTTCACACAATGAATCACAGGGCACATCTGAAAACATTCAAAGCACTGGCATTTCATTTATGCGCAGGCACACACAGACGAGCAGAGGCAGAGCCAGCCACCAGCACTGCCCACCGTCCCAGGGCTGGCTGAATTGCACACAAATCAGTAAGCAGATTCTGATATTGTTCAAGGTGGTCAAGAGTGCTACCTATTTGTTTATTAACCTGCTAAAACACACCTCTGGACTCAAACGTTTAACCTTCACAGGCTGTAGCAAGCAGAAAGTGCAAATCTGTAACCCCTGTGAAAAGAGTATCTTTTCCTTTCCAAAACCTCATGTCAGGGTGAAATAAAACAGCTGAGTGGACAGAGGGAAAAAAAGTAGAAATACTATTAATGATAAAAACGCCAGAATACAAAATCCTTTCCAAAACAGGATTATATGAGCCAGAGCCTGATAAAGCCAGTGAGATAACTGAACACCCTGGGCTGGGTGTTAGCGAAGCAAAGAAGGGGTTCCTCTCTGGGTGAAACTGCAGATGCTTACGGGCTGCTTATATCAGTATGAGCACAGCAGGTGGTGACCATAGCAGCCCTGTAACACGTGGAAGGTGATTCCCAGCAAGCCACCTACCTCTGGGACAAAACAGGTGACACAGCTCACAGCCTATGCATTCCATGGCTGACCCACGGGCAATACATAAGAATGCACAGAACAGACCTTGATACATATGTGGGAGAAAATCTGGACTTGAAAGTCAGGGGGACTACGCAGCACCTGCCGAGGTGCTTCCCTTCCCTGCTTAACTACTCAGCATCTACCGAGGTGCCTCCCCTCCATGTTGTAACCACATTAATTCCTAGCATCCTAACCCTGGTTCAGACCTTGTGGTTTCTTTGGGCTTCATCTTCGCTATGATAGCATGCATACAGAGGTTTTACTCAGAGACTCCAAAGATGCATTTATTTACTACATGAAACATTTGATTTAGCAGGCTTCCTAAATGCAGAGTCCCATGCCTGGACTTGTGTTATCTGTGGAAGGGGTGAACTTCATTGTCAATGCAACTTCAGTGAAAGTTGTGTCCACCTGCATCTGGGTAGGCGGTGAGGCAACTCATGTTTTGTCTTGTAAAACCTGACCAGGATCTCTCTTGATATGAAATATACTCACCTGATTCACCACGTGCTCCAGAACTCCTTTGTTCTTTAAGGATCTTCCTCTGCCATGCACGCATTTCATTTTTAGCACTTGCCTCTCATTTAGCTGTTGATGACCTTCTGGTACCCTTCTTAAGAAAGAAATGGATCAGCAACAGTCAATTCAACCTACACAGGAGCTCAAGATGTAGCAAACTGCTGTGCTAAGGTCCTCCAACCCTCAGAAGCAGGATTTGGAGTGCTATCTATTCCAAACACCTTACTGCCTTAAAGCTTGAATTGTTTCCTATCACCATTTGTGCATTCAAGGCAGGTACTGAGCTATGTTCTGATTTCAGTCTTCTAAAAGCAGTGATTCTGGCACAGCACATTTTACAATTTTGTATGCTTAAACTTATATAACAGAGAAGTATGTAGACCCTGAGTTTGTAAGAAGTGTTATGCTAGTCTTATATTAAAAGCTCTGCTTACTGGCTGCCAAGGATGCCTGCTGCTGCCCAGCAAGAAGACACATTTCCCTGAACCACAGAATGGCTGAGGTGGGAAGGCACCTCTGGAGATCCAGCATCCGACTGAGCAGACTTGATGACTGCAGGTTGTCCATGGCTGTTTCTCGTTGGGTTTCTGAAGTTCCTTTGCATTTTGGACATTTACAATTTGACAGACAGAATTTCATTAACAAGAAACTTCCGAGCTGGTATAACAATTTTCAATTAAGTACCAAAATTACAAGTGACGGGATGAAGGAACGGGTGCATTTCCAGCCCAAGGGATGCTTTGCGAATAAGAAGATACAGCAGCAGATTTTTTACATCAGCTTAGGGTCTTATCTGGAAAGACAACACCCAAGAGAGGTGATCTGTCTAAGGAATTAGGCCCTAATTCTGATGAGTGTGAAACTGTCATGTCAGCTTTGCCAGCTGAGCAAATCAGACAACACAGCCCAAGACTCAGCCAGCACATGAAGCAGTTTTAAGGTGTGCAGTTGTTTCATTTCGTTGTACTCACTTCCAAAGCCAATAGATAGTTCCTTGACTTTTCTCCATCGTTTCTAGAGTAAATAACTCTTCTTTAACATTAGATTTTCTTCATTTCAGCTATTTCAGGCTGGCCTGATAAATATTAAGCATTTTACTCTTCAGGTTAGGAAAGGTCTCTGGAAGATGCTAGTTGTATCCAGGGCACTTCTCTACTAACCAACAAGAACTAGTAACACAGGCTGCCAAGATGATGGCTAGAAATACCCCTTGCTATCAGCCAAAGACAGGGAGCAAGCAGCAGGGAGGGAGATGCAGAGAAGCCCTGAGACCTGAGTGTTGTGCTGACTCTGACACCTCGCGTTACTCCTGGCTGACAGCGTGACTCAGACCTGCAAACCCGTCATGGATGTGTAAAGGAACACTTTGTCAGAGAACAAATTCCTCAGTGACAGTCTCCCAAGTGCCCCAGTCTCCCAGTGTCTGCACTGAGACTCTCAAAATCGCCATGTAATACGTGCCACCGCAGTTCTCCAACAGAAACACGAGGGCTGGCGTCTGCAGATTTCGTGTTTGTAGCAGACTATGACAGAATACAGTTGCATTGCAGTAATTCGTGATGTTTCTGTAACTACTTTTTCAAGAGAGGCATGGTAAATGACCCCTAAATAGTGTTTCTTGGTTCCTATCAGCATGTGTCAAGCCTGAGTTGCTGAAAACAGAATGTTTTTTACATCTTTATTAATTTGAAAGCCTGTTACATTTATTTCTGGCTGGCCTGATCCTAGATCACTGCTCCCAGAAGCCAGTGGAAGGACAGTGCGACTGTCAGCTGTCACGGCCAATGGGGCTTGGAAGAAGACCTTTGTTCTGAGACTGTCATTGCACGGGTTGATCATTTGTTCCTATGCAACACCATTGGTTTCAATTCTTTTCAGTGCAATTAAGACTAAAGCCTGGATGGAATTTAGGCTGTTCAAGATGAGAAAATAAGAGAAGAGACTCTGAACTCTTAGTGCAGACAGTTACTAAACGACCAAATCTGATATTAAATGGTACCGGCTACCTGGAGAAAGAAGATATATATGCGCTAAAAATGTTGGAGTCTTCTGAAGTTATTTTTTGAAATTCTGGTTATACAAAGATTCGCAAGTCTTCTTTGAGAAAGAAAAACAATTCTTTTGTTTTAGAAGCAGTTTAAGCTCATAAATTTCTGTTTTAACTGCCCATACCATACTATGGCTCCTGTAAATACTACCTTGATACCTTGAAATCATCTTCTCCAGGACACCATGCTCATGTACATGTGCCATGCCCCTAGCTTTATGTCCCATTGCCAAGCCTGTGAGTAAACCAGACCTTCTCACAAATGTTCTCTCTTTAACAGAAAGTGTCAGCAGCAAACCACACATGTGCCGGTGGCATTTCTACAGATAGCTGCACACAAAAGCCATAGCCTGACGGTTACCATGGGATTCTCTCATTAAGCTTTTACAGAATACACTGCATTCTTCACTGGCTGTTAATCTTTGCTACTCTTCCCCTCTCCCTTAATTCTCTTGCTGTCTGTGCAGGAATGGGAATTATATCAAACCCCGGTGAGGGTAAAGGAGCTGCTGTGCTCTGGCACCCGGCAGCGAGGTTCCTTGGTCGTGTTCCGCTTGAGAAATCCCATCTTTCAAACCCTCGCCAAATAGGCATTGATGTGTATTTTGGAAAAAAAAGAAATCAGCTTCTGCAGATGTTGTTATTTAGGAATAATAATAAAAAGCTTTGAAGAACAAGGGTACTTAATCTGCCCTCCTGCTGAGCATTGAATCTGGTTCTTGTGTCCACTTATACCCTTTTGCTCTCCTCTAGCAAGTGCAGGAGCCTTCAGAGAGTGTGTTTTATGCTCTCGCTCCCATGAAGGCCCATTTACACTTCTAGAGAGCTATGAGAGGGTCCCAGTGATGAAGCTGGTTATTGTTTCACGTGAAGTAGTCCTTTCTGGTTTTTGTGCATATCCGTTGTGCTCAGGCTTGCAGGAACGGTCTCTGGGGAAGACTTGGCTCTGCAAAAGCACTAACTGCACATAGGCCCCTCAGCAGAAAGATTTCTGTCCTTTTGGATCCTGGAAAGAGCACAGCGTAACTGGCTACACCGAAACCCGCAGCAAGGCCGGTGTGGCAATTTAACATAGACCCAGTTTTGCTTATGAAAGCGGGACTCGGAAGGGGTTTTTTCCACTTGGCTCCTCAGGTAAAGGAGCCCGAGTGACAGATTTTTCCCCTCTGTTGTCCAAATCTCCAGTAAGCGCCAGATATGTAAAAAAATTGTCAGCTACTGCACGGATCGCCTGCTACGGGTGTGCCTGTTCCGAGACATCTGCGAGCCTGGATCAGGCCGCCTGCGCCGGCCCCGGGTGCTTTGTGGCTGCGGCACAAACCCGTGGCTGCTGCAGGCCCGCGGTAGGTTTCGGAAAGCTGGGAAGGGAATTACAGTGACTTGCTGCTGGCACGTTCCTGTTAATGTGTTTGCTCGCTTTCTTCAGGATCTTGTGAGAATTACCAGTGAATTCAGATAACTGACAGGATCTTAGTTATAATTAGTAGCAGCTTCCCTTCTGACACGCAGGAAGGGCTAACAACATTTTTCTTCAGGCAGAGTTGTTGTGCTATCCTCCAGACAGTTACTTTAAAAAAAACACATTTTCTGGCAAAAAGCCTCTCCCACTTGCTTAGGACAGATGGGAGAGGAGGGGATTCTGGAGCAGTGGAGTTAGAGGGTAACAAAGTATTGTACAAACTGTCGCAGAGCATGGGCTGTTGCAGCTCAGCTATTTTTGTTATTACTGACACGAATCGGTTATATCGGGAGCTCAAACAGAAGTCACCAGTGGCAAACTAAAAATATCAGCACAGATGTGAATGAAGTTCCCATTTCTGTCTCCGTACAAGCTGCGAAATTTCTCAAGTAAATTAGCAGAGTGTAGTACACGTGGAACCCTGAAACTCGAGGGCTGTATCAAATTACTGCATTTGTTTAGCCTGATGAGTGAAGTGTACCTGTCCACAGGGTCTAATCATAAAGCGTGGATTTTCACAGTCCTTCTGTTCCATTTCAGAGGAATTTGAAAATGAGAGTAATGTTAGTGGGGCTTTCAAAAAGGCCTAAGCAGGTAAATACCCAAGAAGAGTTTAAGATCTGCTGACTTACAGTGAAACCAGGGGTCTGTTTTGAGGTGAACTCTCCTCACGTACAGCACAGAAATGAAGTGCCTGAAGGGATGGCTTGGGCTGCTAGGTCCAGTTCTTTGCAAGGGCAAACATCTCTGTAATATTTGAGCAGGCTCAGCCCGAGGGACCCTTCCCCATCTGTATTTGCCCCAGCAAGTCCTGTAGTTTTACATGCCAGCAGGTCCTTTTAGGAATCCATCTGGTCTCGCTCTCAAGGTTCTGTTATGGACAATACAGACGAAAAGTGAAATGCAGAAAAGGAATATTTCAGGGGAAAAAAACTGAATGATGAGCTTCCGTTTCACATGGCTGGAGCCCGTGAAAGAACAAGCTACAGCAAAGGTGATAGGACTGATAGATGATCTGGGGGAGTGACTAGTCAAACCAGTCAAACAGAATTTAACTGTCTGAGTTAAACAGAGCTTCTGGCCATAATTTGGATGGCTTCCAGGACCAAAAAGCTTTTTTCAATGTAAAAGGTCTGCAGGTCTGAGCTTGGGGACGGCTTTTGACATTGATCCTGATGGTTAACGTGGCCATACTCTGGTGTTGTACAACACTTTAAAGTCAATTTTTCCTGCTACTTCCTATGATTTTTCTAAATGTAAAATGTACTTCTAAATGTAAAAGCTTCCCCACTGAAATGGTGAATTATAAAACAATAAATAAGTAAAGCAAATAAGTACATCAATAGCAGTAATAAAAGTAATGACACTAAATAATCGTGCAAGTGACTCAAGATGTCTTCACATCCACAAAAGAGGCTTGAATATGTTCAAGTTCAAACTGTGACTTAGCCTTTGTTGCCAAAAGTTTATTTTTCAGAAGTCTATCTGAGCTACATCTTTCTTCATGCAAAAGTTTTGGAGAGTTGTCCCTGCTTAACAAAACTCCCTCCTCTGTTTGAACTAACTCTTTAGCAAGTGCAAAGTCTCTGAGGAGTGAAGCAAGGCAGGGATTTGTCACCTCAAATATAAAAAGCTGGAGCCAGACAGAAGTCTGACTGCTTTTTCTATAAGAAAGACAAGATCCGAGTTCAAACAGAGACCTGGGAAGAGTATTCCTGCAGATCCAGACTTGCTTTTCCTGCTGGTGCTAGAAGGATGTGGCCTCTTGGATGGTACTGTTGGTCACCTCTTGGAAATGCTAGTGCTGGAGCCAGTGCAGGGGGTGGGTGTTTGGGGCTCTGGCAGAAACAGGGATTAGGGAGCAGGGAGTGGGGAACAGGGTGGTAGAGCTTGCTGCCCTTCCTGGCTGCCCCCTGCTTGAAGGGCTTCTCTGCTTCACGTGTGCCTAGAGCCGGCCCTGATTAGATGGCACAGCACCACTGACACACTGGATGCTTTGTCACTGAGGACGTAGAGACCCTGCTTAATTTTAATCGACATTCACCAGTGGTTCACTTTAATTACCCAACATGCTCATGAGAACCGAGACTGTCATGGAGCAGCAGTCTCAAGTATTCAGGCGTGAGAAAGACAGCTCAGAAAGCAAAAATTCAACTGAAGAGGCAGCTCTAGCAGTGCTAGTTTCTCATATATTTCCTTTCGCAGAGTAGAATACAGGGCTGTGCACATCAGTGACTGTCAGGGTGGGGGTCTCTCTTGAACAGAGTTTTGTCAGGAACTACATTTCAGTCTGTGAATTAGTGAGTGAGAGGTGTTTTTTGCACAGGAGAAACTCCAGACTGAGTGATACGTTTGGCAACAATACTGGATTTCCAGAAGCACTGGATGTTATTACCCCATCTTTTGACGTTGTTCTTTATCTTTCTGTTTACGAGCAAAAATTTCCCTGCTCCCGAATTAGTTTGCTCAGTGGAAATCCTATCAAGACTGAAAAGCTCAGTGAAATTGAGCAAGAAGCTAGTAGGATGTGAAATACTTAGACTGAGAATTCTAGGTTACAACTAATATTTAACATTTATTTATAAATGGAAAAAAGGTAATGTAGCAGATTCCCACTATCACATTGGCCAAATAGCTACACATATGTCTTTTGTTTCCTCCTTAAAACTCATGTTTTGCAGAAAGTCTCCCAGGGTGCTAATTCCCTGGAGTGATATTCATTCACATGAAATGAAATACACAGAAGAGTGGGAATGATAGAAAGATTTTACTGGCACGGATGTGGCAATGAGCAAGATATGTAGGTCAGCACAAATGAGTATAGATAAAATTTTTATATCATCAGATCATGCATTTCAAAATGCTGAGCATGAAAGGGGAAAAAATCAGAAATATGGTAGAGGCATTTAAAATTATTATGGGGTAATTTCTTTGGGGTTTTGTTTTTCAAGCAAAGCAAATATTCAAGTATCTTAACTGCAGAGAGTGAAAACGTGAATTCTCACAGAAACAAGCAGAAAAATTCCTACTGACCTTAATGGAGCTGGGATTTGGCAGAGGTAGCCAACTGCAGGAGAGTCAAGAAGGGAAAAATAATGACCAACACATTTTAGAAACTGGTGTTTTTCCTAATTTTTTTTTTTTTAATATGTAAACCTCATATTTTCACTACAAAGGTTAATTCTGAGACTCCCTCAGCACAACAAGCAAGATTTTTGCATCCTCTTGAGATGCCAAGAATATTTCCAATGGGAAACAAATGCAACTTAAATGAGAGGAGAATCACAAAATCAGAGAGTGGCTGAGGCTGGAAAGTGCCTCTAGTGATCATTTAGTCCAATCCCCCTCCTCAAGCGGGGCCACCTACAGCAGGTTGCCCAGGACCATGTCCCGTCATGGTTTGAATAACTCCAAGCATGGAGGGCCCACAACCTCTCTGGGCAACCTGTGTCAGTGCTTGTTTCAGTGCTTGTTTCAGTTTGTGTCCGTTGCCTCTGATCCTGTCACTGCGCACCACTGAGCAGTATCTAGCTCCATCTGTCTGTTATAAACCAGACCTGGGGATAGAACTAAATATTTTGCATCTAAGACTATGGCGCATTTTATTTCAGAGGTCGTAATCTTCAAACTCATTAGGAAGAAGGAAATAGCTTTTGATCAAAGCTAAGAACAAGAATTCTAGTAACTATTTGCATTATTAGAAACAATCTTGAGAGAACAAAACTGGTGAACAGAGAAAAATGGGATGATAGAGGCAAAAGGTGCTGACCGTATGCTACATGGCTCTCTGAAATCATTGCCTGTGTGTTGCCACCACCTACACTGTGAGCATGTGCTGCTTTTCTCCATCCCAGAACATCTTTGCAGACACAAGGAGCAGCACAGCATCATCATTCATGCAGTCCAGGAACTGTTACTTCTTGAGGTCAGCCTGGGGTATCTGGTATAGGGCTCAGCCCCTCATTGATGCTGACATGGTTTCCTCTGACTTCTTAGCCTTGTCTTTTGCAGTCATCCGCCCCATTAACTTTGCACCACAAACTTTTTGATTGTACTCAGGCTTGTACCATGATTTCACTCTGCTAACATCTTTGTTAGTCTTTAAATGTTGTACTTTCATTTTTTTTTTGCCTCCATCCCTTTGATGCCCTCCAGTTTAACAGGTAGAGTGGAGTTTTCTAAGTCCACTGAGGAAGGCCGTCACATGATGCAGGCTGCCATGGCTCTCATCACTGGGACTGTGATCTTTTACTGCTCCCGAAAAATTATTCCCAGCCACCTAAAAGTGGTGTCAGATTTTGACCAGTGCTGAAGATATGCAGAAAATCACACCCACACTGCATATACATATGCAGTGAATACATAAGAAATGTTATTTTTTTTTTTTTCTATAGCGGTTCAGTGTTCCTGATAGTTTAGAATGAAAATACTTGTTCAAATGAGACTCAGCACTTTCAAAGCATGATTTCCTCTCTGTTTCAGTTCATCCTTTGCAGACTTCTGTTGTGCCCAACATCTGCTATTTTGTCATATGGGATTTGATCTAATTTGGCCATGTCAATGTATTGACTTTGAAGCATGTACTATGACAATATTAAAATAGAAAATTAGTCTAAACCTATGGAAAGCATAGTGAAATTGCTGACCTTCTTAAAATTTTCTTGCATCGTTTTCCTGGATTTGAACTACAAAGTATAAGGCCAAATCAAAAATGGAACAGTTATTTTATTTAGTGTCAACAGTGTTCAAAATGTTTTTCATAGTAAGTTTCTGTCTAAAGTTTAAGCAGGTACCCACGTGTTATGCTGCACAAGACTTTACATCTCTGTCATGCTGAGCAGACAGTGAAAGCAAAGATTAAATGGAAAACACATCTTTATATTAATTATAGATGGCTAGTATTTCTCAGGACCAGAGGGAAATGAACAGAAGTTCTCGGCTACTGGAAGCCTGGAGTGCATTTCTTTACGTCAGTAAGAGTGGATAATTTACATGCGTAACATACCACATATCAGCATGGAAATATTGGTCAGAAATTGATGAATGTAACAGGAGGAATAATGAAGAAAAAGGACAGTAAGCATACCCTCCAGAGATAAAAATAAACAATGTAAGTGTTTGGTAAATAAATCCCTGCAGAACTCTTAGAAATGCCTTACTGATGAATTGAATCAATCCATCAACCTGTTGTGATGGCATGAATTTGCAGTCGCTGCGATGTTGTCCTTCTTCCATAGCTACTGCTTTAGATGCCTTTAAAATGTAGGATATGATATAATACATCAATATGGAACTATCATAAATTAATTGGATACTCTAGTGAGATATAATTGGGTGATTCTTTTACCCAACTCTCACATGTACAGGCTTAAACTAACCGTATCACCTTACAATTGTGCTCCAAGTTCCCTTTTCCATTCCCTTCTTTTCCTGAAGTTCTTTGCCACCCACGTTTCTGATTAATCAAAATTTAACAGCAGAGTGAGAACTGTGAGGTCGTATTTTTCTTTTTTTTTTTTTTTTAAATTGAAATTTTCTCATTTACTTACTTTATTTTTATTTATTTCCTTTGCGGAAAGGACTGTCTTATTTACTGTGTTCATAGATTGCACCATGGTTGTACATACAGTAAGTATCAGAAATTGCAACTTTTGTATACAGAATGCCCATATGAAAAATAAACATTTGGCACATTGAATCTCATGAGAGGAGAGATAGGAAAAACTGAATAGAAAAGTCGAGACACTGTGTGGGTGGTTTTGTATCCCCACCATGAAATACACTCACATAGCAGGTATGTATGTGTGTATGTATGTATGACAGAGAGAAATGAGCCAACATTTAACACAAATGCACGTAGATACATGAATGCTGAGAATTCCATGTAAATCAATGCAATTTACACATACTTACATGTTCTCCTAGGAAGAAAAAGTTCACCTATGTGCATAGAAACAAAACATCTAAATGTTTGCAAGAGGAAAAGAAAAAACTGAAACGAATTTTAAGAGACTGAGACGTGAATCTGATTCAGTCAACGTGTTCACAAACACATTTTCTATGAATTTTCTTCTAGTTCACCTGTGCCTTTTGTAGTTCCGAATATTTATGACTCTCTGTGTACTGAACTACAGCTTTAGCAAATGTAATTGCACATTTGAAAATGATTCCGGTTAGGGCTCGCTCTACCTCACAGCTTTTGTAGCCCTGCCAACCTTTACTGTTCTGTTAAGCATCTCCCTGGGTCTGGGGCCTTTGGAGGAAGTACACAACCTTTGTGCTTTCTGTTCTTCCAGTTTTACACTTACCCACGGTGACACCGTCCTCCATGACTGTCATCACCATCATTAGATGAACAGTTTGAAACAATGGATGTGACAAAGAGCAGTATGTAATTTTGGTAGGGTATTTGGGGTTGTGTTCAGGTGGAGGAGGAGAGTGAGAATGGGACAAGAAGATGGTGCCAGGGAGAAAGAAATGAAACATGTATGAAATAGCATTCTATGTGGCAGAGCAGAAGACCGTTGAAGAGCACAAACTGAACATGAACATGCTTCTTCACATTTAGCTCCACATAACCCATTTCCCAGGAGGACAAAGGCAAAGCTAGGAAAGTGTTTAGGTAACAGGTGGAAGCAAGGATCCTCTTCCACTGGTGAATGCAGAAATCTGGCTTTTTTTACAAGCGATTTAATTTTGAATCAGAGATGATCACAAGCAATTTATTTTTATTTCTCAGATTTCACAGTGCTCCTGTCTACCCAAAACAATAGTCCCAAGACATCTGGAAGTTCCAAGAGCTAAGTCTTCTACTCAACAGAGAGCAGAAAAGATGGTGTTTTGATTGGAGCTGATGAAAAAACTTTTTAGTGATCTCGTCAGGATTTGGAAGATGCTTGTAAAAGACAGTATCTGTTTCAGCTGGTTTCTGAGAGATAAAGCAAGAGTCGATTTTAAAAGACACTTCCTTTGTACGTATGGAGACAGATGCAAAACAAATGCATGTATGATGCTACTTAAAACTCCACGTTGGGTACAATATCTTTCTTTCTATCGCACTCGGCTCTGCAAAGGTCACAGCTCTAAGTGGTTGTAATTTCGCTTCTTGGTGAAGGACTGAACAGAGGAACTTGTGAGGACATGAGACCAAACACAGCCAATTTCTCCAGTCCATGCCTGTGGATGAAACATTTCAGTGACTACAGGAAGGAAACATCTTTTACTGACTCATTCTGTTCGGTGACGCTTCTTTACGTGAATGAATAACTGCAGTCTAAAGGGCAGTTTCTTTTATGCATGGTAATTACATTTAATATTGCACTTAGCTTGGAGCGGACTGATTAGCATAACAGCTGTCTACATCTTTCTCCAAGGAGTAGTGGACACAGTGTTGGAGTATTCCTATGCATAAGTTCTTCAGCAAAACTTGGCTCACCTTTAGTGGCTGTCACCAATCCACATGCACTGGGAAGAAGCCAGGCTCAGATTAGCTAGAAAACAAACTTGAAAATTCTATCAGTTTTGTCACAGCTGTGTTGAAGAGACTCATCAGTAGAAAGCAAGCAAGCAATACACACACATAGGCTATTCATGGGGCTTTCCATCTTTGTGAGAAAAATCCTCATCCTCTGAGTAACTGCATTTAAAAATAAAACAGAGGACTGGAAATGAAAATGTTACAGGCTGGAAGGATTCATGGTATATGGAGTTTGACTTTGCCTGCTATCAGTGTGCTCAAAAGGAGGATGAGAGTGCAAGCGATCAAAATCATCTGACACTGAGTTAATAGCCACTTCTATCCAGAGACATGCAGGGATCCATACGTACGGCACCAGTCTTTGTCCAAATGCTGTACGGCAGTTCTCTATTGCAACCAGCACTTAAATTAAGCAACTGAAGCACAAACCGTTTCTCCTTACCTGACTGAAAAGTGTCACTTTCACTATAATTATAACATAAAAAATCCTAACGACAGCAATTAATCAACTCTCTCTCTAAGGAATAGTCTTAGGAGAGCATGACCGAGTATCTTGAAATGTATACCGTTCTCCTCTGCCTTTATTAAATAACCAAGCAAGCTGTCAATGTATGTGAGCTCTATAAAGATGTTGCCTAAGACAGGATTTCATCATTTCAGTGTAGGGACAATGAACAGCGTATAAAAGAATATTAATGCAGTGGAAATATTCTTGTTACATAGCTCCTTCTTAACAAGGATTACTTTTGCAATACTTAACACTGTTGGCAACTGTAAACCTATCATAGGCTTAAAATTCCTGATGAGTGGGCAAAAAAGTCTTGTTTTCGAAGTGAAGAGTCTATTGCAGTCAGCCTTGTAAAAGAAACCTTTTAGTGTCAGTGATAATGAAAATATCTGCTACCTATGACAGAGCTAAAATGGTGTCATGACCTGGCAATTTCTATTCAGTGCTGTCACATCCATGAACTGCACAGACCCGAATTGTCATCATGTAAATGTAATAGGATTCTTTATCCTGCATTGTTGCTCAGTTGGGAACAGTAATTCCAAGTTTCCTGTAAGTTATGAATAGCAGCAGGGGGCCATAAATAGCTTGGAAACCTATATTTTTTCCATTTATTTTTTTTTAAATGCAAATTACACTAGTAAGTCAAAAAAATCACTTTTGTTAAAAATACATTCAGAATTAACAAATGCCAAAAAGAAAAGAAAAAAAAGACACATTTGGATTGTATCTCTTGCCTTCTGAATATTTAAGTTTATAACAAAAGCCCAGCCTAGAAAAATAACATTCTTTACTGGATTTTGAGGAGGATACAGCTGTACAAATCAAAAATGTCATCCAGATATTCTCACATTACTGTGCTCTAAACTGCTTCCAGAAGAGATCTGTCCACTAATCATTTAGTTTAGTAGTCAAAGTCCTAATTTCTTTTGAATGGTAGTGCTCTAACTGCAACTTAAGCAGGGTTATGGATACCAACTTCATATAGGTATGTACGTGTATATATATGTATACAGTGTGTATGTGAGTGTGTGTATATCTACTTTATATGTAATATATGAATATGTATTTATATTATAATCCTTAATAGTTAGATGTGCTTCCTGTTTCCTAAGCACTTTACAAACATTAACAATCCAGGCCTCACAAAAAGACTGTGAGGCACATATTATTCCCATTTTATAGATGGGAAGACTAAGACACAGAGAAATGAAGGCCAACATTTTCTAGATTAAAATCAGGCCTAAAAGCTATGTGTAGACATTTTATTAAATTGTCTGACTCCTAAAATTGCGAACTACCAGTAACTGCCGTTACGTGGGAAATATCTGAGAGGTATGAAAAATTATCTTCTGAAAATTTGATCGCTGCTTAGGTGCCTAAGCTGGCTTCTTTTCACTTTAAAAGATGATTTTTACAGAAATATGATTTTGACTGAGTGTTATACAGGGAAAGCAGAAATAACCTGTTATGACATTTTCACCCTAGTTAAAACTCTGCATTGTGTTTAATGTCTGCTGTATTTAATACTACATAAAAGTAGAAACATTCAAAATTTTTCAAGTTACGGGAAATTTCAGCTTGGCACTTGGAAGTTGCATGATTTTCCAGGGGGTGAAAATCAGCTCTATCCGGAATGAACACAGAATTCCAGGTATCCAAGTCTGAAAATTTAAATTTGAGATTGAAATCAGCAATGAATGCTTTAGAGAATTAGGCCTAGGGGACTATCACAGGAAATCTCTAGCAGGATCTGGGGCTGGAGCCCTTGGCCACCTGCATCAGATGCTTCCTTGGTTATGCAGCCCCTGTCAACAGTTATTACTGTGTATTTTATGTACATAGACATACACACGCACACACTCTTACATATATATATATGTATAAATCTTACTGGATAAATGTAAGTATAGTTCCTGAACTTGTCCTGTATCTTATTTCCACTGATGAATGCCTGTTCCTCTGTCATTGTCCAGAGTTGTTGCTTGTGACACTGTACATCCATGCAGACACAGCAAAGGGCACTGGTTTGTACAGGGATGGATGAGTGGCGTGAGCGCACAGGCCGTGGGAGCTCGGGAGCCGCACAGGCACGAGTGTTCAGCCAGCAAGGAAAAGGGAGATGCTCTGGGGCAGCTCGAGCCTTTCCAAGCAACTGACCTTCCCTCTTGCCCTCCAAAGCTCCGTGGTCACCTCAGGTGTGATAGGTGTGTGGGTTTGCCTGTGCAAGGTCTGAGCAAAGAAACAATGACAATCCAAGTTTCTGAAAAGCCTGAGAAAAATATTGGGTTTTTCCTAATGAAAGCCACCTAAGTGCTTAAAAATACAGATCAGATGTAGAACAAAACATATGTTCCTAGGAGTTCAGAGTATTTCATATACACATTGACCTACTAGCAAAATTCCCAAAGGCATCTTGTTGCCAACTACGTAACAGCACAGGTTTTTTTCAGCCACGATAATACAGGAAGATAAAATACACGTTCTAACACACAACAGATCCCCCAAATATATCACAAAAAAGTCTCCAATATTTCTTCAACTCAACTAGTCCCTCCCCACCCTCCCCAGCTGAAACAAAAAAAATTATGTGGATCCCTTATGGTGCAATTAGAAAATAAAAGCTCAATTACAGAGAATTTTCAGTTGAAATTAGATATAAAAGAGTAAACATAGCTAGTACATATTCAGTTGGCCTTTGTTGATAGAAATCTGCAGATGTCTCTGTAGTTAGTAAAAGACATTTAGAGATAAGCTATAAAAGCACCTACAGTGTGATAAATAAAACCAGCGGGATTAAGAAACACTGTTTCTGCTGCTTATTTCCAGTAGGTTCAACTATTAGTTTATGTTACCCCTTTCCCCACCCCGACCCCCAAAAGGTCTCATTTCTTTTTTTTCTTTTCTTTTTTTTTTTTTTTAAACATTATAAACTGTTTGTTTCTTGACCACTGTGGAGCCTCAAAAGTAAAGCACTTCTCAGACAGCTGGCAGTTTTCTACTCGGTCGCTCTGGAGCTGTGGAGCAACAGAGCCTTATTCCCTGACAAGAAAACAAAACAAAACAAAACCAAACAGAAGAAAACCACTGACTTCAAAAGCGTTCAGTATTAACAGCAGCATGTTGAGCCTAAAGGACGTTACTTTAGAAAGCTTGCACGGAGTTCTTCTGATGTGCAATGCAGTCGGGTTAAGGCAAGTATGAACTGTACAGCCTTCAGGGCAAACAATGCGCTGTCTATTGACTTCTGCTGCAAGGTCATCCTGGTATTTTCAGTGTTGTGTTGACTAAGGAGTCTCGATGAGGCCAGGAGTGCGGAGGGGGCTCCGAAAGCACCGAATGGGCTGGGTACACATCTTAGTCCAGATGGGCCACACTGGCAGTGGCTGGGGTAAGGAAGAGCCAGAAGATGGCCCCAGCGCCTCTGCTCTGGCTCTCTGGTGCTGGGAGGCAGGAGGTCCAAGGTAGGGATCTGGGACATTTCCTTAGTACCTGTTAGGAAGAGGGACTGAAGGCGTCTGTTGCTTTTTTGTCTCACTGTTCAATCAGCTTTTTTTTTTCAGCACAAAAACTGGATTTTTTTTTGCTCTTTGAAGAACCAGGGAGCCATCCTAAAACAGTTTCTCTGACAGGTCCTCCAGCCCACGTTGAGTAGCCCCTTTGTTTACTTTGACCTAGAAGAAAGACAGAAAAAGAAAGATACTTATAATCCACCATATACCTGTCCAATCACTGCCCTGCTGCTCTGGTGCCCTTTTGCAAGCGTGAGCCACCAGCCAGTACCTGTTCAGGTACACATGCGATGAAGAGGACTGAAAGGCACGGTGTTTGCTCAGGTGATCACCTGGCTTTCTCTGGAACATCATCAGAGAAGTCAGCACAGGTTCTCTAAACCATTCTAGGCAGGAGTGATATATAATAAGAAAGTTAACCGTATACCTATGTGTGAACTGAAAGATGACCTGGACTACAACAACCCATCAGAAATGAAGCTGTCTTTGTAAAATCAGGAATTGATGTGGTATGCAGGACAGAAGAGCTGAATTGCAGGTGCCTGGGAAAGTTGCCTGAGGCTCACTCGCAAAGCAGAGTGCATGTCTGAGTGCCACAGCCCTGCATACCTGAAGAGCCCTGTCCCAAATCCACATTTTCTAATTCCAGCTTTCAGTCTAAAACAGATGAGATGCTGTTGGTTGCTAGACAAGGCTTAGCTGGTAGTTTATTTAAATGAAATGTTGCCCATAAAGTCTGAATCCCACAAACATGAATCTTAAGGAGACAATAACAGAGCAGATTTGTACTGCCTGAACTTGCTGAGTGTCACAGTGGTTGTACTCTAGGTGCTGGTTTTTGTGTCTTGCTTATGTTTCATCTGTACTTCAAGTGAATGGTAAAGTAGGTAGTACCTTCAGTATGTGCAATTATCTAGACAAATGTCTACAGCCTGAGACTAGAAGACCATGACCAGCATAATGCACATGTAAATACAACAGAGAGAAAGATGAGACCATGTACAAAGGCAAATATATTAACACCTCCTACACCTCTCTGTCCCTGAGTTATTGACTTGAAATGCCTCTAACAGCCAGCAACTGCCATTAAGTGCCTTAATTGAAAGCAATGCCTACCAATAGTGCTGTGTAGCAGAATACACCTAAGTGGGGGTATATATATACACGCACATACATATAAAGGGGGGTGCATACAGGGGGGTGTGTTTCTATGCATATGTAGTATGAGTATATATATATATATATATAAAATGCAAAGATTCTCAGACTTCACAGAATATGAGGAAAGCAAGCTTCACTTCAGGGATGAACTGCTTTTGAGCAATTTCTCCAGTGCATTAGGCATCAGCATCAGACATGCATGCTTTTTTTTTGCTTCACTTCTTCTTTTCCTGAGCAAACAAGTACACTATGAAAAACATTAAAAAAAATATATCTCCCCTCCCTCCTTCATACTGTTTTTAGAGCAGTGATCATGCAGCGCACTCTTGTTCCACAACTACAAATGTGTTTTTCTCGTGTGCAGCAGAATCAGTGCCATGGAGTGTTTAGTCACCTTCCTTGGTCACCTCCCAAGAGCAGAATTTTCTCTTGACAATTGATTTCCACCATCTTATTGTGTTCTTGTTCCATGGTCTGGAAATGAGCACTGACATCTCCCGCTCAGAATGCCAGGAAGCTGCTTTTTAGGACATCAACTGTGGCAACACTGCAAGGAGGTACATGAGCACCAGTTCTCTCCATGTCTGTTTAAAAAGCGTATTCATTTTGAAGGGACTGTCTAGGCTTCTTGGCTTGTACAACACAGAGCACACTGTTGGCACTTAAATAATAAAAAAAGCCATTTGTAACAGGTAAATAAAAGTAATGATAAGAATCCTCCCTCAAAAGCACAGTGTTTTATTAAAAACATAATTTTAAATTGAATATATTTTTCTCTTTAGAAAGTAAGCTGATTTAAATTAAATGTGAAATTGGGAAAGATGATAAGGAGAGATGCTGCTGGAATTCAAAGCTTAAAATATAGAGAAAGGAAACAAAGTGAGCCCGAATCTAATAATTCCAGACTATTTAAGGGAACAGTAGCCAGACATAGTCACCTCAATTCACTATCTACAGATAATGCTGCTTTTTCATAAATCAAGATTTTCTTTCTGTAAGTATTCTGTTCATTTATGGTAGTTTTGCATAACTCACGAAATTCTACACAAATGTTCTGTGTGCATTTAAACTGAATTGGAATGTTCTTATAAGTAGAGCTTGATTGATAGCATAAAAAAATGTAATAATTCTTTAGATAACAAAGTCCTCACACAATAGATAAGTAGACATGAAGAGCCTGAATAAATCAATACGACTATGTAATTGCACGTATAAGTTTGTGTAGGTTCAGTATAACCTCCACATTAACAAAATGAAGTGCTAACTTTAGCACACAGGAAGAAGCTGGTTACAAAACTGTGTGTCTTAACCATTAGCAATTACTAAACCCAGCATTCCTTCAGGATAATAATTAAACTGTGCACGTATAAGACAGTTAAAATTGATCTCAGTCACTTGAATGTAAATCTGTCTTGCTTGGATTGAAATAAAAGTTTGTGTTGATGGACTTGTGTCATTGCAATCCATTAAATCAATCCACGTCAGCAAGCAGTCTGTGGACGATGACTAAGACCTACCACACAACTCTACATCTTTAAGATTTGTACTGTTTCTGTATGTGAATCGATCTGGTAAATAAATGGGGGGGGTGAAGGGGGTAGTTCTCTGCTTATTACTGAAATACATGTTGAAATTTGCATTTTGACAGCATCTGTACAACCATAAGAAGCTGATACTGTTTTGGTAAGCTCTTCAAAGCTGAAGTCTTATGTTCTGCTCCGCTTATGTAGCATACCTAACACACCTATAGGTGCTATTACACCACAGACAACACAAAGAGGTGTTACTGTGCCTTTGGATATAGTTAGTAACCAGATGATTTAAAGGCAACTATCTCCTATTTCTGTCGTAAATTCAGAGCTCCACATGATCTGTACCCAGTGTGAGCCTGAGTAGTAGAGGACGCAGGGGTGACAATAAGCTATCTTAATATTTCATGATCTGTTGCAGGAATTAGGATGATGCTTACTATATACTCCACTGCCTATGGATTCCATACTCATCCCTTAGAGACAGTGAGCATTGTAAAGTGTAGGTGACATTGGTCAGAGAGCTTTGTTAAGTCCTGAATTTTTTTTTTTTCTCCTTGAATACTATGGAGGCTAACACTGATGTTCTTTGGTGAACAAGATCCCTAGGGAACCAAACCCTTCCTCCCAACAAATAAAGCTTTAAAACATCAAGTATGGCCTGCTGTTATCGCATCAGTGTGTTTTGATTTTTAGTACGTAATATTGCTGCAAATAGTGCTACAAGCACATTAAACCACGGCTTGATTAATTTGACATTCGAATTTGTCACCCCACTACCTAATGGTCTTTCTACATTTACAAAGCAACTGCAGTGTGAATACATATGCATGTGTTCCCGATGCGCCTCAGCTGTAAATAACAGAAAGGTATTACTAAATGCTGTAAAAGCCTCTTAAGGACAGACTGTAACAATTCTAGAGAACCTTGTCAAATAAATACCATACAATCAGAGGGAAACATGAAGTGTCTTTGTTTGACTGTGGCTGGGACGTGGCAATATTTTTTTGGGTTGATTGGACAAAACGTCGGCTCACATACTGTTTTCTGTCTCTCAGTTAAGACAGTGAAATCACCTATACTCCAGTGAGAAGGCAGCATTGAAATAAGGCTGAACACAGTTTACATGGTTTAATCATATATCTCTTCATCTCAGCTACAAGCTTAGAAATATTGCCTTCTTTTTTTCCACAGGGCTAGCTTTCTTTCCAGTCAGTATGAAGATGCTCAGTAAATGCAATCTGCTGTTCTGGAAGAAACACTGAGAGCATAAAAAGAATGGGATGATATCTCAGCTAGAGGGCTCCATATGTTGATGACAAGTTATGGTATACCAAGAAAGAAATAGGATTAGAATTGTTCTAAGTACCTATGAGCCACACATAATACTAGGCAGGAAATAACATTTTCTAAATGCAAAGCACTGTGCCAAAAGTGCAGGTGAAAAATCTTTATTTGAGCACAGACAGAAGGGAAGCTGACGTTAAGATGGCATTGGAGATATGCACTATTGTAATTTGAGATTATTAAAAAGCTCCTAGCAAAGTTCCCAAAGGGCTCAATCCTAAGCACTACCGCAGAACTGATTGCACCACTGGTAAAGGAGTAAATGCCAATTCCATGCAAAAAGCCACTAATCCATTAACAGACTTGCTTCCACTAATCAGAAGAAGAGAAATTACATTCAAGGGGGAATGGAAGTGTATGGTGGGATGGATATTGTTTACCTGCATTTAGTTCTTTTCCTCAAAAGGAATATTTCAGAAGAGAAACAAAGGAAAAAAGTAAATGCTGCCCCTTTATGAGCTGTTCTGTGCTGTGCTTTTACCATGTAGGCCAGTGATGGTAAATAAAAAACATTTCAAAAGGCTGCGGCAGTGAGGCAAGATTTATTTGGGCAGTCAGGACAGTTCTGAATTGCAGCTGGCATCAGTACAAGAAATATTTGGAGATGATTATTCCTGGACTGGTCTATGGTTGGATGTTAACTCTAGTGTGAATGTACCCCAGTTGTGCATATGTGCTGAGATTTGATTACTCATTTAATCTCCAGATATATCAGGCTGCACTTCTAGGCAGTGGATGGAGTTGTCACTCTCACTGGCTAGGTAAAATACTGTCTTCTATGCAAACTTGTTTAAAAAGCCACATGTTGTTACATTTGTTTTGATTTTTTTTTTTTTTTAAATTGTGAAGACTGGAAATGAGGTACAGAGGTTCCTCAGAAAACAGATGTGCTGGTAAGACAAATGTTAAATGCATCCACTAAATTAGCAAGTTGCTGAACTTCTGTAAAAAAATTAATAGCAAACACTTTTTTGCAACCAAGTTTTGTCAGATCTGACTATTTTTTTACTAAACCAAATTCTAATTGCCTTTGAGTGGCTCCTGCTTGAACCAAAATGGGGGAAACAGGTGAGAGCTGGGTATTATTTAAACAAATGTGACACATTGAATCCTGCCATAAGAAATCATTATAATTCAACAGAAGAGTAATGTTGATGCTTAAGTGTAGCATGAATTCAGTCTCTTGAAAAAGACTTCTCTCTATTCTGAAATCTTAAGTCACGTCACCTTTCAGTTTAATGAGCCTTTAATATCAGCCTGCCACTCTGCAGAATATCTCAGAAGTGGAGTACTTACATATACATGGGCTGTAGCTGTAAATGAGATGTCTTCTGTGGACCTTGATAGCCGTAAGAGTCAAATCCACCTATGAAATCAACTGAAAGGGGGGAAAATTGCTTTCATTAGCAACATCTTATCGGAAGTGATAGGCACTATCATTCAAGAAACACCCAGCACACAGATTACTTTTGACAAACCCCCTAATAATCTTTTAAAATTAGACCAGATAATTGTGGAGTTGCAGAAAAAGGGTCAAAAAAGAGAGGAAGGCAAAGTCCATTTTTTATTTTTAAAATCAAATTAATTTTACAATGACGGAAAGACAATAAGGCATTTATAACAGCCGTCTGTCTGTCAGAAATAGCCCCACATCCCTCTTTTTCAAGTAGACTACCTCACTGGAGCACAAAGCAACATGCTATTCAGATATCACAAATGCTGAAAACCATTTGTTTATTGGCATGGATGCATTGCTTCTGACTGTGATTACTGTGTCTGGCTTGCTGTCATACTCTGGTTCAGTGATGTAGAGGAGCGAGCGCATTGATCCGACTCTGTCTGAGAGACAGAAGTTTCTCTGATTCCCTGCTTTGACATTTGGGTTGAAACGCACGAACAGAGGGTTGGAACAGTTTATCTGAGCTTCGGAGATGAGGCCTCACAGATCTAAGCAAACCAGCATTTCTTTCACGGTGCTGGAGGTTTGCAGGAAGGTTGTAGGGTGGGAGTTATTTATTCATTCACACCACTGTGAGTTCCTGATGGTCTTCTCATGTTTATTTTAAACATTTTCCAGGGCAATTCAATTTCATCTGAGCCCAAGACCCCTGTTTCTCTGCTATAACACTTTCTTTACACGGGTAAAAGTGCACCCTTTGCTTCCTTTGCACCAGGAAACCTAACTATTGACTTTTGGGGGTTATTAGTGGGCAGCTGTCATCCCTAATGTATTGTGTCTTACACATCAGATGTGAATTTGACTTGACTTTAATAAAAATGGTCAAAGAGTTCAAGTGTGGAAGTGCGTTTTTCACAGGTCTGGGCACTGCTACTGACAGACTGGCTCTGCGTACATTAAAAGCAAAAATCATGAAAAGGTTCTTTCATAGAGAATAGCTTCTTGTGGATCTAAAATGCAGTAATATTCACGTAAAAATCACAAAATATATAATATATGATATATATTATATGTATTATAACCATTGGTTTGAGAACTTTCACAGTGGTTGGAGTCGTTAAAACTTACATTTATGATGTTATTTCATATTAAGGTACCCCTCAATGTGTGCCACGCTTATCAATGCGGTCACACACATTCCAGACATGTTAGAAAATCAAGTTCTTGTACCCCTCTGTCCACCATTTACTTTGCAAGCAAAAAGCCACCAAAACACTAGACTGGACCAGTACAGTATGTATCCTTTGCAACCACAGACCTGTTGAACCTGTCACCTAACTTCTTCCCTGGCGTGAATAGCCCCTGCAGAAAAAAATTAGCCGATTCTGTGCTCTGTGGCAGTATTACATATACTCTTATCCCAGAATGATGTTTTACTAAATTAATCCCTGACATCTCTAATGAAGGAAATTCTATAGCCTCTGTGTTGCCTTTCCCTGCACCTAACTTCCTAATGTCGATTAGGACATTAAATGTAATTTAAATTAAATGTAATTTCCTGCAAATTAACTACTTTTCTACATTTTGGCCTTTTCTCCCTATGGATATGAAGACAAATGGGCCATTTTTTTTTTCTTTCGCAACTACTTTTAAGCGTTTTAAGAAAGTGTTTTCATGCTATCCATCTTTTCCAGATTTAAGCATACCTAGTTCTTGCAAATTTTTCGCATGGACCATGTTTTCCAAGCCTCTAAATTTCCAGGTCTGGGGATACTTCTTTAGTTTGCTTACATTTTTCTTACAGTGTGGTGCACAAATCAGGACTAACTGGAACAACTGCCATGTAGGTCGTCTGTACATTGCTTGAAATAACATTGTGGGTTTGGGTTTTTTTAATGTTTTCTTTTTTCTTTTTTCTTTTTTCAACAGCATCATACAAACACTTAATAACCAGATCTTTATTTTTATGTTTTGACACTAACTGTAGTCTAGCACAGTAGTCTGTATTTTATCTGAAAACACTTGATTGATTCTTCCCCACAGGAGTTCTTTTGCACTTGTCTGTATTGAATTTCATCTTCTTGATTTCAAGCCACTTCTCAATATCATTTTGACGTCTAATCCTGTCTTCACAAGTGCTTGTACCCCTCCCAATATGGTTCCACCTGAAATTTTTATAAATGTGCTCTCCTCCATCATCCTTGCTGTTAACAAAAATATTGAAGACAATTATTTCCCTAGCCGAGGTCCCAGTGGGATCCCATCTGAAATGTCATCTTAGCTGGTTGATATCTAAATTTCAAACAGAGTTTTAAAGAATGCTGCACACAATCTATGATGGCTGCATCTGGACAGTGCTTCCCTGGCCTGCTTACAAACCTTTCACTGGGTGAAAATCTTGCTAAAATCAAGATAAATGTCATTTGTTGCTTTCTACTTACTCACTGTAACAATCAGAATAACTTTATTACAATGTGATCATGTCTTTGGAAGCATGCTAAGTTTATAGGCACAGTATGAAGAATTCACTATAGGAATATTGTTGAAAGAAGTGCTAGGCTGGGAGCAAATAAAACCCCTCATACAAATACAAAGATTGCAGCAAAAAGAACGGACATGTCTTTGCTAGATGTGTGGTTTGTTGTTCTTTTGCCCAGTTTTCCTTTTTTTTCTCACTCTTGACCTCTGACAAGTCAGGAAATTCCTGTGTCGGATGGAGTGTCCCACTGGTGTCAACCCATGTCACTTCATGGGTGTTGCTTATATGCATTTGTCCAGATGTGCATTCTTTGTGTACTTCCTAAGACCCTTCAAGCAACTGGTAAATCATTATTAGATGGCTGCAGGCATAGATACTCTGTTTTGAAGACATGGCCCAAAAAGTCTTAAGGGTGATTTTAGTGTTGTTTTCAGAAAGCTAAACCAAAGTGTCAAGAAAAAGATTTCTTTGAGTGAAATGAGTTTGTGTGGGCATGACAGAAAGGTGCATGACGAGTATCTCTGCATGCATTGCACTGTTGCACAGAGTAAACACAGAGTATTAACAGGCCAGACTGTCGAGTGACAAATGAGGTGAGCTTGTAGAGACATTTCTATATTCAGCTGACAGTGGAAGTTCCCATGTGCGTAACCCAATGATGGTAGGGCAAAGAGTACTACGGTGGCCTTGTTGTAGGCATACAATGGCTTCTTACACGCAACAACAAACTTTGCAAGGTAGGTAAAGGTAGATAATAGAAAGTGGACTCCAAAATGTAAGGATTTCAGTAATTTCTTTGTAGTGAGTTTTCTTGATGGTGGCAGTTTCTCAGCAGTGTGAAGCCTGAGGTGTCCAGACTGTGCTAAAAGCTCCCTGTGGACTCTAAGCTAGTTCCTTAAAGCATGCAAAGTGCTGCCCTTTCTGCAAGCATTTTATCCTGGCTGTGCCTCAAAGGTCACTAATAGTGTCTCACGACTGATACATTCCTGGCAGCAGTAACACACGTTGAATAAAACAAGGCTCATTAGTGGACTTGCTACAGGGGCTCCCATCCTTAACCTCATCCATCAAACACGTTTTTGACCGTTCTATTTTACTTTTGTCTTACGTGTCATTGTTACCAGAAGTGGCTCTTTTGTCACGTTTTGCTTCAGCAAAAGCACAGGTGCATACACAAACAAACACAGGATCACATTCCTTCAAAATGCTGGATGCTGAAATGCTTATTTTCCTGGCTGGACTGGAGTACAGTAATAACAGTACTATTTGTTGGTTAAATTTGTTGCAAGAAATTCAGCCAGAGTGTTTTCTTCCTTTGCTGGTGTTAAGGGGCTTCTCAAGCATATGGCTGTGGTTACAACTGTAACACAAACAGGACATATGGCTCAAAATATGGACATATTTTCTATTACTAAGAACCCACAGGGAGGTGAAGTTTCAGCCTTTACTCACAGTCGCAATTTCCGCTATCTCCATTGTACATCAGGACAGGATGAGAGGCATAAATGTGTGTCCTGGTTTCGGCTGAGGTGGAGTTAATTTTATTCTCAGTAGCTGCTGTGTTTTGGATTTGGTAAGAGAAGAGTGTTGATAACACTGGTGTTTTCAGTTGTTGCTAAGAAATCAAGGACTTTTTCCAGTTTCCCGTGTTTGGCTAATGAGCAGGCGTGCAGGAGCTGGAGGGAGCACAGCCAGGCAGCCAGCCCAGGCTGCCCAATGGAAATATTCCATACTGTAGACTGCATGCTTGGTTTATGAATAGGGGTTGGCCAGGGGGCAGGAATCTTTCTTTCTATTTTCAGTGAGTTCAGATCCTCTCTTATCTGGGAGTTAGAACTTGTCCGGGAGTTCAGTCTTTTTCAGAAGTTTCACAAATTCTGTGATTTCTGGGTTCCGCAATCACTGCTTAGGGACTGACCATGAATCGATCATTGGGCAGTGAAATTGTTTTAGATATATTTTGTTTTGCATATGCACTATTGTCAGTATTATCATTAGTATTATTATTACAGTTATTAGTATTTCCTTTGTTACCATGTGAAACTGTCTTTATCTCAACCCACGAGTTTTCCCCTTTGTCCATTTCTCTTCTCCATCCCACGAGGCAAAAGGAGAGGGATGAGCGAGTGGCTGTCTAGTGCGTAGTTGCCAGCTTCCGGGTTAAACCGTAATAATAGGTTTCTCATTTTTTATTTCTGGAATTTTGTGGTGTATAGAGGGACCATTAAACTGGGGTGCACAAAAAAGACCCCAGTGGCATGGATGTACATATGGGAGAAGGGACTCTCTAGGAAACTAGCAGCAACAAACAATAAAACTGATGACATTAACAGATGGACAAAGATAAAGGAAGCAGTGTGGAGTAAAAGCAATAACATCTTCCTGTAGAAATCAAAAGGAAAGATATTAAACAGAACCATAAGACTAGACACTATTGTCCTTATAGAAATTTTTCTCTGTAAGATACACAGAAGCATTAAGATTCAAGTCCACAACTTATATATATACACATTTCTACGTTCAGTGATTTCACTGAAGCAACGATAATTTATATTAGCTTAGGATCTGACCCAAAGAGTCATTTAGGGCATACGTGTACAGAAATGTGACAGACACTATGGCTTTCCTTGAGTTAGAGTAGGCATGCAAAAATCTATGCAGACTTGATATGAAAGGATATGGAGTTTAGGAATGGGGAGGTAGATGGGTGACTTTATCTGCAAAGAAAAGTAAAGGGAAAGGTTGGGAAAAAGCCATGTACTGTGACCTGCAGTATGGATGACTTCTTGACTGCTTTCAAACCCTCTCCTTACTTTGTTCCTTTGCTACTATAGTTTGTTTTGCTGCTTATCTCACCCCTACCCTTGATGCATGAGGCCCTGCCTCTCACAGTGGTGAATGTACTGCCAGCACTCAACCCCGCCTTCACCACAGCATCTGCTTCCTGCATGTGGCTCCTCCTATCAAAGTGAAAATGTCTTTGGTAACAATTCTGTAATGAGAGTGACTTCTCTCACTGATTCCTCCTCTCCTCCTTCTCTTTGTCCATCTCCCTGATGAAGCAGTTTGGCTCCTCCAGCTTTATTAGTTCCATCCTAAACACCCCCATCACCTCCTCATATGCTTGCCATTTGCACATCATCTCTCCCATCTCTTGTTTCAGCAGACTGATAAAGTAGACCTCCTTTCTTCAGTTTGCCAGCATTTTTCACTCCTGCTTTTATGGTTCGTTTCTCTTTCTCTTTTGCTGCAGTCATGGGAATTTTGTGCTGTGAAACTTCTGCTTGTCACAGTGACAGACTTTTTCTCTCGATCCCTTGTTTTGCACTTCCCTGCCCATACAAATACATGTAAATTCCTTTCATAAAAAAAAATCAACCCTACCCTTATCCCTTCTTGTCCTGTTCTCTCTTGCTTCCTCTCCTGGTGGTTTCAAACACTTTCTGGAGCTACTTTCCTTCATTTCGGTAGAAGATTTTCTGCCATCTTGAGTTCTGTCCCTTGCATGCATGCAGCTGGAGCTGCTGTCAGATCACATCTTCCTGTCCAAATTTGGATGCTGGTAAGCCAGCTCACACAGTCCTTCCCATGGTCATCCAGCCACCTTTTGCACAGCCACTGCTCTCTTCTTCCCGAAACCTTTGCTGCGCTGGCCTCTGCTCACTCCTCTGTACTCACCTTCCTCCTCTCATCATTCCTCTCCTTTCCTGATGGTTCTCCCTCCAACATGCTGTTGGAGTCCCACAAGCAGTAACCTCCACTTTTTATTTTTCTCCATCTGCTGTAAACTGGGTAGTCCCACTGGCAAATGCAAATTCTGCTGTCGTTGGCTCTCTGAGGTGCCACAGAGTACCTGGCTTGTGCTCACTCTGCTCCTTCTGTACAAACGCTAATCTCAGCTTTTCTCTGTGATATTCACCCATGGATAATTAAACATCAATTCCAGTTTAGCATGGCTAAAACCAGAACTCTTACCCACTCCTCCCTAACCTTCTGTGCTACCTCTCACAGTGAACGATGGCACTTTTATCCTCAAGTCTGCCTGTCACTTGATGATATAAGTTAGATGTCAACTTTGATTTGGGCTGTACACCATTTAATTTCCAAAGATTATTTTTGCATATTCAAGAAGAAGACGTTTGTATCTGTTGACACAGGTAGAACATTTGCCCAGGGCTCTCAGTGTCAAACACCACATTTGTACCTTTTTTTTAAACTCACCAAATGTGCGGTTAAGGAGATGAAAGCTGCAGGACTCATCTCTTTGGCTAGATTACTCCTCTGCATCCTGCTACTGATTTCATCTTCCATATCACACCAAGTAGAAGCTAAATCTTTTTACATTTAAAACTTTTTTTTGTGGAGACTCCACATCAATCTCTTCTCCTGCCATTCCTAAAAGCTAAATTCTGTTCCCATGCTGCCAGCTTGACCTCCATACTTGTAAAATTTCCAAACACGTTGTCTCCTTGTCAGAACTTTTTCAAAAACAGTTCTCTCACTATTTTCGCTAAAACTCTTGTTTGCTTCGTTGGCAATGAGTAGGTTGCCAATGCCCTTACATTCCTGTCTACCACAGTGAACAATATTTGCTTATAGTTTCTTTGTACTCACTTTCTGCCTGTACCTGCCTGTCGTCTAATACCTAGATTGCAAGCTCCAAGAAACAGGGCTGTCATTCATGTCTGTACAGTGCTTGGAATCATGGTAGTCCTTAAATATGTTCATGAAACTACAGCACCAAAATAGTATTGAAAATTTACAGCTACCTATGAGAAAGATGGTACCTTTTAAAAAGTGCTAATGACTAGGGAAGCGTATGCGCATGTGCAAATGGATGCTTCTTGCACGTGTACATCATGACTGAACGTATTTCCCACGGGGTATAGCAGGGAGAGAACACGTGGTGTACATTTGCTACATCTGACATGTGAGGTCTTCACTTATGTACACTGGCTCCGGAGATGCAAGACTTGGCCCCCCGGACTCAGGCCTTGGAGGTGCAGTAATCAAGCTTCACTGCTACTGCAAGGCCCTCCACTGCACATGTAGCTGGGAGGAAGGAGAGGAGGCAAATGAACTACAGCTAGTAACATCACTGGAGGCACTGTTGGTGCAGAAGTGAGTATGTGAGGCAAGAGAGAGCAGTGCACAAATGCTGGTAGCTAAAAATGGGCAAAAAATGGAGGGGAGTTAAATTAGGCTTGGTTTAAATAACTTTGGAAATGACATACGGGGAAAAAATATAAAAGAACATACGGGGACACCCTTGCTCCTGCAGCTTTGCCAGTATGCTGCTACCCGCCTTGCTGTGTGGTGAAGACGTTTCCAAACACTTTGGTGCCGCTGCTTTTTTATGCTGTGAGCGTGGCCTGGTGGCTGTTCCATAATACAGCACACAGGAGGAGGTTTTCTCGGGTACAATCTCAATGAAGTTTGTTTACAATAATAATCAAACGTTATTGGTCTTTGTGCTGAGTGCGCAGCGATTTAGACTCGCAAAACGGGATGGAGCCAAGCCCCAGCAAAGCAGGGGGAAGGAGGGCATTTGCCAACACGTGAGGCTGTGCCCTTCCTGCCGGCACAGGAGGGGTCAGAAACCCCGCAAGGCCTTGGACACTTGGTCCGGTTCTTGCGGTGCAATGAACTGCATTTCTGCCAAACAGCCAGTAACTGCCAGTGAGTGGTCTTAGCTCACCCGTTTGCATGGTGAAACTAAAACCTCAGATTTTTAAACTGTAACCTCATGACATTTCTGAGCCCTGCAATGTCGACAGGAGCAGCAAAGTGAAACTTCTACACAAATTTCGGAAGAGTTTCTCAGCTCAGATTTTGCCCCACTGCCATTATTTCCATGCTGTTTATTTTTCTAATAGTAAAAAAAGAATTTTTTTTTTTTTTTTTTTTTCTTTTTTGCTTCACAGGGGCTTTTCCTCCAGATTTTTCTCCTCTTATCATGTTTCTTGTCAGATAAGGGCTGCATCATCTTCTTCTGTCTCCTGGCCAATTCTTTGATCAGCTCTGCTGAGATATGATGTAGGGCTGGCGAGGGACGCAGGTTTGTGAGAGCTGATAAGTACCACCCGGTGTCACCACCCTTACAGAGGTACCAGCAGGGTTCTCAACCCGATGATGCTCCCTAATTAGGACCAAGAAAGGATGGAGATATTCCACTCAAGGTGAGCCCAGCTCATGGCTGTACCCAGCAGAAAGCACCAGGATGAATGACGCCGAGTCCAGAAATTAGAGAAGATAAAATGCACGTCAGACTCCCAGGTAGAGAAGGGATCTGATCAGTGGCAGAGCCTCAGGGCAGGGTGCGAGGAAGACTATGCTCTGGACCAATGACTCAGCAAGGCAGGGCTGGCCAGCAGCAGGAACCTTGTCAGAGAGGTGGGAACTGAAGTTGTGACTGAGCAGAAAGGAGCCAGGAAGAAAGCAGCCAGGAGTAGTGAAGTGAGGGCTGGGAGGCAGGGGGCAGAGGCAGGACCTGAAGACAGAAAAAGGGACCAGCGACAGGGCAGGCAAGAAGAAGAGCCAGAGGCCAGGAGCAAATGGCTGCAGTATAGCTGCAGCAATGAGGTGTACTGGACTGACACAGTCAGTGCTGACTTTTGTACCCGAGAAACGCAGCAAGCCACCTGCCAAGCTTATACACCTGGAAATCAGGTTTCAGTCAGGTAGGTTGCCACTTGACCCCTGCAAGGCTTTCAAGGCTTGTCCAAGTTTGCACTGGGACTTGTCCAACGCTCAGTGCAGTCTGTAAAAGACCTCCACTCAACTATAAGAACATTAATAGTCTGCAGAACATACTATTTTGCTAAACTGGACACTGCTGGATAATAGCCATTTGCTTTCAAATTTTCTTGCTTGAGTACTGAGCAAAAAATAAAGCCCTGAAATAGTTCTTGACTGACAAATCATTCTAAGAATGAAAGAAAATATGGGGAGGGCTGAATTATCATAAAGGTTATCAAATGAATACTTAGGAAAAATTGTTCTTAGCCAGATCATTGCTAGCGGCAAGCCATAAAGAGAGGAAAAAAGAAAAAAGGAAGAAAAAGAATACGCCTGGGGCAGTGGCCTCCAAGTGTGACCACCACACTAATAAATTAGAATAAGAGTCATTAGTAGGTGCAACAAAGTGGAGAATTAAGGCCAAAATCTGTGAAAGTTAACAATCCAATGCTAATGAAGACCTATCGAGATATTTAAAAGGAAAAGTAATAAGGAAAACTTTAACAGAAGGCATGCTGATAAAAATAATTTAGTATAAAGCTATGTCCCAGGCATGCAGAAATCTGCGAGGAGCTCACGTTGGCTCTCGCAGCAGGGCAGACACTAAGGCTGTGGGCAGATGTCCTTTGCAGGGCCACTGGAAATGATTAATGAGTCTAGTCCACCCACAGCAGCTCATCAGCGTTCCTCTCTGAGACATTGCTGTCCTACAATCCAGACGGAGCTTGGCTGGGCAGGACCTGCTCTGGTATGCACGGCCATTTTTGGTTGAACCCCCGAGGAGGCAGCCAGTCGCCCGCGGGGGCTGAGCAACCGGAGTGGGGAACGGGTCTGGCAGCCCCACACGGTTGCCTGTGGTCTGCTCCTCCACCTGCCCTCCCTGCACCAGCGGGAAGGAGGAGATGCTCCCCAGGGCACAGCATCTTCCTCCAAAGCCTGCTCTCCACTGTCAGCGCAAAGTACCAATAAACGACTCGCATCAAAATGAAATCTTTCACCGGCATCATAACAAAACACAAAGGTCCACCTGAAACCACTTTCCATGCAATTTTCAGCTTGTGAAGAGTCTCAGATTTTACTAATTTTTCCTGATTTTGAGTATGAGTTTTGTTTATTTTTAAATGTCAAAACATTTCCATGGCCAGGAAGACTGCATCCTATTCAGCTGCAGCAACAACCTGAGCATCTCTTCAAATCGTCTGCGGCTCTTGTTGTCAGAACTGTCACTAGTCGCTGCCTGATTTCTGCTACCGGTTTCACGCAGCTGTGTGGGACATTGTTGCATGATCTGGACTTCTTTGTGTTCCTCTCCTGAAACAATTCATTCATGACTAGTAATATTTTGAAAACATTTTTGGTATGAAATGTGTCTTTCTTTGTAAAAGAGATGTTAACTGTTCAGTCCCTTTTCAGATGTGTGGATCTTTTCCAATACTGCTGCATCTTGTCTTCAGTGAAAATGTAAAACATCAGTGGTGAATGGTTTAAAAAAATGATGCAAGGTAAGTGCATCCCCGCAGCTGTTACAATGCATTGATTTCATTAAGCAGTATCCCATTGTGATGAGCTGCTGGAATGGAAATGTTATTTCCTTTAAGCTCTACATCATGTTATTTAGACATTTTTTAAACTAGAGGTTGACAATCCCCACAGGAGGTGGTGATGGATGCAAGGGGAGTGGCAGTGAAGACAGTGAGGAAGAAGAGCAATTATCATAGGTGGAGCCAGCAACACCACCATTTTCTCCTGTGTGATTTTCTTTATGTGTTTGCATCATACCACAGCCCTGTCTCCCAGGGATTCCTCAAACATCAACTTCATTACTTATGAAGGCAGCAATCCATAACCAATTTTCTTTTCATGTCAAGCTTGTTCATGTATAAACTCAGCCCTTTTGTTAGAAACATTTGCAATTAATCCCACAAACAAAGAAAATGTAAATCGTACAGTCTACCCTCAGCAACCCTTCTGACTCAAGGCCCTGACCGCCTTCTATTATACACTAAAATGGAATGAAATTCCCACTTTGAGTCTAACCTAATTTTATAGTGATAATAGGCATGGATTCCCAGAAGCATTCTATGCATCTAGATAGTAACATCCTAATTTCCTTTCCTGGTAAATGTTTTAAATAAGATTTTAGCACCAAAGGAAATTAACCTTTAAATTAATTGTAATTATAAAATGCCATCACTGATTTTGTCTTCAGACTAATTACTTGGTATTATTTAAACAAACTGCACCTCCTTTGAGCTTTGAGTTTTTTTCTCTCTCTGCAGTGCAGTGCCAAATGATCACAGACCAGGCTGTGTAACGTCTGCCAAGCCCTGTGACACCTTGGACTGCTCAGGTCCATTTGCATCTCACACGCAGCCGGTCTCAGCTGCCATATCTTCCCGTCATAGACTTTCTCCCCTGTGCTTCAGCCTCGCACTCCGCAGCTCAGACATTTTTGGCCTGTGCTTTCTAACCAGCAAGCAAGCCTTGTGGGATGCAGAGTGCCTGTGCTCTGCACCGGTGAGAATGAGATGCTCAACACCAGCCTGCTGCTCTGTGAAAGGTCCCCTTCAAGACAGGACGTGACTGGAAATAACGACACAGGGAGCAGCTATTGATATGTGCAAAAGGTTGATGCTGTACAGGCATCTCAGGGAATTTCCTAAATGTTCCTGGTGGCACTGAGGCTCTGCAAGACAGCTCTCTTTAGGATGACAAGCAGGAGGCAGTACCATGGGATTTCAAAGGCTTCTCTTCCTCTACGTTTCCATCGGCATCCTGACAGCATCCCGTTTACCTCCCTTTGGTTTACTTAGTTCACGTAGCATTCACCGCACTAAATGAAACAAGTAAATGGAAAAAGCTTTTAATTTAGCCACAGGCTGTAAATTGGAGAGTGCAGCTGAGCAAAAACAAGCTGTAGCTTCAGCTTTTGTAGCCTGTTCATTGAATTCTCATTCATGAATGACCTGTTCAACAGTTGGAGAACAACTGTGTTTTAAATATTGGCTTGTATTTTTTCCTATGCTTGTTTGCTCCTGCTTTTCCTCTGCAGACTGCCTAGGCTGTCCTTAGCATTAACCGAACAAGTCAGACCAGTGATTCACCCTGTTGTGAGAGAGAGATGTCTACTACAGATGGGGCAAATTGCGCTTTGGAGTTACATCCCTGCCTCCACTGACTGTGGTGGCAATCTTGATTGTTAGTTTAAACTGCAGGCCTAATTACATGCAGCTGTAGGTAAGTGATGTGAATACTATCCTTGACTTTTTGAGACATCAACGAGGGGCCCAAAAATGCAAATGTGTTTCTCCTCATGATATTGCTATTCCTTTGTAACAGATTCCGCTTCTATTATATCGATGATATAAAGGGTTTGAAGATGCAGAACCCCACTCCCACCTACAAAAAAATGATCACAAGTTCTGCAATGTTCTCACATAGGCTGGGGGAGGCAGTTCATGATGGTCTATAAAACCTGTGGTAAAATGGAAAAGATGAAGATGGAATGAACACTGTTTTCCAGAGAAAGATGCAGGACACATTACACAAATGGTAGGTGCAAAACTAACAAAATGGATAGCTGAGGTGTTGGAACTCCTCTCAGGAGGCTATGTTTGATAAAAATGTTCTTAGTTCAAACATGGGAATAAAATTTCAGGAAGAAAAGATCATTGTGGGTGATGAAATACAATGAAACCTCTTCCAGCTAAAGAAGTCCCTGAACTGCAAATTACAGTCAGGGCTTTTGGAGAAGCACAAACTTGCTCTCTTCTTACATGCCTACATGGCAAATAGATATGGATATAAGCATCAGATGTTCGTTATTTGGGCTGGATAGACCAGATACCTCCTGTCCTGTGCTGTGCAACACGAGTGTAACAGGTATGGCTGTGCTGGCAGGGCTGCAGCCCATGCTGCAGCTGCGGAGTCACCTTCCAATGGGGGGTGAAGAGACCTGCCAGGCCAGCTGGGACAACAGCCTCCAGAGATGTGCTCAAGCCCAGCCTCAATGCAGAAGAATGGTTGAGGTCGTCTTCTGCTGTATCCCTCAGCCTTAGCTTCTGCTTCCTTTCTATCTTTCTCCTGTCCTGGTAGTCTCAGAATTTACAGCCATATTAATCAGAAAATGGAAAGGGGAATAAAGTAGCAGAATTAATAGCCAAACATTTGCTACCGGTTTCTCTTTGTCTATGTTTTAGACATTTTAAAGCAGGGATGAAAGCTGAGGTACTATTTCTCTGTAATGTCTCGCTAAGCAGATTGTGAAAATCATTTGGCACAGAAATCAAGTGACACCTGAGCATATTCTGCACTTCAATAATGCCTTTCAAAGTTATGAAGCAACACGCCTGTGAGTTTGTCCCTGTCATTATTTCCCATTTTAAATATGGGAAACAGAAGTATAGAGAGGTTAAATTACCTGCCCAGAGGTGGAAGACAGCCTGTAACAGAGCTAAAAATAAAAGGCTTTTCTACCTACCCCATATGTTTGTCAAAATTTCATATCTCTCACAACTAATTAATTTAATATTGTCTTTTAAAAGAAAATCCTTGTCATCACCTTCATACTTCCCATGCTAGGCCTAGGAGCCCAGAGTGGATTGTTGTTTGGCACTGAGTTTATTGGCATGTAATTGCTATGCTGTATTGCTCACCAGCAGATATCCCTTACCTGGGGTATTGTCTTCCTGAACGCTTTCAGTAATTCAAATAGAATCTTGAATTCAAGCATTTATGTGGGGGTGTCAAATCATTTTAAAGGGTTATCTAGAGCTTTACTTCTGTGCCAGACATCCCCAAAAGCTGGGCTCAAGGGAATAAGCAGAAAAAAATCTATTTAACCCAGCTGCAATTTCTTTTGCTTTGCAGTTTACCTGGAAACAATGCCAAGAGAAATGAAGATTGTGTTGGATCCCTGCTAGCACCGATAGTGCAAAGGTTGTAACTCCTGGTACTCAGGGAACAGTCAGACAGGCCATATTTATTATCTCCTTGCCTTGGCATTGTGTTATGGTAGGTAAATGCTGTTTCTCTGTCTTGTCTGTGTCTGCAAGGGAGCTTTCTGGATTAGCATTTCACTGTGGGACACAGATTGAATTGGTGATTTTCTCTAGGCTAGAGTTCCTTCACAGCCAAAGCTGTCCCTCTAATAACAAGCCAGTCCCCTTTCCCTCGACAGAACCTGCAAAGCGAGTGCAGAGTTCCCACTTCAGTAACCTACATTATTCTTTTAATTGCTTACAGACAAAAAGCCCCAGGAGGATGCTGCTTTATTGCTTGCATTTCAGGGTTTTCCACAAAATATCTATATATTTAATAACATTTTCAAAAAGATATTGAATTTTCTTTTAGTAAGGCAGTAACTCCTTATAGCAGGCAGCCAAATGGCTAGTGAGGAAATTCACATTAAACGAACATTTCAATGTTATTAAAAATAATGTGCAGCCTTTGAAAAATGCAGGCCTAATACGATTTTGGAAAACAAATGAGGAGCTCCAATAAATTTACAGCCGTTGAATGCTCCAAGTAGTGATCGTTGCTAACATTTTCGTGCTTTATTTTTAATTGCTGCAGCTAATAATTCTAGCGAGGTAAGAATGACAATGGCTTAGGCGTACCTGTGGCAATAGCGAGGAGAGAACTTTGAATCGGCAGCAGCCCTGCTGGGCACTCGTCCTGCCTCATCTTTCCCAGACGGAGACCCAAGGCGCTGCAGGCCTCCGAGTTCCTCCTCCCTACGGAGCCATGGGGAAAAGGATGCAGAAGGGACCTTTGGGAGTGACAAACCACCGTCAAGAGAAGCTGCCCTTCTCTGACCCTTGGAGATGGGTGCTGCAGCTCGGCTCTGGTGTGCCCAGCGTTAGAACATGCTTGGGACTGTACCAGGAGGGAAAGCAGCTTCGTCTTTAATCCTTGATGCAGAATTAACCCAAAGCAGATTGTTCTCATGAAAGGTAGTGTAGACTTGTTCTTTGATTTAGGGGGCCTGCTGCTGGATTTATTTGGTGTGTGAGTAATTAAAATCTCTAGACTTGCTGATTCAGCCCTAGTTATGACCCTGATTTGATCACTGTGTTGTTCTATTCCTAATCCTTTAGTGAGGTTAGAGCAGGTTAATCTTAGTGAAACGTTTGCTTAATTCTACCCTCGCTCATTTGTTCTCTTAATAAAATCTGCATAAAGAATGGAGAAATAGTAATTCTTTCAGCTTGTTCCAATTACTCTGAGAGCAAAGCTGTTTCAGCTGAAGCAGTTTAAGAGAAACTTGATTGTGTTTCTACAGCTGAGGCTCTGTGCCAACAAAAGATGAGGCACCTTCTCTGCTCTGGACCAGGGTTGATGTATTCATCTGATTTAAATCTGGAACATGTCCCTGCCTGGCTCTTGGAAGCTGAATGATTTTTTTCTCTAGTCTCATGCCTTGCTGCCTGCTCCTGCTCCTCAGTGTTTCTGCCTCTTTTACACCTCTTCTGGACTGCTGTTTCTCCCATGGCCCATTAACAAAGTGGAAGAAATGGAATTGAATGTATGGTTGTTCACCATGTCCATCGTGAGATGCAAAAGGTTTTCTCTGTTGTGCCTGTCTCATCAGAAAGGCTTTTTCTGTTGTCTCTGTTTAATCACACTTGGAGTTAAATGCCCATTTGGTGTGATTCAGTATGGTTACCCTTATGATTCTTTGTGATTGGCAGTGAGACATCACATTTTTACAGGCATGGGTGGTCCTGAAAAATAGATATCTATTTCTTCTGTGAAGAAGAGGAAAGGAAAAGATGGGAAAACATATCTAAATGGAAATAAAAGAATCTAAAATTAAATCTGAGCAGGGGGTGTCTGTACGGACTGCAGCCCCTGGCTGTCACAGCAAGCACTCGGCACACATCCCAGTGAGCAAAGAGAGAACTAGAATCATTCTTACTCTCTGCTACAGGCAGCCTCACAGCAGAAATTAAAGCTGCTTTAATTTTATGATACCTTGAGGGGCCAAATCTAATCTGAGCATTACTGTGGTGTTGGGATGACTCACCCACAGAAGTTACCTTTTTGCCTTTTTTTTCCGGCCATGCTTCCAGACCTCACCAGAGGTGAAGCTGAAACACCTGAGCTTGTGCTGGCTTCATTGCACAGGGTGGGGAGTCCCTGGGACTTCAGGGAGATGCTCCATAGATGGGTAAGATGGCTCTTTGGCTAGAAGAGGAGGCCTGGATGAGGTGTACTAACAAAGTAACAAAAGCCTCAAAATAGGCAAGACGACGGCATGAAAAGGTTCAAAGAAGCATGACAATCTGTGGCTTCTGAACAACAGGGAGCTCCTGCCGCAGCGAGCAGAAAACAATACCATATTGGCCGTGGTGCTTTGCTGCCAGGAATGCTGCTTTACAGGCCTCAGGAGAAATCTCTCAAACGTGCTCTGACTTCTGTGCTTGTTTGGCGAGCCAAGTCACAAGTCCCTCACTTTTTACTTATATCATGGCTTGAAGCATTACAGAACGGTGAAAAGAAAATTTAAGCCCTTAGAAGAGAGGGCAGAATTGTATTAAATGGGTTTTGTTTTGAGGGGTAAGGAATCACTCTCCTCCAGCTCCGTGGATAGTAAATGCACTTAATGGAAAAGTAGCAGAAAGTACGTATGACTGGGTCCTTCCCTAAAAAGGCAAGACCTACTTCTGGTATACCCCTGCTCCACATGCCTGTCCCAAACTCTTTCTACTCTCATGCCTTCCTCGTCTCCAAAGAAATGCACAGACAACTGAGACGACCGTAGTCGGAAAGACTTCCAAAGTGGGGCTTGATTTCGGCACTAAATCTCCCCTTGATGGCACACAGTGGCACTGTATTGCCAACAGATTATAGGGTAGCAGCTATTTTCTACGCAGGAGAACACACAAAGGAACCCCCACCAGCCCTAGCTGTGCTCTCAATCAAATAAAAACCCTTTAGCTTCCTCTTGCAGAGCTCTCTCTAGGATTCATGTATATTTTATCAAAGTTACATGCAGTTCTGATACTTGTTTCGAAAGTGCTTTAGTATGAATCCCAAGATGTACTGAAATGCTGCAGTGGCCTTTTTTAAAAAATCAAGGTTAAAGTAGAGAAAAAATGAAATAGCTTGACTCCATAGCATGTAATAAGAGCAAATTCTGCTCAACAGGCTTCTATTGATATAAATAAGCAGAAGAAACAGAAACATACATCTCTATGAAATCATTTCATTCCTTGTAATTGTACCCTGGGAGCTGCAGGAACAAAGAGGAGCTCCGCAGTTTCACCTCTCATAAATGAAGGTCCTGCAATGATCTAAAGCTATTTTTTTGCCAGAAGTGCTTTTACAAGCCAACACAGAAGTCAACATAGAAGAGCTATACCCTCAGTGGTAACCAATTACTGTGAAGATAGTTAATAACAATCTGGAAGAAGGAAAAAAGCAAACAAAAGAAAGCTTGCGTTTGCCAATTTGGATTTTTGCTTTTGTTATTTTTTGTCTTAAGCTAAGCTGTAGGGAAAAAAATTTGCAATGATATTTCAGAAGCAATGAGTAGGTATTTTTTAAGCTGCGTGTCATGACTCCTTTGTCTTTCAGCCACTTGCAAATTTTAGACCAAGAAGGATGGACAGAAAGCATGTTCTGGCTACAGTATAATAAGGCATTTATGCTGAAGTCATCAAGAGCCAGCACAGTGGAGAGGTGATTTGAAAAAAAAAGAATTCATTTTGTGTGTAATAAAGCTTTAGTACTTACAGCTGTCCTCTTCTTCAGTAATACATTTCACAACATAACAGGCATAGATGAAGCCCGCCAGCTGAAACAAAACAACAGTGTTAGATGTAAAGCGAGTACGATAGAAAAACAAGAGTTGGTTTTAGAAAAACAACAACAGAAACAGAAATAACAAAATTCACCAGACGCTGTTTGATGAGGTAATGACAAGTCTTTACAACAGTTGAGTAATGTAATAATAAGCATACTTTCTTATTTTATGTGATTCTTTTGGAGATAGTCAGGGAAATTTTGCATTTTTCTTGAAAAACACATCCTTCAGTAAAAGTTCCAAGAATTGGTAAAATTTTTTCCATCACAGAATTGGCTTCTTTTTTATTATTGAAAACCAGAAAACCAAATGGGTGGTTGAATGGATGCACGTTTAGCCACTGAAAATGTAAATATTTCTATCAAAATCAGATTTGTTATCCAACAAAACCTGACCCTAGCAGAACTGTTTTTTAGCAAAACATTGCCAGCTAAACCAAGGATGAGTTCAGCGCATCTGTAAACTGGCTTTATAGTGATATTTTATCACTTGAAATTAGGGCTTTGGGTTAGTGGGACTTGTTTCTGAGTATGCAATAGCCCCCAAGCCTCAAGATGTATCTAGCACTTTGGCTAGGTCTGGATGTGCTTACATCCGCGTCTCATGCTGCAGCTGGCAAATTCGTGTCTTGTTCCCTTCATTTCTCTCCTCAGAGCATTCCCAGAAGTGAATTGTAGACAGAAGCAACAGGATTTAAAGAAAATGATATTCTGGAGTGGTTCTCAAGGACCATGGCAGATAGCTTATCTTACACTATCACCTGAAAAAACAAAAAAGGGAATAAACGGCCAGTACCACACATGCCGTGGGCCAAGTGTCATGTGAGTCCTCTGCTAGTACTTCCACCAAGTTCTGCTGTCACAGAGAATTTACACTCACACCAGAAGCAACAGAACAAATACTGGAGCAGCAGCATGTGCCACGGTTGCATGCTTTACATGGCTTCCCTTACATGTAGGTCTGGAGAGTTAGCTCTGCTGATTGCCAAGAAACCGTCTTTCATCCTTTAGCTCATCACTGAAGTTTGCATGGGAGGATGTCAAAAGAATTCAGGTGGTTTGATCTTTTTGTAGCGAAAAGTGAGCTGTGCTGTCAAAATTTGTTGTTCTGTACAGGTCACCTCACATAGATCCCTTCGTGAGCTGCAAACCCAGCTGTAGACTTTGGGAAATAGTCCTTTTTACAGATAATAAAAATGCCTAGAGGGTCCAGCCAGGACTGAGCTCTCTGTGTGTGTGTGGTGCAAAACCCAGAATCTCCGGCTGAGGGAGAATGCTGGTCTTAATTTCAGACAAAATAATTAGTGGGTCAGAGAGTAAAAAGGGTGAAATCTGAGAGAAAACCATGTATTGTTATGAATGCTGGTTAGCGCAAACAGATTGCTTTTTTTCATTAATCCAAGGCATAGCTACAAGCACTGCAATATTGTGGGTTTTTAGAGCCCTTAATATGACCCATATACAAGAAATGCAAACAAATCCATTCTGTTCCCTAGTGCCTTCATACCCGAGGCAGTGACCACGCCAAATTTGCTTCAGCTCTTACACAGATACTCCTGGTATTTCTCTCAGTCTTCTATGTAGAAAGCTCTTCATACCTATGAATGCTAGCTTGTAACATCTGTATGGGTGAAAGACAGCTAAAAGAAAAAAAACAAAAAGGCCAGCCCCAAGACTTTTCTGAAGAGATCAGGACTTAATTTGGAGATCACACTGCAGCCAGCGCAGATGTTGTCTGCTAACTGCTGAAGTTCCTGTTGGGAGCCCAGAAGCTGCATTACAACAGAACTAAATCGTTAATTTTGTCATTTATTATAAATCTGCTGTATAGTGCTGCTGGGAAGATTTTACACCTGGGAGGGATGAAATATTCACCACTGGACACAAAGAACGCACTGTACCAAGAACAGTGGCAGTCAGCTAATATCAGCATTTCATCTCTGTTTTATTGTGATCATTCTTTCCTTTGGTTTCTTGGCTTCAAGACATAGGGCTAATTTGCTCCACTGACTTATGCCCTGCATAACACCATTGACTTCAATGACATTACATGACGTTTAGTTCTGCAACGAATTAGTCCCAGAAAGGTTGTTCATAAATGATTCCATTCTTGGATGTGAACCTTGGCTGAATAGTTTCTCTGTTCTCTTTTCACAAACCATCAGATCCAAGATAGCTGAATAGTTGCATCTCTAGTAGGCGACTGCAATGGTAAAGCTTTTCTTGTAATACAGTTCAATACTTTACTGTTTGCTAAAACACCACAAGTTCACATGTTATTAACCACATTTCTCTCACAAAGCACAGCAAACAAACTGTATCACAAACTGTGCTTACAACTGATCATTTAACTGTCTTCAGTTGCATCCCTTAAATGTCTAGGGAACTCCTTTGATATTTAAGTAAATCCTGCAGCATTTCAACAGATGAGCTTGCTGATTAAAAGAGTGCCTTAAAGGTAGAAATTGAACTGTTCTAAATACAAATGGAAGTTTGTTTCCCATGAGATAGAGTTCATACAATAAACCTCCCCTGCTCCCACATTTATCCAACCCTTTGGTTGGTAGACATAATAATTTTGTTTTAATTTGAACATCAGCTCAGTTTGTTTTTTTTTTTTTTTTCTCTTTTTTAACCAAGCAATTTACCAGTTCTGATCCAGTGATAGCCATTCAAGATTTATCTTCTGATTGCATCAGCAGCAGGGGGCACACACTTAGAGCTGAGTGTGGCAGTTTTCACTGTGAGGATGCTCAATGGCCTGAGCCCACGGTGACTATAGAGGCCTCTGGGCTGGAGACCAGGGACACGCTTCCTCCCTGCTGGACTCAGCCTTCCTGTAGGTAGGGTGAAGCTCATCCATGAGTGTAGTAGATCTTTCTTGGGGACCAGTCAGCTAATTAACATTAGTTAATGAATTCCCACATGGATGAAGGGCTCACTCAAAATTTACCACCTTTGTTATAGCTCACGATGTGTTTCTTTTACCTTGTTTCTCCAAGAAAAACACACTGCAATGTACCTATGTACAGCACAAAAATAAATGAAATAAATTCCAAAAAAACCACTCCACTGAACACACTCTTCCTCCCTGGAGAAGGAGATGAGAGAAAAAAAAAAGCTAACCCAAATCACAGAGGTTAGTCACATCACTTAACATGTTCCTGGGAAGCCCTGAAACACAGCAGTGCTGAGCGCAGTATGAAAATTCCACAGAACAGAGTCTTCCTGATTCAGTATCTCAGAATGATTTTTCTCTTATGTGAGAAGGAAGGGAACAACTCCTTGGAGATAAAGAAGAGAAGGAACCTGACTGTCTCAGAAAATCAGTTTAAACCTAGGAAAGGTAGCTTGGAAACTCTTGTCTCTTTGCATCCTCCCCCCCACCTTTTTTTTTTTTTTTAATTAACCAAGCTTTCTTTTATAAACCATATAGTAATAAAAAGAAATAGGTGCAATGAATAGAATATTAGGTCTGGATCCCAGACCCATCCAGATTAGGTGTCTACATCTGTCCTGTTCACATCTTAATGCTGTAGTACAGGCCTCCAGAGGAGTAGCAACCTTTAACAACACTCCTGCTCATTTATTCATATAGTGATTCGTGAATGCAGGTTGTTATGAACCTCATTTTCTGCAGCTTGAAAAAATCTGCTCTTTACAACTTTCCCTGATACATCCATATGGGAGCATAAGTCAAGACTCCTCTTTCTAAAAGTGACACATTGCCCCTTCCTCCCTGGGTGTTACTTTGATGGCACCTGATAACCATTTTTGTATACAATGATCTCAAACACTTTAAATTCTAGTTAGGTTTTTCTGAATTATAAACACCTTGATAAAACCGTCATTCATTCTGCCAAGTTATAAATGAAGACAAGCAAAAACCTAAAATACATGAGCAGTATAACAGCACTACTGAAGGTTTGGCAATGAGATTAAGTACGGCATTATGTTAATGCATTTTATTGCTTTATTGTGGCCATATAAGGCAACCAAACAAGTTGACAGAATATTCCCTACCCAAGTCAGCAGTGTCCTGTTACACTGCTAGAGGCTTTTAGCAGATCCTGAGTTTTCTGTGAGTGTGCTTTCAGACTTGCTCAAAATGTCAAGTGCTGTGATCAAACTTTATCAGAATAGGTATTGATCAAAATTCTGTCTCGCTATTTTTTCTCACTTCTTTTATAGAGATGAATGTTTTCATACACTGAAATAACACCAGATTTTGGAAAAGGCTATTATATGAAAACCCATAATTCCCGGTCAAGGCCCACACCTTTCCCTCTTTTAAAGCTGTATCTATACAGATATCTATTAGGAATTATCTTTATTAAGCCAGACGCCTGAAACAAATGAATGACAGCAAGGAAGAAACAAGAACTAAAAGTGGGTAAGATCAGAGTGATAAGGCGATGAGGAGAAGGCTCAAGATGAAGATGAATGAGTTAAGGGTTATGGAAATATTACGTGGTCTTGGCTTCACTGAAAGAGTGTGTTTTATTCTACAACTGGTCTTTGTCAGGAGAAAAGGGCTTTAGACTAAAAAAAACACAAAACCATTGTGTTTTCCTATGGAAAGATCACAGAATAATAGAATGGTAAGGGTTTCAAGAGACCTTTAAGATCATCTAGTTCCAAGCCCCCTGTCATGAGAAGGGACATCCTTCACTAGACCAGGTTGCTCAGAGCTCCATCCAACCTGGCCTTGGACACTTCCAGGGAGGGGGGAGCCACAGCTTCTCTGGGCAACCTGTTCCAGTGTTTCACCATCCTCATGGTGAAGAATTTCTTCCTAAGACGTTACAATGCCTTCTGAAACAGCTGGGGCTTGTGTGTTTACTTTCCTTTATTAAGTTTTTGCAGGATTCTACAAATACCGTGGTTTTAAGACCTAAGCAAAAATGGGCTAGTTCAAGCAATAATAGAACAGAATTACATGTAGGTTAATTTTGGCCCTGGGAGCTTTATATTACAAAGCTATGATGTTATATGTCTACCCATGTGCAATTTAATCATATTTCTTAAGCTTACAGGGGGCTGCACATATAAAGCCTTTATAATACTGGCATTTTAGAAAGAACGTTTCTTTAAAATGGATTTTTGGAGGTTGGAGGTACATATAGACATTATGAGCAACGGAAGAGCTGGAGAATTACTATCTAGAAAGCTTCCAGTGTATTGATTCGCAGAAAAATCGTACTCATTATTTAGCAGAAAAGGTGAGAGAGAGACCTTTTTCTCAATATCTGTAGAATTAAGTCAGTGTCACAGGGGTTCTAAAGCTGCCCCTTGAAAACACCCTTTCAAGCACGATTTCACTGCTTGCAGCAGTGCCGCATCGGTGAGTGAATGTCATTGCTAGAGTTTAATATAAAACTCGAGCTATGTTCCGTGGAAACTATTCTATTGAGGTATGCTTTTATTTCTGCTTATATTTACCATTATGAGAACTCTGTCATTCCTCCAAGTTTAACTATCTTTCATCATAAAAGGAGCATTGGAAAACTATTGACAGCAGGCCAGATTCCTGATGGAGAATGTAGACTGTGTGACCTTGCGGTCGTTATTTTACAGAATTTACAATCTATATGCTGTCTGAAAAGAATAATTCATTAATAGACCAAGTAACTTTATTCTGTGCAATAAAATAATTATTAAAAATAAAATATTATGTGCAATAAAATAATTACTAAAAAGGCCAATGTTAAATTATTACAATGTTAACAGTAATATCTAGTGGACAATTATGAAGTTTAAAATCATACTAAAACAAAACCATAATTTCTTAGCCTATGTACTTGT